>NC_140590.1:629652079-630252079 GCF_964204655.1 Triturus cristatus | reverse complement strand
AAGGATAAAAGATTCCATGCTGAATATTAAAACCCTTCCCTCAGAAGTAGCCCAGATCTTTTATCAACTTTATGTTAACATCTATACTGGGGGGATAGGGAGTTCACAGGACATAATATAACAATGGCTGACATAGAAGTCCCAACAGTAACCCAGGCGGACTCAATCAAAGCAGCGATCACTTTATTGGAAGTGCAACAAACTATTAAATCCCTTCCAAATGGCAAGGCTTGTGGGAAAGACTGTTCGCTGGCCGAATTTTATAAAACGTTTTCTCAACAACGAACACCTTTTTTGGTTTGTTTATTTAATCAGATTTTGCAAGGATGTAGTGTCCCCAGTTCATTCTCAGTATCCATTGTTATTGTTTTTTTTAAAAAGGGAAAGCCGGATCTTGAGCCCCATTAGTCTCCTTAACACTGATTATAAACTATTTGCCAAAATTATGGCCAAAAGGGTAGCAGCTGTAGCACAAACAATTGTTAATCAAGATCAGAATTGCTTTCTCCCGGGGAGATTGATAACTTCAATCACAATTTTTTTAATACAGGCTATAGATTATTTTTCAATAGAGAAAATTAAAGCCACTGCCATTATGTCAGACGCTGAGAAAGCTTTTGATTTGGTGGAGTATGGAGTACTTTTTGAAATACTTCATAATTTTGCTTTTCCTGTTAGTTTTTTGTTGATGTTACGAACATTATATTTCGGGGCTAAGGCATCTATAATGATTATTAATATTTCCGCTGGAGACATAAACATTAGTCGTTGTACTCCCCAGGGATGCCCGATGTCACCCATATTGTTCGCACTATTTATCGAACCTTTGGCATGTGCTCTCCGTTCAGATCAATTCATTGAACCACCTATTAGGGCGGCGCTTAAATTCAAGGTATATATGCGGACTATATGGTTTTATATTTGAAGGCAGACAAGGATTACGTTCAACATGCTTTTAATAAGATTTCTGAGTTCACAGCCATAGGGGGGGCTATAAAATTAATCAAGTAATATGGGAAGCTCTAATTTGTTAAAGTTCCACAAAGATATTACCACTCGCTATGCAATCATCATTTTCAGCCACACGTCCTATTAGCTATCTTGGGATTGAGGTAACAACAAATTATTCTGCTAAATTATGCCCCTTTAATAATTAAAGTTCACGCATTGCTTAATCGTTGGAACAAACTTTATTTTACAATCATTGGCCGCATATCACTTATTAAAAATTAATTTATTACTGCTATTTCTGTTTGCTTTCTCAAATGTCCCAATTAAGCTAAAGCTAGAAGGCAAATTCTAATCTTTTATTTGGAAGTCAAAGCGACCTAGGGCCAAGCTGTTAATACTTTTATTATGTCAGGAGGAGTGTGGGTTAGCCCTCCCCTCTTTAATAACCTACTATCAGGCCATGCTTATAAGTTGGCTGACCTTAGCTTTAAAAAATATAGCTCTTAGAGACAGTTACTATCTACATAAAATGTTAAAAACAGCAAAAATAGATCCGGATTCCTGTTTTATTA
Organism: Triturus cristatus; assembly: GCF_964204655.1. Classification (NCBI taxonomy): domain Eukaryota; kingdom Metazoa; phylum Chordata; class Amphibia; order Caudata; family Salamandridae; genus Triturus; species Triturus cristatus. Next base: position 630,250,556 of record NC_140590.1, on the reverse strand, counting down.
TCCCAACACTACCGAAACGTACACACTATAAGACGCCTCAAATAGTAGTGGACTGTACCAATTATATTTGGCGAGAATATCGGATCCCATATTACCACCCTCAGATGAAGCTCGAGGCATGTGCTGGCTTAGGTTTGAGCTTGGGACGCTCCATACTAACTCGTTGGGCAACTATTAGATTTCGTACAATAGGAGATTTTTTCATAATAATGACTTTATTTTTTGGCAAAAACCTAGTCGTTAGCCTAGATCATTGAGTCCAACCCATTTTTTTAGCTACACTCAAATTAAACAAGTTTGTTCATGTAATTCGGTTGAGCCTAACGCTATGACAGAGAAAATAGGACCAGGTTATTCATTGCACGGCTTAAGGGAATCAGTAGTTGGTACAGACTTCTGTATCAACATTCAGTATTCGAAGTAATATCAAAACGTATTAATAGCGTAAGCAATATTGCAGATTGTAGTATTACAAAGCCATATTCAGTTTATTATAATTGTTTTAGTAAAAAAGCTATACAAGCTGCCAAATGTAAGCGTATGAGCTTTTATTGTAAATGGATGCTCTACTACACCCTTGCAAAAATTTACCATACTGCAGATCACTCTTGTTTTAGATGTAGATCTCTGTCTGGTGATTGGCTTCATGTTATATTTATCTGTTATAAATTGAATGAGTTCTGGACAGGGATCTTTTCTGAAATAAGTAATTGGGTTGGAAGAGTGATTCCACCAGATCCGATGGGAGCCCTTTTTGGCATCCTGTCAACTGCTCATAATTTTACCACCGAATTGAAGCAGATTTGTTTTATAGCCTTTTGGTAGCTAAATCGTTAGTCTTGGCAAATTAGAAGTCTATTAAAATATCAACCATGAATCATTGGCGCAATAAGATGGACAAAGTGCATCACCACGAGTTTCTCTATGCAAAGAGAGTAGGTGCTATAAAGCGTTTTAACAAAATCTGGTCAAGTTGGCAGAGGGTATTGGGCTTAGAGTAAGAAGTTAGGAATCAAGTCTTGCTGTTTATATTATTTTAACAATTTAATAGCTTAGCGTAGATAGCATGGATAATTGGTTATATTGGGACATTTTATGAATACTATTTATGATTATTTGAGAGTCGGTAATGCTTTAGTGTGAAGTATTTTATTATATTTTGAATTATTTAGAAGAAACAGCATGAATTATTAACGGTGTGATGTTCGAAAGAAATGTATTAATTAAAATATTTTAGGAATAATTAGTTTGAACCAGAAATATGAATTATGTATATTGGGATAAAATTGATGATGCTTTTAATTTTTTCCAATTAAAAAAAAAAACATGAATCATCACAGTGAAATTCAGCTCCCAAGGTTTGTCAGAGAGGGTGACCAACACCCTTGCCTACTATGGTAATCCGTGTGATTATTTATAGCTAAATACCTTTCTGTGGCCTGTAAAATAATGTGATTGCAATCCACTGTTAGAAGCCTATTGTCTTAACCATATGTTTTTCACAATACATAATCCAGACCCACTGCATTTGTAATAACTTTTTATAATAAACACACCAGACCTGTAGCATCTAGCATAACATTTCCCTGCACACCAATCAAGCCTATAGCTGCTATCACATTATTGTCACCATTTCCTTTGGCCTTTTCACCCTTTTTGCTTTTTACTCCATCTTTTGTACTTCTTGTCACCTTCCCTTCCTCTTTAAGTGTGTCATTCTTTCCTTCATCTTCCTCCCCTTTTCAGTTTGTTTCCCACCATTGTCACTCATCTTTTTCACTTTCTTACTTTTTCTGTTACCTTTCTCCATCCTGCTTGCTTTATTTGCCTTTTTATCCTTTTTCTTGTTTTCATAACTTTTCTTTCTTTGTCTCCTCACTGCAACTGGCTCATTTGACAGCTCTTTCCCTTTATTTACAAGTTATTTTTTACAGACCGAAGAGGCCTATAGAGAACTAATCAACATTTTAGTGGCCCAATAGTAACTTATCACAAAATCTTTCAGGCAGGAGACTGTTTTGAGTAGAAAATGTGTGGCAAACAAGTACTCTATGTATTGAGAAGATATCTCCTTTAAGATTTCTACCCCAGGCATAGCAAGAATACAGTTTTCATACAGACAGCCAATTTGACCAAGTATCTTGCTTGAGTTTGGTATCCAAGAGCAAGCTTTAAGTAAAATATTTCTTCAGACAAACACCCAATGCATTGACCAAGTAGCTCGCATAAGTTTGTGGGCAGCCTTACATACAATTCGTATACACATGATTGCTGAGTACAATGTGCAGGTATTTTGTGGGATCTTTGTACGTACCGTACGTACAGTTTTCATGCAGATAGCTGCCCACTGTAATTCACAGACTTTTCGTGAAAGTTATATGTGGAGACAATTAGGCAATTCATCCACTAATTGCCACTCTGCTTTATTGTCAGGGCTACAGAGATTAATAGCAGTCATTAGCAGTAAGAAACATACTTATTTGAATGTACCTAAACTTGCCCTAGGTTGGTGTGAGTTATTTTGAATTTTGCTTTGGTGCAACATTCAGCTGTGAGCGCCGTCTGTAATTGTTTCATAGCTAGCTGTTCTACCAGCCTCATCCGGCACTTCAGGTGTCATGAAATGCTGCATGATCTGCAAGTGACTATAATGGTGTTGTTCTCTTTCAGGTGTTTTGCAACAATATGTTCAGTGCTTAGACTTGGTGAACCGACGACTACCTTTCGGTCTTGCCGAGGTTGGAGTATGCTTCCATCCTGTTCCTGATTCTTCTGTTTGTCAAAATGGCAACCACTCCACGAGGTAAACAAATGCCTTGTTTTGGCTTCAGAAGTCCCCAATGTTAAGAAAGTACAGCAGAACACCAAAACTGTGATTGTGTTTTTAGAATTTATAAGCGTTTCTTTTTCAATCATTTTCTGTGTGTTTTTTAAAGAACAGGAGAAAGAACAGTGTGTTCGCTTGTCTGGTTTAGCTCTGCACGAACATCAGGACAGTGGCTCGACTACTGGCTGCGTCAGCGACTTCTTTGGTGGAGAAAGGTAAATTTTTAGAGTGTGTTGTCTCCGTGTTTCGGGAAGCTGGTGTTTCTCCCTCTAGCCTGATATGTAGGGATGGGCGATAAATTCTGCTCCCCCGTTTCGGCCACTCTGCATCACGCATGTAGTTCCTGCCAAATTCCACCAACGGCTGCGTGGTGGGGTTTTTTCCCCACGCACGGCTCTCCAACAGTAAGTTGGTGAGCGAGAATTGGCGGTCCCTGAGAGGGATTTTAGAGTGCAAGGAGGGCTTCCAGCGAGATTTTCCAAACACAGGCGGTCGCGAGCAGTCGGTACCGGTTGTGGTGAGAAAGCTGCCGTTCGAATAGAAGATCTACTCGAGCGGCAGCAAAACCAACTCAAGAAGCAGAACCCTATGGTGCTCTGTGTGGTGCTATTCGCTATGATTCTTCAGTGCGGAACAAGGTCAGTGTGCTAAAAATCAGCGCAAGCAGCACAACGTGACGATTTCCGCCCGTTTAGCGAACTTTGTGGAATCTCGCAAAGTTTTCATGTGATTCCTCTGAGTGAAACTTAGTGAGGTCTGCTCACTCCTACTGATATGATTGGCTCCATCTTGTAAACAATGTGTGGAATATGGACAGGATTTCAAGACAAGTTACGAGTTGCAATCTTTTCAAGAAACCATGACCAAATGGCATGTGACCCTCTCCTTCATAGATTGATTCTGTCATAATTTAAGTGCAGTCACGTTCCATTACCGCTTATGCAAAAAAGTAGTATTTATTCAAAATTAATTTACGAGGGGGGCGTGGCCAGCAGCCGATCTCAATGGCCGCACTCTAGAGAAGCTCCGGGGAGAGACGCGGAATCCCTAAAGCATCCGATCATCTATCCGACAATTTATTGTGCCTCAGGGACACCAACAACAAGCGCCACGCTGGGAGCACCGATTGCGCCGCTCCAGATCCGGCGAAGGCGCATCGTGTGCCGAAGGCAGAACACAGCGAAGTGCTGCCTGGCGGGCCGTTAGCAGCCGGGGAGTGGCGTAGGTCACGCACGCCCGGAAGTGCCTGTACTCCAGGGGCGGCGGAAGATACGACGGGCGCCCGAGCTACTGGCGAGCGCTACAGGAGGATTACGACCCGCATCGGTGCACGCTTCCGGTGAGTGTCCCTGCCCCCCCCCCCCCATCGTGGGCCAGCACGAGGCGCTGGCGGTACAGGTGCGCGTCTCAGGCCTCGAGGCGCACATGGGAAGCGGAGGTGGGTGCGGACTCGGACCCAGCTGACGTCGACACGCCACAGCTGAGCTGCAGGGAGCAGGAGAGCTCCGTTTTGTCCACTCGGGGGGACACTGGTGCGGAGAGAGGTCTGAGGGGCCATATAAGGAGCGCTGGATGTCTGGGGCCCGCGGGGCTCAATACCAAATAACTCTGCATGCTTAAAGGACCACAGCAAGGCCATGGATGGTTGAGACGGAGACAAGTAGAGGCGGCAGGAGCAGCCCGGCTGGGCTGGAGAACCCCGGCCTCAAAAAAGTGACTAAAGGTCCATCAGGCCTTGCAGCCCAGACTGAAAGGGTATACGGCGAGGGTGCGGGCGCCACTTCCCCCGACGACGAAATTAATGGCTGGCGCACGGAGCGGCTGTTTGAGGGTACAGCGAGGCAGGGCGGTGTTGTGCCCCTGGGGCCATGAAGCTACGTTACTGGTCCGATCCAAGCGACGTAGTGCCCCACTTGCACGGGGTTGGCGGCGCGGCGGGAAAACCGACAGGCCGCGTATGGAGTGCGCTCCTGTGGCAGGCGGCGGCGAATACCAGTCGGAGCTGCATCCCTGTGGCAGAGATGGGGGGCAGGGGCCCGCGTACGAACTCACAAGCCAAACTGGACAAGTACGCCTATAATAAGAATGCTCCTGCGGAGCCTGAACGCAAGGACGCCCTCATAAAGACTCTGAGCCGCCGGGGGCAATGAAAGTGACGCTGGAAGATATCATGGCGGCCCTTACCAGTGTGCAATCGACGGTGGGCACCATCTCTACCGATGTTTCCTTCCTGAGAGCAGACTTCCAGAAAATGACCGCCAGGGTCACTGAGGTGGAGCAACTGACGAAATCACTGTCGCGAGACACCGCCGCTCTACTCGGTAGGGTCACCCATCTAGAAGCAGAAAATCGAATTCTGGCAGAGAAGTTGGACGACCAGGAGGGGCGCTCTCGACGCAACAATATACGAATCACGGGTATTCCAGAGAGCGACGGGCATCCGGCCATGGATCTCTATGTCGAGGAGCTCATAAAAACCAAAATTCAGCCCAGAGGGCTTTTGCATTTCTTCTCTGTGGAAAGAGCGCACAGGGTGCCGGGGGGTAAGCCCAAACCCGGAGCCCCCCCCAGGCTGGTCCTGGCCCGCATTTTCAACCATCACGACAGAGATGCAATACTCCAAACGGCGAGGGTGGCCCCCCTACTGCGAGTCCAGAACACGGTGGTGTCCTTTTTTCCGGACTACACGGCAGCAGTGTCGAAACGTCGCAGAAGCTTCCTTGAAGTAAAGAAAGAACTTAGGCGCAGAGAACTACCATACTCCATGCTGTTTCCGGTTTTTTGAATCCCCAGAAGAGGCCCGCGACTGGCTCGGGGGATGGCGACGATGGAGGGATCCCGGCGGACAGAGAAACAACAGCGGCGCCCTGGGGTCACCGATGGCTCTTTGGAACATAGCCCGGGACGTGAGGAGGCAGATGCACACCGGACTGGAGGAGATGAGGGATAAGGGGCAGCGGCGTCTTCAGGTCAAGAGACGCTATGCTAGGGCGCGGCTGATTCGATCTGGACATAAGTATATGGGGACTTGAATTAATGGCTGTAATGCACGCGATGTACTCACCCCCTGCTCGGAGATGCTGGGCTCTGACCCAGAGTGGCGGGCCCGGCCAAGGACGCGTGGCATACTCCGACTACTAGACTCTCTCGGAGGAGGGGATAGACTGCAGTGTCTCACGGACTTCTCTTCCCCCCCCCCACACGCAAGTACTGTTACAGGGGTTGAAGCACTCTGCTATGTTGGGGTGGCGGATAGTTGGGGATCCGTCTGGCAGGGACGGGGGGAGGTAAGAGGGGAAGTTCTTTGTCCTTGATTTTGAATGGTTTCTACCTTAGTTTGATGGTCACCCTAGCAGAAAAGACTGTGAAGACACAGATGCACGGGACAGAGATTTGTCTTCGCCCTTTACTGGGGGGTGATGTGTGAGAGGCACGTAACTCCTGTGGATTCTGATTATACTAGGGGGTACCGAACACTACACTATGATAATCGTACAATTGCACCTTATTCTTTATTAAGGGCTGATCCGGGGTTAGGGAGGAGGGAGGAAGGGAGGAACAAGAAGAATCGGTATGTTTCGTTGGGGAGAGGGGAAGGTTTGGGGGAGGTAGGAGTGAATATGTTACGTTGGTTTTGTTTATATTTTGTGATTGATCTTAAGGAAGTTTTTAGGCAGAGGGCACTTTTCCACAATACCCAGTACATGTGTGACTCTTTGATCTCACATACCCCTAACATCAAGTATGGCAGCACAAAATCAGAATACCCCCGATCCTGAAACGTACCCCATGGCCCCAGTGACACCACTGTCCATGATCACCTGGAATGTCCATGGTCTCGGTGACAAAATAAAGAGGGGATTGGTCCTACAATACTTAAAGCGGTGCTCCCCAACGGTGGCCCTGCTGCAGGAAACGCACCTTACTGGTGCTGCATGTAGGGCAATGGACAGATGGGGTTTAAAATGGTAGTCCATTCTGAGTTTTCCTCAGGCTCTAGGGGCGTGGGTATCCTAATTAAAAACCAATCACCATTGATAGTACACCATACTAAAACGGATGACCACGGCCGCTTTGCGGCCATAGTAGGTCAATGGGAGGGGCGGTCTATAAATATAGTATCAGTTTACATTCCCCCTGTGCTACACGCAGTGGCACTCCCGGCTCTTAGCGAGTTCCTGCTTGGTCTCCCGGACGGGGAACTCTTGATTGGGGGGGACCTCAATGTAACTATAGATGGCACCCTAGACCGCCACCCGGCGAGGGCACCCGTGCTGGGCACGTCCCGCATTGGGAGCTTTCTGGAGGCGCTCGGACTTTCTGATGTGTGGAGGTGGCACCACCCCACGACACAGCAGTTTACCTTCCACTCTGGGGTGCACCGCAGTCTATCCAGAATAGACTACTTCCTAGCTCCAGCGGATTGCCTGAAACACATTGACAATATAGAGATAAGACCCAGAGGGATATCTGATCACTCCCCAGTGCAGATGATGTACACATATCACCATACAGCTAGGCGACGTACCTATCCCATTTACCCTGGTTACTTTCAGGTCCCAGAGATCAAGAAGGCGGTGATTAAGGCGACAAAACGCTACTTTCAGGAGAACGTCAAGACAGTAGACTCCCCGACAACTCTGTGGGAGGCATATAAGACTGTCCTTAGGGGACATGCCATAGTTTCGATCACAGGGCATAAACGGGAGAAGCAGCGGGAACTACATGATATAGAGCTGGAGTTGCAGGACGCTGAAGCCCAACATACCAGCAGCCCAACGCCAGATACAACTCAGAAATTGCATCTTAAACAGCAACAGCATAGGGGATACCTTGAAGAAATGACCAGGTCTCATCTAGCGGCCACGCAACATAAGATATATGAAACTGGGGATAAAGCCGGAAAACTTCTGGCGTGGCTAGATAGACGGGAACGGGGTAGTAAATGGATAGCGAGGATCCGGACGAGGGAGGGACAAATCGCATCGGATCCACGCACAATAATACACACACTGGCGGACCATTTCCAGCAGGTGTATGAGTCGTCTTTGGAAATGTCGCCTGAAGTAGCGCTGTCATATATACAAGATATTCCCATGCCCAAGCTCGCTCCGGAGGCGGTCCTCACACTGGAGGCGGACCACACGGTAGAGGAGCTGCAGGTAGCGATTGGATCATTACAATCCGGCAAAGCAATGGGACCAAACAGTATACCAGTTGAACTTTATAACCTGGTAGCGGGGACCATAGCCCAGCACTTGCTACACATGTACACCGACTGCTTGACGATAGGCGAGTTACCACTAGATCAGCGAACGGCCACAATAGTGGCAATACCCAAACCAGGCAAACCTGCTGAGGACTGCACCTCGTATCGCCCGATATCATTAATTAATGCAGAGGTGAAAATTCTGGCAAAGCTTTTGGCAATTAGGCTAACGCCGCACCTATTGACCCTGATCCACCCGGATCAGTCCGGATTCATGCCAGACAGAAGTACGGCATTAAACTTGCGGCGCCTGCACGGAGTAATGGCCCGTATCCCATATCTACAAGAACCGGCGGTTATACTCTCCCTGGACGCCAGAATGGCGTTCAACATGGTCGAGTGGCCATTTCTATTCGCAGTCCTTCGCCACATGGGCTTCGGACCAACATTTTGTGCATGGGTCCGCCTTTTATACACCAAGCCAGTAGCCCACATTACGGCTAATGGGCACATCTCTAATGACTTTCCTCTTGCGAGGGGCACACGTCAAGGCTGCCCCCTGTCCCCGCTGCTCTTTGCCCTGGTGCTGGAGCCGTTGGCGGCAAGGATAAGGTGGGAACCAATGAAAAGAGGACTCAGGTGGGCAGCAGGATGAGAGGACCGCATCTCCCTGTATACGGACGACATCTTACTATATATGGCCTCCCCCAGGTGTTCCATACTGGTCCTCCTTAATATATGCGAACTCTTCGGACGGACGTCGGGGCACACCATTAACTGTTCCAAATCTACCTTGTATGTGCTACACGGCCCCCCACCACAACTTCCTTTAGATTGTCCGTTACAGATCCCGGTCGACACGTTTAAATATTTAGGTATCTTCGTCACGGCTGACCCTGATGACTTCTTCAAAAGAAACTTAATGCCTCCATTAGAGCGCCTAAAAAAGGACACAACGCACTGGGGGTTATTGCCGCCGACTCTTCTAGGGAGGGCAGCGCTTCTTAAAATGATGGCGCTCCCTCGATACCTATATGTGTTGGAAAATGCTCCATTCCCGGTACATCCAAGCTATTTTAAAGCAATTGCAGCCCAGGTCTCCAACTTAATGTGGGGGAACAAACCGGCACGCATAGCCCAGGCCAAGCTGGTACGGGGGTGGTATGATGGAGGGCTAGCACTCCCAAATATACACCTATATTACTGGACGGCGCAACTGAAGGTGATAAGTCAGTGGGTACACGTAGCACAAGTGGATCCTGCATTTAAGGCTGACAGGTTTCAATTAGGAACAGGAAGTATGCTGTCCCCTCTCTATAATAAGAAGCAAACTCGAACATTAATAGGGCCCACAAAACACACAGTCACCATATGGCACGCAGCACAGGCAAAGCTGGGCTGGCAAGGGGTAATAACCCAACTCACTCCCGCTATGGGACACGGGGAGACTGGGATGACTTAGGAATAGTAAGGGCTTTGATCAGTGGGATGCCGTCGGCATATCCACAGTGGGGGACATGTGGCATAAGGGGGGAGTGGCCACCTTCGAGCGCCTCCAGCAACAGTATGAATTAGCGCCCACTGAAATATACCGATACACACAGATAAAACATGCACTTGCAACGGCCCTGCCGCCTGGTAGTGTGGTCCCGGAAGCCTCCCCTCTGAAGGATAGGTTACTGACAGACTACATGCATAAGCGGGCTACGTCATTCACTTACCGCAAGTTAGTTAACAACCTACCGGACCTCACAACGCAAATTAGGGACCAATGGATCCGCGACGTAGGCGACCTGGATGACACAGAGTGGCAGGAGGCGCTGTCCTCACCAAGGGAAGTGGGTATACCCTCGAGACTCAAATTAGTACAACTTAAAAATTCTGCACCGAACATATTACACCAGATGCAGTATGTTTAAGATGGGTAGAGCCTCGCACCCATATTGTCTTAGGCAGTGTGGGGAGGAGGGTACCTTTTATCATACTATATGGCAATGCCCGAAGATTAAGGTCTATTGGGGGAAAGTGATGAGGACGATTTCGCAGACAGAGGGAGTGTCCCTCTTGCCGGAGCCCAAGAGTTGTCTGCTAAATATATGGGACCCAAATGTCCTAACAAATTTGGCGCAAGACTGGGCAACGCTGGGGATCATGATGGCTAAATGCAACATAGCGCAGAAGTGGGGGGCGGTGGAAGTCCCATCGCTCAGTGCATGGTGTAAATATATGGATACGGCTATGGTAGCAGAGAGAACAGTATTTATCAACCGCGGCTGCCCCCAAAAATGGAACAAGATCTGGGGGGCGTGGAATAAATATAGAGGCAACATCTGTGACCCGCCAAGAGAACAGGCGGATGAGAGCATTGATGGGGACCAATAAGGAGGAAGGAGGATGTCTAATGTGAGCTATTGGATCTGTATTTGATATGTTATGCTTTAACATAACAAAGTGCTGAAACTGTGGTCTGCTGCTTATTATGTATTTCTACCATATGGAAAAAAAAACTCTGCCTTGATGATGTTATGTTCTATAAAATAAAAAAAAGATTTAAAAAAAAATAATAATAATTTACTACCTAGGGCTTGATCCACACAGCCCTTTGCAGAAAATCTGCAAAGGTTCATATATAAATAGGCTTGTGTCCGTGCTTTGCATTAATTCTCAACTTTTATGAGGTTCACAAAAAAATGAAGAGTATTCCTGGTAGCCAGAGATTTCAAGGAGTACTTAAATGTGTATCCAGTAACCTTATGAAAAGGCACACTTCTGCATGTGGGAATTGAGGGCTAACATGCATTTGTATGTAACTTTTTTGGAAGCCACTCACCTGCAAACCCATCAAATTCTAGAGTTGTTATTCCCATTCCCACCCTCAAAACAGAAATACGCCTCCCTTTGGCAGGAGTTAGTCTACAACTGTTTTGGGTAGGTGGGACACTAGCTAAAAAATCTGAAAATACATTAGCTTGTGAATTTGTCAGTGGTCCCCAAACTTAATACAACACCCACAAACCCATATTGGTGAGATTTCTACGTGAGCAAATTAGCATATGAAGGCAAAATCTCACCAATCCTGATTGTCAGCAAGGAATGGACCTTCATCCTCACATACCTGTATATGCATGCCGGTGTGCTCAATAAATCTCTTGACTGGACCCTTGTTCCAACAAGATAATGAAACAACTGTCAGTAAATCAATCCGGCTCTCAGTTGAATCTGAATTTAAATAGAATTTATTCAGATTCCATGGCATCTTATTTAGCAGTAGTATTTGGGAAGGTGAGCTGTACTGACATTAAATAGTCTAGCTCCAAAGCCATACATCATTGTAGCTGTCATTACTCATACAAGATAAATGCATATACCTTCGCAAGCAATTCTTACACGCAAGATATCCAAGTATTCATACATCTTCATTCCTTTCTGAAACTTAAGAGAAATTGGTGAATACCACATCAGTGCAGAACATGAAATTCATCTAGGATGAGAACCTTAAACAAAATTAACCAACAAAGTTGTTTAAATATCCTGTTAGTTGGCTGTTCCTTTTTCAGTTCCAATGTATCCTCATAAAGTTTTCAGAGGGTAACTTTTTCTTCTAGAAATTGATTCTGGATGGAAAAATTGATTTGTGCTTTAAAGTTCATAAATGCAGTTCCTATTCTGATCTTTCTATTCTGATTTTCTAATGCATTTAGAAAAAAACTCAACAAGTATAAATCCAGAGAACATAGTGTGACTCATAAACATTATTACGTTTTTTCAGGTATTTCTATTTTTCCTCATTCAACAGGATATACTTTTTGCCTTTTACTTGCAGTATATCTGCCATAATAGCATTTAATTTTCTCTACAGTTTCATTGTACTTCATGCTTGCTCTCGGCAACCAGTCTGAACCAATTCAGTGTTACAATCCCTTCCTTTCAGCACCTCAAAGAGACTCAAACAAGTAGCACTATGATAATAAAATATTGTCTCTTGACATCGCTGCCCGCACTTCTGTGGAAATGTGCTTTTTAATGAGCACTCTGGTGCAGGGGTCACCCTTCTCTATCCACGGGTCCGTAGACCAACAAAATAGAGATTGGCACTGAAGCTGGAATTCAAATAACAAGTTTATTAATCACTCATGAGTGGGACTACGTCCACACAGCACTCTCAAGTGCTGCCTGAGGTAGTACATGGAATACACAGACCATGGGACTTATATACAGAGTTTGTTGCAGAGTAAGCATGTAGTTACAAATAGAAGGTACAAGCATACACAAGAATAGTTACAGCCAGACATGGGCAGATGGGTAATCACTTAGTCATCAAAGTGGAAGGGGGAACAGAACTGCTTACTTTTGCAAAACACAGTTGACTGTTATATCTTTAGTCAGGTGCATTCTAGCAGCTACAGGCCTTTTCTCAGCACGTACATTGCTTGTCCCCGTACAGAAGGAGTTAACTAAAGCTGATGACTCAAGCAGAATAGAAAGGCAAGCAACAGTGAAGACGGAAGAATTACATAGCTAACAAAATGGATGCCACACACACGATGGCTTCAGCTTATGCTTACAGAAATTATTTCCGATTTCCACACTTCTTTTTTTGTTGTCCAGCTGAACCCGTATATAAGCTCACTAGCATTGGAACCATATAGGGCTGTTATTTTGTGTTTACTCACATTGCATTTGTAGAAAGCTTACATTTCCTCGGAACCAATTGAGCATCATTACTGTTACGCACAATGCCAGGAAAACTCTCCATGTTGAAGATGTTTTCAGTAAATCAGTGGTCTTTTTCTGCTGTAGCCCACATTTTAGAACAACCTCAATAATCCATGAGTATCGTAAGGTATTTAAAATTATTCCCAAAAGCAATAAGCTCACTCCATGATGTCCAAACCAGGGTAGGAATGCTAATTGCGGAGGTGACAGTAGTGACTGGGAGACCTTCAAAAGGTCATCACTCTCACAACAGTGGGCAAACCCACGCACATATGTATTCCCCTTCACCAGTAACCCTTTATTAAAAAAAAAAATCCTTAACATAATTGTCCCCATTGGTCACATACAGACCCCCATAGAATGTTCAGAGATGTGTGCCAATGGAAGGGAAATGCTGAGGAAGGGAGGCGAGCCAGCTGAGGAAACCAATCCGCACACAGGAGCTGGGAGGCCAGGTAGAGCAGGATCCCACACAGGCAGGATACAGAGATTGTCATTGTTGGGCTCTCTATGGTTGCCATTAAGCACATCATTTTTCTATATAAAGGGAAAGCTAGAGGAAGCCAGAAGAACTATGGAATCCAGCAACGTGGCTTGCCTGCTGCCTTTTCAGGCAAGTGTTCAGTAGGGGGCAGGGTAAAAGGAGGGAGTAAAGAGTATACGGAGTGGAGGGAACAGATCTGGAATCCAGTAAAGTGTCTTCTCATGGACATGTTTTCTTCGGTAGTAGGTAGAAATAACTATCCCTTGGTGAAAAATTATATAAATTCTAGATCTCAAAGTTCTCCGTAAAGGGGAAGAAATGTTTAGCCCATATATTAGGTCATACACAATACTAGATATAACAATGCCACATGTAGAGTATGTATTAAAAAATGTTTTTTATTAGAAATAGATAGTGTTTACAGTTAAAAAGACACAATAGAAATTATCATCATTCACATTAAAATCAAATTGATATACCATAGAAACAATTATTGCAAAGAACCAGATATCACTGAGGAACTAAATATAAAAACATTAGACTTGATTCCAGTCCTGTATGGGATGAAACAAACAAAAAGCTATACCTTAAATGTATATACCACAAGACAATTTAACAGAGAGACACATATAGACAATACTTTTTGTCATTTGATAACACATCCGATTCACACAGTTTTAAACGCTAGTCCTAGATACAATCTGTCCTTATAATCTATAGGATTAACTATTCAGACGGATTGTGTTGAATGCATCGTCGACGCGTTTCGATGATTCTGTTTTATTGTTCCATCTTTGTCAAGACAATTATACGTCTCTCATAATGGGCACTGATTGGTTGCCTTATTTTTAGATTTCAGTCCTTATCTCATATCGCTAGGGCATTGATTCCCTTTGCTTACTCCGTATATTCTTTGCCATTAATCCACGAAATCTCATAAAAACAGTGGTCTTAGTTCTTTTCTTCATTTTCTCTGCTCCTCATTAATATTACCGGTGCTGCACTTTTCTAATCCTCGTGTTAAAGTCCTTCAAACTATTTCTCATAGTTTCAGGCTCGCATACAACCTGTAGATAAATTCTTACACGGAATAAGAGCTCTTCGTGTGACGAACCCTGCTCGTAGTTTTGCGCTCGCGTTTTATTTTGCCGATAGATTCTTCTCATGGGTGACTGTCTTATATTCTTTCCCTCATTAAGGATTCTTAATGAGAAGACGAGTTCCACGCCCGCCTTGAGATTTATTCAAGTCAGAAGAGATTGCTTGACCAAACCGTGCCTTTTGAGTCTCAATCTTCTGGCCCTTTGACACACTGTTATGCCCAACGGGTTGAGAGTTATGAGGATCAAATGGAATCCCAAAAGGCAAAGGTACTTTGATTTGTATCTTGTTTTCATGGAAATTTTTACCATTGGCTACTTATACAGACAGATGGCATTACCCTTAACAATCGTCTCCTCACTGTCTTTTTTGTGAGGGAACTACTGAAACAGAGGATCTCTTTTCTCACTATGGCTGATCCACCTTTAATGTAGATAGCCATTATTACCTGTACGTCAATAAGGCATTATTACTGTCCATGTGGAATGCAGTTTATCAGCAACTAATTGAGGTCTGTTATAAAGGCCAGTTCCTCTGATTGTAGCAAAGATTCTTGAACAACTACGGATCGGGCAGGTCAGGTGGAGTGCTTGACTTCCTCTTTGAAACCTGGGGGCATACAACCTTCATCACCTGTGCCACCCATAAGAACTCTAGGTGGGAGCGGTTGTCGTACTGTAAGCGATGGAGCATCTCTTTTGGGGGTGGAGCAACTAGATGATGCATTGAAGGGAAGTCTATTAGCCTTTTCTCTACGCCCATTGATTTTACTGAAAATGAAGGGCAGTTTGGTCACTCTAGTTTCGCCATCTTTGCTAAGCCTACCTCGCTCATCTCTTTCATCAACAAATCTGTCACAAGAACACGCACGGAGCAAGTGGCTGAGGTTCTCTTATTGTCTCATGCCAAGTATTCCAAACAAGTTACAATAGTGTCTAGGCTTACACAAAATCCCACATTCTCTGTCTGTTGCTAGTTAGTAAAAAGTCTGGTGTAAGCACAATCCACAGCTACTAACAGAACCCACTGTCTGTACAGGAACTTCAAGACTGTGGAGCAGATGTATGTTAAAGGACAATAGCGTGCACTCAGACAGGTATAGTAAGTAACTTATGTAGTAGATTAGACAGTCCAAATTACATTCATTTTTATTTTCAAACTGAACAATCGGCACAAGACAGTTCTTACATGGTAAATCTGCGGTATTCAATCCCAAACAAATACAAGCATGGTTGCCATCAACTAAGCCCTCTCCCCCCTCCTTCCCTTGATATGTATGAGTCAACGCATACCACCAGTGTCTCTTGTTCTGAACCCGGAATGGCCCCAAGTAAGCTTCCGGGGTAATTTATAGGACATTGTGATCCCTGGGCCCCTATGTCTGAGTCTCGTGTGTGCTATGCATAGCGGACTGTTATGTGTTGTCTCCCATGTCGAGCCCAAAGTATCATCTCCATGGGTCCCAAATCTTGTGGAATTTTTTCAGGCAGCCTCTGCTATGATACGTGGTCAGCTCAGCCATCATATATATCCATTTCTCTTGTCCACTCCTGAATTGTCGGACTATTGCCCACTCCCCTCCTCCTATCTGCGTCGCTCTTAGCTACTATTAACCCCAGGGAAGCAAAGATTAGCTGTGCTGTAGTGATATCTACCTCACTGGGAATCCCTAGTATCACAAATCTTGGCTCCATCGGTAGCATTACCCCCAGGACCGTTCCTATTAGTCCGACTACTGCGTCCAGTATAGCTGAAGTGTAGGACACGCCCAGATCGTGTGAAAAAAATCACTGTTAAAGGCGGTGCAAGCCATGCACGATGGTGAGTCTGCTCTTCCCATCTTGTATAGCCTGTCCCTGTCATATGTTCAGTGTAATATTTTAAGCTGTATGAGTTGAAGCCTTACCTTGATGGCAAATTCTCTGGGATGCATTAATGCCGCCTCCCAGTCGATACAGATTCTGTATTTTTGATCCTATTGTCATGCTTCACTATTCCAGCCACTATTATTTAACTGAGTCTTTATTTGAAGGGAGACAGCCCGAGACCACCTATGAGCTTAAAATGCTGCCATAAAAATGTTGGTAAAATCCTTTGCACAATTATTCACAGGATTTGAAACTGTGCTCTGACTGAAAACAATTGCTCCATAAATGCTGAAAAACAAATTCAGACAAAGATTCATAGTTCGCTAGCCCTGAAGAAGTTCTCAGATGAAATGAAACACGTTAACTGTTTAAATAATCGTTATGGTTCGAATAGTAAACCAAGTATCAAAAAAACGGCATCCTTGTTTTTAATTTGGACTGTGGCAGGTCTTACTCATGATACATATTATACCTCTCTGCGTGCACATTATCGGTCTGTCATGCTGAAAGTTATGAAGCTGCTCACAAGATGTTCTGTGTCCTCTGCTAGACACCATGCTGAATCAATGATCCAGACAGAGGACACCTGAAACACCTATCTTTTGGTCATTGGGGACTTCAGAAACAGGTCAGGGGTACTATTCTCCTCTGTCAATGAGCTCTTCAAAACACAACTGATGAACCGTTTGCACTTGTTCCCTCCTGACTATTGCCCTTTGGTGAGACTTGTATCTGTTTCTAGGTAGTTTGTTGCTCAAAACCTTTGAGCGCATGCCTCCCCGTGACTTCTCTTCGAAGACTTCCATGCAGTTTCCAGAACTTCAGCCAAACTTATTAATGTACTTTAAGTACACTGCGCACTTTGGAGCCACACACTGTTCTGCTGAGAGAGGCATAGTGGTGCCGAAGACTCCTTCGCCTCATCACTGCATCCTTCCCACTTTTATTCAAATTATGTTGGCTCAGTTGCACTGGAACAAGGCAATATTACTGCTCACATTTTTTCCAGGCCTGCGCACTTCCACAACATTAGGAAATCTTTCAGTGCTAGGTTCATGTCTATATTCTTAGTTTACCACTTAGCATCTTTACCATAGCCACAAACGTTGTTGCCTAATTCCTTGTTATAAAGAGGTGCATTTTACCCTTACTTGGACGTTTGGTTCTCATGGGGGCTCTTTTGCTTTCAGTATGCCATTACTATTTTTAACCTGAGATGTTTGGTAAGCAAATCCAAGTATACACAAATGCCAGGTGAGTGCCACCCTTATTCAGGTGCTGTGTTGGGACAGTTGTCCATGTGAGAGCTCGAAAATCACTGAACGCATCTGGTCACATCCATTCCTGCCTTTTTGGTGGTGCCTTCGGAGGTCTCCTAAACTGCTCACCCCTTGACCAAATAATTGCTTTTGCTTTGCTCTGTAAGTTACCTACTCTGCTTCAGTTGGTTTGAAACTGGGAGAACGGCCCATAATCCAATGCTGAGCCTCTGAGTCTGTGAAAGAAGACCTGTAAGAGAGATGTAAACTTTTATTGGTGTTTCCTTTGTTCTCCTAGAAAGATCTTATTTATTTAACCATATTTGCTCTGCACAAATTGCATATCTAAATTGCTTCTAGGCATTGGGGTGAGAGAACTGGGAGAGCAGAGAGCTGACCAATTTGAACAAATACTTTTTCAGTTGTTTCCGGAAGGGAGGAGGTTGTTGGAGTTCTACAGGTGCTTTGTACTTCTAGGGATTATTTTTATGTACAACTTTGAAATTGCGCATCTTTAGTTCTACTAATTGGATATTTGTTGCTTTGGGCTCAAATAATTTATTACGTTTTACTCTTATTTTTCTAAATTGGTATGGGATTCTTCTTGTGTCGTGTTTTCACTCTATAACAGTTTGAAGTGCTGCAAAGTATTTTACACATTGCTTCTAAGTTAAGCTGGACTGCTGTGTGCCAAGCTACCTACCAGGGGGTGATGCACCGGTTAATTTGGGGTTGCTTGTGACTTTATCCTGACAGAAATGATGGTTGTTGCCTGAGTAGGGTTTCACCTCCCTCAACCAGCAACCCAATTTCCCACACTTCCAATTAATGTTTTCGATATACCATTGTGTTTACATTACAGTCCAGCCCCTATTGAAATAGCTGTGCAGTAGTAGTAGAATGAACTTGGCAAACAAATTTCTCATCATTATGAAATTAAACCCACTTGGTAGCCTGAGCCTGCAATTAGATGTTCTTACGGGTGATTATATTTTTGATCCTTTAGTTTGCATTAGGTCCATCAAACATAAGCAGCAGTGACTACCAGGATGAAAATGGCAACAAAGGATCCCGCTTGTATTACAGTTTTCCTTGGGGAAAAGAAGAAATTGAAACACTACAGGCTGTCGGAGAAAATGAGCTCTTGCAGATGCACCAGGGGAATGAGTCAAAATTATATGTAAGTTATATGTACTGTTTTAACCTTGGTAATAGTTACTAAAATTCAGCTTTTCGTCACTTTTAGAACTGAAGTCTAATCCTAATTCATCATTATTGTTAGATCTTTTCATCATGATAATGATGTACAGCAGTCATGGCAACAACCTTTTTCAAAATGTAGTCTTAGTAGACTTGGCAGAGAAAACCCCAAAGACATTTCTTACAAAATAATACGTAAGCAACATGTACAGTCAGTATAACCGTAGGGTGTCACCGATCCATACTGAGCCTAAGAGTTGGAAAGCAAAAGTAGATGTACGACAAAAAATTAATGAGTCAACTAATATGTCTTAAGGACCAACTTTCGCCTATGTCTCAACCTACCTCTTCTCCGAGAGCGGACCTTTCCATGGCTGTACCCTTACAACTCCGTAGCAATCCTAGCCCCTAAAAAAGTCATCCATGAAAGTTAATTCTGCTCTATCCCTTTCCAGAAAAGTCCAGATTGGGTCTGCCTTTGTCAGGATACAGGGTTCCTCTCAATGCTGCACCTCAAAGCTAATTGGGAAGCCTATCAAACCTGTATGCATAATTCTGGTGGATACTTTAAATCCAGAATCCTGGACTGGATCGCAAAAACTTTTCCCCCAGAAGTACCTCTTCAGCACCCTCAGGAGGCTCCATTTGGCTTCACTCATGACTTCATTTGACCTGGATTTGATGATGTCATGGTATGTATGGCACCAACTGGCACCTTGGCACCGGTTTCTTTTGTCTCTATCCTAATCAACACTGTCTACAGCTTATTTTGGTGTTTTGAATTTCTCAGCAACAGCAGCGAGTTCATATGTTACCTCCTAAGGCTCTGGTATTTAAACCCCTTTGATAATGCTGTAATGTGTCCTAATCAGATTCATAAGGCATCTGCATGTAGTGTTATGAATCCGATCTTGACGTCCTTGCTACGTAACTTTTGCACTTCTAAGTTTATTGCAGGCCTGTAGTGAGCAGGAGGCTAGACCAGTGGATTATTGTCAGAGCAATGTTATATGTTGATATGAAAATGACAAAGTAAAAAATAAAAAAAAGGGTCCTGAAGGACACTTCAAAGCTGTCCCTCTACCATCGTTCGTGTAATTCACTAGACAGGCAGTGATCCCTAAGCATACATTCCCAAAAGAAACACAAAAAACGCCATAAGAAGTCCTCTTCTTTCTCAAATAAACTGTTACTCACCTGGAACCCTTTGGCGCTTGATGCCTCTCTCTTCCTCATTATTAAAGCTATTCCAATTCTGAAGAGTATCAAGCTAGAGTTCCTGTCTCCTTTTACCAATTCTCCTCTGATCGAGGCCTTTCGATAGGCCATGCTGGACATTTTCAGGATGGCCCCACTACCATCTGGGCCACTGTGGCTGAGATCCTGCTTTCTAGGAGACCTTCCCCATATATACGAGTAACGAAGGTACAGTTGAGGCACTCCGTCCCAAGGCCTCTTCCTCCATCTTCTCTTCACGTCAAAAAGAAATGGAAATAGAACATACATGGATGGTGTCGTCTCAGAATGCCCTCATGAATGAGCCTTATTCAGATATTTAAAAGAGAACACCACAGGATCTGTATCAGATTTGGTATCTTACGCCTATTCCTTCTTTGGCTCCTGTGGTGGGTCAGATGATACCCAGAAACGGATGGGTAGGGAGTCAACATCATAACACTGTAACAATTTGCTCAGGTTTGCCAGGACCGAAGCCACAAATGCAGTTCCCCTATTTCACTCATTTTCCCGGGAAGGGATAAAAAATTGTGCCCAGCTTCTCTATAGTGAACTACACAAAAGCCTTCAAAGGAAATTCAGGATGCCAGGATTCTCTCCATCTCATACTCCGCCCCCTCTGCTAGGGAGAAACACTCACTCCTCCAAGACAGGAATGTATCAATAATAGAAATGGATTTCTGCAAGTAACCAATCCCAGTAGGTGGGCAGGGAAAACAGCAAAACGACTCCTCCCAGTGCTCCATTCATAGGCCCTAGGCTAGACGGGCGAGGGAGGGAGTTGAAAGCATCCAGGAGATCCTGACCTCTACCTCTTTCCTCTTAGAAAGGAGGAACAAAAGAGAGGGTGGGAAGTACACCGTAAGATTCTTTAAAGAACAAATGGTAAAGGAGGGAGATGGTAGCATCCAAGAGACTCTGACCTGTGTTTTTCATCCCCCAAGAAATGGGCCTTTCTGTGGATGAATGATACATTAATGAAGGAACCAAGGGACCCTTTCCAATATCGTGTGAAAGACTGTTTTGGACTGAAACAATTGTACACTATGACTTAAGAAGTACTTTGCAATCCATGCACTGGGATTTTCTGGGGCTCTTTGCAGATACTCACCAAAAGTAGGTCTTTTCCTGCGGGTTTGGTGATTACAGCAGCTCTGACCTGGATGCCATCCAACTCTATTCTTCCAGAGCCTTGGGCCTTGGCACCAATACTTTAAAGAAGTCCCTGCCTGCTATGGTGCCTGCTAAGGTGCCATTTTTAATTTCTCTGGCCTTTGACGCCAACTATAGCAAAATCACTGTGTTGCCGTTGGATCTGATGTCCGGGCTACTGCTATATTCGGAGTCACCAGACAATATCTGAGTGGCCAAAGAAAAGGTTTGTGTCTGTTTTGATGACAAACAGGGCACAGTACTTTCCAATGGGCAAGAAATTTGGCTGGATGGAGGAACTTTACGACTCAGATGCTGATGCTCTGGAAATGCCCAATAGAAACTATGGGTGCACGGAAGAAGAGGATTTGCCGATCGCCAATTTCCTTCCTCTTTACAATGTAGTTCTGGCCTTTACTCAGATGTACCAAATGTGAGTCGCCTTGACACACTTCATGAAGGGGGCATTCCTTATCCCTCACAGACTGCGTTCAGAAGAGGGCTTTTCATTTTCATCTGTGGTTAGAAGGGCAACATAAATACAGGAGTTGTTCTTTCCCACTGCTGAGTCAAAGTCCAATATATTGACTGAAATCCTACAGACATTCTCATTAGTTTTGGAACCTTTTTTGCCTTTAAATTAATCATTCTTGGAACCAGTTCTGGCTGCCTGGGAGAAATTCTTTTTGGGACCGGCAGACCACAGATAAATTGCACGGTGTCATAGACTTGCGTATTTGGACCTTACTTTTTGTCAACACATTCTTCACCAGACATTTTGGTGATACAAGCCTCAATGACCAAATCGCACCCAAAAGCTTTCCTGACTGCTTCTACGTATTTAGAGTCAAAAATGCTTGACTGTCCAGGCAGGGAGGTCTTTGCATCAGGAAGTCTAGCTCTGTGCGAAGCGTGGTGCACGCCCAAGTTCAAACTTTGTAGAAATTAGCTACAATGTTCATCTCCAGTCTTGCTGACCACATGAAGAAACCATATTCTGACGTGGTCAGTAAAAGTTTGGTGCCTCCAAAAAGATCTTGAAGTGTTTTCTTCCTTCTGCAGATTAGCTGCAGCACACAGCTATCCATTGTGATCATATTCCTATTGGTGGCATTTTCCAGAAGCCCCTGTCGCTTGATTGCTCTATGGGAAGTAGAAGGACTGAAAACATTGGGATCTCTGCCACTCCTTTCTTTATATGCTCTCACGAAAACATTAGGCCTAAAGAAAAGCAGTGAATGTGCTATGGTTTTTAAGAATTTATTTAATAAAGAAATCAATGAAGAGATTGGTGGCACACTCTTGGCCACACTTAGTGGCTAGCTCTAATAGTGTAGGTTTGACTTTCATGAGGATTCCAGCCACATCTCTCTATTCAAAAGAGGTATTCATTGTGGCATGGAACATGCTGAATTTAGTATAGGAGTGTTGGGGCAGAAATGTCCCCTGCTTGGGATGCAGGGTGTCCCCCTGCCCAGAGTGCCCAACTGTGAGTACCCCGTATGCTGGTTTCTGAATCTTTTACCCCAACCTCATGCTAAGCTGTTGATGTGAGTGCAGTCCTGGACCAGAGGGACTCATCAAGCATGCCCTTTAATGATAGTGGACTACTGTACTAGCCTGTAGAGCAGTGATGTCCGCAGACCATATTTCACTTATCATATAGTCGTTAACTAGACTTTTCATCTGTGCCACAGGAGTGGTGGCCTACTGACTCGTGTGTGTAAAGTTCCGCTGCTACAAGCCAGATCTTGGCGCTTACATTCCAGCGCATGTCTGTCAGCCAGTGAATCTAGTCTGCGTGATACATACATTGTGTGTGTTTGAATGAAACGGAGTGAAAGAGGCCTGTGAGTTCCATTTTGGACACCTCTGATCTCTCCATCTGCATAATGCAGGGGCGAGATTACTTTTCCAGACAGTGGTAGTGTGTTGCTCAGATTCTCGAGACGTGAGGGAGGGGCCCTAGACACTGAAGAGGAGGGAGGCTTCCCCTTAGTAATTCAGTAAGTTCCTTTTGCTGCAAAGAGCTGCTGATTAGTTTTCCTTAAGTTCAGATATTTGGTGTAGGGTGGGACTGCTGTGTCTGTTGTTTAGATTGTGAAGAGTCCTTACGAAGAGGCCAAACATTTAGCTCTCTTCCCAATCAGTGGCACTGTGGCTGTTGATAACCACATAGAAAATGCTCGCACCTCTTGTGCCGCTGTTGTGGGTGCTCCAGCCTGGCAACGACCTAGCTGTGAGGAGCATCACTGTAGACAAAAACTGAGTGAGGATGTCAACCTGAGAAGGACACATGAGAGGAGAACCGACCCAAACCAGTTCTGAAAGGGCATACCTACAATACATATCTCCTATCTATGATACCTGTATAAAAGTAGAAGCTGTTGACCCATTTGTTATTCCAATACCAAGTTCTCTCTGACTAAGGATGAGGTGCTTCACCCAGTACCTCGATAACTACCGCACAACCAGGTTTAGTGCCTGCAAAGGAGCCAGCTTCCCAGGGCTGAGGGGAGATTGCCTGAAGTCTGATAGAAAGGATTAACTGTCTCTCGGTCTTAGATCGCCTGGAGGTGACCGGTGTAGGAAGCTGGCTCTATATATACTATACCAAAGTAAGGTATAGTGTGCAAAGAGTCCAGTGGAACCCCAAAGGTAGGCAGTGATAAAAGTAGATAATATCTTACTCTCTGTTTGTGATAGTGTGGGCGAGCAGTAAGGCTTTATCAGAGGATAGTACTGAGCATTTATCGTACACACTCAGGCAAGGAATGATGTCACACACTCAAAGACTGAATTCATACCAATTTGTTTGTATAAAAATATTATTTAGTTATATTTATTTCCTAGAGCCAAACATGCCTATCTACTCAGTGCACTAAACTGCAACACCTCAGCACACACACCGTGTGAAGGAGAAACGACCTGCAGTCTAAATGAACTGTTTAACTGCTTCCAAACTGAAACATTAATTGCAAAATGGCCATCTCTGCAAAGAAAAGGGTAAATACTGAAGCAGATCGAACGTCAACTAAAAAAGGGCAGATGGAGGATGGGGGTACTATTGATTCATAGATATTTTAACTTCCATTGCTATGTTATTAATTCTTCGACTGCTGCTCTGGAATGAGAAAGTAGACTTGTATGCATAACATTCACTTACAGTTTTTATTATCATGATTTTCCTAGGCTGAAATTATAGGATTCGGTACATGAAAACCAATATACATGCTCTTATTTGAGACAGCATGACCACCCGACCGGGGTTAGTCGGCCCAGTCACTGCAGCAGAACCAGGTGAGGCAGCACAGAGGCATGGAATATGCACATCTGGGCTGTAGCTGGAAAGATTTCTGGTGTTGTCTGCCCTGTGTCGTGAGGTTACCTAGGCCCCGGGCACAAACACTTCCATTTTACATGCTCATGTTTAAATTTGACACCCTTTTTAAGCGATAACTTTTAACACACATTTGCTTGCACATCTGTATGGGATAGTGTTCACAGAAAATGGTTTGCTTAGACTTCTTCGAAGGCACATTATCAGGCCTTAGAACATTCTGTAAAAGGACTTAGTACACCCTTGCAGAATGTCATCGTTTGTTCGGCAACAACTTTGGGTGGGTAGAATCAACAATGACAGCCACACCAGGGCTCAGGCACAGGACCAATGGGTCTAGTTTATTATATAAACTGCACTAAACCTTTGTTTAGGCAGAGGAGCATTTCGATGTATTCTCGAAGGTCGCCCCGTGCCTGTATTGTAGACCAGCTGAATTCCAACACCATCCTGAGAGGGACAGAAGCCTGTTCTATGACAAGACTGGCTACCAGATGACACGCGCCCACAGGTAGCTAGAAAGTTAGACCACTCTTAATTCAATTATTGGAAAGGTTCCCACCAGAAGAGAGGAAATTCCATTCTGGATTGCCCAAAAAGCAAATTAGCTTGAAGCATTAATTCCTCATTCGGGACCTCAGAATAAACATAGAATCCTCCTAATGAGCCTACCTCTAGGGATGATTCCCCCTGTAGAAGAGTATGCCACACAGGGCACAATATTTACAGCAATCTATACCATAACCCATGGTACACCATCCATTGCTGTTTTGCCTGATGTGCTTAAACAGATACTCCTGATGGTATGAGCAGACTCATTCCCACATAGTTTTAAGGTTTATGTTGCCAAATGCGAAGTCTTACAGAAATAGTAGGAACAGTATGACACTTTGGGGGGAAGCCCAAGAGCTTCCCCGACAATATGGCTTCTGACATGCCGCCCCCATACCTGAACTACTGACTTGTAGCACAGAGCTGGGACACTACAGACTGGAGAGGGCGGCCTATACAGGCCAGGCCTAGTAGAGATGGACTTGGATGCCTGGGGACTGGGCGGCATGCTGTTGAGTCATCCAGGAGGTGGACAGGCTCACGGTTGGTGCAGCACCAGTTGGCTAGTCGGGGTCTGACTGGGGCCAAGCCAGAGGATCGGCATTCTCTGTCCTCCCTGGGTGGGAAGCACGCATTGTGGATCCTCCCTGGAACGCACTCGAGGATGGAGTGCTGATGCCAGGAACTGGGGAAGCGGCCTGTCCTGACCACAGAAACTGGTCCCGCAGGAATGTGGGCCTTCCTGCCCCTACTGACATATGGCTGCACCAACTCTGGTGACCACCACCAGGACCTTGGACTGGATAGGCATACGTGACTCTCTTTCGCCCGCTCAACTTCCCCCTGCCGCCTGGAGGCCCTCTCCTGGGTAGCAGTGAGCACCCATATCGCATGTGCTAACTGACCTTCTTCATTTTCATGCTTAAATGCCGCTACCCCGACCCTAGATGCGCCGCCAGAAGCTGACGAGGGGACATTCTAGGCTGCCGTCCCTTCACCCCACTACCACAAAACCAGGCTGCACTAGAGCATGCCCAGCCGACCCACTCCCAGGATGCTTCCGATAAGCTGGACTCTATCCTGCAAGCAATAGAGACCTGTCGATCTTCAGTAAAAATCAAGATTGGAGAACTTAGTGCAGAATTTGGCTTGCTGTACGACAACTAGCGGGAACTGGCCATCAGACTAACGAACACAGAATGCTCCATTGCAGACATCAAGCCACAACTAAACAGCCAGGTGAAATGCGCCCAAGACCTCGTCAAACAGGTCTAACGACTGGAGAGCTGAGCAGAGGATTCTGAGGGGGGAGCTTGGCATAATAACATCCAAGTGATGGGGCTGAGAATTCCCACACAATTACTTCCTGGAAGACTGGATAAAATCCTTCACTCCAGCTCAGGCACTGCCCCCATACTTCTCCTTAGAACGGGTGCATCGGGTCCTGTTCGCTGTCTCCCTACGGGCTCGCTGCCCCATCTAAATCGTTGAGCGGCTGTTACATTAGAGAAATGGGTATGCCATCCTGCAGGCGGCCCGACAAAATGCCGCTCTTGAAAACTGCAGAGTATCAGTGTTTACCGATTACACAATGATGGTACAACAGCAACGTGCCCAGCGAAGTCCCAGATGACCTAGCCTTTTGAGATGCCCACCTCACTCATATAAGTCATTATTTTACCGAAAACCAGGCCTCATCCGCTACGCACGCCATCGAAGGGGACTCCTTTAAAGTAGTCACCAGGGGCATGTGTATTTAGAGCATAGTGGGGACTGCCGAGAACTGGACAGAGACGTCAAGGATGCCGAGGACACCTTGGCAAACCTCGATCGTCAAGCCCCCCATGATGCAACAGCACACTGGACACTGGCATTGGCCAGAAAGAGCCATGCCACTCTCATCTATAGCCTTCGATGCTATAATTCCTTGGCATATACAGTCCAGATCCACTCCATCGAGGATAAACTATGCCACCTCTGGATACGGCTCACTTGCCATAAAACCGCGCCCCTCACCCATCACCAAAATCGTGCTAGACAAAGGGCCTCCTTTGCGTTCACGAATGTCCATTTTACAGGCATTCCAAGACTACTATTCGGCGTTGTACCGCACCGCTAGCCCCGCCCCATGGGACGATACAGAAGTGTCTGATCCCCCTGCCATTACCCTCCATCAGTGCTATCGGACGCAAAGAAAATGTCTGCCTGATCACTGTGGCCGAGGTAAAGAAGGCAATCCACGACCTGGCTGTTATTAAAGTCTAGGACTGGATGGTCTCCCCTTGGAGAACTACAACAGGTTCTCAGCCCCACTTAACCCCAGGCTAGCTGACATGAACAATGCGATGCCTACTACTGAAGTGCTCCCAGCGTCCCTTGGAGAGACCCTCCTCGTCTTTCTACTCAAACTGGATAGGGACCCTATCCACTTGTCCTCCTATCAACCCATTGCTATTCTAGGTGCTGATTTATAAAATATTGGGAAAGATCCTTGCAGACCACAACCTTCAGATCCTACCCGTTATTGTACATCCCAACCAGAAAGGGTTTGTCCTGTGCCGCAGTATGTCAAATAACATCAGGAGACAGTTCCACGTTATGACCAGGCCTCACTGTGGTTTCCCCATGCGGCTAGCTTGATACACTATCTAGAAAAGACATCTGATATGCTGTCATGTGACTACCTCTTTAAGCTGCTTAGGGCACTGGAAATTTTTCAGCTTCTTCTAGCCTATACAAGGCTTGGGTCAGTGTTTTAAATGGAGAAAAATAAGTGCAGGTACTCACCAAAAGGAGATGTGGGTGGAGTTTAGGGCGGGCAATAGGGAACAAGGCGGAACAAGGGGCGGGGTTAGCTTTTTGACCGTGCCATGGTTGCATGCACAAAATCTGCATGCATTGTTAGAATGTGGGATGTATCTGTCCATTAGTTATCTCACAAATAACTATATATTTGGCACTTACTAATAAGTGTTTATTACTATCCAAAGTAACCTTTTTAGGTCGAGGGACCATCCGGTCTGCCGAAGGCAGAACCGGAAGTCCAGAGATCTTATGTTTCTGAGAGTGGCTCTTTAGCCCGCCTCCATTGGCTAAACGGAGGCCAGCCATTGGAGGAGAGAGCCGTCCCTCCAAATAGGCTCCGTCTTTTTCAGATTCGGGGGGGTGTTCCGTGCTCTTCTTTCCACTTTTTAGCCACGATCTTTTTTAGGCGTGTTTTTCTCTCCTCCAGCCAATGGCAAGAGGAGAGAAAAAGAAACACACCCCCGAATCTGAAACCACCGCTGCGTTTCTCCGAGGCATTTCTGCTTCGCCTCGGAGAAAGGCGGTGGTGTGCCTGTTTAGCATGCAAGCTGGTTAATTATTCTTACAAACCAGGAGCAGTTCAAATGGAACGGCGTTTAAGGTGGCACGCGCCTGGCACGAGCAGCTCCGCCTGAACAAAACGCCCTCCAAGTGTCCTTACTACGCACCGTAGGCCG
Organism: Triturus cristatus; assembly: GCF_964204655.1. NCBI lineage: Eukaryota > Metazoa > Chordata > Amphibia > Caudata > Salamandridae > Triturus > Triturus cristatus. Next base: position 630,222,130 of record NC_140590.1, on the reverse strand, counting down.
CCCTACCCTGCTGCTCCTTCGAGAGACGGGATCTATTTCTTAAAATATTCCCGTTTGGGAATTGTTAATCTTCCGTCATCTGTTATCGAGTGACGCTACCTAGAAGACAGTCTAGAAAGTCAGTCCATTGGAAGTGAGCGAGGACTACAATTCCCATGGCGCAGTTTGTTGTTGGATGAGAACACTGCACTGGAGACGGTTCTGCTGATATGGAGCCATCGGGTCTCTTCACACCTATTCCTCATGGCTCCATACCCGCGGGACGCCATCTGACTCCAGTCCATGGAGTGGGCGAATTCCCCCACTGTGATACGCATGGGTTTACATTGAAACATGCGTATTTTACAGCCACCAAAGTTCTGCACACAGGTAGTGGCTGATTCATACGTTTTATGGGAACAGGCAAAACTCAAGGTCCCAGAATTCTCCGTGCGGCCTTTCTTTTACAGACTAACTCGCCTTCAGGTAAGCACCTCGTATAGAGCCGATAACAGTCTGAACAGGGACTGGCGGGGTCACGTTTGGTTTATACTCGAAACAAGGAACACTACAGGTCCCGGTATGCGCATACTGTCCACCTTGTGCGAGTCAATACCAACACAAGCTCACCAAAGACCCCCTCCCCCCCGCATGCATCTCGTACAAGGTGCAGCATTGAATAACCCTCTGTCATGTGACTCCTACTCCGATCCCTTGGGCAAAACTGCGATCTGAACCACCAGGCATCACTTGGCACTCTTCGCGCCAGTACGCAACGCCCTGGGTTCGGCGCCAGGTAGGCGAGTAGGCACCCATTTAACCCTTCTTAATAGAACGAGAGTGCATTGACTTCAGCTTCGCACTGATTGCCAAAATCTGGGCACATACCTACTGTGTGGATAGAGGGATAACAACACCACTTATTGTAATCTTTCATTGTGTTTGAAAGAAGGAAGCCAAAACCTCACTTCCTGGCGCAAAATGTCACGATTTGGACAACCCCGTATGAGTCCTTCCAAATATTTCTACCAAGCAAGTAGTGATGCCCAGGCTTGTCGCTGCCGTTACTCCTCGCTGGCTCTGAAAACCTTGGCGAGTGTTCAAGTACAGTATCGGAGCTTCCACAGTGCAGCTGTTGGTACCCTCTGCAGCCAGGTTTCGTAAGACCGGGATTGGGTTTCTCTCCTGCCAATCTTCCGGCGCGCCACCCAGTCTCTATGGTTCTGCCGCTGGATGCTCCGCTCCCTGGCTAATGCCTCGTATGGTCTATATATTAATCAGTGGTACTCAGCGTAGTTCCAGAAGTGGCGGAGCCATGCTGAATTTTCTGAATAACCCCCAGTATTAGTTTTCGCTTTCTAAGAACTAACCTAAAAATAAAACTCATGATAACTACTTATCTTCATAATGGTTTCTTCCCGGTGGCATTGCTTTCTAGATGTTTCCTCGCTGTCAGATGACGTCTGCTTGCAATTATGTCCCACCTGTGTGTATTAGCAGGGCCAGGCTTCGCCCTTTGCCGGTAGTGTCTGACCTCATATTTAATTGATACTTCAGCTGTGTTGTGTGACCTACATACATCACCATGTCATTATCCACATCAAACCTCTCCTTGCGCTGCCTGGTCCGTGATCATGGGTAGTTCAGACTTTATGCGGCAGATTTACAAGCCCCTTGCGCCACTTGTGCGTCACTTTTTCCATGTTAAAAGTGACGCAAAAGTGGCACAAGGGGCTTGTAAATATGCCCCTTTGTGTCCTACTATCTCACTACCTCACTCTTTATCACTACATCACTATCTATTTCTATCTCACTCTCACTACCTCACTATATCACAACACACTCTCTCAAAACTTCACTACATCACTCTCTCACTACCTCACAACTTCACTCTCTCTTTCTAACTCACTAATTCACTCTCTCTATCTCACTACCTCACTCTCTCTCTCAAATACACTAAGTCACTTACACTCACTCTTTCACTACCTCACTCTATCTCACTACTTCACTATATCACTCTCTGCTTCTATCTTAATACCTCACAACATCCCTCACTACCTCACTCTCTCTTTCACTACCTCAATCTTTCTCTATCTCACATCACTCACTGTTTCTATCTCACTACGTCAGAAAATACCTCTCACTCACTAACTCACTCTTTCACTACCTCACTCTCTATCTACCTCACTCTCTCTCACTACATAACTCTCTATACATCACTACTCCCCTCTATATCACTACCTCACTATCTCACTACTTCTCTCTCTAAAAAGATCACTACCTCACTCTCTCACTACCTCACTCTCTATATCACAACTTCACTCTCTCTCTAACTCACTACATCGCTCACTCTCTATCTCTCTACCTCACTCTTTCTATCTCACTAACTCACTTTCACTGTCTCTTTCACTACCTCTCTCTATCTCACTACATCACAACACCACTCTGCTTACATCTCACTACCTCACAACATCCCTCTCCCTCACTACATCACTGTTTCACTACCTCACTCTCTCTCACTACATAACTCTCTCTACCTCACTACTCCACTCTATCTCACTACCTCACTATCTCACAACTTCTCTCTCTCAAAACATCACTACCTCACTCTCTAGCTCACAACCTCACAACTTCACTCTCTCACTCACTACCTCAATCACCCTCTATCTCACTACCTCACTCTTTCTATCTCACTAACTCACTTTCACTACCTCTCTCTCTATCTCACTACATCACAACATCACTCTATGCTTGTATATCACTACCTCACAACATCCCTCTCCCTCACTACCTCCCTCTTTCACTACCTCCCTCTCTCTATCTCACTACCTCACTCTCTCTCTGCTAATGCAATAGGTATCACATATGCAAAAAAAAAAGCTAATGCCAATAGAAATGACAATGCCATTTATTTAGGGATACAATAATGATAAAAAAATAATGAGCAATACCAATAGCTCTACCTATAATATTGCCGAGACCATTGCATTGTAAATGCTTGTTTATTTAGCAACTTTAAAATAAGAAAAGATTGAGGAATAAACAGCAAGTTCTAAATATATGCCTAGTTGTTTGCAGTCAGGTCCTTGCTGCAGGTTCATAACTCACTAAGCTATAATACAGGGATGTTAATTTTTGACATGCAGGTAACACAAGGCTCTATGCAACAAAAACAGTTATCAACTAAGCTATCTACATAAAACAACTAATCTGTGATTTACATGTTGCATGCTGTGCTTTCCAGCAGACACATTGATCCTCTACGCAATATTATGGTGAGTTGAACCTTTGGTTACAATGCACACAGATCTTTCAAGCAAATGCATTACCTCCAGAGTTATCCACTTTTCATTGTTACTTATGATGCCCCAAGCTCACTTACTTATGCTTTCTGGTTCTTATGATTGGTGAAGGCGCAACTGCAAAAAGCAGGAATTCATCAGGTAGTCTTTTCATTCACGCCACTAATGGGTGTTTCTGTCAAACCTGGAAACCAGAGTTGCTTTCGAAGAGACATAGTTTGTATAACTTTAGTGAGCAGCATATTCTCTCTCTCTGCCACTGGATGAGAAATGCTGACACAGACAATAGCGATATTACTATTGGCGGCTCAGCCTTTCAACATTCTGTTTTATGTGGTTGAAAGGAGTGATAGAAGGAGTAAACAATCTGCAGATGTGATTTCAGAAAGAATAAAGTATCTACTGGGCTGATCTAGCTGCACTGTGTGTAATACAAATACACACCATGACCCCATGTATGTTAATTCAGCTGATAATTGATATTGTTATGCATTATATACTTACTATAATAAATGTCAAATGCATTCTTGCATTTGCAATTGTCGATGAAATAAATATTAAAAAGGAACAGGCTTTCAAGTCACATTATATATGGCAAGATGGTCTTTCTGAATCAAAATATGACCAATGACATGAAGTGCTGGTTAGGAAATGGAGCTTATTACAAATGAAATATGTTTTCTGTGCTTGCACCACGTCACTTGTACAGACGACCACCTGGTAGCGCTACATAAATGAAAAATGTATGTTTTCCTGCTTTTGTTATTCGATCACAGTGTGCAATAAATTGCCACCATGAGTGTGAATGCCATGCAACACATCTACGGTCTTTTGATAAAAAGACCTCCATGTACATCCATGTGGCAATGTAGGCCCAGGTGATTTAACACTGGCAGGGGACATCTCTGTTCAAAGAGCATTTCACATTTTTCCCTTGACTTACCGTCTGTCCAAGGTAGATAAAATAGGGATACGCGAGTTTGGGAACAAGATCCCTTCTTTTTTACACATGCAAGAAGGCAATTCAGATGTGTGGCGATGGTGAAAGCATTAGCAAACGTTCTTTTGTTCTGTCCATGAAATATTCTATCTTGAACAGTGCCTCCCACTGCCACTCATTAGATTTTACAGCCCCTTCTCAGCCCCACTGCGATAAATCAATGGAAATGCTAATCACTCTGCAGACACACACCTGCTCTGATGATGTACAAAGCAGCTCACACTGTGTCCTGGTAACAAGCTCCTGTGATTATTTCCGTGCAGTGCTTGTTAAAGGTGCTGCCGTGGTATCAGTTGAGGGATGAAGGGAGTGTGCCTGGGTTAAAGTCAGGTCCCCATGAGTACCGGTACTCTCTTCGTTCAAGGCGAGAAAATGAAAAATTGCCGGTACTCAGTACCGGTGAGTCCTGGCCCATTTAAAGCACTGGTTTACCTAGATTAATTGTTATTCCTCATAGTTTCTGGCAACCCCTTAACCATTCTTGCCTTGGACATCCATCCTACATTCTCTATAGTAAGGGGCGTCCTACTTCTCATCAAGGTTAATGGGATCCGTTCTGTACTTTCATTCAGTGTGATCCAATAAGCCCTAATCCTTTGTACGTCTCGTCTGCACGAGCACATGCTCGCACTCTCGCTGGCGAGACCCTTGTGCTTTACAATGGGCTCAGAACCCACCCACTGCTTCCCATTAGTTTGCAGCCTTGTCACTGTTCTTTGCTGCCTTCTAAATGGGGAACGTTTGCCACACGTCTCTTCCTTTTCTTTGAGTAGCAGATGGAGCAAACGCAGATGAACTTTAAATAGTGTTCATCCTCTGCTCGCGCTATGATTCAAGTGCTATTTCTTTTCTTTTTTTTAACGATATGACACTGTGAACGCCTGCCACGTCACAGCGCTTTTTTAACCTTCCCCCGCCCTCGTCCATCTTGTTTCTTCTCCCCTCCACCTCTCTCCATTCTGTTTCTTCTATCCCCTTCCACTGCCATTCCTTCCATATTTCTTCTGGCCGCTTCATAAAGCTTCTTCTTAACTGCCCCATTACAAGACCTGTTGGCTTTGCCAATGCTTGTTTTACTTCTTTCTCCCAATTTAGTTTATTTGTTTTTTTGCCAACTCAATAACCCCGTTATCTTTGCTGTTAAACCATTGCACCCTCCAATTTCCTTCAGGGTGATAGGCAGATTTATCCACTCCTGCTCATGTACTGTTAGAAGGTTTCAATTGCCTCCAATGTCACTTACTATGACTTTCAGTAAACCTTCCTTTGTGAATACAGCATCCACAAAGTTCACCTCAGCAAATATTTACTATTTGCTTCGATTTTGTAATCTATACATAAAAGTAGTACTTTTTAAACCACTCGCTCTTGCAAACGGTTTGAAATAAACATCATAATGTGAAGCTTTCCAAAGAAATGAGGACAGTTTATGTATCAAACCTCAAGGTCTGAATACTAATGAGGCAATTGCATAACGGATGTTTCGATAATCAAAACCCATTCATTTTATCCACCGCCTAAGGATGACATGCTGCTTCACCGGTGGTCTACAGCCCACTGAGCCATCTGTCCAGTACACAAGTCTCTACTGGAACATTTGCAAACCTGAGTTAGGGCCAAAGCTGACGTCGTCTGTACTGGGGAACCAAGTGCCAATGTCCACATTTTTCATTGGATTTACAGTCTGTCCAAGGTCGTTAAAATAGGAATCAGAGAGTTTGGTAACAAGATCCCTTCTTATTTACACATGCAAGAAGGCAATTTAGATGCGTGGCGGTGGTGAAAGCATTAGCAAACGTTCTTTTGTTCTCTCCCGAACAGTGCCTCCCACCGCCACTCATTAGATTTCACAGCCCCCCTGTGAAGGATCAATTGAATCACTCTGCAGACACACCCCTGCTCTGATCACTTGCAAAGCAGCTCACGCTGTATCCTTGTGACCAGCTCCTGTGATTAATTCCCTGCAGTGCTTGATAAAGGTGCTGCCTTGGTATCAGTTGAGGGATGAAGGGAGCGGAGCGCTGCCTCGGTTAAGGTCCGGTCCCCATGAGTACTGGTACTCTTTTCGTTCTAGAAAAAGTGCTTGTACTCAAGAGGAGGAAATGAAAAAGTGCCGGAACTCAGTACCGGTGAGTACCGGCCTATTTAAAGCACTTGCTAGGGTACTCCACCCTCTCCTCACAAATACATATAAGCCAACTAATCTGACTCGTTCAAGGTGAGAGAGTAGTCCTTGCCAGGGTTGTCCCCTATCCCTTTTGCCATTGCGGTTCTGGCCCTTTGCCTCGGATTGAAGGGTATATACTCGGGAATTCCCTTGAATGGCACCTTACATGCAGTGTCATTATATGCTGATGACCTGTTGCTCTGTCTGCAAGACGCCTCCGTAGGCGGCAAAACGATCTACGTCACCTTCTGAGATTTTGAGGCAGCAGCGGGTTTACGGGTAAATTGGGAAAAATTGTGCTTCTTTCCCCTGCGCCGTGACATGCTCCCTCAGGGTATTTACCTTGGCAGACTGAAACTGGTGTGGGCAGACACAACATTTCGTTACTTAGGTAAACGCATATACCACTTGCAACAGAATCTATTTGAGGGTGATCTGAAGTGGGCACTTTCATCTCTAAGGTCCCAGACCCGGTTCTGGTAGCGCCTACCCATTGCACTCGCAGGCAAAATTCTTCTCTCTAAGATGATCATCCTTTCCCGACTACTCCTTCGTCAATGTACCACTCTATCCGCCCCAAAATGTTTTCAAAGAGTTTATTCGATGCTCTGGGTTGACAAGCGGTGATTAATAACCCTTAGCAAACTAAAGTAGGCCTACGTGGTTTTGGTGATCCGTTCTTTGAATCATACTATTTAGCGGTCCAACTCCAATGGGTTTCCCACTGGCTTGCGGTAAAGAATATCTCTGAAACCAATACCGGTGATGGACCCCTATCCCCGGTATCCTCCATCAGCTGTTACTAACTAGAGTTAAACTACACTGCTCCTGGTCCTTACATATGTGGGTGACCGACAAATACCTCGCCTGAATCTTTCAATTGATGCGCCCTGTGAGGCCATATGCTCCGACGATCCCCCTACAAGGGTTGCCAAGATTCCCTGGATCCTTCACCTCAGAAAGACCAGTCTTTCTGGCATGAAAAGTCCATAGAAACGGTGAGTAATCTTTTCCAGGATCGTCATAGTCTTCCATTTGAACAGTTGCATCAAGATTACGATGCCCTCGGCCCATTCAAAGTCAAGGGAGGTGGCTAGGAAGGAAGTCGCACACACTTGCCTATCATTAGACTTCACAGTTTTGTTGATCAAAGCAAAGCAGGAAAAATATTGGGTGCTCAAGAAGGAAGAGAAACCACCAATTCCTCTTCTGTTAGAGCAGGTCCAGGTCATCAAAAAGCACTCCCAAATAAGTCTACATAGAGTTACTGTTGTGTGTGTTATCACCAACAGGCTTTATTCTTTTCAAACAAAAGTTTAGACATTTCACTGCCTCTGCCAACACGTGTTTCGTCTGAGCTGCAAGTTACACAGCAGACTTCATCAAGGCTAATCTGGTACTTCTACAAGGTAGTATCTAACAATAATTCTCTAGTTAATACACTCCAGTACTTTAGGCACCTTCCGAACTTATCTTAATGTAGAAAGCTCCTATATATTTAATCTCTCTGTCACTTGGAAGAATACTCACAAAATGTCACCCAACTCGAGTACTGTGGGGTGATCACTGGCATGCTGTGAAATTTATAAACTTCTGTTTGAAAAGAGGATTTGGTGTGCCTCCTGCATGATTCCGAATGGAACTTGGCTCTAGAATCCCAATAAAGAATTTCTCACAATGCACGATATAAAAACATTTAAAAAATGGGTCTTTACAGGGCCTATCTTTTGCTGCATAGACTGAAACGCAGATTTCCCACAGCTCACCTGGCATGCCTTAGATGTCAGTCCCCTGCAGCCGACTTTCGCCACATGCTGTGGACATGCTCCGCCCTTGCTCCCTACTGGCGTGCATAGGAAACAACTGCCCTGGCAATTTACAAGAGGCAGAAGCAACATGAAGTGCGAGTGCTCTTCGCAAACCTGGCCCTCCTACTGGCCAAATGCACCCTCACATTACACTGGAGAGCCACACAACCCTCATCAATCTCAAGCTGGTAGAAGGCGCTCCTTAGCTGGGGAAAGCAGAGAGCAGTGCTCTGCATTATGAAGAGGTCAGTCACCTATGTTAACGGCTCATGGTGGCGGCATGGGACATCATGCTTACCCAGTCCCGGGAATCGACACGTGAGGAAGCCCTTACTGAATGAACCATCTGGCTTAGCCTATGCTTCACTACACACCTGACCTCCAGGCTAGTTCGCACACCTATCATATATCATCTGATAGAGACATCTAGCCGCAGATTTCTTACCTTTGAACGTCCAGGCGTCAGGCTGGATCTGGAAGATTTTCCTTTGCAGTACCCCTGCGCGCCGGTAGGTTGACTCCACGTGACGTCGTACGCATCATGTTTGTCGTCGTCATGACGTCCGTGTCATCAATATAACCACCAGAGAAGAGCGCTACCCCATGTTAATTTTTGACAGACTTTTTCGACATTTTGTCGACTTTGTTGGTGTGTTTAGGTTATGTCAAGTAAGAAGACTTAGGGGTTCAAGCTGTGTTGCGCCTGTCACCATGCCATGTCGGTCACGGACCCCCATTTAGTGTGTCTCTGGTGTCTGGAGCGTGACCACGACTCGAAGTCCATGCTCAGGATGTCGCCTCGTGGGTCTCGATCCCTGTCCAGGTCTCGCTCAAGAGGAAGGCCCGAGCACATCTCCGGTGAATCGAAGTCCTCTCAGTCGAAGTCGTGGACGTCAGGTAAGAGGCACCACAAAAAACACAAGAAGTCGGAGTGTTCCTGTCTTGCAACACAGCAGAGAAACCTCAGTGTTCAAGGCACCGCTCCGCTGAGCAAGTGCTTAGGTCGGCTCAGCATTTCCCTGCCTTGCCGGGTCAGGAAGCGACCCCCGCCCAACTAAAGGAGTTCTATGATGGCATGTGCGCAATATTTGGGTGGCCTGACCCTGCTGGCGTGCCTTCGGGCCCCACAGACACAGAGGATGGATGAGCCCCTGTGGTTCCCATGCCTGTGGCTCCAGCCCTGTCGCCACGGCCTCTGATTGGACCCATTCCCGGGTCCGGCCCGACGCCGGTTACACCTCCACAGCAACCTTCCCCACAGTCGCGTCTGATGCCAAAGTCCTCGGCGTCGTCGGTGTACCGGTTGCGCCCCTCCTGACAACACAGAGCCAGTCGGGCATCCCTCAACGCTGAGACCAGTGTTGACGCAGGACGTATGGCTCCATGTCGTTCACCCTGCCCTATACTGAATGGATAGGGATGGAGGAAGAGGATTGGGAGGGGGAGCAGGATCCCTTAGAAATCCAGCACCAACAAGATGTGGACTGGTGCGAGGAGTTGGGTGATACCAGTGGTTTGGACACCTCCCCAGACTCTGGCATGCTTCCCCTCCTACCCTAGCTACAGAGGATGGAGCGTCATTTGCAATGGTGGTGTGTAGGGCTGCGGATGTCCTGGACCTGCAGCTTCCTACAGTGGTGGTCAAGACTAACGTCTTGACAGAGGTCCTGCAGCCTGGGGTCTCCAGTTTGGAACCCCGACTGCACTTTAATGAGGCCTTAACAGACGTCCTTCTGGGTCCTAGGTCCAAACCCAGCACAGGGGCTCCTGTGAACAGGACGATAGCCCGCCGCCATCGCCCTGCACCAGGCAACCCACTTTTCCTTAACCATCCACCCCACAAAGCTTGGTGGTCCAGACTTCCACTTCCCTTGGCGCGTTCCTTCCGCACCCCTGGACACGGAATCCAAGTCCGCCAGTATGGCATTGCGGCCGGTGAACACCGCATGCCTTTTTGGTCGCTATTCCCATTCGATATGGGATACGGTTCTGCAAGTGCTGCCTAGAGTCTCGGAGAAGGACCGGGCTCTACTCTCCAAAGCTATTTTAGACGGGAGAGACGCAGCTAAGTTCACCTTCAGTTGTGGCTTGGACACGACGGACTCGCTGGGCAGAGTGATTTCCATGCCGCTGGCCGTTCGTTGCCACCCCTGGCTGAGAACCTCTGTTTTTTTCAGGGGATGACCAGACTAACCCCATGGACATGCTATTTGATGGCTCCCGTCTCTTCAGAGACAAAACGGATACTGCCCTTGAGCGTTTCAAAGACTCGCGGGCCACGGCCAAGTCTTTGGGCCTCACTACAACCCCTAGGACTTCATCTGCTTTTCACTCCTTTTGTGCCTAAGGAAGGGGCTATCAACTGCTTCAACCCTATTCCTGCTAGCGGTCCCCGCAAGTTCAGCAACCTCTGCGGGGCTGTGGACGCGGTTCATCCCGGCCCCGCTGGAATGACTCTGAGGCTGTTGGGCCTCATTGTCTCCTGCATCCTGCTAGTGAACCATGCACGGTGGCACATGCGGGGTCTGCAGTGGGACCTGAAGTTCCAATGGGCACAGCATCGAGGAAATCTTACCGACCTGGTTCAGATCTCGAAAGGCACTGCGAGAGACCTGCAGTGTTGGCTGACAGACCGCAATTGGGTCAAGAGCAGGCCCCTCCCCCTTCCCTACCCAGATCTCACAGTAGTGACAGATGCGTCTCTTCCGGGTGAGTTGGAGATCAGAGGACTCTGGCCTCCGGCGGAGGTCCTGCTCCATATAAACCTGTTGGAGCTTTGGGCAATCCGACTGACAATAAAAGCCTTTTCACCATCCATATAGGGAAGGCTAATCTGAGTGTTCACGGACAACACTACCGCCAAGTGGTACTGCAACAAGCAGGGCGAAGTAGGGTCGTGGGCTCTTTCTCAAGAGGTCCTGAATCTCTGGTCTTGGCTAGAACAACAGGACATTTTCCTGGTGGTTCAACACCTGGCCGGTTCTCTGAACGCCAGGGCGGATGAGCTCAGCCAAAGGTGCCTTGCGGATCACGGGTGACGTCTCCATCCGGAGGTGCTACAAGGTCTCTTTCAGCAGTGGGGAGAGTCTTGGTTAGATCTGTTCGCCTCCGAAGAGAACGCGTAATGTCAGCAGTTTCAAGACGGCTCTCGCTCGGCGACGCTTTTCGTTGCGAGTGGAGCACAGGCTTCCTATACGCCTTTTCACCCATACCATTCCTACCCAGAGTGCTCAAGAAGTTCAGGATCGACCGGGTACCATTCATTCCCGTGGCTCCGCACTGGGCACAGAGAGTTTGGTATCCTGAGCTTCTAGACATTAGCATCGATTCTCAGTTCAGGTTGCACCGTCGGGAGGATATTCTGTCGCAGCAGCAGGGGAGGGCCCTCCACCTGAACCGGTCTACTCTCCGCACCCTTGCTTGGAGATTGAACGGCGACAGTAAACCGCTTTTGACCTTCCTCCTGCACAAAATCTGTATATGCCTACCGATGGAGCAAGTTTTGTAAATATTGTATAGACCGGTCTATTAACCCTCTACCTGCATCCTTATCTGATGTCCTCCTGTTTATTCTTTCCCTTGCCTGGCAGGGCTCTGCTCTGGGCACCTTGACGGGATATCTTTCAGCCCTTTATTCTTTTCTTCAACTGCCTGTCCAGCCTTTTCTTTTCAAATCACCTCTGGTGCAGAGGTTCTTGTAGGGGGTTAACCCACTTGTTCCCTCCTTCACCCTTCATTATGCCACAGTTGGACCTTAACTTGGTTCTCACCTTTCTGATGTGTGCACCATTTGAGCTGCTGCACAACTGCTCTCTATGGCTGGCTCACCATCAAAACAGCCGTTTCTGATGGATACATCTGCCAGTGGATTCTTCACCTTGTGAATATACCCTGCGCCAGCAACATTCGGAAACTTTTGTAGCAGTCCACGCCGATGAGGTCGAAGACGACGTCACAGAGGAACGGCTCCGCTCGTGACTCCGCTGACGTCACCGGCTCCATAAGAAGACCTCGTCGGCGTGATGACGTCAGTTCCCTTTTTTCCGCGCCGTCGAAGCCAACGGATTTCGGGAATCGCTGTTGTTAGCATCGTTGTTACTTTGTGTATTATCTAGATTTTCTCTGTTCTTTCTCGAGAATGTCGACAAGGAAGTCTGGATTCAAGCCTTGCAGTGAGTGTGGCAAGCACATGTCGATCACAGATCCACATGAGGACTGTGTGTAGTGTTTGTCATCAGACCACGACGTGGATGGCTGTTCCAGCTGCCGCAAGATGAGCACGAAGGCTCTTAAAGAACGGGAAGCGAAGCTCTTCATTGCAAAAATGAAGGAGAAGAGAGGGAGAAGGAGGTCGAGGACGAGGTCGAGGTCTCGATCGAAGTCGAGGTCGAAGTCGAAGTCGACTTCGGGGCATGAATCTCGAGCCAAGAAGCATAAGAAGAAGAGAAGACACTCGTCTCGACACCATTCGGACAAGAGCTCGGCTCCGAAGTCGAAATCACCAACTCGACGCCGGAAGGAGTCTGTTTCTCCTTCTCCTTCTCCTGTGCCTGATTCACCTCCTGGTCCTTCATCACCAGTGGCTTCCTTGACCGGTTCCGGCTCGGACGCCGGTTCCATCTCCGGCGCCGGTATCCTCTCCGGCTCCATCTCCGGCCCCGGTTGAAGAACTTCAAGTCCCGGGTGAGCCTGCGACGCCGTTGATTCCACCGTCGGCGCCGGTTGGCCCAAGTCCGGTGATGCCTGACCAGTACCCTGCTTTCCCTGGACCAGGTCAGGACCTCTCGCATTATTTAAATGCTATGTACGGGGTGTTCGCTAGAGCCATGTACACCACTGGTGCACCTGCGGGTCCGATGGGTCCAATGGCGTTTAATTTAGGGGTGCCGCAAGTATATCCACAGGCCCCTTTCATGCCGTTCTTTCCAGCGACGCCGTCTTGGCATCTACCGGCGCCGAGGACGTCGACGCCGCTTCCATCCTCACCGGCTCCAGCTCGACCTCATTCGCCGCCGGCGGCTCCTGCAGATCCACGCTCGACGCCGGCGCCGTCTGATTCGAACACGGAGCCGCCGACACCGATGATACGGATTCGGTCCAGAAGGGAGGCTCAGAGGGTTGTTGATGAGCGGACGTACCTTCTGGAGGAAGCAGAGGAAGGAGAATTGGTAGAATCTGATGAAGTATTTGAGGAGCTTAAGGAAGCTAGTGGGTTGGATTTGTCTCCTGAGTGGGAGATTACTTCACCGTCGAACGAACCCTCTAAGGACGTTGCTCCTTATCATGCAGTTATCAGGAAGGCTGCAGAACTGCTTGATCTCCAGTTGCCAACTACGGAGTTTAAATCGAACATTTTACCTGGGGTATTACATTCTCCTACGGCAGCTTCAGAGCCATTGCTTCCTTTTAATGAGGCCATTATGGACCCTGTGTTAGAGGTGTGGCGTAAGCCCTTTTCTGCTCCTGCAGTCTCTAAGACGGTTGCTAAGAGATATAGGGCAGCCCCAGGGGACCCTGAGTTTTTAACGTCACATCCTTCGCCTGAGAGCCTGGTGATTCAGGCAGCTAGTTCAGGAAAGTCCAAGGGTGCTTTTCCTCCGGTTCCGGGGGACAGAGAGGCTAAAAAGCTGGACCAATCAGCAAAAAAGGTATTTTCATCAGCCAGCATGGCCTTGAAATCAACGAACGCCACTTGTCTTCTAGGACGTTATGTGCATGCACTTATGGATTCTGCTAAGAAGCTGGCGCTGAAACTGTTTGAGGAGGATAGGGCTGGATTCAATGAGATCTTGACTGATGCCCAGGCGGCTGCACGCCAGGTGATCCAAAGTGGACTGGACACGGCGGATTCAGTGGCGAGGATCATGGGATCTTCTGTCGCTACCAGAAGGAGTGCATGGTTAAGATCTTCGGAGTTTTCACAGGATGTGCAATCGACTCTTTTGGATCTGCCAATTTATGGATCTGGCCTGTTTGGTAAAAAGGCAGATGCTGCTCTGGAGCGTTTCAAAGAGAGCAAGGCGACGGCTAAATCTCTGGGCCTGCAATCTCAGTCGAGGGGGTCTTTTAAAAGGTACAGAGGGTTCGGAAGGACATCCTTTCGATCTTATAGACAGACCCAGCAGCAGCAACAGCAGCAGCAAGGTTCCTCGTCTAGAGGTTTCAGAGGTAGAATCAGGGGTCGCACACGTGGCCGTCAACTCTCCTCCTCCTCTTCCTCCTCCTCTTCCTCCTCCTCAGCCCCTCCCACCACCGCAAAGCAGCCCTAGATCCGCCATTCCGGATCATGCTGGTCCTGTGGGGGGCCGGCTTACCCATTTTCTACAAGATTGGGAGTCTGTAACTACAGATCTCTGGGTTCTGGATCTTGTAGAAAATTGGTACGCCCTTCCCTTTCGGGAATTCCCTCTAAATTACCCTCCTTGTCAAGGGGCTTGCTTGGAGGACCACCGTCTTCTTCTACAGGTGGAAGTCCTGAAGCTGTTTCAAAAAGGTGCGATAGAGGTGGTTCCAGAGGAGGAGAGGGGTCAGGGATGCTACTCCCGGTATTTTCTGATTCCGAAAAAGGACGGCAGATTGCGTCCGATATTGGACCTCAGAATCTTGAATCTTTTTCTAAAGTAAGAGAAGTTCAAGATGCTCACCCTTGCTCAGGTTCTTCAAGCGCTGAATCAGGAGGACTGGATGGTGTCGCTCGACTTGCAGGATGCGTATTTTCACATCCCCATCCTGAAGTGGCACAGGAAGTATCTCCGGTTTACGGTAGGGTCGCAACATTATCAGTTTGCGGTCCTCCCGTTTGGTCTCACGAAGGTGATAGCAGTGGTGGCAGCCCATCTCAGAAGGTCGGGGATCTCAGTTTTCCCTTATTTGGACGACTGGCTGATCAAGGCGGAGTCGCCAGAGAAGGTGCTACGTCATCTGCAGGATACAACTCAGCTGTTGTACAAATTGGGTTTCTCGATAAACGTGCCCAAATCTCACCTGGTGCCCTCTGAGCGCAACCTGTTCATAGGTGCGGTACTGGACACTACTGTTTGTCGAGCATTCCCTCCTCCTCAAAGGATTCTCGACATACAGGAAATGATTCCTTTATTTTACAACGGAGTGGTCGTTCCAGTTCTGAAGGTCCTACGCCTGCTCGGTCTGTTCGCTTCCTGCATCCTGTTGGTCAACCATGCACACTGGCACATGAGGGCGCTCCAGTGGTGCCTCCGCAAGCAGTGGTATCAGCACAAAGGAGATCTCAGGGAGTCTGTGAGGATCTCCAGAGAAGCTGCAGCGGATCTGTCCTGGTGGAGCATGGAGGGCAACCTGTCTCAAGGGAAGCTCTTTCATCGACTACCTCCATCGGTGGCCACGGTGAGAACGGTTGCATCCACCTTAGGGTGGGGTGCTCATCTGGGGGATCTGGAAATCAAGGGTCTTTGGTCTCCAGAGGAAAGGTTGCTTCACATCAACCTTTTGGAATTGAGGGCAATTCGTTTAGCACTCCAGGCCTTCCTCCCTTCCCTTCGCGGTCAGTCTGTTCAAGTACTGACGGACAACACTACCGCGATGTGGTATATAAACAAACTGAGAGGAGTGGGGTCTCTTTGTCTCTGCAGAGAGGCCCTGTGTCTATGGTCCTGGGCTCAGGACCATCAGATTTGTCTGATGACAAATCATCTGGCCGGGGTGCTGAACGTACGTGCGGACAGTCTCAGTCAGCAGTTCTCCGCCGACCACGAGTGGAGGCTTCATCTGGAGGTAGTTTGTCACGTCTTTCGGATGTGGGGAACTCCTCGGGTGGACCTGTTCGCCACTCACAAGAATGCTCACTGCCCGTCATTCTGCAGTCTTCAGTATCCGATGCAGGGAGCGTTGGGGGACGCGTTTCAGTTGAGTTGGGGCTCACGACTCCTTTACGCGTTTCCTCCCATATCCTTGATTCCTCGGGTTCTGAGGAAGATTCGCCAAGACCAGGCCCAAGTCATTTTGATCGCCCCGGATTGGCCAAGAAGGGTGTGGTATACAGATCTTCTCCACCTCTCCTCGTGCCCTCCGCTCCATCTCCCTCTGAGGGCAGACCTCCTCTGGCAGTCAGAGGGGCAGGTTCTACACCCCCACCTCCAGAGCTTACACCTTCATGCCTGGAAATTGAATGGGGCAACCTGAGTTCTGTTTCTCTCCCGCCTGACGTGGTGGATGTAATTTTGTCTGACAGACGTCATTCCACCAAATCTGTATATTCATATAGGTGGTCCAAATTTGTTCTCTGGTGTGGAGAGAAGTCAATTGATCCTTTTGAAGGCTCGTCTATCTAACATTCTACAGTTTGCCCTTTCTCTTGCTCAGCAGGGCTTTGCTGTGGCTACTGTAAAAGGATACTTATCGGCTTTGTCGGCTTTCCTTTGCTTGCCGGATCAGCTGTCATTATTCAAATCACCTATTGTTCTTCGTTTTCTTAAGGGCCTCACAAACAGATTTCCTCCTACTCCCTTTAGTGTGCCTCAATGGGGCTTAAACCTTGTCTTGACTTATCTTATGGGTTCTCCCTTCGAGCCCTTGCACAAGTGTCCCTTGAGACTGTTGTCTTTTTAAGACGGTTTTCCTCATTGCAATTACCTCGGCAAGGAGGGTAAGTGAGCTTCAAGCTCTTAGTTCAAAACCCCCGTTTTGACCATTCATGCTGAACGAATGGTACTCAGGACCAGGGCTGCATTTTTGCCTAAGGTGGTAACTCCTTTCCATCTGGGGCAATCCATTACCCTCCCTACCTTCTATCCTCCCCCTCACCCTTCCAAGGAGGAGGAGAGACTTCACCGCTTGGACCCTAAGAGGGCGGTGAGCTTCTACCTTGACAGGACAAAGGACTTCAGGGTTGATGACCAGCTCTTTGTGGGCTTTGTTGGCTGCAGAAAAGGGCGAGCGGTGCACAAGCGCACCCTTTCCAGATGGATTGTCTTGTGCATCAAGATATGCTACTCTTTGGCGGGTAAGGAACCTCCAGAGTGTTTAAGAGCTCATTCCACTAGAGCAAAATCTTCCACTTCTGCTTTGTCTAGGGGTGTTCCTGTGGAGGACAGTTGTAGGGCAGCAACTTGAGCCTCCCTCCACACCTTCGCAAAACATTATTGCTTGGACACCGAGGTGAGGAGGGACGGACACTTTGCTCGTTCCGTCCTTCAGGACTTTTTGGTATAGAAGGGTGGACACCCTCCTCCGGGAGTGGGGACTGCTGTGGGAATCTATTCACAAGGTGAGGAATCCACTGGCAGATGTATCCATCAGAAGAACAAGTTACTTACCTTCGGTAACGCTTTTTCTGGTGGATACAGTATCTGCCTGTGGATTCCTCACTGACCCACCCGCCTCCTTCTATACCTACAATTCTATTGATGGTGTTTCAAATTGTATTTGTTACTGTCAAAGGCATTGTGTTATTCTTTTGCCTTTCTATTTATTCTTCACACTGTGTGTGTTGCTTTGCATATCATGTACTGTGTATACTGTGTATATATTGCTGTCGGTCCGTCCGTGTGCCTCGAAGGCACGGAAAAAAGGGGCGGAACTGACGTCATCACGCCGACGAGGTCTTCTTATGGAGCCGGTGACGTCAGCGGAGTCCCGAGCGGAGCCGTTCCTCTGTGACGTCGTCTTCGACCTCATCGGCGTGGACTGCTACAAAAGTTTCCGAATGTTGCTGGCGCAGGGGATATTCACAAGGTGAGGAATCCACAGGCAGATACTGTATCCACCAGAAAAAGCGTTACCGAAGGTAAGTAACTTGTACTTTAGTGGCAATAACCTCTGCCAGGAGGGTACGTGAACAGCAGGCACTGTCATCGAAGCCTCCTTACTTGATGGTCTTCCCGGACAAAGTGGTACGCAGGACTAGGGCATCTTTTCTGCCTTACGTGATAACACCCTTTCAGCTGGGACAGTCGGTTACTCTTCCCACCTTCTATGCGCCACCGTACCCTTCCAAGGAAGAGGAACGTCTCCATCTACTGGACCCAAAAAGAGCGTTATCGTTCTATCTCGATGGAACCAAAGAGTTCCTGGTGGATGACCAACCCTTTATAGGGTACGTGGGTGCACAGAAAGGGCGTGCTGTCCAAATGAGGACTATATCCTGCTAGGTTATCCTCTGTATCGAAATTTGCTATGCCTTAGCGAAGAAAGATCCCCCTGAAGGGTTTAGGGGCCCTTTCCACCAGGGCAAAAGTGGCCGCTACAGCTCTATAGCGTGGTGTTCCCATTTTTCTTATATCTGCCAAGCAGCCACATAGGCATTGCTACACATGTTTGCCTGACATTACTGCCTGGATTCCCAGGTTCGCAGAGAAGGCCTGCTTGGTCGCTCAGTTTTGCAGGATTTTCTGGTGTAAACCTTTCCGCAGTCCCTCCTCCGTGGATGGTATTGCGTGGGTATCTGTTCAAAGGTAAGGAATCTGCAGCTAGATGTTTCTATCAGATGGACAAGTCACTTACCTTCGGTAATGCCTTATCTGTTAAAGACATGATCTAGCTGTAGATTTCTTACTGACCCACCCATCCTCCCCGCACTGCGGAATTGTTTTTAGTGTCAGTGATGTTCCTCTTCAGGGCCCTAGCTGTTCATTTTTTAGCACACCATGATCAGTCACTTTAAGGTGTGGAAAGTCATGAAAAGTATTGACATCAGCGCGCTGGAGTTGCTGTTGTATCGACAACACGGACGTCACGACGAACACGACACCGATGATGTCACACGGATTCGACCGACGCCACCTACCGGCGTGTAGAGGTACCGCTAAGAAAAATCTTCTGGATCCAGCCGGAAGCCTGGAAGTTCAAAGATAAGGAATCTGCGGCTAGATTATGTCTCTACCCGATAAGGTGTTAACGAAGGCAAGTACCTTGTCTGTTTGGTCTCTTTGTTGCCCCGCAAGTAGTGAGTCCCCCACACATGCATGAATTTCTCACGATCACCTTACTAGCTTTTGCCTGTGCTGCTGTTTCATTGTCCACCATCTTTGCAGATTCCTTGTTACTTTCTTTCCCCACCTTATCCAATAGAGATTCTGTTATTTTGTTGTCAAGCATGTGGTGCTCAAAACACATTAAACATGTCCTGTTTGCACACAAGCAATGTTGCCATATGTTGAGCCTCAATATAGATCGGGGCACGACGTCTAGACCAGTAGTGGCTGGAAGTAAACGGCTTTGGAGGTGGTGAGAGAAAATAAAAAAAATAATAAAAAAAAATACCACTTACCTTTTCGCCACCTGCCGCCTCTCCACTGTCTTGTTCAGCTTCCTTTTTCCTGCAGTCCTGGCAGCAGGAAATCGCAATGCGGCGATGCAGCGTTTTGATTGGTCTGAGCACCGTGGTTCGGCGCTCAGATGGGGACAGGGAGGCTTTGCATGTTCCTCACCAGGCTGTGTAATGCAGCTTGGTTGGGAACATGCAAAGTGCGCATGAGGGCCGGCCAAACAGTCATGTTCACTTAGGAAGTGTGCAAACCACTCCTCCCCCTGTGCCATCAGCCCTGCCCCACCCTAACCCAGCCCTGCAGCTACAAAAAATAAAATGATAACAGTGTTATTATCATATTATTTTTGCTGTTCTGCTCTGAGAGCAGTAAGGGCGATGCTCCTCCACCTTAACGGAGGAGCCGCCCCTGCTCTACACATATATCCTTAAATGTAGGCCCAGGTATGCCCTGTAAAATGTAACTGTTGAACAACTGAGTAGCATCTATTACATGCTCAGTGTCTCTTTACAATGCCTGTGAATATTGCTAAAATGTCTTAAAGATCTCAATACACAGAGTTTGGGGAAAAAATACATTCTCTTATTTTATCAATGACTACATGCAAAAGAAATATTGTGGTCTGTCTTTGCACGCCACGAGAGAAAAACGATACTTAGTGGAATTCTGCTGGTAGTTGACCTGCGTTGAGAAGAGCACTGACCTATTCTTAAAAAACGTGTCACTGACTCTCATTGGTTGATTGGAGGGCAGTCTGCCGGTGCTATGAGAATTATTAAAACATGCCTTTGTTACCATATAGAACATTTATTCTCAAATGTTGGAAATTGTCCGTTAGGGATACGTTTGTATTTTTGTCGTCTTGTCTAAACATGATAGCCTTGTGTTCCGCCCTTCTAGTTTCCTGCTGCAGTTTTTAGATTCAATCTCAGTGAACCCTCCTGGTTGCTTTACCAATGTCAGAGCACATTAGCCTGATACGTATAATCCCATCTCCAGCAAACCTGTGTCTTATTCCCATTCAATGTTATTGACTGAGGTGTCAAACTATTCACATGTGACTTAGGTGTCTTATGTACTCTCATCATGCCCCAAACTTCCTTTTTTCTGAAACGCTCTATGCTGTACATAAAAGCCAAGTCCCATCAACAAAGTAACATAAAAGGTCTACCAATCCAGGAATTGTCTTGAACTGCTTATTCTCACTCACTGAAAGACTTTTGGTACATGACTAGGAAGAAAGAAAGCACTGGGGGGTGCCTATAATAGCGATAGTAATTAGTTTTACATTTATAGGACGTAATAGAACCTGTTCTCATGGTGCTGAAGTTAGGATGTGGCTAAATGCTCTCTTGGTTCTCTATGCAGGGCCGAGACGGAAGGAAGAATGTGTTGCCCACGGCTTTGTCTGTGAGTGGAGATCTTGACCGTGGAGTTTTGGCATATCTGTTTGATTCACTGCAGTCGATGGGTAACTCCGCAGCAAGGAAGAAAAGTCAGGAAAGAAAGGTCATTCCATAGAGTCTGCATATTTCTCTATATGTTACTGTCTGTGGAGCTTTTGTAGATCTTGAAACTTTGTTCCAGTGCAGTGTTTGGCACAGTACACTTGTCGTTTATTGCTTTCTGTGCAGATGTGTGGTCTTTGATCTAATTTGTTTGGGTGTTCCTAAGCAAATATATTGTTAAAGCCTGTCACACTTCACGTAGTAATATAAGTTTATAGGATTCTTAAATAATTGGTGTTTTTTTAAATGTATGTACTCATTACATTCAACTCCCCTGCACAAGGATGTGTAAGCTTCTTTAGAGTGACTGTCCCTTGTGGCTGCATTGTAAACCATTATGTAAGAGATCGAATTGTATGATGCACAGTTGTCTGCCCTCACTCTTGACCATTCTCCTGTTCTACTTCGCCTGCAGAATAGTTTCTCTTTGCTTCACGCCCCTCCAATTTAACAGTACATCAAAAAGTACCAGGAATTGATCTGTTACTCTAGCAACCTGGCCTTGCCAATGAGGGCCAAATTTAGAGAAATTCACAAATGTCATGTGGTGCTAAGCAACCTCAGATGCTGGTCTTGTTCACCAGTGAGATGGGTAGAGAGAATCCTTCACACATCTCCATAGTCACTCTGCTTGAATATATGGCGCCTATTTAAGCAAAGTACACTCATGTGGCCTTTCATCTGAAAATGTTTGTGTTCTGGCATCTGCCAGAAATTCCTTTACAAGTTCACAAAGAAGTAGTAAACGGCTTAGATTTTCCCAGTGCGTGCTGAATACAACCTTTAATAGTTTCCCTTACTATGTGGACCATGTCATGCTTTTTGCAAACCATCTAGTTCTGTCCTGGTTGTAAAATTACATTGAGAGCGAGATATTCTCTGGCTATTGGTGTTTACAGGAGCAGACCAAAGGAATTCACCTCTAATACGGTTATTCATTTTAAACTTACTTTCCCTTTCATCTTCTTTCTTTCTTTAAAGTAAGTTTGTCTTTGGAGGATCTTAATCTGGTCCTGTTGCACCCCTTCCCATCAGATATTTGAGAGGATGGCATTCTTTGAAGTGAGGCTTTTTTACTACATAACAGCCATTTAGTCAACTGAAAACCCTGCACACCACCTTCTATCTGGGTAAGGTGTATTCACCTAAATTTAATCTCAAAACCTTTCACTGAGCTCCAGCTTAATGAAGAAATGTATCATCCACGTTTTTTTGCATCCACAAACCTCCTCTGCAAAAGAAGACCTTTACAACAATGTGAGGCAAACTGTTTAATGTTGTGGTCCTGGGTCACAAGCAGTCTGAACTTTTGACCACCTCTAGGTCTTGCGTGGAAGTCCAGAAACTGGCAAATTGGCCTCTCAAGGAACCTTGTACCTGGGGCAGGGGGTGCTTAGTAAATGCGTCAGCATTATTGTCTAACCCATGGATTAAAATGTATCCTTAATACCATATGGGCTATTTACTTCAGAAACATTTCCACATTTCTGAAATCCTGTGGAAGTTACACAACCCATCAACAAAGTGAGACTGTACACATTAGGACAACCTACTCCCCCTGGATCCAGCTCTGAGAAAGATTTATAGATATGGAAACGTGCGAACAGCCTTTTTTTCGTTCTCAAGCTGTGTATGGGAATACAGCATGAGAAACGTACATGCATAAGAAAGTGAGAATGTGATGTGCTAATTGTACAAATTGTAGGGCATTTTGCGGACATACACAAATTATTGCTAAATAAGACATTGCTAATAATAGCTAATATATGTAATCATCTATACTAGCATTTTAAAAACTTTCAGAAGCTAAAAACAATGAATAAACCCATATCATGTTACTTTAATAAGAATCAAGAGTCAAAGAGGTTAGGTGAGTGGCTGCACTACGCCATGATGGCTTTTGAAGGAGTCACAACGGCCACTTTGTTTCTCAGTCTCTTCCAGTAGGCATAATAGCTAAGTTTAAAACATTTACAGGATCATTTTGGGGTATTCTTTTACTATTAAACGCTGCTTCCATCAGGGACAGTCTTGCTATATAAGAGAAACAGAGACTGAAAGTGCACGTACTAAAGAGATGATCGTACCTTAGGAGAAGATTATCTCTGCTCTGTACATGTCAGGTGCTGGGCAACGTTTTCAATTTGCAGAACTAGCCTCATGCAGTCTCTCTGAAAATTTGGGCAGCTCAGTTATTTGGTACTCAGTGTATCCGATCTAGTGATCATGAAGCTCTGTCAAACATTCCCCATTCATTATACACACCAGCTTATAATTGGCCCAGAGTATTTGAAAGCCATTTGGGGGTATTTTGGCCCATGAACCTTGCGAACCACAATTTTAGTTTACTTAGTTTACTTTGGTTTGGCATTGAAAGAGGTTTTTCGTATGGATACTTTTCTGACCCCTTCTGTGTTAATGCTGCAGAAGGTCATTTGAGGATATTGGTCTTTCTGGAGAAGGTAAATTGTTTATTAACTGCCTTCTGGGTATTTCATTTAAAATACCTGCACGTTGCTGATCGTGTTGGGTAATATGACTAAACCATATCCCAAATGCTGATTGAATGCTGGAATTCTGGAGGGCTCGTTGGTGTCCTGCTGAGTAACTATCCCCTGAATAATCACTCAACTTTGGATTTTGTGTCCTTACTGATACACCACTCCATATGATTTCCATAACGCACCCCTCCTATTAGGAATAGGGCTGTGGCGGCCATCTTGATAATTTGTCAAAAGCCTGAATGGGTGCATGACTTTCAAGACTAACTCTAAACTTGAGAAGCATTGGCAATGAGGATCACCTCATTAAACCGTCACTAAAATCTGTGGGGGCAGAGACTGGTCCAAGAGCAAACACCAGGCCTTGTGCTGATAGAGGAAATCAAATAGAAGTTAACCAGGGCTGTTCTACATGACAAATGTATTGGCTACAGGCCGTGAAATATCCGAGGGAACAGGACTGCGTAGACCCTGCTCTGAGAGGGTAAGTTAAGTTCATCGGCGATGCAGTGATGAAAGTCCTTTTCAGTGATTGAATGAGGAGGGTTGGGATAACAAAAAGAGGTTAACTAAATCAAGAATAATACAGTTAAGATTCACAGTGCTTGATTTTCAGTACTGAGAATTTTAAAACTGACAGTCCAGATACTATGTATTTTGATAACAGTAATCTGAATGCCAAGAATTCCTAACCCCTTCCAGATGCAGCGGTTGGCTAGTGAAGAAGGTCCACAAAGTTGGTCAAGGATGAGGCGCTGGACAAATGAGCAGGTGTTTAATTTACCCTACGTTTATTTGGCACTCAAATCTGGGGCTGGTCACCTATCTAGCCTGCAACAAAACAATGCACCCCCCAAGCATGTGCAGTACTACTCGAGGTCAGCGGAAATTATAATTTGGGCTAATCACAATCTCCCTGAGCATGCCGTGACCCTCATTACAATTTGTAATGCTGTCATGAGGAATAGGAGAGCAAACAATAAATATAGACCCAATCAGTACTATATTTTACAGCTGTCAAGCCGGAAAGGTGTGTTTAATATATAGTTGCTTAATTATACACAACATTCAGGAAGAAACAAATAAAGTGGGACACAAGCCTGTATCCAACTTAGTGGGAAGGACGTACAACATGAAACAAAAAGGCTCAGGCAGAGTAAATTGTTTGTATGAGACATATTTTGATAGTACAAACAAATTATAGTGGAGACACCATTACACGTAATAGGTAGTAATTAAAGAGGTGTATATGGCGTACAACAAGTCAATGGCGTTTCGATCCTTACAAAAGATATAGGATCATCATCAGGACATTAACAATGATATGCCTGTATACATTTTGCCTAGATCCAGGTCAGAGTGACTTGGAGGAGGTTTGTTTCAGGCAAAGGCCGAGTGGAAGTCCAGGCCAAGTACAAGGAGAGTAAAGGGTGCAGACAGCCACGGCCGCTGTCTGTGCAGTTGGATGTTGGGTCAGAGTCGACCTAAAGAAGGCTGTAACAGCTTAAAGGAGGCGTTTGTAATGTTTGCGCCGCGGAGCGGTCTCAAAATCAGAGTGGCCTATTGCAGTGGGCTGCTGTATATCGGGGACGGCAAGCCAGTAACCTGTGAGCCGTGTCCGCGGGTTTATTTTATTGAGGCCATGCAGAGAAGCATATGTACAATGCATAAAGTGAAAGTGCAAGAGTTAAAACCTGTTGTTACAGGATACAGTGCAGACAAGGCCCAACGTACTTACCTAGTCCGAATTCGAGAGGGGTGTACCCAAATCCCTTTCCCAGGTCCCACACACAGAAAATTGGCACGCTTGCATATCAGACCTAAGGGCTCAGTAAATATGGGTAAATAAGTGGCTTTCCTCTCCCCATCCAATAAGACCATCCAGGACCGCAAAGGACCGGGGTACCGCAGGAAATTCTGACCAGAGCTCTCTCGCCACACTTTCCAATTTTGCATAATGTAAGAAATGGCCTGGCCCTATCCCAAAAGTGTCCTGTGCTTCCTGAAATGAGATGAAGGTATCCCCTGGGTAAACATCCTCCCTCCTGACACTGCTCCATAGACATGATTGAGTCAATATTCCCAAAGAGCGTCAAATTCCATAGTTTTAATTCCCTATTGAAGGGGGCTGTGCGAATTACTTTGTGACCCACACTTTCCCATATACCGGCCGTATGTTTGACCAAGTACGGAACAGGGTGTCCGACCTACCTCCTCACATTAACAATTGGAGGAGAGTGTCACTTTCGAACTCAGTCCCCAGAAGCCGTTTCTCCCAATTGTCTGATGCTGTAAGGCACTTGCCTGCATGCTGCAAGTTAGCAGCGTAATAGTAGAACTGCACATCCGGGACGCCAGTCCCTCATCCTCCAAGTCCTTCTTCAGTGTTGCGAGCGCCTCACAGCTGTGCCTACCCCCCCCCCACAAAAGAGACACCCAACAAGCTATCCAACATACGGAAGAACCGTTCCTCCAGGCGAAACAGGGAGTTTTACACAAGGTATAGGCAGCGAGGGAGAAAACCCATTTTTGCCACGGCCTCCCTACCCATCACTGATGGAGGGAGCCTATTCCAGAATTTAACTGAATTCTCCAGCCTCGTTAGCACGCTATCCACATTCTGTCGTTGATGTTGTACCTTGGTGTGTGTGACACAGCAACGACTTGCGGGCATTGATCTTCAGACCCGAAACCTCACCAAAAGTGCTACATCAGAATGGGAACACGCACCACAGGCGAGTGCACATATATCAATGTGTCACCCACATATAGCTAGACAACATACAGTATCACCTACTCTGATCCCCTAGGGTTCCAGCTCTGCCCGAAGTAACAGCACAAGAGGCTTAATTGCCCCAGCAAACAGGAGGGGCGAAAGAGGGCACCGCTGAAGAGTACCCCGTCCCACTGGCCACGCGTTAGAAAGTTCACCCTCCACCCTGATGCGTAAAGAAGGAGCTGTATAGTTGTATCCAAGCACAGAAATTGGGTCCAAACTCCATGCCCCCACAACACGGCCATCAAAAAGGCCCACTCAGCGGTGTTAGATGCCTTTTCAAGGTCTAGGGAGACAAGGGCCTTCTCATCCTCCCCTTCCAACGTATCATGCAGAATATGGGCCAGTCTGCGATGGTTGTGTGTGGTTCTACATGCCGGCATAAAGCCGCATTGGTCCTCATGACCCAGGGCTTGAACCACCCCAGCCACTTTGTTGACAGTATTTTACATAATATTTTATGGTCGGTGTTAAGCATGGTGAGGGATCTATATGCAGCAGGGAAACCCCCCATCCCCGGCTTCAGCATCAGGCACACTACCCCTTCTTTCATGGTCGGTGGGAGAAGATGCTTCTCCTTTGCCTTCTGCTCGATCAACATACTTGGCAGGAATACTACTTCTATGAAATAAGGAGCCAAACTGGGGATGTCTTGCAATTGGCATTTAACAAAGAGCCTGGGAAGAGGGGTAAAATGGGGACATAAGTAAAACAGAGTCTGACACTCATCTCAGTCTGTTAATTCCAGGGTCTCTCCTTCCAGAAGGAAGACTTTTATTTATGCACTCTTTTGTAATGTCCTCAGTGCTAAAATGTGAAAACTATCTACATTAATTCCTGCCCTCACTTTCTACAAGTAATAATTTCTAGAGTCATACACTAAGAATGTTGCCTAGATGGCTTAACTATTTCTCAGGAATCTTCTTCTTCAGCATCATTCTTCTGCAGTTTCCATCTTCGGTGCTTCACTGCCAGCTACCTGCGACTTAGGATCATCACCCTAAGCTTCTTTCATAGCTAAACAAGACCTCTCCCTGGCCATATTGTTTCTGGTGTCAGCTGCACAAACTTAATAGTGGCTCTTTGAAAGTGAGTGACTTTTAAAAAAAAAAAATTATAAAGCATATTTTATTTTGTTTATAGAAAATCAGCATGTTACACAGCACTTTAGGCTGAGTCTATCAAATAAATACCTCAGCAGATACAACTTGCATTTTACTCATTCAGTACACCAAAATATTCCCCACCACCAGCCTTAGACACTTAAATAATGAACTTTATTTTAAGTTGTGATTATTTTGCCTGAAATATTCTAAGGAAAAGAACGCATTGCCGCTAGGGAAATTGGTGGTGTTCCCTGCATACTGGTGCATCTGTGTAGTTGGAAGTTATGGAATACAGAAAGTCACATTCTGAACATTATCGCTTAACACCATTGATAAGCTATGTTTCTGAAGGCAGGTGTTATACCTCACCACTTTCAAAGTTCACTAGCTACCACTGATTTTTAAACAGCTTCAGCAATTTTTTGGAAAGCTATGTGAACATCCATGCCCCAGTGACAACACACAAGTACAAGCCAACGCCTTCAGCACCCTGTTACTCTAAAGGTCTTGCTAGCAATTCTCAATCCATTCATAGATAGGAAAGAACATGTAAGAAACACAGAACTCTAAAGGTCCTATTGATACTTAAGTTCCTCTGCACAGATGCAGACAAGTCATCACATCACCCAACGTAAAATACTATACTTAACACCTTCAATGAAGCCACCAACAGAAGCAGAACGCTGTTCAAGACAAACACTGCATCAACCGCCTGTCGGACCCACATATTCCTCTCTCCGCAAAAAAAAAGTACAATCCATCAACCTCTTCATCAGTGAAATGATACAGAAGATCCAAGAGCACAAAGACGACATCAAACATGCATCAATTCTTACTCCTGCATGTTCCCATTGATGCTGCCAAGGTTCGCTGTCAAAGCCCTATCTCTCACAGATCTTGCAGACATACTCAACTCCCTCAAAGTCACTCCTTATGAAGAGGATGTCTTGCCATCTTCCTTCATTAGAGCTCTCTGGGGATGCTGTCTTACCCCTACTTACCATTGTCAATTCCTTCCTTTCGGCAGACCTCGTCCAAGAAACTCTCAAGACAGGCCAGATCCTTCCACTCCTAAAGAAACCTACACTCGATCCTAAAGAACCTACGCAAGAACATTGAAAAAGCAGTCCATCTTCCACTCCAGGATCCCATAAATGATAACCATTTCTTGCACAACTACCAGTTTGACTTCAGATCACGCTACAGCACGGTGACTGCTACCTTACGCATCTTAGACAATACCCTCTTGACAACAGAGGAAAGTCGCATTTGCCTCCTAATAATACTAGACCTATTAGCTGCCTTTGACACAGTTGACCATCCCACACTTATACGCACCCTGGCCTTCACTGGTTCTCCTCCTACCTTTCCAGTCGGCACAAGTTTGTTCACACTATCACCTTCAGGTTGCAAAAGATCCCTATCATCTGGGGAGCCCCTCAGGGCTCAATACTATTACTTGTCATCTTCTATATTTAAGATGTGTAGAAGCCTTCACCTGCTTTATTAAGCTTTTAGATGGAGTCGCTTTGTGCACTACTTACAGATAACAGCATCAAGCTTCACCAATATGCAGACGATACACAACTCTACTTGAAAGTCTTCTCTACTTGAAGTGTCCAAAGCCTCAAACACTGCTTGGTCTTCATCCATTCCTGGATGTCCAGCACCTATCTGAAGCTCAGCCCAACCAAGACATAATTGGTGTTATTTGTCAAGAACAGCAAACAAGATACAGTACAAACCTGGCTCACTTACATAAACTATGATGGCTTCAAACCCCGACTTTTACCAATTTCTAAGTAAGTTGGATTCACTCTGCACACCAACCTCATCCTCAAGGAGCATATGACCAAAAACATATAAGTGGCCTGGTACCTGCTCTTCCTTATAAAGAAAGTCAAACAGAACTTCTGTTCAAGCCCTTGTCATTTAGATGGTGGTAATGCCCTACTCCATGGCCTCCCGGACTCTACATGGCTCCCATTATGAGCATCCTACACAACACAGCATTTCTCATCTAGGGCCTGAAGAAATGTGTTAACATCACCCCCAACCTGCTGGAACTTCATTGGCTCCCCTTGCCAGCCCGCACCACTTTCAAAACCAGCTGCATCATTTACAAAGCTATCACAACCCACACAACTGCTGATCTTGCAGACAAGCTCACCATCTCTAATGGTTCTCTGCACGCCCGCAGCCAGGACACCATTAAGCAGTGCAAAAATGAAAAAACAAGACAGTAGACCTTTTCTGTCTGTGCACCCAATAAATGTGGACAACATCCCATTATCCGTACTGCCCCAATGCTGCTCCAATTTAGGAAAGAGTTGAAGACTCCCCTTTTTAGAGAACACTACCTTATGGTACACTAACTGTGCACAACCCAGCTTCCTCTCCTATTGCTCTTTGACTTTATGGTTGTTTTTCACCATGTACAGCACTCGGTTGCCATTTGGCTAGGTTTGTGCTATAGAAACACCATATACATAAGTACTTAGTGGTAATTCTCTTTGCCCTGGGTACTGGTACGAAGTACAGTCCTCCCCACTTAACCCAATCCGTTGGCTGGAGTTTTTGGTGGTATTGGAAATTTAGGGTTGCGTTCTTTAGCTTTTCCATGCTGGACCCCAAAATGCAGACACAAGGCTGGGCTTCTCTAGGGACTAAAGGATGATAACACTGCAGCCTGCACAGCCTGCTACAACCGCCTGCCTACACATTAGTGCAAGTCAGCCTTCAAATCCCCTCCGACCAGGCAGACGAGCTATCATGCCTGCAGGTGTTTCCCAGATGCTTGGCATAACTCAAGTTATCAGAATGACTGCTAGAAAAATATGGACCTTCCATTTTTATTTTGCTGAACCCTCACCTTATGAAATCTGGGACCCATGGTGCTCTACCTGGGGTAGGTATCTGTATCTTCCATTTACAGAACCGGAAAAACAAAATGAAAGGTTTCCAAATACGTGTGCGTTATGCAGACACAGGGCAGGTTCAATGCTTCACTTCCCCGCCTAGTTGTACATATCACCGCTTGACTGCATGTGTAGAGCTACCCTTCTACCCGAGGTACAGTAGCACCCCCCCCCCCACCCCCCGTCGGAACAGAGGAGGCCCGTTCGCGATCGGATTCTTTTTCTTCCCTATACTTTGTCTTTTAGGGAATGTCAACAAAGTAACATCTATGCGAATGAAAGGACCGCACTGAAGTACAGTTCTGCATTTCTTTAAAGGTGCAACTTATTCCATCATGTTATTTGTAACGTTTTGGATTTGGTGGGATACATTTGTCTGAGTGTTGTGAGGTAAAGAAGTAAAGTCATCGAATTAACTTGATCTTCTGCCTCTTGACATTAACTAGCAGGGTGCGCTCAGGTCATTCGATGCATTGAAAAAGTTGTCTTAAATTGGGGCAGCGTCAGGGCCGGACTGGGAACCCAAAGCAGCCCTGGCAATATTCTTAGACCTGGCCCCCGTCAGGAGGCTGTAAATGCTTGCCTGCTGCTTTTGTAATAGGGGGCTGATATTGCAGCAGCTCTGCAAATCCGGCCCCCACCCTTCCAGCCTCCTGGGGAAACGCCTGATGCCGATATGGCCAGTCGGCCCTGGGCAGCCTTGGAGGAGTACTGCTGGATACGGGGATGTTGTTCCAGATGCAGGGTCCTTAGATAAACAAGCATTGGCAAAACCAATAGGTCTCGCCTATGCAAGAGCTATTAGCTCTGCCATTGTGTTTTAGCCATGTTGTTCACCAACGTGGCTGCTGTTCAGCAGGGTTAAAAGCTAGTGGCGCAGAATCCATTCCTAGGTCAGCTTTCAGAATGTCCCCAAGAAGTCTACAGCTGCGCTTTCTGGTAGGCTTCAACCTAAAATGGTTTGCTGTCTTGTTTTTATGTTTTTTACACCCACTAGTCTGCAGTTGAATGTTATCCTGACTGTGGCTGTGCCGAGATCTTCAAGAGATGGTGAGCTTGTCTAAAAAATAACCTTGCAAAGCTTCTGCCACCATAAACATCAACAAATGAAATGGTGCTTGTCACACTATAATTGGTAATTTTAAGTACAGATATGAACTAAGTATGCTGTTGTTTTTCATGTAAATTGCTCTAGATGGTTTGTTGACAATAGAGTATTGTACTGAAGAAGGCCTGGATTTCTGGGCATTTTCATCACTAGCCCTTAGTATGACCAGGGAAATATCTTGTTCAAAAAGTTAATAACTAGAAACTCGACGATGAGGAATGGCAAGAGGCACTTTCCTCGCCCAAGGAAGTGGCTATATCAGCGAAATTAAAACTAGTACAGCTAAAAATCTTACATAGAGTATACCTCACTGGGACCCAACTGATTCACATGGGGAGCGACGTGTACGGCCTATGCAAAAGAAAATGTGGAATGCGGGGCGACTTCCTACACATACTCTGGGAGTGCCCACTGGTTCAAGTCTATTGGCAGAATATCCTGAGAACCATGAGTACGGTGTGGGGAGTGCCTCTGCTGCCGGAAGCCAAAAGATGCATTCTGAACATCTGGGAGCCCACAGACTTAAACTTGACAGGGAGGTTATGGGTCACACTTGGGCAGATGGTGGCCAAGCGCAACATAGCACAGCTCTGGGGGGCGGCGGCTTCGCCTACGCTAAAGAAATGGAAGGAAGATATGGACTGGTGCATGATTCGTGAGAAAACTGTATATGTTGCACGAGGGTGTCCCAAAAAATGGTTGGCCATTTGGTCTATATGGAGTGTGTACCGGGGGGGATTGTGTGAGCCGCCGATGGTCTCAGCCCCAGAAGAACACTGTACGTTCTAACCTGATAAGGCATGTATTATGACTTAACCACTAAGATGTGCAATAGGTACAGGTACGTGTTAACTGGATGCAAATGGAGTCTATGTAATACAGAAATATATGCTGTGACCACAGTTTCTTTACGTTCAATAAACAGAGTTATAAAAAAAAAAGAGAATAAATAACTAGAAACTGTTCATGCTTGGCCTGTGTGTAGCATGAATTTTACTTCGAGTTTCAAAGACTTTTGTCTCTTTACGTCAAATGACTTCAATTCAGGGACTTATTTTTTAATTGTATTGTTTGTCATTTCATCTCAAATTTCCTTTGTGGTTAACTTGTACTCAATTTAGGTACTGATCCTCCAGTCGTCACAGAAATCGCTTCAGACTGTCAAGAACGTTGAGGCAGTTTTGGCGACTTAAAAGGAAACGTTCTTGAACAAAGTCAGAAAAATCATAATGCCTTTTATCTTAAATACTTCCTTTGTTTTAAAAAAAAAAAAATCACTGCAATACCTTAACATTATTTTATAATTAGCGCTTCTCTGACTGTAACAGTGCAAAATTTCCCTTTTTTACCAAGAGTTCTAAAATTGCATCTCAATAGCCTATTCCAAATCATAACTGCGATGCACATAATCTATTATTAGTGTGAATCATGCCAAAGCTAATATCTTTTGTGGTATCTCTACTTTGAATTTGGGTAGATTTTATTAGATTTATGCATTTAGTGTTCATGGACACTCATTCACAAGCCTCTTGTTGCAAAGTAATTTAATACCAAATAACCATGAAACATCTTATCAATCTTAGGTGTTGAAACTTCACCCTTGTTTGGCACCTATTACAGTTGCATTAGACACGGGAAAAGGACCTGCACAGGACTTGAGACAGGTAGGATCAATGCACCTTTTAATGTTTTCTTGAGTCAAAATATTGTATTGATTTAATTATTTTGCATCTGATGCTCAGCAGGACAGGCGCGGGCGCATAATCTAAAGGTAGCAAGGAAGTGTGAAAGAAAAGTATTATGGTCTCTGCAGAGATGGAAATGGCAAGAGGCTGGTAAGGAGGGGACAACGTGTTACAGGAACTGACTGGTGGCAAAGCTAGTAGGTCTTGCCTTTTGTGCCCTATTGGCTTTGCAAATGGTTTTTAGCCAGGCCACACATCATTCGTGATGCTGTGCGGAGTGGATAGAGTAAAAAACAAATGCCTTTAACGCAGCTGCCAGCATCATTTTGTACCGAAGTAAACAAAAATGTGACGGATGGGATGCTTGAATTAATTGCAGCTATTACACGGGGTGACTTCTCAGTGCATCATTTTTTGCCTGAGCTTATGTGGATCGCGTTGGGTATGCACGCTAATAGAAGGTATTACATGAGCGCTCGAGATAGATGCTCTGCATGGGAAGCATGTTGTGGTAAGAGCCATTCCAAAGCAGTTATTTAATTTTTCATAATAATAAGTTAGATAATAAAGTCCAATTCATAACGTGCTGAATTAAATACGGTCATAATACTGCGAAATGTCGGTTTGTTCCCGAACATATACAATAATAATCTTTTGAGCAATAATAAAAATAATACGATTAATGATTTGCCTATATTTCTATGTCAGGACCAGAGGCTCCGATTATGCTTCTCAATTTTCTTTACTGAAAATTCTCAGCAGCCAATCATGTAAAGTAAAAACAAATAAATACGCTACAATTCCCATAAACACCAGTGGGTATCACGTGATAACCATAGAGATGACCCCTATATAAGGCATACCAGAGAATACCATATCCTCTTCCTTTGCTGCTCCGCAGCCAGTTAAGTGCATTACTTCCTTATTTGCGTTATTTGCGCTATCTTGCTCTGTGTTTGCATGCGCTTGCTCTTACAGTGATAAGTGTTCCGCTTTGATTGTCATTTCATACGCGCCACGCGCGCTCCTTCATTTTCAGGTTTTGCAGTAATTTAAACACTCTTTGTGCGCCTTCTCTTAACGCGCTCTTACCGCTGCTGCTTGCCTTTCTTGGGAGCGCGTTTCGCCTCCCGGACCGGGCGCTCGGTGCCCGAGTTCTATTTTGGTGGAGCGGGAGACGGAGGTGGGGTCGCGCGTCCTTCGGACGCGTAGTCCTCTTTCTGGTACACTTCTCGGGCCGTTCCGCGCATGCACGGCGGCCATTTTGGATCCAATACCGGCGATTTTAGCCGTTTTTTCTCACACGCTTTTGGATTCCTTCAGAGCGCAGGGGCAGCGCTGTTATTGCCCTTTACCCACCGAGTGTTGCCAGACCTCCAGTGACGCTAAGGCTTACAGTGTTGTGCCTTGGGCTGTATACTTGTGCATAGGCTCTGCCTAGAGTGGGTTATCAGGCAAGCCCTCCCTCCACATTCAATTTGTTACTGTACACAGTGTTTTCACACATTTTTGTACTGTTGTGGCTTGCTTGGGGCTCACCACTCCCCCTTATTTATTCACTGACTGCGCCTAGTTCTTTCAGGCCCTCTGTTTTTTGCGCAAGACAGTGATTATTGGCTCCATAATTGTCCTCCGGTGGGTATATCTGTCGCTACTCCAGTGACAATGTCTGATTATTATTATGACGAGGAATATTATGAGGACGTCCCTTCGGGGTCATTGGAGCATGAGCTCGTAGAGGCTCTTGATGCGGGAGTCCAGCACTCTGTCAATAAGGCTATGGTCAGGGCAGTTGAGCCTTTAAAACGCCATTTGTGTAATTATGCCCTAAAACAAGGATGGCTTCCTGGTTCTTCGTCCCGTTCTGCAAGCAAATCTTCAAAGAATCCACATTCTTCAGAATTTGCCAAATTGGCTAAAAACCTTTCCACTGACCATTCCTATGGTTGTTCTTCAAAGGACGCTTCTTCTAGTTCGCCCCTCAGAGATGATGGCAATTCCTCCTCTGATATTCCCTCTGAGCCGGAGGCTTCTCCTCCTCCAGCCAAAAAGAAACGCAAAGAGCATTTTGTGGATGCTCCCTCCCATCTGCAGTTATTTACCTTTGAGCCCACTGCTATTGTCCATCCGAACTCCTCGTCTTGGCTTCCTTTTATGGAGGTTGCTGAGTATGTGCAGTCCCATCTGCGTCAGGCTTTTCCACAGGATGTCCGTGCACGCTTGCGTTCCGAATGCCCCAGACCTGATTTAGCGGACAAGGTCGCGGACACTCCGGAAGTGGACCCCTCTATGCTCACCTATTTGAAGAAGTATACCAAGGATCCCAAAAAGGGAATCGATCGGGCTTGGCGTTCCTGTCAAGACAAACTACTCGATTTAACTGGTCCCCTTACTAAAATTTTAGATTTAGGATTTAAATCTAAGGCATCTGGGCAAATTATTGATCCTGAAGACCTGATCGGCTGGGCTCAACGAGCCATTTGTCAGTTGGGCAATGCTAATTGTGCTATGTCCTGTGAGCGTCGCCGCTCTATTCTATTGAAACTTGACCCAAAGTTGGCGAAATTGTCTACATCTGAGGCTGGTCCTTTAGCTCAAGGTCTCCTTTTTGGACAACCTTTTTTGAAAGAGCTAACAAAGTTCGTCGCTACATTTAGTGGCCTTGATAAGGCACAGGGTTCACTAAAGTGGGCTTTTCGCCCGGTTTTTGGCCGGGCCGGACGACATCAGGGGCGGTCATTCGGCCGCGGTTATCAACAAGGCGCCCAGCGGGGGTATAATAACGCCCGTGGCAAACTTCAGGACTCCACCAATTTCTATCCCACGCGTGGTTCCCGCAATAACAACAGGAAAGGTCGCTATGGAGGCAACCAAGGAGGTCAACGTGACGCCTCCACCTCAGGTGAGCTTAATTCCTTTTTCCGATGTTCAATTGGGGGGCAGGATTCAATTTTTTCTCCACAATTGGCAAAAAATCTCGCAGGATGCATGGATCCTGGAATCCGTGCAGGGTTACAAGATAGTTCTTTCATCCCCCCTCTCAGTCCCTCCCTCCTTGCACGCTGATTTTTTCCCTTCAAGATCAAGATTTCATTTCCAGCGAAATCGAGTCTCTTCTTCACAAAGGGGCCATAGAGCGGATGGCCCGCCATCCTCATGGGTTTGTCAGCACCGTCTTCCTCGTTCGTTCAGAAGGGGGGTGGATCCAGGCTTGTTTTAAATCTCAAGGATTTCAATGGAGGGGTTGTATATCGTCACTTCAAGATGGAGGGAATCCATCTTCTCCGCGATCTTCTTCAAGAAGGGGACTGGATGGTCCGCTTGGATCTAAAAGATGCCTATCTGCCAGTGCCCATTTACAGTCCTCATCGTTGATTTCTCCAATTCCATTGGAAGGGAACTTCGTACGAGTACAAGGTCCTTCCTTTCGGCCTCTCGTCAGCACCCTGGTGTTTCACAAAACCTCTGAGGCCTGTAGTCGAGTTTCTTCGAGCCCTAGGGGTTCGCCCCATCATTTATTTGGACGATATTCTCATCCTGGGGCGGACTCCTCCCCTAGTCATGGAACATCTTGCTTGGACGATAGACCTATTGCAGAATCTGGGCTTCTTGGTCAACCCTCAGAAATCGGTATTGATTCCGTCTCAGTCTGTCGAGTTCCTGGGCTTTCTTGTAGACTCCCTTACTTGTCAACTCCTCTTGCCCAATCAGAAGATCAGATCAATCAAGAGAGAATTGAGGTTGATTTTGCACAAGCAGATTGTGTTCTTGAGATCGATAGCCCGGATCGTCGGCTTGTTAGCTTCCTCTATCCAAGCGATCTTCCCGGGTCCCCTTCATTACCGAGCGCTTCAACGACTCAAGATCCGTCATCTCCAGAAAGGCCTCAAGTATTCCGATCAGATTCCTCTCACAGAGGAGGCGGGGTGGGAGATGGTTTGGTGGCTAGAGCACATGGAGTCTTGGAACGGTCGAGCCCTATTCGGCACCACTCCGGAGGTGGTGATCGAATCCGATGCCAGTCGGTGGGGTTGGGGAGCCCGTTGCGGCCCGGTGTCCACGGGCGGTCGGTGGTCTCCGGAAGAATTAAGTCTCCACATCAATTGTCTGGAACTCCTGGCGGGTTCCTTTGCAATTCGCTGCCTTTCACCTCGCCAGACGAATTGTTGCATTCTTCTCCGCATGGACAATGTGTCAGCGGTTTGTTATGTGAACAAGTTGGGCGGGACTCGGTCCCGCCTTCTGGCGGAGATTGCAAAGGATTTTTGGCACTTTTGCCTTCAACACAAACTGTTTGTGGTGGCGGAGTATCTTCCCGGGTGCATCAACCAAGTTGCCGATTGGAATTCCCGACATCTGGGGGATTTCAGCGATTGGAGGCTTCATCCTCGAGTCTTCCGGTTGTTGATACGCACATGGGGTCCTTGTCAGATCAATCTTTTTGCCTCCCGACTCAACACGCAACTTCCAGCATTCTTCAGTTGACGTCCCGACCCGGAGGCTCTGGCGACGGATGCTTTTCTTCAGGTGTGGCCTCAGTCTCTATGTTATGCGTTTCCTCCGTTTGTCATGATTCCCAGGGTCCTGGCCCGAACCAAGTGTTATCAGTCGGAGTTGATTCTAGTCACTCCCCTTTGGCGGGCTCAGCCGTGGTTCCCGGTACTTCTGGAAATGTTGTGTGCGGTTCCCCTTCTTCTTCCCCTTCGGTGGAATCTGTTGTTGGACCCCCTTCAGTCCCCTCACCCTCTGATAACATCCGGCCAACTCTTGCTGGTCGCATGGCGAATTTCGGGGATCGCTGGAAAGTCCCAGGCCTTTCGCGAGACGCTGCCCGATTTATCAATGAAGCTTGGTCACCCAACACACACAAGCGTTATGCCTCAGCCTGGAAACGATGGTGTGATTGGTGCTCTCAACGGGAGATGGATCCCGCTGTCGTGGATGTCTCCCTCGTGGTGAATTTTCTTGCATCCCTTGCTGCTTCCGGCCTCGCCTATCGCACGGTCAATAACTTCCGGTCGGCCATTTCTGCGGGCCATATACCAATTGATGGCAAACCAATTGGTGAACACCCTTTGTTGGGTAAATTACTCAAGGGTATTAGATTGGTGAAACCTCCTTCCTCTAAATATTCGGAGCTTTGGGATGTTTTCACTGTCTTACGTTTTTTGGACGCCTGGCCAGATAATCAGTTTCTCTCTCGTAAACAACTTTCCGCTAAGTTAACAATGTTACTTTGTCTAGTGTCCTGTAAGCGAGTATCCGATATCCGCGCTCTTGACCTCGCGGGTCGTAGTTTTTCTCCGGAGGGTGTCACTTTCTCCATCACCAGACGCACTAAATGTAACATCTCCTCTGTCACTTATCCCAGTTTTCCTGCTAATCCTAAGCTTTGTGTGGTACAATGTATCCGGGATTATGAAGTAAGTACTGCAGGTTTTCGTCCTGATGTGGGGGGTCAATTGTTGATAGCTTTACAGAAACCTTTTCACCCAGTGACCCCCGCTACCCTAGCAAGATGGGTGCATTGGCTCAT
Source organism: Triturus cristatus (assembly GCF_964204655.1). NCBI lineage: Eukaryota > Metazoa > Chordata > Amphibia > Caudata > Salamandridae > Triturus > Triturus cristatus. Next base: position 630,183,496 of record NC_140590.1, on the reverse strand, counting down.
GTGTGAAGCTGGTATTGATGTTTCCAAATTTGGGGCTCATTCGGCTCGTGGTGCTATGGCATCTAAAGCTTTTTCTGTAGGTGTCAGTTTGTTAGACATTATGAAGGCAGCAGATTGGTCATCTGATTCTACATTTAAGACCTTTAATTATAAACCAATTGTAAATATTGCTTCTGTTGTGGTGGATCAGCTTTGAACAAGCATAATCGGAGCCTCCGGTCCTGACAGAGAATTCAAAATTTGCGAACATACGTGACAAGAATTTTCAATTCTATTAAGGACACGGAGGCGAGGATTATCCCACTCTTGACTCTGTACTGTATTATATTACATTTCTGCCTTTTTTGCTGTATATATTGCATTCTATGCTCCTATTGTTCTTGATACCCTTCCCTTTGTTACTAAATGACCCTCTTACTGGGAGTGTGGTATTACGGCTTATTTTTTCCTTTCAGGTTCTGATCTCAAATGAGTTGCTTTTCGTCCTCGCTATTGGATTTGTTTTGCGCCTCTTCAGAGGAAGCTGTCCCATTGAAGCTGCCTTCAAGTCTTGTTCCTGCCCGTTGGCTGCTGGATTTCTTTCCATATTTGGTTCTGCCTTTTCAACTGTTTCCGGACTTCTACATGTGTTTGGATTGTTCTTGGACTGGTATGCCTTATATAGGGGTCCTCTCTATGGTTATCACGTGATACCCACTGGTGTTTATGGGTATTGTAGTGTATTTATTTGTTTTTACTTTACATGATTGGCTGCTGAGAATTTTCAGTAAAGAAAATTGAGAAGCATAATCCTCGCCTCCGTGTCCTTAATAGAATTGAAAATTCTTGTCACGTATGTTCGCAAATTTTGAATTATTCAATTCATTTGTTTTTTTTATTATCAACGTTTGTTCGGTCTTTAGGTTTAGGGCACAAACTTTGTCTTTCTGCTATGGCAGCCGTGTTTGTGCTGGAAAGATTAGGCGCAGTACTGCTGCGGCCCCAGTCCGTCTTCTATTTCCTTTGGTAGTGGGTGCCTCCAGTGTGAGCCAAAAGGTACTAGCCTACAATTTCCTGCTGTCAGTTTTCACCTGTTCCCGATGTTGGTGTTTGTGCTTCTTTCTTTTAAGTTACGTGTCTAGTTCGGGACTTCTCCAGTTGCTGTTACACGCAGGTGTCAATGTTGGAGTTGTCAGGCAAGTAGTCTTTTGTCTATCCCTCTCAGAAATAGGTAAGCCCGAAAATTCGTAGAGAGTACCGAGTCAGGGATCTCTGGCTTGACTCTTAGCCTACGCACGAGCCGAGCCATGAAAAGATTGGACATGTATCTGGTACAACAAACATCGTATCAAAGTACGATAAAGTATCTCAAATTAAAAAGAAGTTATTTGTTGAAGGCTTGTGTTTCACTTCAGTGCATTAGATAATCAGTGATAGTAATCTTTTAATACAAACCTTCCCTACCCCCTTGATGCCCTGCCTCCGCTGCCGAAAGAACTTCAAGAGAAGCTACTTTGTCATGTGCACTATTTATGCGTTGATTGTTGTGGTGTGTGGAGCAGCAGTATTCATATATGATATCTGCCAAAGGTTTAAGGTTTCGCCTGCAGACAGCTTTTAGCTGTATGTCGTTGGAAGACCTCGGTAGACTGTATCGAAAGCTTACAGTGGACTTTGTGAAGCCTACTGTGAATAGTTTATTGATTCAAGTATTTAAAATTGTTACAATACATACATACCATACGATCTAACATAAACATTGTAGATACAAAATTGTAACGTTTTCTAATTGTGAAAACAATATTGCTAATACTAATAATTTTCTGCAATTCTTTAAATAAATGAAAGTCACCCCTTCAGTAATTTTCGTTATTCAATTTTACCATTCCATTATTTTAGAGCTGTGTGAGACCGTTTAGTCTTCATTTTATTGTCTACAATATTTATACATTTACCAAATTGTACAATTTCATTGGTGGTGTTTGTGGTAAAATAAAATACTAATGCACTTCTGCAAGCAGTGATTGCATTTCTTTAAAACATGGGCTCACGGCGTGGAGACATAAATACAGGGCAGCAGGAAAGTATATGTGCCGTCGTTTCTTTTGCGTAGTTGCAAAACCTACAGCTCCCAGTCAGTTTGTAACCTTTTCCAGTCTGCTGTACTCCTGGATTGGGAAGAACATCCATCTTGGACGCATGATTTGGGTTCTGCAATGTCTGCTCATTGCATTTGTTTGGAATGGCTGTATTCGATCTTTCTCATATGATTTGCAAATCGGCCCCAGGTTTGTAATTTGATTATGTCTGCTTTCCAGGATATTTGTTGCAGTTGCTTTTCTATTATTGTTTGCAGTAATGCACAAGGAGTGGTACAAAGACAGGAATCTTAAATAAAGTATAAATCCTTTATAGCTTCAGACAAGAAATTGGACCATGGTTTTTTCTTTTGTTTAAAGGTTGCTCCGATTACAATCTTAAGTGTGTCTGAATGTGCATTCATAACCTGGTGGTAATATTTAATAAAGGATGTCTTGCGTTCCGAATCCGGTCTTAAAAGGCCAAATTCTAGATCATTATAATTTATGCGTTTTTATATAGTGCGTACTTTACCTGAAGGTGTCAGAGCGTTTTACAATAGAATCAGTTACATTGCATAAGGATTTCAGAGTACATTAATTATTATTATTAATATTAATGGAGTTTCATATAGCGCAAATTTGATCCGAATTGGGTATCAGAGCGCTTTACATAGCACCAGTTGCGTTACATGAGGACACATTCATTTTTAGGTCTCGCCTACGCAGTGCGCATGCACTGCATAGGAGACCTTTAGCCGTCGTGCAGCTCTTTTTCCAAGCACATACTCGTGTTTGTGGTGGCATACAGCTTGCGGGAGTGTGCAGCGGCGTGCCACAAGCACGAGTATGTGCTTTGAAAAAGAGCTGAATGCGCAATCGCTTTTACTTTCGCGGCCGCGTCGGGCACGCATGCACACACGCGCTATCGCTTTTACTTTCGCGGCTTTTCCAGTCTCCCCTTTGAATTTAATGACCCATAAAATGCCCCCTTCTGCCTTTCCCGTTCTCCCCCCCTCCTCGCCGTCCAATCTATCTCTGCCCCCTCTGTTTCTCCCTTCCTGGCTCTCTTCACTGTTTCTCTCCCTGCCTCTCCCCGCCCCCTCCCCCCGCCTCTCTCTGTCCAGGCTCTCTCCCTTGCACCGTCTTCTTCTTTCCCTCCTCCCCTCTCGCTTCCTCGCTGCGTTTTAATGACCCGTAAAATGGCCTCTTTCAAATGGATCTGAACAGTCTTTCATTGTCTGCTGCGCTAATCTGGAGTGCTGTGCCCGCTTCGTCACTGGTCTGCCGTTCGCCTTGCCACTAGAAACCCTGTGCACATGCGCACTACTATACCATCGACGAGCCCATCATCACATGAGTCAGCCATTCAGATGAACATGAGAGGAGTTAAACTTTATTCTTGGATATTCCTCGCTTGTGAGGGCCAGTTTGTGCCTTTCCCCACCCCCCAATTGTGTGTGCTCATTATACTGGTGTCGGTGATTGACCAGTTCTTTTGTTCCCTTTGTGCGGTGGCCATGCCACCCCATCGTTAGGCTTGAGGACTTTGAACGTTTCTGATTGTCTCAACTCATGCGTTGGCAGATTCAGTCAGTGGTACTGATTTTTCTACAAGGTGCGTTCAGTTGCTTGTCACCATGTCGTGGCAGTGCAGTCACCCATTACAATAACTACCAACCTAAACCACGGACAACGTCATCGTGGCAGTAACTAGCTCTGCAGCTCTGAGTAAGGTGACAGCACCTAGCTGTCCTGATCTGTACACTGAGGCTGCCGTAGGGACAACTTTCGACTGGGGTTAAAAGCAAGTGTAAACAGCACAGCTTCGACTCTTACCCTCTCAAGCACAGTGAAGCTGTTCTCAAACAGCACTCGGACCTGGTTTGTTGTTTCTTCTTCCCATCTTTTTTATATTACCTCAAGTTATTGGGATTCAGACTCAACCACTGCTTTTGCATATAATTCTCGAGCGCGGTTCTCTGTACTTTTAGTCTCATTCTTTTCTGCCAGGACACCCCCACCCCAGTAACTTGGAGCAGTGTTTGATTTCAGGGTTTAATTTGACGAACATGTCCTGCGCAGCCACATGCTGGGACTGGAACAGCATGCTCCAGGAAGTTATATTGAACTTTGCAATTAAACAATTGCTGATGTGATAGGCAGTATATCGTCCTTTCATCACCAACTCTGGAGTAGTCTTGACTGGAAATGGCTTCTCTTAACATTAAAAAAGGGATGTACTTAAGAACACTTATGGCTTCTGTCAGTTGTCACATGAAAGTCCTCCACCCATGTGTTTTTTTCCTAACATCCGACCCTAATTTTCCCCAAAACAAGTCTTTTTTTTATCCCTGGGTACTGTGCTTTGAGTGTCAATGACGTATAGAACAAGCATTGGCATAGCCAATAGGTCTCGCCTTTGGGACCTTATAAGTGTTTAGCTATGCCACAGTTGATGTTGTTGCACCAAGAATATTGTGCTGCATAACTAAAGGTCTCAAAAGCGAGACCTATTGGCTATGCCAATGCTTGTTTTTATATCTTTCAGCGCGACGTGAGTCCAGTGCTCACTGTGCCACTGAAACCAAAGTACCTTCTACTGAAAAGACCCAATCAGGGCAAAACTGGTCCTAGGTTGCTTTTGTTCTGATTCTGGGAGGACTTTGCCTTTGAGGTCTGGCTGGACTGGAGCACAGTCAAGACTGATTTGCACATGGCTGGGTACGAACTGAGGTTGTATCGTGTGCAAAATAATGACTGACTGGGTTGCGGCCCAGAGTAATTACCAGTGGCTGAGATTAGTTCTAGCATTCCACCCTTTGCTTTTTCGTATACTTCAATGTGTCATTCTATGTGCATGCAAACACACATGCGCTTGCCCACAAATTGACCTGAGCGCTTTTTGTCTTTTTAGTTACGGAATTAAGTTGTTTCAATTAAGCAGGTGGGATGATGGGGGGGCGGGGGGGGCAACGGTAAAGCAACACAAGAGGGACGGAAAAGCAATCGGGGGGAGGTATCATCCCAGGTATTATCGAGAGAGATAAATGTAGACATTACTGTGTAAATGCAGTACTTCACTCTAAAGCAGGAAACATTTAATCGAGTATTGTCGAAAAGTACATTGTGATGATGGCAGGGAACCCAAACAGTTGTAAAATTCTTGTATGTCATTCAGTGGTGTGCGAGAAAGTAGCCTTTAGCTTTCAATTAGAAGGTTATTTTCTGACAGATTCAACATTTATATAATCCAGTGATGATTTTTTGAGTCACAAGACTGCGGTGTATACGCAGCTATGTTTTGGGTCTAAATTGGAGCAGGTGAAGTGTTATTGAAAATAATAGTCCGCTGTAGAGGTTGTATATTACTACCTGCTACTAAATATGTACTTCTGAATATTTCACCGCACCAATTATAAAATGTCAAACACTTTATGAGCATATACAATCTGTGGGTGCTTGAAAACGCAACAAATTGCCACCATCTACTGTTCTTAGCGTATCAATTTTGGGAGCAGTCCAATATGATCGGTTGTTTGGTGTATATACTCCTTGTTAATTTGGGCTGCCTCTTGTAGCATTTGTAAGAATTGGTTGCCAGCATTGTTATGATATTGCTGTTCTTGGCTCTGTTACGCATTCCTCCATGCTCTTCAGATTATCCAAAGTGATTTGTTTGTATATGAGAGAATCTTTAGTCTTGGAGGAGTCCTTTTCGGAGTATTGTGTAATGGCATGTACCACTCTTGTTGAGTGATAAGTGGTATTTATGGAATGCAGCTACAGTGAGCACAGGAGGCCAGGAATTAGATTCACAATACTCACCAGAATACAAGTCACCACTGGATACCCCAACTGCAAGGGGAGTGGATGTGCTTCAAGGGGCGTGAAGGTGCTGCAAGGGGCAAGTGAGTCAATACGGAGACTTGGAAAGCCAACTGCGGAAGAGAAGGAAGTGAAGGTGGAACCAAAGAGGCACCATTACAGGTTTAGGGGCCAATCAGCCCCCGCCACCATCATGGGAGCACATGAGACGGGGATCAGCTTGAAAGGGGTCAGGCCTTCAAAAGAGGTGGAACTCTAGGGAACCAGTGACAGACCCGAAGGAGGTAGTGGGTGGTGTTCTTGCATCCAAGCACTTTTGGGAATTCAGAACGGCTCCATGAGATGTGGGGTTATTCTTTCCATGACCTATAAAAAGCCCACAGTCGGGGCACATGATGGAAAAGCTGGTTCTTGAGAGGAAGGATACCTGATAACCTGCCTTTCTGCTTCATAAGCAAATGGGGTCAGATAAGAGAGTGGTATCGAGGAATAAAAAGCGAGGAAAGCTGCTTTGGTGGGAGGAAGAATATCGGATACCTTGTGTTTCTGCTTGTGTTCGACTGATTTGAAGGGAGTCCTCCCGGAACAGACTGTGCAAATTCATGCTGAGAGGGAGGTTCAAGAATCTATACTCACACTGATTCTCTGTATATGGCAACCAATGTACTCATGACATTGTCTTTGTATGATATGGTCTCTCAAGCTTTATTACTTAAAAGATTCTCCCCCCCCCAAAAAAAGAATGAATCTATAATCTACTCAAGAAAGAGAGACTTGAGGAGAGGCTGAATTATGAAGTTATTTACCTTGAGCGAAGGATTGTATATACAAGTCCCAAATTCGAACGAAGTATCGTATTGGCAGCATGGAAATGATGCCAACATCTTATTGGCCAACGACAATCTTACATCTAGCAAAGGCACCAACTTTCCTTTTACTATAAAAGCACACAAACGAAGAATACTTTTCTTCATCTGTGGTTTTTCCAGACAGAGTTAGCCTTAGCATTGGTGGCGCTGGTGAGTCTATCTTTGTTCTCCCCCCATATCACCAATGATCTCCTTCTCCATCACTTCCACCCTCCAGTGGTGCCCATCTCTTCTTAGCTCTTCTCTCACATTTATGTATTTGATAGCGCTACTCATCCCAGTGTAGAGTGTCAGAGCGCTTTACATTACAAACCTATTATACTGAGATAATGAGTCATTCAGGTGTGTAAATCAGTGTATAGGAAATGTTACGTAAGATAGAATGGGCTACAAGGTGTAGGAGTCACTTGTCATCTGTACTGGTACGCATTGTATGTTTTGAGTGCTTTAATTTGTGAAATGGAGGAGCAGATTTACTAAGTTTTCACACAGTGCAGTAACCAAAGTTGCTGCATTGAAGTGAAAAAGAAGAGTGCTACAGCACCATATGTAGTTAGATATAGTGCTGTTGCTCTCTTCTCTATCCCTGGTGTACCCTAGGCTGCCTTGTGCAAGTGTACATACCCTTGCACCCCATAGTGCAAGTTTGTGTGTGTGATGTCAAGCATAGGTTTTATAGTGAAAGAATGTTCTTCCAGCGCAAAATTCTATGGTTTGACAAAGTTTAATACTTTATTCAGGTGCAGCACACATGCAAAGGTGGAAAGGTTTGCAGAAAATAAATCTCCAACTTTATGTCTGACTCTTGGAGGCGTAATGTTTAATGCAGATCCCTTTCTTCCTAGCAGATAGGGTTTAGTGTCCAAATCCATGGGTGGGAACATGGGAAAGTCCATGTACCACTCATGGTACGCCCCCTTGGCGTAAAGTAGCCCATTGTGCTATATTCTGATACTTTAGGGCTCCTGTCTAAAGCAATTTAGGATTTGTGCTTTGAAGTAAACCCCGGCACAACAAGTTGTATCAGGATTGCATAACTCATATAATGCAGACCGGGAGCAAAGTGTTAATAAATCTGCCCCATAAACTTAGTATTGGAAATGCAACACAATGATTGAGGGTGCCATGCTAATATAATAACATTGTATTACTACTGAAATAATCCTTTTTGGGAACCTTAGAATAACAAAAGATGGAGAAAAAACAATAAGGTGCTATGCCTTACACTTTGCATCGCTTTGCTACCAGTTCGTAGCTCGATGTGCTATATTAGAAGTATTGTAATTTACAAACTCCAGTACCAAAAGGATCTCTGTGAAAAAGCAGTAACCCACTGAGCTATCCACATAAAATACAAATCTGTGTTCTGCATGTTACACGTAATGCTTTGCAGTGGGAACATTAACCTACTACTTTATCATGAGTCATAACTGTTACTCGAAAAATCATCTCTCCATCAAGTGCATCAACCACCAGACTTATCATGTTGTTATTATCCCATGAAAAAGGTGTGGCACACAAAGATCTCTGCTGCCTCCTCTTATCTCACCTCAGCCTGTCCTAAAAAGAGAGCCCTCTTGAGCTTGAAGTCCAGTACAGTGGCACCAGTCGCACGGCCCTAAAGCCGTCACTGTTTTCAAGAAAAGGTTTTCCTTGGATTTTAGTGAAAGGTTATCCCATATCAGAACTTAGGATAACAAACTATGTCTTAGGGAGTTGAATTTCATTCCATTTCTAAAATTGGGTCTGATGAAGTTGATACTATCCAAATGTGTAGCTCAGACCCCAATGTGATATGAAATTAGAGCAGAAGTCGGGGCCCTGCCCCTTAGAGTACATTCTCTCGATGTTAACAAATTTGAGAGTTTTTTTCCCGTTGCCTCTCTGTGACTGACTAGAAGCATTTGGCCAGGAGCTCCTCCTTGCAGTCATTCCTTTCTATCAATAAATGTTAAACATTTTTAATAAATGGTTTACAACTTTACAATGCAATCTCTTTCTCTCTCTTTATAGTCAGAAGACTGAAATAAATCTCTTCTGCTTGGTTAGGCTAAGGATCATCCCTGATATTGTGAAGGGAATGCCCTCAGCTAAGATGGCCAATGTTTCATCACTTTGACATAGGGACAATCTTTGGTGTAGGAATTTCCCCCCAGTAGCCAATGGGATTCAAAACCAGTAGGGCTTTAAGCATCAACATTTGTTAATGCATCATGCTAAGGATGACGAAGAGTTATTTTTTCCTTACATGCAGAGTTTCACAGCCACTAACCAACCAGATGCTGAGCTGCCTTAAAGAGTCTGATCAGTAAATGCATGTTGGAGCAACAGGTCTCTCTATTCTCTTATTTCTACTCTTTTTGTGATTCTATAAGCTCTGGCAGACCACTAAAGTTGTCTCTATCCAGAACAAATGATACTAGAATATGCTATTATTGATTAAAACAATTCTGGGAAAGCACTACATTTTAAAACAAAAGAATTGTACAGGAGCTCGGAGAGCCACCCAATGCATCCATTGACCCCCCAGAGCAAAAGTTTCACAAAAAAATGTTTAATGCCCAGCCCATTGTTATTGTCAGTGTAGGTTGAACTTTTGCCCTATTATCTGATTACTGGTCAATCCCATATTTCTGGTAGGTAGGGCACCGCTAGGGAGAATGATCATTTTAAATAAGGCCTCTCGACACAGAATTGAGATTACCAATATGCCCCAACCCTGCATGCCTTTCAGCAGCTTCACAAATTGAGGGGCCATATTAGGTCCCCGACATTTCTGTGGATTTCTTGTATGTACATTAATAAAAAGGTCTGTTTAGATTGCGAGTGCGTTATCAAAATCCCACATTGCGCCAGTACAGTAGTTGATCCGTCCCAATTGACTAAGAGCCCTGAGGTCACCCCATTTAAATCTAGAATTTTCATCAGTTTCATCTCATCCATTTACGATAGCAAAGGTGAAGGCGCGTATAGTCCGAAACAAAATCTTCGTTATCTCCATTTCTTTGGCAAGGGTCTCGATGGCCAGGACATGCAGCAGGAGTGATAGTAGGCCCTTCCTGATGGGGAAAAGTGTAGATAGTGTTGTTCACCTGCACCTGGAAGAATTATACAGGATCCCAATGTATTTTTGGACCTGGGGCACTAAGTTCATTTTCTGAGCTAGTTTATCACTGATCGAACAATGTGATTTTACATCTGAGATTGCATCTTGGGCTTTGAATATGTAATGTTGTTTGTCTTCTGCTTGTGGACACAAACAAGATTAAACCACAATAAATCTTATGCACTTTTGTTTACTCTGGAGACAGGTTTGTCAAGGTCTGTTCTGTGAACTGTTGGAAAACGGAGTTTCTGTATGGCCCGGATATCTGGAAACCAATCAGACCTCTCTGGAACAGCTTTATTCAAAGTAAGAATTGAAGGTTGCTAACAAAACATATGGGCTATAATGTGTTTACTTTCTTGCACTAGACTAAGAAGGTTTCTAAACAGACATGCTTAGTGGTCAAAAACAAATCTCACGGTTTAGTATTCTTCATAGCAGTTGGTTGTTGCAGGGAAACTTACACAAAGAAAGACACGACTTCTCTTGGCAAGGCAAAGGCAAATTTACAGTTGCGCAGGGAGAGTGACTATCCCCACACAGGTAAACAGCTGGTTTCTATTTGCTGTTTTGAGCCAGCCCCTTATATACACATAAATCTGCTGACATTACAATTATCTCAAAAGCCAATAACAGGTCAGATAGTGATTCTAGTAAATCATAAAATTTTATATAAACATCACATCACCCTGTCCTTTAAACTCGTAACCTTCCCTCTACATTATCTTTATTGTAAGACTAACAAAGCTTTAGTACAATAATGACTTCCCCTCAAACGTGTGTGTGTGTTGATTGTTCTGCTCCCAAGACTTCTTATCTGACTATGTGTGCACTCAACTGAAGTTACCTTTCACCTATGCTTTCCAGGTCATGTTTCACCTTGCTGATCGTGCATTCTAATTTCTAGTGAACTCTCATTGTATCATCGTGAAGCCTAGGCCTGAACTGTTTTTTAATCACATATATTCTGCAACGCTTTCTACTGATGTCTGCAGTAGCGAGATTACTTCACATTTTAGTTTCTCCTTAACTTGTCTCATGTGGTATTGCTCCCTAAACATGCTTATAATCTAGAAAAAGCCCCATCAGACTAAGCCTCATTCCATTCATATTTGAGCTAGAGAAGATTGTCATGTCATGTAAGATGTTGCTTCAGTTTTCTTCAATTGTTTGCATCTGTATATTTGGATCGGCAATGCAAAGCCTAGGGCAGAAGTGTATATACATCTCTTTCTTGGTGCCAGAAGATAACCAGCCTTTTCACTATTCACGAAAACTAACATGATCCACCAGCACCTGGATTTGAGTCTAGAATGCTGCAGACTAATTATGAAGATTAATTATTACTTTATTAATAAGGTGTTTTGAAAAACTGTCCACTTCTTCAATGGTCCCTCAGTATTCAAATATTTAGGAATGTTCTAATCCTTCTGTGACCTACCTTGAATTTACTCTGAGCCCAGAAAAAAGTTTTCGCTCGTTGAAAGTGAGGAGAAGAAGGTCTAGAATGGTACAGAGCAAAAGCAGTTGCGGCTGCTGCCAATATAAAGTGGCAGGCGGTGGGAGGATTAAAAAGAAATAAAAAGTCCTAAGACAGCCAGCCAAATCACGCGCACTTACAGTACCTTACTCTCTTCCTCCCTACCATGGCCTGGACCCGCCCCTCCCTACACTCTCATGGCTCACAGGCTCAGCCAGTTAATCAAAAAATAAAATTATAATAAAATTGTTTTATCATTTTATTTTTCAACTGCTGTCTTTGAGCAGTAGGGCAACGCTTCTCCGCCATCACGGAGGACCCGCTGCTGATCAAAAGCTACTATATTCTGCTCTCCTGAAAGGTAACGTGAAGGCCAATCATGAACTGAACGTTTATCCAGGTTTTACCACAAATGCGTCTAAAGCCAATGCATCTTTAAGAACCCATTTACAGTTCATCTGAGGGCAAGCTTCACATCTGCCATTTAGAAACTCATTAGACCTTGCCAGGAAAGTGTCCCACACTTGCAGGATATCTTTCGCTGCAGCATGGAGCTTCATGAAATGCGACTGAACTTTAAGGGTACAAGCCCATGACAAAAGAGCTGCAATGAAAAACTAAGCACCCGACTCTATCTGGGAGGACAGGGAATAGCTAATCCAGCTAATGCATTTCCATTTAAACCAACATTTGTTTGCCTCTGCACCCGTGTCTGTAATATGGTGGGGTCGCAGAGGCAAAGGGATTCCCTCATTTGCATGGGGCCACGCCCCCACGCAAATAAGAGAATGCCCTCTTGAGAAAGCTCTGGCGCTGTATGTGCGCCAGCACTTTCAGTATTACAGAAGGGGATGCACAAGCATCTGCGGCCCCTTCTGTAATACCAAAGTGCACCAGGGGCGCGCAAAGCGGGCGCAAACACCTGTTGCACCCCTGGGTCACTTCTATAATACGGCCCCTAATGTAATCAAAAGTGGAAAGAAGATTAAAGTGTTGATTGCAGAGGGGTATCTCACCTGCCTGTCCTAGGTTTACCTCCTTACGTTACTTTCTACTATATGGAGCCACTTGGTGGGTTTGAAGTGCCTTGATGAATGTCTATCAATCAAAATCAAGTGTGGAATTACTATGCCTTCTGTTAGTCATACTTATATGGAAGTCATATTTGCCCCTCTGAGACTTGGCCTTCAGCACCAGTGCAAATTTGTGTGCAAATGGACGAGAGGATGAAACCTCCAAAGCTTAGGCTTGCATTTTGACCAAGTGGGTAGACTGCCAGGTCTTTGTAATCAAGGATCCTGCTGCTGGGACTTACTTTCACCTTGAACGTGGTTGTCTGCTGTTGCAGAAAGTACAATCCCGTATCTTTGCATGCAGTCAAGCCCCTCTTACATCTGCCTTTGTTAAGGTTCCAGCTGCTGGAATAGACACTCCAAGCACCAAAGTCACCTTCTGCTGTTCCCCCACTGCTTCCTTGGGAGAACTCCGCATAGGTATTGGCATCATCATTCCAGTCCAAACAGGACGGGGTCATTGACTTTGGAATTGCTGCCTATAGTGGAATACGGAAAATAATTCATTAATGTGGTTATGTTGTGGAGCCTTTATCTTTAACTATAGTCTTATTTTCCTGTTGGGTTTCTTTTTCTCTCAATTTTTTTCAGTTTAAAATTGAAAGTGAGTGGATATTTGTTTACAACAGTTTCTAAGGTGATGTAATTATAACTTGACTTATAGAAAAATGTTTTGTATTTTATGTTGATTACAATGTTTTTGTGCATGAATGTATGATTAATGTGTAATCACTCATTTTACTTAAAAAAACTATTCGAAGACTAAAACTGTGCAGTGCCCTCCTTTACCCAACTTTGAGCCAGAGGATGAAGACTCAGTAGTAAGGAGAGTGGTTGAAGTAACAGAATAGATTTATTATTCAGAAGACAAAATGAATAGGGGTGTAAGTTCTTTGTGTTTTTGGTGTTGGCGATATTGAGTTTTTTTTAGTATGTCTCATTTGCTCCAGGATATCTAGCAATGTTGTTCCCTGTTTCAAATGTGATGCTCCTTCCTTCTAGGTCTGCCATGCCAGCATAGCTAACAGTTCTCTGAAATATACATAGAGTAGACTTTGGCTTCACCCCAATTGGATGTTATATGCATCATTGTCAGACGCAGATACTTACACAGTCCGAGTGTGACACCTCGCCACCCACAACTTGTTCTAGCAGCCAAGGAGGATCACTGGCAAACTGTGCCAAGTATAGGGGGTTAGGGTTTGGGACATTGGGGAACAAATCCTGCATTGAGACGGTTCGGTCACTATAGCTTCTTTCCACTTATGCTACTCGTGCAACAGTTCTATAATGCTAGAGGTGGTTGAATCTGCGTGGAGCATCAGCAGAAATTGGTTGTAAATGAACTCACCCAGCTCTTGCAAACTGGGCATCACCACTGGTGATCCGTGTCAAGAAATAAAATCCATGTCGGTCATCCGCAATACAGTGCACAAAGGTAGCACTCTTCGAGCATTCCTTCATGAATTGACATAACTTGTATTTTGACATTCTATGAGTCTCAGCCTATCACTTGTTTCACAATAACTGTTCTCTTTCTTGTTTTGTTACCTTTTCACAAGAAATTATAGTTTAGGAATTGTAAGGCTAGCAAGTCCCACCTAGGCTGACTCTCTTTCTAACGTGCCCCACTTCATTAATCAGAGCTCTCAAATCACCCGATACAAGTACTAATCCAGTTATAGTAGCAAAAGGTGTAACATTGAGGGCTCTTTTCAACCAGTCAAAGAATCGTTGCAACTAACCTTCTTCAAGGCAATTCAGGATTCTCTCCACAGTAACTCTGGATGTCTCTCATGTGTTTGTTTCCATTCCAATTAACTTGCAAACAATAGTTATCCTTAATTTAACCTTGCAGCATCTTCCTGAGCAGAGACAGATAACTACTGTATCTTTCTCTACCGCCCAAGTCCAGACCTCATTGACTAGCGGTTGGCTTCTGGGGCGGCTCCCTTTTATAGATGTACCGCTCTCTGTTACAATCAAATCTTACGATAGCCTCAAACTCTTGTGAGATTCAAGATGGTGGCTGCCACACCTGGTCACCGCATCATGTTCGATGCCACCTCACCCTGAACAGCAAGGAACCAAGCTCTTCACAAAAAGGCCCAAAGTGCCTCAGGCCACAAAAGGATGCTCTTTTGCCCAACCTGCAGCACAGGTTGACAATGTGCAGGTTGGAGGCAACACCCACCATGCAGGATCGTGGGGTTTAGGGGGTCTGAAACTTCTGCTTCCTGTTTAGATTTTGCATTGCTATTCTTAAGGGCATTTTTAGATCTGAAAAATACACTCTATCCACAAACCTTCTTTGTAGTTCTACATTAATCTCCAGTTTGTAATTTCATTAATGCAGTACATTTAAAAAAAGTTTTTTGTCCAGTTAAAGGTGACCTGTTACCAACAACAACTTTACTATCAGTGTTACCACCAGCATTTTTGCTACCATTAACACAATATTCATTACCACTACTCCCTCTGCTTCCAATTACCACCTGCACTATTATCCTCCCCCCACAATAAACATCTTTGTTATCATCACCACCACCAATACCAATATCATTGCACTTGTGTATGCCTGTGTTTGGGTGCGTTACCATATGAATGCCAGACCCTTTTGGCTTTGCCGGTTCTTGTTTGAATCCAAAGCAGTGTGGTGTAAGTAGTTGGTCTCTGTGTGTTGCCTGACTTTGGGCCCAACCTTTTTGACATACAGCTGCCTCTTCTGAGTGCAATGTTGTTAATGTGATTTGTAGGTAAATGCTACCTGCATCCCTGCATAACTATTGCCAATTATCTGAGAACAGTGAAAAATTGAAGTAACATTCAAGAGTTAAGAATACATCCATGCCACTTGCAGGTATCTTTCACTCATTCTGTTTCTCTTTGTCTGCAGGTATGATGAGATGGGTGTCCTCTTTACCATTTTGATCAGCGACACCACCCTTGAAAATGGAGTGGTCCAGCTAAGAAGCCGAGACACCACAATCAAAGAAATGATGCACATCGCTAAAGTGAAATACTTTCTAGCAAAGTACATTGTTGCAGCTAAACATTTATAATGCTTTCATAAGGGAATAATGAAGATTTCTAATAAAACACTTGAACAACAAGTTGGTGTTTTAACTGCTTGTCTGTCAGTAAGTTTATTTGTGAAACGTGACAAGACTACTGCAGGCCACAGGGGAATTCTTAACATGTCTCTTCACCAAAGTTTGACACTTGGGATGATGCTGTCTTTGAGATGACGTTGATTCTGTGTTGCAGCTTAAAATAAGATAGTGCTTGTTTCCTACTCCTCATCTTGTTCTCCCTGCTTCCCCAGTGGTTTGCGCTAAAAACCTCCCTTTGAAAAAGATGCTGCGGCTTTAAGAGACTGAAATAAGTTCTTTACTTAGTAGGTTTGGACACAGATGTATTACCACTATCCTGCTTCCCACTCCACGTTTGCCTCATGCACTATTTTTACACCAAGCAACAAGGGATGGAACAATTTGAGTCGTGTTTTCCCATTCATTTGGTCATGATAGAAAGTGATTCCGTCTTTTATTAGAACTACCCTGTTAAGCTTAGTTTTTTCTTTGGTGCATTGCTTTGTATGCACATGCACATGCACAGAACAGTAATATCTGTCGGGTGTGCAGCCTATGTTTGGATCATACTCAGAGATTGATAGGAATGCACCATTTCTTTAAAGTAAATTCCATACAAATGGACTCCATAACTCCGCAACAGTTTACTGATGTCTGTCTTTAGTTCTCATTATCCCTCGATATCACCTCTGTTTTGAAGGCACCCCTAGATCTCATTGGCTATCTATGCCCTTAAAACACAGTTCTGCCCAGACTTACACAGATGAAGGAATTCCCACACCTAGGAGTATCTTAACATCTATAATGTGCCTCTTAATGTCTTTACCTCCATCCTTGACTCCACCAAATCAGCGCCTGCCTTTGTCTCAGCCAAATCACAGTACTAGCTGAACCCCATCAAATTTATCAAATTTCACCCCCACAAGCTTTCACTCGATGAAACTCTTATCTTTCCAGAACACTGCTAGGTTAGCCTCTAGAAGGCAATTGTAGGAAGCTGGCTCTGTATATGATTTACCACGAAGTGATTATACTGCGCACAGAGTCCAGAGATTCCCCCAGAAGTGTACAGGGCTCAATGTAAACCCAAAATACTCTATTTGTTGTGGTTGGCCGAGCATCCCTAGGCCTAACACAGAAGAGTGTAAGACATTTGCTATGCACTCACCAAGGAATTTTCCTGGTGGTGAACAACCTGGGAAGATGGCTCAGCCATCGACGCCTAGCGTATGACGAGTGGCAGCTACACCTGGAGGTTGCACAAGGTTTCTTCTGTGAATAGGGAGAACCTTGGTCCGATTGTTTTGCCATTATAGAAGTGTAATGTCAGCACTTCTGCATGTTGGAGTATAAAAGACATTTCTCTTTCAAAAATATGTTCCGCCTTAAGTGGAACTATGGACTCCTGTATGCCTTTCCTCTGACACCACAGCTGCCCCTCGGTCTGAAGAAGATCAGGACAGACCAGGTCCAAGTCATCCTAGTGCCTACAGATTGGGTACAGATAGTATGGTGTCCAAAACTCCTTGGCTTGAGCATATGTCCTTCGATCAGGATGCACCTCGGGGAGGACCTGCTCTTGCAGCAACAAAAAAGGGTCCTGCATCCTGACCTTTGCACTCTCCAACTTAACACTTTGAGATTGTGCGGTGACAGCTGAACTCTTCCTACTGAGACAGTTGATGTCATCTTCGCAGTCAGGTATCCCTCAACAAAAACTGTATACCCCCTGTAGTTGGCACAAATCTATGGCTTTATGCGACACATGCCAGATTGACCCTCACTAGGCCAGTTATCTGACGTTCTATTATTTGTTCTGTCTCTTACTCAGTAAGGCTATGCTTTAGGAACAGTTCAAGGTTATCTTTCAGCATTCTTATGGTTGCCAGATCAGCCCTCATTTTTTAAGTCACCATTTGTGAATCCGTTTTTGAAAGGTCTGCAACATATGTCCCCCCTTCTCCCTTTGTCATGCCCAATAGGACCTTAACCTAGTTCTGAATTATTTGATGTGCACTCCATTCATGCCGCTTCATAGCAGCCCCTTTTAGGCTGCTTACTATCAAGACTGTGATCCTTATTGCCATCATCTCGGCTAGCTGTGTGAGTGAGCTTTCAGGCTCTTTGTGTCACTCTCCTCAGACAAAATGGTTCTGCGGACACAGGCATCCTTCCTGCTGAAAGTTGTGATGCTGTTCCATGGTGGTCACACCATCACCCTACCAGCGTTTTGTGCTCCACATCCACCCCTCTAAGGAGGAGGAGAGACTTGATCACTTGGACCCGAGGAAGTTTCCACATAGATCGTGCCAAAGACCACTGGGTGGATGATCAGCTGTTTGTGGGGTTCTCTGGAACGAAAAAAGTAAACCATCTCTCCTTGGATCATGGTCTGCATTAAAATCTGCTATGCACTGACCAAAAATCAGCCTCCAGAAGGACTGTGTGCCCTTTCCACCAGGGCCAAAGCTCTTACCACTACATTTGCATGGAGAGCCCCTATCCTGGTCATTTGCCAGATGGCTATGTGGGCGTCCCTCCATGTGTCCACAAAGCAAATTTGTCTGGACATTCAGGTTTGTCGAGAGTGGCATTTTGCCTGCTCAGTCCTGCAGGACTTTCTGGTTTGAGTCCATTCGCAGATCCAATTCCGAATAGTAGGTTAGCAAGAAAGTAAACTTTATTTGTGGCAGTTAATAAAAACCCTTGCAAAAATATACAGAACATTCAAGTTAAACAGGATCATTTTAAAATAGAAAATAAGGTAATTAAAAGTTTTTGTTTTTATTTTATTTTTTTCCCTTGAAAATGTCCCTCTGTGCTACCCGCGGCGCCCCAGATGGTGCAAAAACTGCTTTAAAGTGCGGCTGTGTGATTTTCTACCACCATAGGCAAAAATACACAGGCTTTGTAAGGCTCGCTTATGAGTTCACGTGGGGGGCCTGGGCAGCACAAGGGCGTGATGCAAATGTCCTCTCCCCGGCTAACAGCCTGGTGCCTGGGACCAGGATGCAGCTTTTATTCTCTGATTAACACCAGGCCGAGATATTTTGTGAAGCAGCAGTTCACTATGGGGTCATTCAGTTTTAAGCAGGCTATAAGAGCCTGCCTACTTGTACAAATTCTTTTTATTTTAAATTAAAAATATTTAAAAGTGGCGCGGCTGATTCTTAAAATACCTAAGCATCAAGTCAGCCAGGAATGGGATTCGTTCCCTGCATTGGCTCCCCATCAGGAAACTCATCTGCTTTACGGTGCTGATTATGGTATTCAAGGCCATGCATAGTAAGGGTACGACACATCTGAAAACTCTTTTTCAGTGGTACACCCCAGGGAGGCTCCTTAGATCCTCCTGACAGAAAAAACTTGTGACTCCTGGATTTTGCAGGACCAGATGGGGCAGCCGCTCCTTTTCGGTAGCGGCTGCCAAGCTTTGGAACTCCCTGCCCACCTCTATCTCCAATACGGACTCTTATAAAACATCTGACTACCTGGCTTTTCTCATCTTAGGTAGCTGCAGATGCTTTTTTTTTCTTACTTTCTCCTCGATTGTCAGCTAAGCGCTTTGACACCCCCGGGTATGAGTGCGCTTTATAAATGTTATCCTATCCTAAATACGTTTTTAAGGAGACGACTCCTGTCAACGGCCATTTCAGGGCAGATGCATAAGAGATGAGAAAGATCTTCTAAGATGGAGCCGCACAAGTGGCAGCCTCTGTTACCAATTTACTGCCATGCTGGTTTTTCCGCTTGGGTAGGAGTACAACCCAGGCGGCACTGTAACAGCTTTAATTTTAGATGTAACGGATATGTGCAGGCCAGGTATTTTGCCTACTTCAGCTGGGAGTAGCTGTTAATTACAGTCCAGGCATGAGATCTTTTAAAAAACTCGTCTTTGTCCTTTAGTATGAAAGCTTGGCTATTGTGATGTTAACTGATTTTTTTTAAAGAAGTTGTATGTAACTGGTGACTCCCACAAGTTGCCAAGCTGTAGGTTTGTTGGCTTCTGAGTATTTTGGCTTGAAGCAGTACTTAACAATTGTGCCCTGATTAGTGATTGTTTGCCTCAGAAGGCCAAACTCTAAGCTTATCTGGTTGGCTGTGCTAAGTTAAAGACTTGCCAATATATGTGTGATCGAAGTTTATCCAGTTGTGCTGCATCACGACCATGGAGGGCAACATTGCCGTAGGTGAGGGTTGACAGGACTTACACCACTATTATCTTTAATAGAGGACCAAGGGTTGGGCCCTTTAAACTTTTATATAGCGTATTGAAGGCCATAATTAAGGTGCTGCTCTTATTTGTGATTGCTTGCAGCTGTTGCTTAGAAGTTCCTTTGTCCTCCAGCAGGACACCTAGATATTTATATTTTTTTACTGTGTCCAGGGTGTTTGTGCCAGGATGTGTTCTTCAGGGCCTTACTGACAATCCTCACCTTAGTTTTGTTTTTGATAATGCCTAGGTCGTTTTGTGTGGCGTGCATTTTCAGGGTGAGTGTAGATCTTTCTTGACAGAAGGGTACAATTTCCGACATTGATCCACACCCAAGTACCGCTATGGAGTAACTCTGACTCTAAGCAGACATGACAGGATGTTTCAAGACATGAGCTTCCTCCAAAGCTTTGTGCTATTTACAGAGTCGAAGGCCGACTTATAGTCGACAAAGCAGAGATGCTGTGCGATGGTATTTTTCTATTTGTTTGAGCAAGATTGAAAGGGACAAAATATTTGAAGTCGTCCCAAAGCCTCTTCTAAAGCCAGCTTGAGTTGTTGGCATTATCCTACTCAAGTTCTGTAATACAAGGGTCACAAAATATTTAGCTTCATTGTCTAGTAGGGAAATGAGGCAGTAGTTCTCCGGTAAAGTTTTGTCTCCCCACTTTATAAATTGGGGAGATGACTGAGCCCGACCACGAGTCGGGTAGGCTTCCAATAGAAATTGCTTTGGAATAAAGAGGTGCCAGCTTTCCAGCCCCGTACTGCTGGGTCAGTTTTTTATAAATGGCTTGGAGTATCCCGTTGGGCCCGGGAGCACCGTCTCTCCTTCCTGTTTCGATCACCCTTAACGATTTCTTGTTCAAGAGGACAGTCTTCGACTAAGTTGAAGACCGTGTAAGAGGCTATGCCTGAAGTAGATTTACCTTTGGATATTGGTGCTCTATAAGGAGGCGGGGCCTGCAAGTCCATAGCGGAAGAACGGTCTTCAGCTGCTGGCACTCTACGAAGAAGGACTAAGCTCACTGACTGCAGTGGTATAATCTGTATCTCACAGAGTGTAATATAAAAGCAAATGTAATCAAATATAGAGTAATATATCAACAAAAAGCATTTTGCATGTCAGTGTTTTCTGTTCTTTTATTTTCTGTTGCACTTCACTTAAAAACAGCCAGCCAACGCGTTTCGCCCAAACATGGGCTTCTTCAGGGCAAGAAAGTGTAAACACACAGCGTGTCTTCTGGTGTGTAAGTCAGAGGACGACTGAAAGCAAAATCTATTGCATAATGATGTAGCTCAAGGTAGAGCAAAAGTCAGCAGGTATGTATACTGATGGTTTTATTTGATGACGGTATTAGCCGCATCAGAAGAAATTGGAGCCGTGTTCGTCGACTATGGATAAAGAGTATATTTGTGATCTACAAGCAGTAGGTCTCTTGAGGTGGGCAATATCGCATATTGCTAGTGACTAGTTCTGGTAGTGCAGTCTTCTATGACCCGGCTGCTTTCGATTCCTTTCTGTGTATCTCCCAGAGTGTGATGGTTGTTAGGTTTTTTGCTGCAGGGAATGTTTGGAGGAAGGCTGCCCAGCTCCCTTCCCTTATCGGGATATTGATTAGGGCCTGTCGTTTCTGGTTTAGATTGTTCACAGTTGCCCAGAAGTTTCTAGAGCTGGGTTGCTTTTTATCATGACAAAGCTTTGCCCAGAAGGTGTCCGTTTCTTTTTATTGTCAGCCCAGGTGATCTTCCCATATTCTTTTTTTTTTTTGCCGAGTTCTAGGCTACTTCCAGTTTTATCGCTTCCCCTCCGAGGAACCCTCCCTGCCTGATTTAGCTTCTTCTTGGTCAAGTGGCAGGCTAGTAATCTGGTTTTCTGATTTTTGACAGTTTCATTAAGGAGCCCCATATTTTGTAGAGCGGGGACCCTCTGTACCACTATTGCCAGTTGTGAGTAGATCAGTTATAAATGTTTGCCAGGTTAGCTGTTCTAGGCATAACCCTTTGCACTCTTCTATTACGGCCTTGGCAGTTTCGGCGATCTTTATTATAGACGTTTCTGTCAATGTCTTATACTTTATTGTATATTGTGTGCCAAGCATGGTTGTTTTACTCTCGGCGACCTCTCTTCACATATCTATGACCAATGTATGTGGTAGATGTTCGCTCTCTGAGCGTTCCACAATTTGGAAAGAGCGGATGGCGGGAAAGAGAGTAAGAGATACAAATGTGTAATCTGTAATGGACTCAGACCATGGGCCAAAGTATGTGGAGTGTGCCGAACAGTCGTCAGGTAGTCTGCCACTTCCAAATAGGTATTGCTTTATATATATTCAAAAGGTGAGACAGCGGCTATAAGTCTCCATCAGAAGAAAAAATTACTTTCCTTCTGTAATACCGTCTCTGGTAGAGACTCTACCAAATTCCGGACTGACCCTTCCCTCCTCGCCATTCTATGACTGGTCTACATTTTTACTGTTTCATGTGTATGAATCTGCACATTGTCTGTCAATTTGCTTTTGCAGCTCTGCATCTGAGGGCTCAGACTGTCTCGAAAACCACTGACTTCAGCGTGCAGGAGCGGGCCTATATAGGCCCTCCATGTCTTTTCCAGGGCGGAACGGTGCCTGTGGGGTTTCTGGATCCATGCTGCCACCTGGAGGATATTCAAACGGTGAAGCATCTGTGGCTAGGTAGTCTTCTTCATCCTGATCACTGACTTCTAGATAAATCAAGAATTTTTCTTTGCTTGCATCGAAAACAGTGATTGCCAATGTAGTGCAGATGAAACCGAAGAAATTGAGAAATTTACGATCATCTATTTCATGACCTCAATACAATTTTGTGTGAAAACTATTGCATAGTTATTGTCTTTGTATCTAATCTATGTCTGTAAAACTATTCAAATGTTAATGAGTAGGCTTGGACATTGTGTAGTTTAACATTATACTACAGTACATTTGTGCACAGAGGTTTGATCTCTCTGCATAGGTTTAACCTCTTCGGCTAAGGGTTTGCCAGAATGTAGCTCCGTATGTGGGACATTCTCAGTCTAGGTCCTGGGATTTGCGAACATGTCAGTCTGAGTCGAACTATTAGTAGGAATTATCCTATGGTAGTTGCCTTTGCAGGATCATAAGATGTCTCCATAAAGATGCTACTTGTATTGTGATTAGGTGGTAAATACTCCGCAGGGTGTTAAATGTGAGTGAAGACAGAGTCAGACTGTTTCTTGATGGATACTGAGACTCGCAGCAAATAAATCCAGGGTGTGAAACTAAGCAAACTAAAGTGCAGTTATTCTATTTCTCAGTTTTTTGAGTTATTATTATTTGCTAAATTGTCAGTTACATTTAGCCGATGTAGAGTGAAGTGCTGGAATATGAATGATAGCAAATGAAAATATGTTGTATTGGCTACAATTCATTGTTAATTTAATTTGGTAACTTTCGTCCATGTGTAATTTTATTTCCGCAGCACAGGTGTTCTATGGTTTGAGACATCAAATCTAATATAAAAATGAAGCAATCCATGCACTATTATGAGCAGGTTAATCCTAAAAGTATATGAGGAGAAATAAGACCGCATTCACAGGAGTGTCTTCTCTGTAATGGCCGGAGGAGCCTGAACTGCAAAGCCAGGTCTTCCCAGAACCGGAAACAAGCATCCTTGTGTTTGCTTTGTTTGCCCTAAGTTGGCAGGGTATGCCCAGACGTGGGTCCCTTGCCCACTTTGCCACTGGATTCATGCTGGCCTGGCTGATGAAGGGTGTTACCCAGAAACAGGTCCCAGGATGTTTGTTTTCGGTTCAGGGAAGCCAAGGCTTGGCAGTTGGGCGGGCCTGTTCACATGAGGCACAGGGTCAAGACTGATTTGTATATAGCTGGGTCTGAACTGAGGTGGCGAAGTGAGCTAAAGAATGATGATGGATTCAACCCAGATCTGTGACTGGGGGTGAGTGCCTGTATAGTTTCAGTGCTCCGTCCATCATCTCCTTGTGTTTGCTTTGTTCGCCCTAAGTTGGTAGGGTATGCCCAGACGTGGGTCCCTTGCTCACTTTGCCACTGGATTTAAGCTAGCCTGGCTGATTAAGGCTGTTACTCAGAAACTGGTCCCAGGATGCTTGTTTCCGGTTCAGGGAAGCCCTGGCTTGGCAGTTCAGGCTGGCCTGTTCCCATGAGGCACAGGGTTAAGACTGATTTGTATATAGCTGGGTCTGAACTGAGGTGGCAAAGTGAGCTAAAGAATAATGATGGATTCAACCCAGATCTGTGACTGGGGGTGAGTGTCTGAAAAAGTTTCAGCGCTCCGTCCATCATCTCCTTGTGTTTGCATATGTATAATAACAATATTAGGGTTACTGTGGCACACCTACATATATTTAATAAATCTAAAAAAAGTGGAGATCAGGTTTATAAGCAATATAGGGTACAGTTTTCCCCAATCTTCTTTCCTACTCAACAGAATCTATTGACAAGGATTTCAAAACATTGATTTGACACCATCCAATTCAAGTGTGGAACTGTAAATCTTTATTCTTTTTTTGTTCTCGTCCATGAAGATTATTAATTATTTTTCATAAAATATTCTCAGCACATTATTGCCAACACGTGTTTCGTCTTGTCCAAAGACTTTATCAAGGCTGGAATAATAAACACACCAACATAAATATATAAAACATATAAAAACAACATATATATATAAAAAAGCAGCACACATGAACAAACCCAAGAAACATAATAAGATACTAAAAACAACATGAAACATGAAATCAAGTTGCCACAATGAACATAAAAATAGTAACAAGGGCATAGATGCTACTACAGAAGAGAAAACCACTGTGAAATTATGAAGTAACAAAGACAAAATAATAATCAGACAAATAGAAGGATACAACTGACCTAGTAGCATAAAGCTAAAACAGTCATTTCAGTTATTTATACACCAAGAAATGAACATTATATGTACTGATAGTATTAGAATATGTAAATAGACACAAAAGCAGTCTTATCAACGAACAGTATGAGATAGTACGTGACAAAAGAGATAGATTAAGTCAGGATAGAGGAATGAACAAAGTATCAAGACCAAATTAACCAGAGAAAACACCTGTGAAGTCTCCATTTTATGCACCCAGGAGTACTAAACAACAAGTGTATTTAACCTACCCATTAACAAATGTGGGTAAACATCCAACGGTACTGTAAACTTTAGCCCATTACGATCTATGAGGCTAAGTGAATCAACTGAAGAATGGTTCCTGAATTGCAGGTCTAAAACTGTAAGAATGAAACATAAAGAGTCAAGGTCAAAAACAATCCCTCATCTGATCAAACAGGAATAGGATGTACCACCATACATGTACCAAAGAACCTAAAAATATGGAAAAAAATTCCTAAATGGTAATGGAATGAAGACCCCCCAAGTATGTGGGGAGACAGAAAAAAGTCTTCTCTTGGATCGGAGAAAACTGTATCAAAACATGTCAGTCCCATAGTATGGAAGAAAGGAGATCCTAATGCTACAGGACCGCATGGAATATGAAATGTAAACAAAGATAATTCCTGGGGTCACAGAAATAGTCTGAGTAATATGGTCCCAAATGGATTCCAAATTCATGCCATCAAAAACAAATTCTGAGCAAGGACCAAACAATCTACATATACATGTTAAAAAAAGGGAGAAAATCCTGACGATTATTAAACGGCGTCCCGAGATACCACAAACAATCTAATATGAGATCGCTCGTTGGATTAATAATATAATAATAGCCGTGGGCCATAAGTGGGTGCAACACTCACCTCTCTAATAAGCATACACATGGTAAGTAAAGCGCCAAAATTCGAATTCCAGATAATTATCAAAATTAGTAGGTGCAGATATGATAGACTGCTACCTGAAATAAAAAAACACAAACGCCACTGTTATGTGGCATCTGATAATATACATTAATAGCCATCTGAGATAAAAACAACAACAAACAAACATCCGCCTCATTTTACCACAAGTGTGTGGCATCTGAAAGTATATATTCATAGTCATCCTACATGTAAATGTTCAATAAGAGATAATCCTGACCATTGCTATCACCATGGCTAAAATACCAAACACATAACTCGTAGACCCTGTTGTAGCTTACTAAGGGCCAAAAGTAGAAGCAACACTCACCTATCACCTGAGTAAGACAATTCGTTAGCGAAGCGCCAAAGTACGGCTTACAGCGTGTTTAGCGGTTCCTAGGTGCAAAAGTGGTAAAATGCCACCTGGAATAAAGACAAACGCCTCGTTTTTACCACTGTCATGTAATATATGAAAATATGCATTGAAGGCCAAGGTATGTACCCCATAACAAAACTTACCAAAGAAACGGGAATACGAGAGTAAACAAGAAACGCCGATCCGCGTTACAGTGTATCAGCAAAGGAAACGAAGGGCGTAGGGCGCTAGTATTTAAAGCGGCGTCTAACATAATTAGAACCGGTCACATGAACTTACTTCTATCCGGAGTATGAAAATAAAGAAAGGACATGGCCAAGGACCTCAATACTTAGTCTTACTTGGGCGCCATCTTAAGATGTCTAGAATGAGACGCGATTTAAACTATATTGTTCATCCGCTCGAACTTATAAAGGATACAAATGATGAGCACAACAACAAATGAAAAAATAAAATAGACAAGTAATATCACGATACAGATGATAGTAAGCATCATTATTAAAAGTTTAACGAGTAAAAGTTGTATAGGAAGGGTCCAATTCAACCATGGAACCATGGTGAATCATGTGTAAACAAGGCAGCCCTAATATTCTGAAACAAGGACATAACAAAGACCCTAATCACATTCCATAATATAACATCTCGTGATTCATGTCAAAGCTTAAACTACAAACCTCCATATACCATACTAGTGATACCAGCACAAGTAAAGTGAAAGACGTCTCGGTTATTGATAGAAGTGATAATAGTTACATAGAGGGATCTAATAAAAGTGGGATCTAATAAAAAGGAGAAAAGACCGAGGGCCATGTAACTGGATATATTTACAATGAAGCCCTTGTGCCCAAATTAGTAGTGGCATGCAAATTAAGGGCGGTCATGGTAATGTATAATTAGCCACAGCTATAGTGTGTTTTTGGTAGATAGAGATCTTATAAAATATGCATTGCCAATTCAATAGTTGTATATACAGACAAACATCTCTTTTTAAAGATTTGAGATCAACCTCAATCAAAAGATCATATAGTTGACAAATTACTCTCGTAAAAACACATGCAGTTCCCGATCTGTGTTTAGTCCTTTGTCTACTGCCCGCAGTTTAATAAGCCACTTGGCTTCCAGTTTCCTTAACATCAATGTTCTATCACCCCCCCCCCCCCCCCCGAGGGTTTGATTGAACCACAGCAATCCCATGAAACATTAATTGCAAGATCTCTGCGTTTGTATGCACAGTATTATAATGAATTGCCAGGGGGTAGTTATGATTATGATTTCGGATAGCTCTTATGTGCTCCTGTATTCTTTCTTTGAGTGGCTGTATCGTGCTACCGACATAAATTAAATTACATTGGCATACAATACAGTAAACCGTATATTTAGTATTACAGTTAATAAACTGTTGTATTGTGTGTGTATGTTTAGTATTGTAGTGAAATTCCCTTTTCCTATCATCCGCAAACTGACAAATGTTACACATGGAGCACTTATAAAAACCCTTTGGTTTACTAGGCAGCCACGTGTTGTCCATGGTGTTAGAAGGATTGTTGACCATTGAGGGACTTAAAATGTTTCTTAGTGTCCTGCCTCTCTTGTATATAATACGTGGTTTACTTTGGAGAGCAGGGCCCAGTTGTGGGTCTAATTTCAGAAGTTGCCAATGTTTGTGTAGAGTACCAAAAACTTGGCTACTGTGTGAGTTAAATTTAGTGATAAATGCAATAGTGTCCTTGCCTTTTCTTTCTTGTTTTTTGAGACTCCTTCTAACGAGTTCTGATCTCTTAATTCTGTTGATCTTGGTATGTGCATTGTTCAACAGAGCTGGTGCATAGCCATAGATCCCACTTTTATTAGATCCCTCTATGTAACTATTATCACTTCTATCAATAACTGAGATGTCTTTCACTTTACTTGTGCTGGTATCACTAGTATGGTATATGGTGGTTTGTAGTATAAGCTTTGACATGAATCACGAGATGTTGTTATATTATGGAATGTGATTAGGGTCTTTGTTATGTCCTTGTTTCAGAATATTAAGGCTGCCTTGTTTACACATGATTCACCATGGTTCCATGGTTGTATTGGACCCTTCCTATACAACTTTTACTCGTTAAACTTTTAATAATGATACTTACTATCATCTGTATCGTGATATTACTTGTCTATTTTATTTTTTCATTTGTTGTTGCGCTCATCATTTGTATCCTTTATAAGTTCGAGCGGATCAACAATATAGTTTAAATCGCGTCTCATTCTAGACATCTTAAGATGGCGCCCAAGTAAGACTAAGTATTGAGGTCCTTGGCCATGTCCTTTCTTTATTTTCATACTCCGGATAGAAGTAAGTTCATGTGACCGGTTCTAATTATGTTAGACGCCGCTTTAAATACTAGCGCCCTACGCCCTTCGTTTCCTTTGCTGATACACTGTTACGCGGATCGGCGTTTCTTGTTTACTCTCGTATTCCCGTTTCTTTGGTAAGTGTTGTTATGGGGTACATACCTTGGCCTTCAAAGCATATTTTCATATATTACATGACAGTGGTAAAACGAGGCGTTTGTCTTTATTCCAGGTGGCATTTTACCACTTTTGCACCTAGGAACCGCTAAACACGCTGTAAGCCGTACTTTGGCGCTTCGCTAACGAATTGTCTTACTCAGGTGATAGGTGAGTGTTGCTTCTACTTTTGGCCCTTAGTAAGCTACAACAGGGTCTACGAGTTATGTGTTTGGTATTTTAGCCATGGTGATAGCAATGGTCAGGATTATCTCTTATTGAACATTTACATGTAGGATGACTATGAATATATACTTTCAGATGCCACACATTTGTGGTAAAATGAGGCAGATGTTTGTTGTTTTTATCTCAGATGGCTATTAATGTATATTATCAGATGCCACATAACAGTGGCGTTTGTGTTTTTTTATTTCAGGTAGCAGTCTATCATATCTGCACCTACTAATTTTGATAATTATCTGGAATTCGAATTTTGGCGCTTACCATGTGTATGCTTATTAGAGAGGTGAGTGTTGCACCCACTTATGGCCCACAGCTAATATTATATTATTAATCCAACGAGCGATCTCATATTAGATTGCTTGTGGTATCTCAGGACGCCGTTTAATAATCGTCAGGATTTTCTCCCTTTTTTTAACATGTATATGTAGATTGTTTGGGCCTTGCTCACAATTTGTTTTTGATGGCATGAATTTGGAATCCATTTGGGACCATATTACTCAGACTATTTCTGTGACCCCAGGAACCATCTTTGTTTACATTTCATATTCCATGCGGTCCTGTAGCATTAGGATCTGCTTTCTTCCATACTATGGGACTGACATGTTTTGATACAGTTTTCCCCGATCCAAGAGAAGACTTTTTTCTGTCTCCCCACATACTTGGGGGGGTCTTCATTCCATTACCATTTAGGAATTTTTTCCATATTTTTAGGTTCTTTGGTACATGTATGGTGGTACATCCTATTCCTGTTTGATCAGATGAGGGATTGTTTTTGATCTTGACTCTTTATGTTTCATTCTTACAGTTTTAGACCTGCTATTCAGGAACCATTCTTCAGTCGATTCACTTAGCCTCATAGATCGTAATGGGCTAAAGTTTACAGTACTGTTGGATGTTTACCCACATTTGTTAATGGGTAGGTTAAATACACTTGTTGTTTAGTACTCCTGGGTGCATAAAATGAAGACTTCACAGGTGTTTTCTCTGGTTAATTTGGTCTTGATACTTTGTTCATTCCTCTATCCTGACTTAATCTATCTCTTTTGTCACGTACTATCTCATACTGTTCGTTGATAAGATTGCTTTTGTGTCTATTTACATATTCTAATACTATCAGTACATATAATGTTCATTTCTTGGTGTATAAATAACTGAAATGACTGTTTTAGCTTTATGCTACTAGGTCAGTTGTATCCTTCTATTTGTCTGATTATTATTTTGTCTTTGTTACTTCATAATTTCACAGTGGTTTTCTCTTCTGTAGTAGCATCTATGCCCTTGTTACTATTTTTATGTTCATTGTGGCAACTTGATTTCATGTTTCATGTTGTTTTTAGTATCTTATTATGTTTCCTGGGTTTGTTCATGTGTGCTGCTTTTTTATATATATATATATGTTGTTTTTATATGTTTTATGTATTTATGTTGGTGTGTTTATTATTCCAGCCTTGATAAAGTCTTTGGACAAGACGAAACACGTGTTGGCAATAATGTGCTGAGAATATTTTATGAAAAATAATGAATAATCTTCATGGACGAGAACAAAAGAAAGAATAAAGATTTACAGTTCCACACTTGAATTGGATGGTGTCAAATCAATGTTTTGAAATCCTTGTCAATAGATTCTGTTGAGTAGGAAAGAAGATTAGGGAAAACTGTACCCTATATTGCTTATAAACCTGATCTCCACTTTTTTGAGATTTATTAAATATATGTAGGTGTGCCACAGTAACCCTAATATTGTTATTATAAGTTGTTGCTCGGAAACCCTTGTTTTCCGTGCTATTAGAGCCGTTTGGTGGTAGGCTATTTTAGGGTGGGGCACCCGTTGTTGCACTTTTTCACGCTTTAAATGAACAATGATTGAACACTAAACTGAAGGTGCGGATATTTCCCTTGTGGAACACCACTACCTGTGTGTTTGCATATGTATCAATGAAAGGTTTTGTGATTTTTAGAGAATTGCTATTTGAGAATCGCAAAACGAGATTTAATCAAAAAATCGCAAATATTTTGGGATTCCCTCATATTCCTTAATTGCGACTCGCAAATTGCGAGTCGCAATTAAGGAATCCCTTCCCATTCATTCCTATGGGTCAAGAGGCCCATAGGAATGAATGGAAATTGCATGTGCAAATTGCGAGTACCAAATAGGTACTCGCAAATTGCGCACGCAATTTCAAGGGTGCAAGGGTTCCAAAAGGACACCCTGTTGCACCCCTAAAATGCAATTGCAGTATAGGGAATCGCAAATTTTGCGACTCTCTAATTTGTGATGCCCTTTTGGGATGATACATCCCAAAAGGCCTTTTCTCGTCCGCAAATGGGCCGATTCTGAGAATTGCCCAGTTTGTGAAGGGAAAAGGCCTTGATACATATGCCCCTATATCAATTTTCATTGTCCCCCACCCCACAATCAGCCGTTAACTGCCAGGCATCTGGGGTTAATATAATACATTTTAGTGTGTTTCTCCGCATCATTGCACTAGAATGCAATGTTACTGGTATTGAGCTTCTCTTCATTCTTCCGGGCTCTTAACCCTAGATGCGTGACATTTGGCAGGGCTCCACTTTGATGCTTGTGTAAAAGATGATCTAGAGCGCCCGATCTTTTAAAGCGTCCCAGGCAGTGTGAGGCAGACCTAGAGAAAAGTTTACTCTGGTTGCCATGGTAACTAGTTGGGGGCTCAAAATCCATTTACTAAGAAGAGCAGTGACAGAGCTAAAACCCTATCAGTGCTCCAAGACTGCAGCAGAAACAAGCTCTAATGTTTTCAAAAGTGGCTGTAAATCCTTAAGGTAATGTAAGTCAGCGTGGCAGCTGAGTCTTTGTTTACTTTTCATAACAATGATATAATGTTTCTGTAGATTTTTTTCCATGCATATGACTATACCAGCGCATACAATGAACTGAGTCACCTCTAGATGTCTGGGTGAGCTCAGATTGTGGGTCAAGTGGACACGATTGAAAGCTTCAGGGTTGGAGCTGAAAGCAGTGAAAGTTTTTCATAGTGCCTGTCAGTGGGTCTTACAAACATTCAGTCTAAATGCTCATCCTATCCTTGGCCTCTCTGCATAGTGCACCAATCGATGGTAACGTGTGCCAACTGTAATTACCATTTTATATGAGTGTGTGTGAAGGAGGTACATGGTTCTCAAAATCTTGACTGCTGAATGCAAACAACATAAATTCACTTGCAAGAAAGTTTCATTAGTGCAAACTGAAACCATAGAAATGTCACTCATTTGCTGACTAAAAGGTTGGCAGCTATGCCCCAATAAGAAATGAATTTACATTTGTGCTGGAAGGAGGAAAGTTGAGTCGTAGCAGAATTTTTTTAAGTTTAGGATTTCTCTCAATGTCACTTCATGCCCCTCAATTCCTCTTGCACTGGCTGTAGCCCTTACCTTGATGGAGGTTGCACCAGGGATTAGGCTGAGCTCCTATCTCTTCTTGCTGGGCAGATGCTGGTCTTTTTTGTGGAAGGTGATTGATCTTCGGAGACTGGCATTCTCTAGTGGTGTGCATACTCATTGCTCTCTCCTTTAACAGACCTTGGGGAATGGTTGTTGGCCCAGGATGGCTCTCCTTGGGTTCCCTGTGTCACTGGCTCTTTGGTTGTTGGCGCTTGCGCTCAGTTGAAGTGCATAGTGGATGCCATATTTTCTCAATGCAGCAGCTCAATGCTGACAGTCTTTCTACCTGCTGAAGAGAAGTGGTAATGCACCCAAGGCAACATGGAAACAGCATAGTGCATTTACTACTGTCTTTCCCAAAGTTTAATGGAAGATTTAAAAAAAAAATTTTTTAAAAAGTTTATTGATTTTATGTCAACTAAACAATTAAAATATATACAAACTTACTGTTGGTCATTCAGTAGAAAAAATATAAATTAATTTTTACATCTGTTCTTGGAATTCTGTACTGTGTTCCTCCTCTGCGTGTTGATGGTCTTGCGATTGTATTGTTTTGTGAGGTTTATCCGGCTGCTCCATTATTTCTTAAACCTTTCTCCCGTCTTCTTGTACTACTATTCTGTGAATTTGTCGACCTGCATGGAATGGTGTTGATCTTTTGTTGCCAGTGCTTACCAACCGGGGATCTGCACAGGAGCCACATATTCTATGTTGTCGTGTCGACGTTCCTTTCCACATGTTGAGCCACTTTATGACTTCTTCCGGTGTTTTGAAGAAGTGACTTTTTTCCATATGCTATAACTTTTATATGACTGGAAACAGCAACATATACTTCAGGTTCATTACCTGTAGTGTTAGTTTGGCTTCCATTTACAATCTGCTTTCCAGTTGGACTTTCTTAGTGTCGTCTGGGAAGATAAAAATCTTGTGATTTGCTAACTGAGGTCAATCTATTTTTGTGTTGTGTTGTAGCATGCAGTCTCTGATTTATGAAAAGCCAGACGATTTTAGTGATTGTAGTATCAATTCCTCATTAAATATTTCAGTCGGCCTGCCTTCCACCTGTTCTGGGAACCCCAGGATTCGGAGGTTGTTTCTCCTAGACAGTCCCTCAGCATCTTCTGCCCTGCCTCCCAAGATTGTTGCTTGCGTTTTTATACTAGTTACTTTAACTTTCAGGGTTTTCACCCCAGCTTGTAGGGTTTTCATTTCTTCTGCAGATTTGACTTTTTCCTATTTTCTACATGTCTTACCGTATTAAATTTACCTCAGTTGTCAGTGTCTATCTTTGTTTCAAGTGCCCATCTTGAGTTTTGTACTGCTATGATTCTGTCTGTAATTGATGACACTTTAGACATTTCGGTCTGTTCAGTGTCAGCCCCTGCATTCGTATTAAGTGATGGTATTACTCTAGACATTTTTGACTGTTTTGTCTTTGCCTATGGCACACTCTGCTGATTGATTAATGTGTTTTTCTTTTACATGATCTTGTATTTGGGGGGGCCGGATGCCAGCACTTAAGTTTATTCTGTTCAGGAACAGAGGAGGTTTCGCACTCCTGCTACGCCTTGCTCCATTGTCTGGTGTGTTCTGTAATACTGTCCTGCTAATCTGTGTTGATAAAGGGCTTTAGTGTGGTGCTGCCGGACTCCCTTATCGGTCACCATTTCTATTGTGTAGAGAACAGAGGCCGAGGCACGCAGGGGTAGGCAGCCAATTAATCTCTGTCTCCTCAGTTTATCGGCAGAGGCCCTTCTTTGTGTCTCATGTTTTTATGAATGGAGTCACACACCTGCTGCGTGGCACTCTGAAGTCGAACTGGCTGAGGCCCAGCCCACCTATATACCTTGAGAGTGGCCAATGGTCAGCCTGCAGGACATGGGCCCCATGTTTTTTTCACTTGATCGTTCACAGGGGCAACAGAGCCCCCACCTTTCTCTATGTGTTTCTCTCTGGGACCTACTCAAGGCACCCGCTTCCAGCAACACGGGCTGTAGCCACCTTCCACGCACCGCCTTTAGGAGTATGGTTTGTTCCTGGCCCTCCTCACCTCTAACATTCTCCTGTTTCCCTGGCCGAGCCCTTGTTCTCAACGCGGCTTCCCCACCTATGCCTCTTAAGTGTGACTTTCTGCTCTGGAGGCAAAAGGCACTTCAGACTGCTGCGGGATGCCACCGAACTGACAGAGCAAAGCATCAGTGTCCGCCAGCACCAACCCAAAAAAGCACAACCCCTTCACAGCTCCCCAGCAGCCAGGCTTGCTCCTAGTTGTTTCTCCTCTGTGCCAGGGCCTATTTCCCCTCGCTGCCCAGGCCTTGTCACAGTTTCTCAGGTTCCACGTTGTGCTTTCCTATCCAGTTTCCTGGGGGTTGTTGCTTGTCTTATTACATGCTGGATGGTAAAAACTAAAATACATTTTGTGTTTGTCCATGTTGAGGAGTTTAATGGATTATGTTGAGGTGGTCTAGAGCGTTTTAACCCATGTCCTGTGGGCCACGTTAGAATGGCATCACCAAATCCCCCACACGCCCCATCTTAGCCAATTTTAACCCGCAGATTTTCGCAGGTTGTGTTGTAAGTAGTTGCCTATAAAAAGCAATTAACCTTGCTGAGGGGTGCATCGCAACTCTTCGAGTGAGCCATCTTCGTCGTGCTAGCATTCCTTATTGAGACTACTTGTTTTTTGCCAATGTCGTTGAAAGGGGTTTTTTTTAGCTGTTGGTTTTTGCATTCGTGGGTGCTGGGTTCTCCCTGCCTTCTCTCCTTCAATCTTCTTGAAGCCTTTGTGTGACTCATATTCCTTTTGGCACCTTTCCCGGGTCTCACTTTCCAAGTCCCTCGTTTTCTCGGGAAGTCTGCATAATGATGTCTGAAGAAGGTCGTCTTTACCTTCCTTTCCAGGCATCACCAGATCCAGGTAAGGCATGATCTTAGACCACCGACTCACAGTTAATGCTAGTAAGACTGTTATACAAATAGTTAGGATGACACCCATTGTTGGGAATGATGCACAACTTCTTGTTCACAATGATTCATCATCATAATGTACAAATGTTAATGAGATTTCAAGTGTCTTTGGTTTCATGTACAATTAGTTTTAAAAGACTTGCCAGTTCAGAACTGGAAATGTAGGTAAATAAAATAACTCTGAGATAATTTGTTATTAATGTAGTTCAAAATTCTTTCTACTTGTTTGATATATATCTGCACCATTCAAAAGAGAAGTCAATGTAGGCTTCAACTCGTACTTCATCTTGCCATTCATTGGAATCCTGTTACGTAAAAGAGAACTATAGTGAGGACCACATGGAATTATGGGCAGAAGTAAGCAACATATGATAGATTCAGTATCAAATATCAGTATCATAATAACAAACTCCTATCCTGTAATCATTATAAAATTTTAATATGAGCAGAATATCTAGTAGATTTATTAAAAAAATAAAAAATCTCTGGAATGAAAACACCATAATTACCCCATTTTTGAAGATGCACATTGCTATATCAAAAGGTGCCTAATGATTTTGAGTTTCTTTTTCATGTGGTCAAATTTGTTATGAATTGATGCTGTTTTTCATGCATAAGTGTCTATTTTATCAAAGCATGCCTTTTTTATCGCTGATAAATCAGCTCCACATTTTATTAAGGTGATTACCCACCTCTCTTTCATAGTTCACAGCCCTGCCACCCACCCTGATGACTACAGCCAACATTTTGCTGGAAATCTGTTTCCTTGACATTATGTTGTGTTTGCCCTGCTCCCATGCTTAGGTTCCACTTATTTCTCTGATATGCTATTTCCTGTCCAAATTTACACTGGCCGGTTTTAACACTTTATCCCCGAGTATCAAATACAGACAGTTTGCACCAAATTTTGCATTGCCAGTCTCCATGGATGACCCCCCAGTCGACTCCTAACATTGCATCTAGGTTGAATGTTTTCGTCCAATGTGCATGTGGGGTGTGTATCCACAAATGACTCCACAGCTGGACCCTGAAGACCAAACAAAAGGTTCAACAGCTTTAATCAGAACCTAAAATTCCTTCTTATGTAGCCAGCATAAACAACATGTTGACTTCAGTTGACCCTTCTCCAAAGCTTTACTTTAACATGTTCTTTTCTCTTTCCGTTAGTGGTTATTTCCGATTAACATTTTATATTGTGCTACTTTCATTTGTCATTCTGAATTTTAAGACAGATACATTTTGATGATTGCACACTGTGGCACTGTATCCTCCTTCTGAAATTGTTGCAGCCTCTTTGTTGTTTCCCGCTCTTAGAAGCATGTTACCTGTCATTTGTCTGATCATTACAAATGACCAATACAACAAAATACTTGAAGTAAAAACTGCACAACAAATTGACTGTGTTAATAAACAGATGTAGTAGTTTGAATGTTACCTGTAAAACTATTCAAAGTGCGTTACAAACTTGGAAAACAAGCAGTAGCTTTGATGATTTAGGTCCGTCATATGAAAATTGGTTCATAGTAACTTACCATGCTTTGACGATTAACCCAAGTGTATTGTATTGTTCTGAAGATGCCATACAGTTGAATGATATCTTCCAGGGCTTCAAATCAGATGTTGAAGAATCAAGGACTATTATAGAAGTACCTACCTATTTGGATCTGTTGCAACTGATTAGTAGGTAGAGTTAAAATCATTTCAGAACCGTGTGTCTGAAACCTACGTGGTCTCAAAGTGTCACGGTTCTCACTTGATTCACCTATGCAGAGTATCATGGTAAAAGCGTAACCAGCCCCACTCTCCTACCAGAGTCTCCAGTAGTACACTACTATACACAAATGAACTAAAGTACACCCAGGGGGAAAGGGGAATGGAAACACGTACTGGCAGGT
The DNA here is from genome assembly GCF_964204655.1 of Triturus cristatus. Taxonomy (NCBI): domain Eukaryota; kingdom Metazoa; phylum Chordata; class Amphibia; order Caudata; family Salamandridae; genus Triturus; species Triturus cristatus. The sequence continues at coordinate 630,146,547 of NC_140590.1, read as the reverse complement.
AAGTGGTTTCTGATGTCCTGCCAATTGTAGCTCCTACAGGACATCTCATTGACAACCATCTTGGAAGTTGAACCATATACTGAAAATATCATAAGCTTTCTAATTAGAATCAGATTAAATATTCAAATAACGTTTATAATAATTGGGCCCTATTTGAATACCAGTCCGAATATTTTATCTAGTTAAGCCTGGGTTTCTCTGACATCTGATGTATTTGAAATAATGCTCCTAAAAGGTAAATAACAAATGTTAAGGCTTTGTAAATGCACACTACATTAAGTTTAAAAATGAATGTATAACATGTTAAAATAAATACTAACCTAGCACACAGGAGTAGTAGCAGAAACAAACAAAACCTTCAATGGTAACAAAGAGTTAATCTTTGTAAAAATAAGGAGTCCAAATAAGAAAAGAAATGTTCGCCAATTTGCCTCAGAGCTAATTTAGCTCTGTATAAACAACGTTTTTTACAGCCTTTCTCGAGTTCCTCTAGCGTTCTAAGAACAAAATTCTTCTTTCTGATCAGAAAAACAGTTTAACAAAATGAAATGGTTTCACCTTCTTGAAGAAAAATAAATCCGGAACACAGCAACCGACTTCAGTAACTTGTGAGTGTATGGGAACCAAGAAATGTTTTTCTCCGTGCTGCTCAACTATCCTGAAGTGGCAGAAGTGACAAGTTATGTATTATATCTCCTTGGAAGATGACTCATCAATTTCCTTGTCACAGAGCACTGCAGACACAGTGATGATTCAAACTCTGCCTTTGTTTATATAACTGAATGAGAGCAAGTTAAGGTTTGGAACTTAAATTATTTTGAAGCCTGCTCTGTGCCACAACCTGTAGACTGGTGTGTATATGTGTTACATGTTATAATGCCTCTTCTAATTCTTCCTCTGACCCTATATTTTACAAAAAAAATCCTTTCTGTCCACTTCTAGTGTACAGCAGGGCAGCAAAGTAAATGGGCCTATGATCGTGACACAAAACTTAAATTACAATGTCATGTTCAACGATGCACCATGTATCATGAATGATTTGTAAGATGGCTGCTTTAGTGCTTCTTACTACTCTGAAACCGGGGTACAGATCGGCAAGAAGATTATTGCTGTTGCCAAAATGTTTAATTTGATTATTAATGCACCTTTCAGGATTTTGGCGGGGATATACAGACTAGAAATTGGACAGAAGTGATTAAGAATATTCACGCCTGCAGATGGATTTGGAAAAGGGGAGACACTAGTCCAACTTTTAGGCAGTTTGAAAACTATGCTTCTTAGAGTGTGCACACAGACCTTTACCTAAGTTAACCCGTAATTGATATGTGAAATAGAGGGCTTGAATATAGAGATAATTTCAATAAATTCAGTCTGAGTGGCTTTATTAAATAGTTGATTTTCTCCACGGGCAAGAGGTGAATGTAGAAAGGTAACAAAGTAACACTTAAGTCTTTTTGACTTGGTATCAAAAAATCTAGAAAATGTCCTCGCAGTTCTTTTTGGGTTCGTCTACAATGAAAGTGAGTTTGGAGGTAGTTGGTGACTGATTTGAACCTATCAAATAGTTTCTTAGGATGTTTTTGGACACATCAATTTTGTATTTGATACAAGTGGATTTGGCTTTGAAGATATGTTTTTGTACAATCTTATGGCAGTGCAGAGGTTTCTATAGTCACTTGAGAAGTGTTTTGGCAACAGGAATGTTCAGTCAATTTAAGGTTTCTCTTCTCTTCATTAAGTTCATTGTCATATGGAGGACTGGATTTGATATATGTATTCTTTTCCCCATCAACAGGATGTGAAATCACATATCATTTCACTGATGATTTCATTGTGGTTGGTAGTCACTTCATTTAAATTATGATCATTGGGATGGCAGGATTACTGGTTAAAAAAAATGAGCCAAGGTTTAGATTTGTATTCTTGATCTTCTGAACTCATGTTTCATGTCTTTCTAGTTGTATTTTATTGGTGTTTTTAGAGAAGGCCACTGGAAAGGAAAATTGAATTTATGGGTGATATGATCAGTCAACCAGAATAGGATTGTTAATTAGAAGACAGTGACTCTAAGTGGTGAGGAACTGGAAGCTTGAGTGCCTCTAACCCCGTTATAAAGCATACAAAATGAATAAGGGTCACATAAAAGTGCTGACGGTGGAGTGCTGGAAGTATTATTCTGTGAAGCCTGTGTCCTGCCATGCACAGGTGATTCCGCCATCTTACACTCTATACCAGACTCCTTCAACTATTACCTTGTAAACTACCAGCTACCTGTAAGTAGCTCTCCTGTTTGTGGCCCACCCGAATAAATTAGAAGCTTCTATATGTTGGAATTAATTTGTTTACCAAAATTGAAAAATTGTGTATTCGAGTCAAAATGTGTTTGATGTTTGAAGAAAAATAGCTGAATTTGCAAAATATATTTAAAGATGTTATTTGTGTGATACATCATGTGTTATTGTGGAGTTTTATTTCTAATTTTATCAACTTGGTGCCGGGACATTTTTGCAATGCCTATTATCTAGTACCCATATAGAGGGTGGCAATCGTTACTGATTCACTGAGGAGATCATTACTGATAATCTTGCATATGCTGGCTACTAATGTCATTTTGTCTTATGTGGTCACTATTAAACTCCAATAATCTTAATAGTCCAGGATGATTTTCATTGAACATAAGTAGCCCTTATTACAGAAAAGGTTGGAGATCCCTGTTCTCCAATATGTCAGAAAATAGGAGTTTTCGATTGTGCTGAAAGAAAAGTGGCCCTTCACTCTGTAAACAACAAAGATCCAAAGACTTGTCACATGAATAAATAGAGGCACAGCATGGTCTGAAACCCACAAGAACCTCCAAACCATAACATATGACAAAAGATTAAATGAAGGAGGCTTTGATATATAGCAGGTACTGTACTGTATGGAAGAAGCAAAAGATAGAATCTCGCAAGTTGAAGACAGTCAAGGCACAGGAAAAGGCTACCAAACCTGTTAGACACAGCAGCCATGCCTGACTGGGTTGAAGACTTTGAGTCCCAGAAGGCTTGGAAGCAGGGGTAAATGTACATCACTCCTCGGAGATGGGGTGGCCTCAGGGAACTGATCTTATAGCTAGGTAGCATATTAGAGTAGGAATTATGGGAGGATTAGTGACTAGATACCTTTATTGGTTTGGGTGGGGGAGGGGGGGGAGCTATTTTTTTTTCCCTTTTTCCCTTTTCTTTTTACAGTTACGTTAAATAAGAAAACTGTGATTTTCCAGTGAGGAAATTTGCTATAGAACTGATGTACAAAGCTGCAATATCTGTTGAACTTCATGCAGGGTGTGTTTGGCGCGCATCGATGCCCGGCCTCAGGGATGTGGGATAAGATGTGATGCAGAATTTCTTGTGCAGCTATGTAAGCCGGCCTCAGGGTTTTAGGCGTGAAGCAATGTATGTCACTGAGTGTTATCAGTCAAAAATACAATAAAAAAATTAAAAAATGTACATTACTCCTGGATTCATCGCTACAACTCTAGATCAAAGACCATCAGAGGTTGACAGAGCACATTATGCCTTGAGACTGCATACAAATGAAGGAAGACCACCAAGGCTAATCAGGGTTCACTTCCTTCAGTACACTGTATGCAAAAATATATTACAGCTGGCCAGAGAGTAGACACAGACACCATGCGGGGGACATACAATATATGTCCTCCAAGACCTAGTACTTAGAACGCTAAAAAAGATGAGATGCGGTGCAGGTGCAAATAAATTACTGCAAGAAAAACATCGGATATTCTTTGGGGTTCGCTCTGGTCTCGAACAGTTTCAGCGTAAAGACAAATCCTTATGATCCATCCAATCCTAAAGAAGTAAAAGCAATCTTCAATCACCAGTTTGGTAGGAGCAAATCCAGATCTCCACCAGAGCAGTTTCAGAAAAACAGCTATAAAAGGTTTGTAGCACAAGATACAAAAGATTTTACTCCTAATAAACCAAAGAGACTGGCGAGATAAGAGCAGCAAATGCTTAATAGAAATTCAAGCCATGTATAGGGCAACATTTCTAAGATGGTGAACACTCTCCAAATAAAAATGATTTCCTGAAATATAAATGAAGCTAACCATCGAAAAAAAAGACAAAATGTTTTGTCATTCTGCAAGAAAAGATTTTTTTAGGTCTCTTCCAAGAAACGTACCTCTCCACTGAAGAAAACACAAACAAATTGGGAAAGAGGTTGTGAGGTAAAATATATTATAGTGCATCTTGTACTAAAGTGAGGAGAGTAGAGATCTTAGTAAAAAGATCATGTGCGGTTTCAACTGCAACAAACCATGACAAAGGTGCTTGGCAGATGCATGATAGTTAAGGGGTCATTTGGGGGTAAGGAGATTTTGTTTGCATCAGCAAAGGGCGCTTATCTAGATCCCTTCTTTTTCAACGATCTAAACTGGGCCCTGGCAAGAACCACTAGAAAACTGGTGGGTGGCAGAGACCAATACAAGGTGCCTGACCCAACACTGGATCAATCGAATTGAACTGCCACAGGAGCCACTCCAAACAGGCAATCTTTATTGAGGCTGATGCAAGAGAGAGGCTTGCTAGACATCTTAATTCCATTACAAGGGACTTCACTTTCTACTCTCCAGGACACAAAACATTCTCTGTAGTAGACTCAATACTGTCCTCCTCTGTCCATACAAAGCACTGTCTCAGTGCCCACTTATAGTGGTTGTTCATTTGGTAGAGACCAACCTGAACACTTCAGCCTTTTGGAAGTACATTACTTCTTTCTAATGCCCGGAAGAACTGAAGGAAATGAAAAGGAAGGTCAAGGAATATTTTGAACTTAACAGGATGGTGGAGGTTTTCTCAACAATTGTGTGGGATATCTCTAAATTTATGGTAAGGGAACTAATGATACGAAATGGCTCACACCAGAAGAACACTGATAACCGCCTCTTTGGAGAAATGCAGGACAAAAAGAAATTAGAACAAGTATACTTCAAGCTCCTGAACCAAGACAGTCTCCAGAAGCTCAATAAAGCCAAATACTCATTACAGAGAAAAACAATATTACTGCATAAAAGGGCAGGTTGCAGATTTTGGAGACTTCTGGCGCACGTTACAAGGCAGAAGCATTTATCAGAGCACATTCTCAGCATAATTGACAATACGAAGGACCAAATGACCAGAAACAGAACATTCCACAACTACTACAAAAACCCACACAGATTGGAATGCTTACCAACCCACGGCCAGCTAGATGCACACTTCCAAAACTTCGATCTGCAGAGGCTGTCTCACCAAGAAGCATATGCAGTGTCAGAATCCACCACAAAAGAAGAATTAATGTCAACAATTTGGACCCTGAAAAACAACAACGCCCTAGGGCCTGATGTCTTCCTGGATAAATAAATAATGCATCCTTGTCCCAGAACTTACTAGATTGTACAACAATGTGATTTCTTAGGGTGAGCACCCAAACACAATGAAACAATACACCCCGAACATTCTTTCTACCTCTAGATTTCCTCGTTAAACATTGTTTTTAAAATGTTGACTATTATTATTGCTGTTAGGGCGCTGAGATCAATCCAGCAGATCATCCACATGGCCCAAGTCGCCTTCATATTGAACAGAACACATGAGCAGAATTATGCACATTGCGATACCAGTTGAAGACATACCCCCTCCCCGCCGATACTCTCATCCAGGGACGCACTTGCTAATCCGTCCCTACAGATGGAGCACACAAGACTGGTACCAACGATAACCCCTCATCCTAACACATTGTGCACCTACATTACAACCCACAACCGGCCCTCTACCAACCTTCCCCCCTGCCACTCCTCCCAATCGAGCCGGGTTCCCATATGATCTTAAAAACACATCCCCGCCCCAAGACCTTAGCACTCCCTTGTTACCTCATCCAGATACCACTCGAGGTCCCACCACTCCCTTGGTACCCTCCCCTCAGCTCTTATCCTTGGACCAACACTCAGACTTGGTAGAGGGTCTGGACAAGCTATCTCTGCAAGTGAACCTACTTATTCACGAATTCCACGAACTGATAGCCCTCTCACCCGACCACCTGCCCTTGCTTAGCTCTCTAAGCTCCCTAGGAAAACCGCATACAGTCCCTACCACTGTATCCAATGGCCTAGACCAGCACTCCTCCCTCCCTATCACTAAAACACTACCTCTCCCTACCGCCCCCTCCCGTCCTAGAAGAACGATGGTCGAACTTGCGGCCAATGATATTGAGTATCTACTCCTCTCCTACTCGATCACTCTAGATTCTGACAAGGTCCGTATGGCCCAAATTCAACCCATTCTAGCCAACCCAAACAGGGAACCCTCTAACAACCACAGCGTCTTAAATAGTGACAATCTCAAGCAAGTGAGCATTACCCAGACCCCTACATCTCACACGCCTATTCAGTAGAAATGTGCACTACTCAATTGCAAATCAGCAAAAAAACACATGCTGCAGATATTCAATCTCATCCAAAACAATGAGCTAGATATCATAATCCTCATGGAAACCTGGCTAAACCCTTCCTCCACCCCCATATTAGACCTAGTACCCCCCTACTCATGACATAATCCGTATAGACAGAACCACGAAACAGGGCTGGGGATTAGCTTGTATACACCCGAACACACTATCGGTCTCTCACATGATGACTTCCACCTCATCCGTTGTTGAATACCTTTGCCTCAACATCTCTAGTAACCACCTCCCTGTATGCAAACTTCATACTATCTACCACCCTCCTGGCGATAACTTACTCTTCATCAAACAACTAATGGGAATCATTTCCTCCAACGATGACCACTCAATATCCCAAATCTACCTTGGTGACTTCAACCTTCATTGGTCTAAACCCAATGACCAAGCGGTGAGCTGTCTCAATGCCTTCCTACCATAGATGGACCTTACACAATACTGTGACCGGCCAACTCACAACAAAGAAGAAATTCTGAACCTCATTATTTCCAGAGGTAATGCCATCACATTGGAAGAGATCACTCCTTGCGATTGGTCCGACCACTAAAGCATCTTCTTCCTTATCAATAGGGACGTGATGCCGAAAATGATCCAACCCAAGAAAATTAAACAGTGGAAAAGGGATCTCAGGAAAATCAACATGGACTGTCTAGCTACCGATTGTAAAAATACCTTGTCTCTCCAAGATGACTTGACTGATGTTCATGATCTCACGGACTTCTACAACTCTACTATCTCTGATATCATGGACTCAATAGCACCGCTACAACAAAAAATGCCGTCTCCAAACCATGGTTCAATGACAACCTAAACTCTGATCGCCGCAACTTAAGGGCAGCTGAACGTCTATAGATATCAAAACCATCCATGTATCAGTTAAAAGCCCTCAGATTGGTTAGGAGCTCATATAATTAAAAAAATCAGGACGATTAAGGCCGATTACTTCAGAGCCCAACTTAGACAAGCCTCTAATTGCCCCCAAAAACTTTTTGATATTGTCAAACAACAATCAGTGCTAGCTCCCAATCACCTCGACTCAGCAGTCCATTCACCTTCCTGCACTGATCTGGCCATCTTCTTTATGGAGAAAACTAAATCCATCAGTCGACCTTGAAGCTAAGAGGGCCCTTCTTACATCACTTGAGAGTACGGCTCATCCTGTCCTCGCTGCGAGTCAAAAGCCTCTCAGTATTAGCACTAAGAACAGGGCCACTTGGAACTCCTTCTGGCCTCTTAGTGAAAATGACATCTATACCCTTCTTTGCATTAACCCCTCTAATCACTTTAGCGACCCACTGCCACCATCTGTCTTCAAAGAAATCAAGGAGGCCCTCATACCCCTCTGGACTAAAATTGTCAACGCCTCTTTATCTCAAGGGAAGATCCCCGAATGTCTAAAAGCAGCTCTAAAAAAAAAACTGACGTGGACAGATCTGATCTCAACAACTTCCTTCCCATCTCCAACATTCCAACTCTGGCTAAGCTCTTAAAAAAATGCGTCCAATCACAACTTTGCTTGCACATTGAGACTTTCAGTCTCCTGGATCAATATCAATCTGGCTTTAGTAGTAGTCACAGTAGCGAATGAGCACTCATTCACATCACTGATGACATTTTAAACATGTTAGACCATAATGAATCCTGCCTCTTAATCCTCCTCGATCTTTCATCTGCATTCAACACTGTTAATCACGACAAGCTCTTAGCTATTATGGAACACAGGATGGGCCTCTCCGGCTTGGTACGCAATGGTTCTCTTCCTTTCTTCACAATAGATCCCAAAGAGTTAAGCTGAATTATTCCCTATCCCATCCGTCTGCAGTTTCCATGGGGGTCCCACAAGGATCTGCCCTTTCTCCTATACTCTTTAATATTTTCCTGGAACCACTAGTGAACGTTCTATCTTCCATGAACATTCTTTTTCATATGTATGCGGATGACACGCAACTTTATCTGAAAATCAACTCTTCTGAAGACTTCATCTCACTCAACTCCTCCTCGACGATTATCCAAAACTGGCTAACTGAAAACCATCTCCTGCTGAACACCACCAAAACTGAATTGCTTCTCATTTCCCCTCCAAAGCACACACTCAAGGTTGACCTCTGGATGAAACACCTCTCGACCTTTAACTGCTCTCCAGTTATCATTGACTCCGCTAAATTTTTTGGAATCACCCTAGACTCACACTTGAACATGAAGAAAAATATTAGTAAGATGTGCAAGGGTGTGAATCACCAAATAAGAATTCTTAGAAACCTAAAACGATTCCTCACTCAAGAGGACTTCAAGAAGGTGGTACAAGCACTTGTCCTACCGAGGCTAGACTACAGGAGTGTGACGCTCTGTGGCCTCCCCATATCTACCTTTGCCCCGCTCAGGGCTTTATTGAATGCCTCGGCCAGACTGATCAGACACAAAAAGAAATGAGCACATTTCCCCAGCCTTAAGATCTCTAAAGTGGTTACCCTATGAAGTAAGAATACATTTAGAGATTGCTTGTTTGACGCACAAAGCCCTCCATTTCAAAACCCCTGTATACCTGGCTCAAAAACTAACTGGAATTATCAGGCGGGACAGACCTTCCAGAAGTGCAAATTCTTTACTACTGAAAACTCAGGACTTTTCGCAAAAAGAAAACGAGACTCAGAGACTTCTCTGGCGCGGCTCCTAAGATCTGGAATTCTCTCTTACCTGAAATTCGCAGAATCCCCTACACGGCGGCATTCAAACATGAAGTAAAAACAGTCCTTATGAACAAGTTCCTGCCTTAATTGGTCATGGCTTGCTTGCGAAATGGTTTTTTTTCCTTCTTTTTTCTCTACTAACAATTGTAATGTCTATGTTTCTCTGCCATACCTTATTAATAAATAAATAGTACACAAGATCCGCAAAGTAGCTAGCACACCAGCTAATCCTAATCGATGCTGAGAAAGTGCTTATTACACAGAATGGACATGTCTGCTGAAGCTTTGCAGAGGTTTTAAGATACCGAAACTTTTAGAATATGAAGCAAAAAATGGTATCAACCCCAGAGCACAAATTACATTTTCCTGCAAAGGCAAACCAGTCAAGGAGTTTCCTTTTCCCCACCTCTTTTCACTGTAGCTGTAGAACCCCTAGCCAGCTAGGTCAGAAATTAGCCTGGAATAAAAGGTACGCCGATGGTCATTGTTAGAGCAAACCACTGCTGCAGGCAGTCAGCATCCTATTTGCATTAGACATATCTCCCTAAAACCTTAGATATCACCAGAGAAGTCTGAAACTTTATTGGGTTATAAAAACTGTTGGAACTGCTCCCCTTGACAGACAAAGGCCACAAACCCAGAATCTAGAAGACCTGGGAATAAAACAAACAGAACACTCCCAGGTACCATAGAATAGACCACAGAAGAGACCTAAAATAACTGGTATAAGTTAACAAGTTTTGGACGCAGGTTGCAGCTGTCTTCAAGAGATGGAATATGTTGCCCGTGCACTCATGGGCAGAATCATCACCCAACAAGCACACTATCTGCTTTGCCATTTACCTTCCTTTTCTAGTGCATAGCGCATATTATAAAAGAAAGGGAGAGGTGATTCACTAGATTTTTGTGGCAAAATGCTAAAGCAAAAGTGAAACTAGCTACACTCTTCAAAGATCAGACAAAAGATGCAACCTGGCAGATCAAATGTTACGGAAATGGAAACACTGATGTGGGTAGAATATGAAATATTTCTCCTGAAGCTGGTTATCGCCCTACCCTGGGTAAAAACAGATTCTCTTCTTCCCCCATCCAACTTACAACTTGGTTCTGGAGCACTCTAGAAATGTCTGGAAGGCTGTACACTCCCGATTTCACACAGATCCGACACTCACATACCTTGTGTATCAGCTTTTTGCAGCCATTAAATTATTGTGAAGGCTGGCTTATTTATTAATAAGTTGGAATGTAAAATAACTATTTGGAGGGAGAAGACGTGTCTAATGAATACTCATTGACCGGTTGCAAAATGTGAATCCCTTCGATTGGCTGCGCTGACTGGGATGGTGGCCTGCAAGAGTCCACCATGCTTGTCTTTGCACTTAAAAACATCTTTAAAGGAAAGCTTTCAGATGCCATTGAAAGATATTATTGAGAGTCGGTAGTGGTCCCCTAGACCGCTTCTTACTCCCCCTGAAGCTGCCACCATGATTCTCAAAGGGAAAAGCATAGCTAGGAGACCCCTTCCCATTTGCCACTGAGTTCCCAACTTCTCAGTCTAACTTATCAATAGTTTGTGATCGAAATTCTGGTAGCAAACCATGACATGGAGTACCCAATAGCAATTTGTAAGGAACCCTTCCAAAATACTGAGTCAGTAACCAATCCAAACCCCTTTTACGATTCAGAATAACTTTTCCAGATCAGAAAATGGGTTTAGTGCATAAATACAAGGGCTTTTTCCTGTTTCAAACTCTGAATTTTTGCAGTTTGGGGTAGTGTGTGAGAGTAAAAAATTGATTGAAGAAATCAAGTATTTGAAAGATGTCCTCAAATGATGGTATGTGACCAACTTGATATTTTCATACTGGATCCTCTATGGAGCAGTCCCAGTTTCCTGATAAACTAACCTTGTTCTGTGCAGATAGGAGTTAGATGAATTCTAGGCGGCACTTCCTACCAGGTTACATGCGACTCCCTTAGTATAAGGAGATCACACGCACAAACAGCTGTACATTGCCGTTAAAACATACAGTGCTTTTCCTCCTGCGTGGTCCATGCTTGTTCACAAGGTGTTACATGAATGACCGGAAAACAAGTAGGTTACCTACTAACAAAAACCACTTACTTTGATCACCGTTCCTTGTTTGGATTTCTGAGTATTCGGGGGCATAGTCATCTCTTCCAGTCACTGAAATGGCCAACAAACGCATAAGGTTCAGCAGAGAACACAAACTACATGTGACATAATCTAACATTTTCTATTGCGGGCATATAACATAACATACATTTTCGAACATAACGACTTGAGATTCATGTAGTTAGGATCATAAGTAACTAGTTGACGGGTTTACTATAATAAGGCTTTTTAAGCACTCCGGAACAGAGAATAAACTATCCACCTTTAGAATTGTGGGGACCTAAAAATGAATGCATACAACAGTTCAAAGATAAAAAAAAAAGTATTTGACAACAACACAATCTCATCATTTAATTAAGAGCTGCTCTAACATGTTTCTATTTTTTAGAGGAAATCTCTCTGGAACCACAGATATCGGGGTAATTGTGCCATCGAGTACCCTTAAATGTTATTATTCGACCTTGAAGATGGCTATCCGGTAAACTGTATTAAGAGGTACCAGTTGTCTGGTAGCAGACAGTACAGGATTGCCGAAATAGTGTAAACTGCCAGGCTCTTTTCAGTTCCGCTATGGGGGTAATAGTTGATAAATCATGGCAATGGGAGACCTCACCGGATCTCTAAGTAGTCCATAAATGAAAGAATGCCATTGAGTTCCTTTCAATTCCCGCAATTGCCACCTCTCTAATAGACCACACTCTTCCAGGAAGTTTGTATTATGAAGGCTCCATAATAACACAGTTCTCTTTCCTTTTGTTCCACAGCCTAGCCTCTGTGTCTGTTTCCCTCTTCCGCCTGCCTGGCTGACTGTCCCACCTGTTTCTGTTTTCAGTGGTTTCATGTAGTGTAATAGATGAAGTGTAATGGAGTTGGAATAAAATTGGCAAAGCATTTTCAGTGAGTACTACACAGTGGTCATTAAAAACAGACTACGTTTTCACACTATGGGGAGTTAACAGCTTACAACTGGATAACTATGTCTTCACTTAATTTCTCAATGACCATTTCTATGTTTGAAGATCCTTTCACAAGGCCAAGATATGTCTGAGCATACAGAGGGAATCCAGAGTTTCAGACTGAGGGAGTCTCAAATTTCACTTTTATCCTTAAGGCTCATGCCATTAAATAGTTGGTGGAGTGTCAGACGTGATCAATATCAACCTATTATCAATAGGGCCTAGAGAACACGTTGGCTATTTGTTTCATAAGTCATTTGTGAGTCCTTACAAATTACATTAGCATTCATTAGATGTCCTGGTCATCTCATTATTATAATCATAGTTTAAAGGTGAGAATTTTTTGCATCCATTTAGAAGTTCTAAGCCACATAGATCTACACTCTTTCATGGGCTCATTTATGCATTCTCTCCTTCTACCGTATAGCTACAGACAACGTCTCCTGCAAACCCTAATGAGATCTTACAGGCATACCACAGATGGTTACATTCTGCCATTAACTTTCCTTTTTTTTTTTAAATTCTTTATTCTAAAATGTTCCCAAATATAATACATAACATAGATATAAGAATGAATAAAGCCATTTCCTAAAGGATTGACCCCCCTTCCTACCCCCAGACATCACCCCCTCCCCCCCCCACCCCTACTGGTCGGTTTCACTTAACAAGAAGAAGAGAGGGGGGGGGGAAAAGGAAAAAAAGGGAAAATAAATCAGTTCTTCCACTGGCATGAGCAAGAAAAGAAAAAGAAACATTGTCTATAGAATCAAAGACAAACAAATTAATTGCAAATAATTAAATCAACAGTGAAGAGTCATATAAAATACAGGCTCTAATATTTGTAAACAAGAGTCACACAATGGTAATACCTGAACTACTTAATAGTTGATTTCTTGCTATCCTTGTCGCCCGTTTCCCCCCCTTAGCTATCTTGCGACCATCTTATCAGAGGGGCCCAAATTACCAACCCCTTTTCTCTTGCTCTACGCCCCTTTCTGGCATATACTGCAGTCTCTAACCTGTATACTGCCAAGAATCTACTTAGCCACTGTTTATTTATTTATTTTTTTAATTTTTTTTTTAAAAACCTTTATTTACGTCAGTCTGGAACACAGCTATTCAGCCGACATCCCGGAGGTTCGGCAGCCAATTAAGTACAACACATGGAAGTGTCCACAGCTCTGGTGCAGGAAAAAACAAAGGTTCCTTTTTTAGAACAACCTAAAATAAATAACATAAGCAAGGCATTATACACAATAAACTCGTGCCAGTTCCCGATGGGGGCGCGGCCCCATTCCCAAAGACAGAACAAAGCCACCAGTCGGGTGGATGAGGGAGAAGCAGAGGCGCTAACAATCTAGCATATTCTCCTCATGAAAATCCCAAGTTGGAAGTGAAGCTAGGGGGAAAGTTGCTCCTCTAACGGTTCAGTGGCCGGGGGCAGACATATATCACCCCTATACTGGTTCCATCGCCCCCATATCTTATGCCATTTCTTAGGCCGCCCCCGGGCACTATACACCGTCTTCTCCCTAAACATGCTCCAGTCCATATTTTCCATCCATGCTTCCATGGCGGGAGGTCTCTGAGAGCCCCACAGTCGCGCAATATCACGCTTCGCCACCATATTTCCTAGGGTCACCCATTGAGTCTGCGCCGCATCATAGTCAGTAGGACCCCAGACATTCAAAAGACAGCGCCGTGCCTCTGGCAGCAGTGCAATGCCTGTGACCTCCTGCATCACAACATGAATTCGCTTCCAGAACTCCGTGATCACACCACATTCCCATATGATATGTAGGAAGGTGCCCACCATCCCACAGCCCCTCTTACATAAGCCATCCTCGGAGAAACCCATATGAATCAGTCGGGGCCCCGTGACATAGACTCTATGAAGTATCTTAAGCTGTACCAGCCTTAGCCGTGCCGGGATCGCGACCTCCTTAGGAGAGGAGATGGCATACTGCCAGTCCTCATCATCCAGTTCCAGGCCGTCCCTAGTCCACTGATCACGCACCCCGAGGAGGAGGTCAGTCCGGACATTAACAAGCTTCTTGTAGATTAAGGAGATTGTACTCTCCGGCATATGGCCATCTAGGATCCGATCCTCCAAGGGAGAGGACTCAGGCACAGTCTCCCCCTCGACGAGGACAGACCGCAGAGCGTGGCGCACCTGTGCATACCGGAAATATTCCGTACCCTCCAGATCGTACTCCGTCCGTAGCTCATCAAACGATTTCACTCGTCCCTTAACCAGCAGGTCCCCCACTCTGGATATCCCGATCAGGTCCCATTTCTCGAACCCCTTCGTGTGCCAAAGTTTCCCCAACACATCTGAGTCAAACAGCGGAGTAGCGCGGGTAAGCCTATCCTTCCAACCCAACGAGTTCGTAACAGCCTTCCACACGTGCACCGCCGTCTTGGTCGGCACCGTGAGGGACCCATCCATTGACCTGGAGTAGAGTGCTCTAAAGTAATTCCCCCCGTACAGCAACCACTGATCCATAGCGAAGCCGGGGCTCAGCACCGGTCCGTAGACGCCGTGGTTGATCGCACTCAACTGGGTGGCCCAATAGTATCTTCTAATGTCAGGAAGCGCGATACCCCCATCGTACCACGGAAGGGTCAGCTTTGCAATAGCTATACGCGGTCGGCCATGCCACAGCAGCGAGCGCTGGAGGCTCTCGACCTCCCGAAAATAGCTGGCCGGCACCAGCTCCAGGGTATTCTGCAGGGCATAGAGAAAGCGGGGAAGAGACATCATTTTGAACAGCGCGGCCCGGCCTAGGAGGGAAAGCGGCAACCGCCGCCAACCCGCCACATCCCGCCGCAGGCGCGTCAATGGAGGGAGCAGGTTTCTCTCATACCGAACAATTGGATCGGTGGAGATATAGATCCCTAGATACAAAAAGCCATCCCGGGCGATCTGGATCGAGCAATTCCGCGGGAGAACAGGGACGTCTCCACTCAGGGCATACAGATACGACTTACCCCAGTTAATGGTGAGACCAAAAGAAGTCAAAATGTCACAGACTACTATGAGAGACTTCCTGGGTGAAGTGAGGTATAGCAAAATGTCGTCGGCATAAAGAGAAATGCGGTCCTCATGATCTGGTGACCATCGGATCCCCCGTATGTCCGGGTGCCACCGTATCCATGCCGCCAGCGGATCAAGAGCAAGAGCAAACAACAACGGCGACAAGGGACAACCCTGCCTGGTGCCCCTCCCCAGCTCGAACGGGCAGGACGCCCTACCATTGACCGCGACTTTAGCCAAGGGTCCTTCATATAGTAGTCTCACCCAGCCAACAAAGCCAGGCCCAAAGCCGAATTTTGCAAGTGCAGCCCACAGATATGCCTACTCTACCGTGTCAAAAGCCATCGTGGCGTCAAGTGCAGCCACAATGGTCGACTCCTGCAGCGTCCCCGTCCTTGCGAGCATGCCGTGGATGCGCCTAAGGTTCAACGCAGTGTTGCGGTGCGGGATGAAACCGGATTGGTCCGGATGGATCAGAACCCCGATCACCCTAATCAAGCGGTTGGCCATTATTTTAGCGAGGATTTTCGGCTCGGCATTAAGTAGCGAAATCGGCCTATAGGAGCTGCATTTATTCCTGGGCTTGCCATCTTTGTGTATGACCACAATTGTCGCCAGGCGTTGGTCGAATGGAAGGCATCCCATCTCCCGCGCCTCTACAAACATGGCTCGCAGATGTGGAGCAATCTTGTCCGGCCGGAGTTTATAGAACTCAATTGGCAGACCATTCGGGCCCGAGGCCTTGCCCGGGCGCAGTGAACGGATAGCACCCGCGACTTCGTCAGCTGTGATGTCACCATCTAGATCTTCCCTGTCTATGTCAGAGAGGCAAGGCAGAGCCAGATCACGCAGAAGTTCACACGAGTCCTCCACCGGCCTGTCCGACACCGAGGTGTAGACCGTGCGGAAATAATCTGCAAAGCACTGGACTATGCCATCCAGCTCAGTGACACTAACGCCACCCTCTGTAACAAGTTCTGGCACCACACGATTAACCCGCTCTTTTTTATCCAGCCACGCTATTAATTTCCCGGCCTTGTCCCCAACATCGTACAGTCGCCCCTGCTGCTCCCTACTCAGGGCTTTGGCCGCGTTCGTCACCAGGGCCTTATACTCCGACTGCTTAAGGCTCAATTTATGCAGCGTTGCTGCCGTAACCTCCTCCTCCAAGACCAACTCTAGAGCCGCTATCTCCGCCTCAATCTGTGCGACCTCCGCATCCCTCCGACGTTTGGCTGCCGCTATCAAGGAAAGGGCCTCCCCTCTCAGCACAGTTTTAAACGCTTCCCACAAAGACACCGCAGACGTGACCGAGCCTAGGTTTTCCTGGAAGTAGAGATCGACCGCCTTCAGCACAGCGCTACGAGTCCTAGGGTCACGGAGATACCAGGGGTTAATCGGAGCCACCCTGCCCACCACCTCTCGACCAACATCCATACAGATCCACACCGGCGAATGGTCAGAAATACCCCTAACCATGTGCCTAGCCTCAGACACAAAGGAGGCGAGTGCAGCCAAAGTAAGTACATAATCAATTCTAGAGAGACTGCCATGCGCCCCTGAGTGGAAGGTGTACTGCCGCTGAGTGGGATGCAGCAGTCTCCCAACAGTCAACCAGACCAAGGGTATCCACGAAATCTGTAAGCCATTTCTGCGCCCCCCCAGAGCTTCTTGGCGGGTGTCTATCAAGCAATCCGGAACCAACCGCATTAAAATCGCCACCCACCACCAACATCCCTTCTGGGAGATCCAGCAGAGCCCTCCCCAAGTCCTCAAATGTGGAGGGCTGCAGCGCGGGAAGGACATAAACAGAAACCAGGACCAAGGTCCTGCCCTCCCACCTCCCCGCCACAGCCGCAAATCGCCCCCTTTCATCAACAGTGGTGGAGTCAACCTCAAACGGCAGTGAGGCCCTAACAAGTATTCCAGCCCCTCTGGAGCCCGAGGAGAACCCCGAGTGCGCAACAAATTTGTAGCCCTTCCTGTTGAGTGCGTAGCACGTGTTACCTATCAAGTGCGTCTCTTGCAATAAAACTATATCAGGGGAGCATCGCTTCAGAAATTGCAGGACGATCCCTCGCTTAATACGATCCCCTAAGCCGTTAACATTCCAACTGAGTATCTTTAAGCCCCTACCCCCCATCCCGAAATGTAAGGAGACCACCACCCCCCCGAAGAACCGCACTCGAGCTACAGAAGCTTGCATCACTACGCCTTGCAAAACAAAAACCAACAACAACCACCTCAACAACCCCATTCCACCCCCCACCCTGCACCCCTGCGTAAGCTTGAAAAGCCCCCCCAACTTGCAGTGTGCCTGTCGCCCTATTCTAAAACTAGTCTACAAAAAGAACCCCAGAGGAGGAAAAAGCTCCCTTCATACCCCCGCTGCCCCCCGGGTTACTACCCTCCCGGAGAGACCGAAAACTGTGATTCACTGTCCTGGGCAAAGTCAAAATGATCTAGCACCAGAGTCCTCACTCGTGTTCATCACCGCCACCTTCTGCTCCACCAGCATGCTCCCCGCCAGCCCGTCGTTGGGGCAATGTATCCAGCCAGTCCCCGACCATGTCCGGTGATTCAAAAAAGAAAGTCCGCTCTTCATACACCACACGCAATCTGGCCGGGAAGAGCATGGCGTGTTTCAGTTCCATCCCTCTGAGCCTGCTCTTAACCGCCAGGAAGCTCTGCCTTTGCTTCTGCACCGCCTGGGTAAAGTCAGGATAAAAACTCACTGTGGTGTCCTGGAAAGTCATCGGGCCGGACACTCGTGATGCTTGTAGAATGGCGTCGCGGTCCCTGAAATTAAAGATCCTGGCGACAATCGGTCTCGGAGGGGCCCCCACCTTGGGCCTCCCGCCAGGGACTCTGTGGGCCCGTTCAACAGTAAAGAACTTACTGAGGCCTTTGGGCGCCAGACGGTTTACCACCAAGTCCTCCACGGACAGGTCCACTGACTGTTCCTCAGAGTTTTCCGGGACCCCAATAATGCGCACGTTATTGCGCCGTGCCCGGCCTTCAAAGTCCTCCAGCCGTCGGGCAAAGAGGTCGTTTGCGGACCTCAAATTTCGGACTTCCAGCTGCAGGTCAGAGACATTGCCCAGGAGGCCAGAGGTTTTAAGGTCCAAGGATTGAACCCGTTCATTGGTTTTCCCCAGATCTGCCCGAATCAAGTTGACGTCGATCGAGATTGTGTCCACTTTATGTGCCAGGGTCTCGAATTGCCGCCCGATAGAGGCCTGCATCCCCTCGATGGCCCCCATGACATCCTGCAGGGTTGGTTCCGTAGCGGGGGGCAAACCATCTTTCAAGGCTTCCAGTGGCCGACCCGATCCGCCCGGTAACTCCTTCTGCTGGGCATAACGATCCATGTTGTTGGTTTGGGTGTATCCTCCCCGCCTGGTGTTCTTGGGCTTCTGTTTTTCGGCTTCCGATTTGGCTGACATCGTGATCTGCTGCCGAAAACAGTCCCCTTGCCCATCCAGAGAAGACAATGCAACAAGTGACCGGCGCGGCTCACTCCCAGGCCAGGGCGCGATGAAATCAGGAAAGCGAAAGCGAAAGTGATGACACCGTCCTTCCGATGGCTCGCCCCTCACACGGCCGCTGTTGTTCAATTAGTGCTCGGGCACCGCGCCAGTGCAAGCCCCGGGCATCTGCCGGGGAGTAGGCCGCAAACTTCCATGTGGCACAACTTCGACCTCCGGTAGGCGATTTCCGTCCGGACAGCGACAATCACCTCAGCAACGGCTCGCCTCCAATGTTCCGGGTGTTAAAGGCAGGATTCTTCACAGGATTTTTGCCGGAGGGAGCGAGGGTCTCAGGAGCTCTGAGCTCACGCGGCCATCTTGGTCACGCGCTAGGCTCCTCCTCGCCTACCTAGCCACTGTTGACCTGTTGGTGGAGCTGGATCAAGCCAGTGAGTGGCTAAACAGAGTCTGAATACTCTCATGGCAATGAACAGAAAGGCCCGAACCCGCGCCGGGAGCAGAGGACTACTCACTCCAAGTACAAACAGCTGTGATGACAGATCTACTTTCTGACCCAAGTGAGATTCCAGCATAGCACCAACATCTCTTTTAATTGTATCCAGGTCCGGGCAGGAAGCAAACGTGTACAATGTCTCCAGCTGGACAGCCGCACCGTGGACATGTTGATGCCGCAACTCCTCCCCATTTTATAATCTTCTCCGGGCTTATATAGTGATTAAACCACGTTTTAAAACTTTGCAACTGGAGGTTGACTACAATACATGAAGTTTAGACCATATATAATGAATCTTCCGCTTCGCCCGCTCCCACCAGTAATCGTTCGTGCCAGCGGTCACAGTGTTTAGATAAGTCATCCGGCATCGTCTCATTCAATTTTGTATAAATCCCTCCAAGTGTACCCGTCCCTTTAAGCAAAATCTCAATCAACATCAACCGAGCAAAGCCACTACTGCCCCCTGTCTTCCTTGCTAGAAAATCTCTTATCTGGAGAGATTTTAAAAAGTTGTCTTTTCTCAACCCCAAATGTCTCCTTGATCGTACCAAAAGAAATCACCCCTGTCTCATCCATAACGTCACCAACCATTCTGACACCTTTGTTTTACCAATTTTTCATATGTCCGTCATTGAAAATACTAAGGAGTGACTCATTACTATACAATGGGGTATAAGCATTAATAAGCCCCAGACTGAGACTTTTCCGAACTAAGGTCTAGATTTTAAAAGCGCAAGTCAACGTCTTAAACTTCGCCCGTTAAGTAATTAAGATCCGTTTGTTGCAAGAGACAGCAGCAAGCCTTTGCCCCTAGTACCAATTCGTAAATTGAGGCCGGGGCAGCCATCTGTAGCTGATCTATTTCATCCCTAAGTAAAATACACATTTTATATAATATTGCAGCCCAATGATATAGCTGTAAATTGGGTACCGCCCAGCCACCTCTATCTCTAGGTAGCGCAAATTATTTCAGCGCTCTCCGAGGGCAACAGTTAGCCCAGAGAAATTTAGTAAACATCTGATTCATAGACTTAAACCAAGCCTTATCGATGGCCAAAGGAATTGCTGTAAAGAGGTATAACATTTTCTGCAAAAACAGCATCTTGATGACATTGCATCTCCCCACCAACGTGAGCTTGAGATTATCTATTCCATTAAAATCTGCTTTCAATATTGGAAATAATGGGCCCAGATTAGTTTCACCAATTTTTGACACATCTGCCATTATTTCGACCCCGAGGTATGTTGCCTTCCGTTCGACCCGTGGGCCATTAATCTGGAGCCCCTGCCAACAACGAGGGTTTCTGTTTCTTTTTCAATTTCTTCTAGTGCGCCCAGTGGGTTAGGAGTCACAATTGCTAGATCATAGGCATTAGCCAGGATCTTAGTGCTCCCCCCATTACTATGTATTGCTAAGATCTGATTATTGTCTATAATCTTCCTAACTAAGGCGTCCATGTACAAAGCAAATAATAGGGGGGAGCATGGACATCCTTGACGAGTCCCCCTACTAATTGAAACAGAACCTGACAATTCCCCCATTATTGCTACTCTGGCCACCGGATTGCTATACATTATTGCGATGGCCTTGATAAAGGCTGCGCCTAGCCCTCTACTCTCAAGTGTTGCCCACAAGAAAGGCCAGGAAACCCTAGCCAATTTTTATAAAATTCCTCCGGGATGGAATCAGTACCTACTGCCTTCCCATTTACGGGGGACCTAATAGCACCAGCAACTTCCTCTGCCGTAATGGGTACCTCCAGCGCCTCCCTTTCTTCGCTTGATAACTTTTCCCCTGGAAGCCCTGCTAAATAATCATGAATTTCCTTTTCACTACCACTAGTTTCTTCAGTATACACCTGTTGATAGAATCGCTGAAAAGCAGCCCGTATATCTGAAGGCTCTGAGATTAGCCCGTCCAGAGGATCTTTAATTTCGAGTATACCCCCCTGTGTCACCTGTTGTCTAATGCGCAACGCAAGCAAGTGTCCCACTCTCTCACTGCATTCATACATTTTGGATCGCCAGACGGCATATTTCCCTGCCGCTTTCCTTGCCGAAACTTCTAAAATTTTAGTTTTAGCTAATGCCACATGTGTTTGTGCCCACCCCCCACTCGTAATTACATCTAATTGTGTTTCTGCTTGAACCAACTTTCTATAGAGTTCCTGAATGTGCTGTTTACCGTGCTTCTGGGACCTCCAACCATACCTTGATGTTTCCCCTCTTATCCCAGCTTTCAGAGCGTCACATACCACCTCCACCCGTGTACTACCCCTATTTTCAGATATGAATCTGGAAATCCATATTCGCATATGTGCAATATATTCCTCATTGTAAAGGAGTGCTCTATCAAAGGTCCACCGTGGTGACACTGGTTTTGAGGATTGAAATGAAATCTCGAGGACTAGCGGATTGTGATCAGACATTACCCATGGAAATTTAGAGATCCAGCAGTTTGTCGAGAGCCCCTGAGACACAAATAAATAGTCTAGCCTAACGTGTGACTGGTGTGGGGCGGACAAAAAGGTATAACCTAAATCTTGGGGTTCTTGTGAGGCCCAGACATCAATGAGTCCGTGTGTCATGCATAAATTGACTAAAGATTTAAAAACTTTAGGTTTACGACCACGATATAGCCTAGGCCCTACTTAATATTATTGGTGCTCATATTTATATTGAAATCGCCACAGATAATTAAAGGTAGCGGCCACCCAACAAGTTCCGTATTTAACCAATTATAAAGAGCAGGATCATCAAATACTGAACCATAGACCGAGCATAAGCGTAAAAGAATAATTATCTGCATAGCATTGAGTGATGACCCATCTGCCAAGCTGATCACCCTCAGAGCGTGGAAAACAGAGAGTTTTTCTACGAGCCATAATAGCAACCCCTTATGTGGTGTTCCTTGGATTGCGGTGGAAACCAGATGGTATCCTGCTAGTTCGGCCATCTTATGTCTACTAGCTTCTATATGTGTCTCTTGCAAACATACTATGTCTGCCTTCAGATATTGAATATCTTCATTAACCCTGCGCTTTTTTTGAGGATTATTTAATCCACAAATGTTAACAGATGCGATTATTAGCTTACCCTTTCCATTTGTCTTGATCAAACATTTAAGTAAAGACCTCAATGCTATCAGTGCCATTTCATAAAATTCAACCCATTGGACCAGCCCTTCACTGAATACCTTCCCTGCCCCCCAAACCCATTCCTCCTCCTCTACCTTTAGGCAACAAAGATCCAAAGACCCTTGTGATGCCTCCTGCATGATACTGCTTCCCACCACCACCCATCAAACTCCACCAAGCAAACAGCAACAAAAAAAACCAATGTGAATATTTGTCCAATTACATCAACACTCAGATTCTTTGTGTTTTGGAATCCCTGATATTTCTTGTAAAAAATCCTGAGCTTGAATTTCAGAAGAAAATACCCTTATATTTTCCCGATGAATGACTTTGAGCCGAGCTGGACTCAGTGGATACACCTCACAGCCAAACTTCTGAAAGGGAGTAATTAATTGTCGTAGCCTCCACCTTCTTTCCACCGTAGTATGGCAGAAATCAGGCCTGACGAAGAAGTAATGTCCCTCAGCCGAGCGTCTTGTTTCAGACCGTGTTTTATCAAAGACTGCTTGTCGTAGGAGAAAGTTGCCAAAGAATATTAATATAGCTGTAGGTTTATCATTCACGTCATTCTGCCCCTTCCTTTTTTTAAGCATGAGTGGAAAACGATGTACTTGCTGCACCTCTGTGTCCCAATCCGCTAATTCGGGGAAATTGCCCTTCAACAGGCGCAGCACAAATCTTCTGATGTCTTCCCTTTCCGCTTTTTCCGGTATACCCAGTAGCCTTAAATGATTGCGCCACTGGCAGTTTTCAAAGTCTTCAAGCTTCCCCATGACGCATGTTCGCATGGTTCTCCCCTAAACTACGTATCCTAAAACAACAATGCAAAAAACTAGAATAGATATGGAGGAAAGACTTTTAACCGAGTAAGAAACAAGAATACAGGGCGGCCATTGGAACATACAAGGAAGAAATAAAAAGATCCCAGGCTGCCTATTACGAGGAAAAGATTGCACTAGCAGCCAATTCCCTGAGAGAAACCTTTCTCATTGCTAAAAAGTTACTTAAAGTTCCCAACCCTCCGGCGGAACCAGATCCATCGGGACACCGCTGCAATGAACATGCTGAATACTTTTCTAACAAAGCACAACATATTCTCAAGCATCTTCCCCAAAGAGACAGTGATATTGTAATTGAACCTATGGATTCAGGTCAGCACCAAAATGAACAATATTTGGAGACCTATACCCAGTTGACTCAGGAGTCTTTTTTTAGCTATCCTTTCTTCAGTAAAATCAGGGTCGCCATTGGACCCTGCACTACCTAACATTCTGAAACTGGTAGTACCTACAATTGCCCCCACCATCACCGTCCTGATTAATGCCTCCCTCGCATCGGGTATGGTCCCCTCCGAGTGGAAAAGGGCAATGGTAAAAGCATTGCTAAAAAAAACACATTTGGACCCTGCCGACCTGGGCAATTATCGCCCCATCTCGCTCCTTCCTGGAATCAGTAAAATCGCGGAGAAACATGTTAATCACACACTCTCTGCTTTCCTTGAGTCCCATAACTTGCTTCATCCCTCACAAACAGGCTTCGCCCCCGTCAGGGCACCGAGACCACCTTATTAGCGGTAGTGGAAGAATCGAGAAAGATCTCAGAAAGATCTTCTGCCATAATCCTCCTCGACCTGAGTGCAGCCTTCGATACGGTGAATAATCAAATCTTGATTCACTGTTTCAGGAGCGTAGGAGTGATAGGCACGGCCCTACTATGGCTCCAATCTTTTCTAGAAGAAGGATCCTTCCAGGTTTTTGAAGGCAACACTTTTTCAAAACTTTTCCCTCTTCAGTGTGGAGTCCCTCAGGGTTCAGCCCTGAGCCACACTCTCTTCAATGTCTGTATGTCCCCACTTGCGGATATTACATCCCCCTTTGTGATTCATATAGTAACATATGCCGACGACACACTGTCAGTGGCGTAACGAAGCTTGAGGGGACCCCCCTGCAAAGCAGATGGAGGGGGCCCCTCCCCCGCCGGCGGCCCGGCCCACCACCAACCACTTTGCCCTACCATTCAGAAATCTTGTATATTTTGATTTGAAACCTCCAAGATTTAACTGAAATGCCTCTATATTGTCTTTCTCCAAGTTCTAATGAGAAAGTGGGAAACACTCTTAACATACAAGCTATGCCATTTGTAACAATACTGCGAAAAGCAGATTATTTAACTGAGGCAGCAATCAGAACAATGCCAAGGAGCGATCCTATTGTCTCAGGAACTGCCTATGGCTGAATAACAAAGAACAACTATGAAGGGTCTGAAATAGAATTGACAATACCTTGAAACTTTGAAAGACAAATCCAAACCTGCAATTCCATAAAAACTCGACTGACAATATACACGAGAAGTACACAAGATATAACTCCGTATCCTGCGAAAGTCAAGAGAAATAGACTGGTGAATTATCTGCATGCAACACACCAGCGACTGTCAAGGGTTTTGCATGATAATAACGTGAACTGAGGAAGCAATTTTAATCATAATGTCTTTATTAGTAAGCATTGCAAAACAGGCAGGCAAACAAGGATGAGGAACAAAACTGTTTGGATGCTTGAGAACATTAATGCAGATGTTTGTCTGTTTTAATTCATCATTTCTGTAGTGTAAACAATGCTAAGTACAAGATTTATGGTACACGTATTACAGACAAGTGCAAGCAACACCATAAATAACACTGCATGTAGAGTAAAAACAAACCATATCAGCAAGTACCTAATGACTATCTATACAAACTGTAGTTGGTAAAGCAAAAGAAAAAGTGCAAATACTTTCAAAGTGCAAAATAAAGCAATCACCAGTCCAGCAATATACAAAAATCAAGCATGTTTTGTAAAACAATCCAACTTTCTTCTTGCATCAAGGTGAAAATACTTTCAAAGTGCATGGTAAAAACAAGTCCAGCAGTATGCAAAAATGAAGCCAGGTTAGTCAAGTAATTCCCCATTTGGTGTGTGCATATAGGCACATATATTTTATTTCAAAGCAGCTGATAAACAACAACTACAGCACCATACAATAATCAAACCAGTTTAAACTAACAATTCCCTTTTTGAAGGCTCAAATATTTGAAAGTGACTAGCAAAACAGTAACAAGTAGAGCAGGCAGCAGCATGCATAAATCAAACCTATTTAGTCATTGTGTTTATACAAACCCGCAGCCCAGGTTACATGTGAAGTGTGGGTGCCTGATGGGGAAGGATCTGGGAGTCCTTTCTGTGCTCCTCAGTACTGGACAGACTGATCATGAAGTTCCAGATCTGCCAGACTTGATCTCAACAGAACTTTCCAAAAAGACAACTTCAGAAATAAAAGAAAAACATATATTCCAAGACATCCTCACTTCTTGGGGAGCCTTCCCAATCTAAATGCGACTGCAGTCATGTACACACACATAGAACAATAACAGAGACAGACAGTCCAGTATATTCTGGACAAACACAGCATTGCAGCAGAACGTGGCAAATAATAAATTTCTATACTTTTCTTGGCAGGCCACCTGGAAGGAGAAGGGTGCCTCATTGTTCACTGTGCAGGGTGAGTTTGGGGCAGTTCTTTCCTGTCACGTCCCTGCCGCCTCGGACGGGGCTGGACTATAGCTGGCAGTGCCGTGGCAGCCTCGGGTGCGCAGAAACCTGAGACTTTCACTCTCCATAATGATGCTGAGCATTCATGACTTCTTCCAGCACCCATCACCAATCTACTGCCCCAAACTGTCCTTTCACTTGCTAAGGTGTCTCTGCGCTCCACAAAACTGGGCGAACTTGTGCTAGCAAAGGTTGTGGTTAATCAGAAGTCCAGTACTTCGATCAACTTGTTTAGGACGATATGTGGTTTGAAACGGACTGGACGCTTGTTAGCTGAGCTCTGCTACTGCGCTTTCCTGGACTTCACATTCTTGTGCTAATTTCCTGAGATTTCAGTTTCCCACCCAAGATTCAAGCTGTCTCGGAGATGGGATATTTCAAAAGCAAATATACACCTGTCCTAGTTCCTTTTACTGTCTAGCCTGACCTCGAGGTGCTATTGGCCCACGGACCACAGGACTTCCAGTAACAAGGGAACTCCACACCCTGAGTGCAGCATCAATACCCCCCAGTTGCAGAATTTGCACAGGGCGCATCACAGGAGACCGGCTCACCCTAGACCTAATCTTATTTGGGCTGCATCAGTCTCAAGAAGTTATGTGGAAACACCAGATTGTATTCTGGTTGTGCAGATATATGTCTATATATAAAGATATGTAGAAATGCAGGTATGGGCTCCGATTGTGTAAAACGATTCTCGAAGTTGTTGAAGCTAAGAAATGTGTGGGTGGTGACATTCTATCACTCTTTGGAAAAGGTTCAAAGTGAAGGGCTTCTGATGCAGCACTTCAGATATGCACATTAGTGCTGGACAAATATACACAGAGAACGATAGTGCAGTCTTTGTTGTGCTTCTGACCTGATATGAAATGTCAACGAGTGCTTAGTGAAGAATTGTGCTTTCGTTTTGTTTCTATTGTTCAATGGTTAAATAGTGGCATGACTCTGAGTTATGAATATCTATGTGTGGAGTTTGGAGCCCTCGCCTGTCAAATGATAGCGCTGAATGGGTTTCTGTATATTCTTTAATTTGTGATAGACCCTAATGCCTGTGCTGTATAAAACCAGATACATACACACATATCTACCTCCGGCCATGATTAGCTGAATCTTGATTCAGTTTTACGTCATCCCACTGCAGTAACACCGCAGACTATCTCCAGAGTCATGCCAACAGCCACCCTCTTCTTGTTATGGTTGGTATAGATCCAGCAGCATAGGGCGCAAGGAGGTTCTTGTTTGCGCCTCGAAATGCTGGAAGCGCTTCCGCTGAACATTCAAAACTGCTGAAAACCTGCCTCTTTAACTCTCCTGAGCCCTCCCTCTGTGTCTGTCAAGGCCTTGTGAGCTAGCGCCAAGACACTTCCGGGTATTCCTTGTGCTTTAGAAGTCCTAACATAACACAATACATCACAACATATCACTCATTACACAACACATCATAGCACATTACTCATAACATAACACATTACAACACATCACTCATAACACATCACAACACATTACTCATAACACAACACATCATTCATAACAGATCACTCATCACAGCACATCACAACGCATTACTCATAACACATCACAACACATTACTCATAACACACCACATCACTCATAACAGATCACTCATCACAGCACATCACAACACATCACTCTTTTCACAACCCATCACTCTTATCACAACACATCACTCATAACACAACACATCGCAACACATCACAAATAACACAACACATTACTCATAACACAACACAACACATCACATCACTCATAACACAACACATCGCAACACATCACTCATAACACAACACATTACTCATAACACAACACATCATAACACATCACTCCTATCACATCACAACACATCATTCATATCAAAACACATCATAGCACATCACTCATAACACAACACACCACTCATATCATATCACATCACAACACATCACTCACATCACATGTCACTCCACAACATAACATCACCCATATTACCACACATCACTCATAACACAGCATACCACAACACATTGCTCATAACACAACACATCACTCATATCATAACACATCACTCCACATCATAACACGTCACTCATAACACAACACACCACTCATAACACAACACATCACTAACACAATACATCACTCATAACACATCACTCATTTCACAACACATCACTCATATCACAACACATCATAACACATCACTCCACATCACTCATAACACAACACACCACTCATATCATATCACATCACAACACATCACTCACATCACATGTCACTCCACAACATAACATCACTCATATTACAACACATCACTCATAACACAGCACACCACAACACATTGCTCACAACACAACACATCACTCATATCACTCCACATCATAACACATCACTCACAACACATCAATCATATCACAACACATCATAACACATCACTCTTATTACAACACATCACTCATAACACAACACATCACTAACGCAACACATCACTCATTTCACAACACATCACAACACATCACTCATATCACAACACATCATAACTCATCACTCCACATCATAACACATCACTTCACATCACAACACATCACTCCACATCACAACACATCATAATATATCACTCACATCATAACATATCACTTCACAACATAACACATCACAACTCATCACTACACATCATACCACATCATACTACATCACTCCGCATCATAACACATCACTCATATCACAACACATCACTGCACATCATAACACATAACACTTTTGCAAACTTCTGTGAGGAGGCTTGAAAAGTAGGGTGCATACACAGGCCCTGAGATCAACAGCTCATCAACAATCTTTACTTTCACGAAAGTCTAGCAACCATTAAAATCCTGTCCAGGTTTTAATATCTTTCCCACAAAGATGTTTTCTGAAAAGAACGCCCACCGCAGGGTTTGGATAGATTAAAGGTAGTAGACAGACTGTCTCCTTTCATGGTCGCTGCCACCGACACCAAGTCACTGTTCAGTTTTTCCATTTCCAATCCCATTAATTTTGTGTACAGGAGGATTGCAGTATTTGTACAAGTAAAGTGAATGAATGAATGAAAAAAAATGAATGAATGGATGGATGAATGAATTAATAGCCACATTTCTAAAGCAGAATAGCTGCACAAAAGCCCGTCCCAGTGCTTATGTAAAGCAGCGACTTACATAACGCACTATTAATTAAATCTCATTAAAAAGCCAAGTTCTCAGCTGCTTTCTGAAGCAAGTCTCACTCTTAGGAAGATGGACCTATGAAGATGGGATTCTGTCCCAGGTGTTTGCGGACAGAGGGGTAAATGCCCCCTTCAACTAGTCTAATCCCACGAATCTTTAGTAGAGAGGATTTAGACCAGGGGTCTCCAACCTTTTCTGTAGTGAGAGCTACTTCTGCTCAAGGAAAGTCTTCCCGAGCTACTAGAAAATGTTATAACTGTAAAATAGTGACTACTCTATGACCACCCAAAGCAAGATTTTCAGTAGTTACCACCCAAGTATACCAAGTGCGGTTACCAGCAGAAATGCTGGGAAAAAATTCTTCAATATTAAATGCCTCCCCTTGACTTATGAAGTAACATTCAAATCTTGACATGCCCAGTGGCACAAAGGACATAAGCACAGCAGTACGTCTCCCCAGCTCAGCTTGAATTATCATTCACCAGTTTCGGAAAATGCACATTTTTCTATCTAATACTACTTTCCACTGTGGGCAAACAAACTAAATTTTCCAGAGGAAACCCCATTTTTGAAAATTAAAACGGCCTTTAAAATATCAGTTTTCAGTTTTTGAGAAATGCACAGTCTCAAAACATCAGCTTGTCATTATCATCATGTACTCCCATTTAAAAATGCCTCATATGGACAGACTACTTTGAGTTCCCAGGTATTACAGTCATATGCCATGGATGCTCACCATTGGTATAGGAAACAATGGTCTTAGACTTCTTTAAAGCTACAATTCAGTTATGAAAAACATTCATTAGTCAAAGGGCATCCGGTACATATAGATTCTATAGACGATCTCAAAGTCCACGACGGACAGCGACCCATGAACCTTTCTCTGAGGTGACTAGTCTTAGTGCTGCTTTGTGAAAATAAAAGTGTGCGAAACAAGGAAGCGCGCGTGCAGAGGACCGTCTCACACATTCCTAAAGTGCTGGAAGGAACCATCTTCAAAATGGCGGGTCCTGTACATTTTCACAAACCGTAAGGTGCTGTTTGGGATGGTGGCAGCATATTTGTTAAGATATTCCTCCCTCGCAACCTTACCGTGCATGAGAAAGAGCAGCAAGGCACACAAAAAGCAGACTGTTGGCCTTTTCATGAATATTAATCGGCGAGCGCTCCCTGCTATTTCAGATACTGAACCTGTGCCCCCCTCAAAGAGCCCCAAATGAAGACACTAAAAGCTCTGGGAACGGCCTGCGCTGAGGCTCCAAAGAGTGGAGGCCTGTCTCCTGACCGACCTGACTCGTCTCGGACAAACAGACTGAGACTCACCTGAGGCCTGGCCTGGCTGCAGCTTCAGCCTTCAGAGGCAGACGCGAGGGCCGGGGGGGCAGCAGGACCTGGCAAGGCTAGCCGCTAGCCTAGCCAGGCACGGTGATGACGGTCCACTCCTTCAGTAGTGGTCTCGTATCGTGCTGTGCTGGGACGTGTCCTCTGGGATGCCTCACCCACCGGCATGTATGGGCCCGGTGACGACCCCAAAAACGGAGATTAAAAGTCTAGGTATCTGGTTAGATAGATCAAGACCTCACATTTAAAGCTCAAGCCAGGAAGACGGCTGCATCATGTTACGGCTTGCTAAGAATGATACGCAAAGTGCTTCCTCTTTTACCTGGTCAAGCCAAAAAACTGTTGGTCCCAGCCCTAATTCTTTCAAGGATAGATTATTGCAATGCCCTTTACTTAGGTGCCCCAAACTCAGTGGTCATGAACCTGCAAATAGTGCAGAATTCTGCAGCAAAACTGCTCACGGGGACCCACAACCGTTGTTCAGCAAAGCCTGCGCTACGCGCTCCCCACTGGTTCCCGGTTCAAGAAAGAATCAATTTTAAAGCCCTTTGCGTTGCCCACAAGTCTCTGGAAGGGAGTGGATCACCTATCATCCAAAAGTTGATCCGTCTTTATAAGGCTAACAGAAGACTACGCTCAGATGAGCTCCACCTAGCAGAGATACCCAGGATCAAGAAGGCCAGAAATGGAGGCCGACTCTTTTCCTACAACGCCGCCAAGCTCTGGAACACCCTCCCACTGGATCTTCGTAGAGAATCCAACCATCTCACATTCCGAAAACACCTAAAGACCTGGCTTTTTGCATAGGGGTCATGCCAACTCTAGTTGCCGCTACAGCACTGGGATGCTCTTGGGTAGCCATACGCTATATAAAAGCCTTTTTCATTTCATTCATGACATCCGTCATTCGTTTGCTGTGACTTGTTGGACAGTGCTCTCAACTCCAGCCTCTAATATCATAACTCGCTCTTCCAGCACCGTTGTTCTTTCGGCGATTTTTATGCACGCTTTATTTACTTTCCTAATGGCCCCTTGTAGCATCTTCGTTGCATTATGTTCGTGTCTAGCTTCAGTCTGGATCTGATTGAGAGTGAAGTATATGAAACCCATCGAAGGAGATGACTCCATCGCAGACTTTGGTTGAGAAAGCATAATATTTTCCCCTTGTGCGTTATCATCTGCTGCCAATCCTCCATCCTCGATTCCAAAATGTTTAGTTGAATAATCCCATTTTAATTGGCTGGACTGGCTATGATCTGATTCAGTTTGCCTGGCCTCCCGTGCCTTTCTGCCTTTATTTCTATTTCTCCATGTCTGAGAGGAAAGGTGCTTTTGCGTGCGGGGGTTAGATGGTGAGCTGTCCGAATCCATCTCTGAATCTTCCAGCGCTGATGCCTCATTCTCGCTAACATTAGATAGCTCAGAGTCTTCATTGAGGAAAAATAATTTCCCCCCCTTCTGGGGTCCCACCGATCTTGTGTTGAATCTGAGAAAGTTTAGGGTTAGGTGGCAAGCCTTCATTAATGACCTGCTCCTTATTCTCATGTTTGCCTGGCATGATAGTACAGTCAGAGCACTCTGATCCCCCCTGTAATTGC
This sequence comes from Triturus cristatus, assembly GCF_964204655.1. Classification (NCBI taxonomy): domain Eukaryota; kingdom Metazoa; phylum Chordata; class Amphibia; order Caudata; family Salamandridae; genus Triturus; species Triturus cristatus. The sequence goes on along the minus strand of NC_140590.1, from coordinate 630,114,391 downwards.
TCCCATTGACCCAAACATAAAGATGCATGAGGCGCGAGTCCCGTACTTACACTGTCCAGGGGTGAAAGGCTGTTGCCACCAGCAGCCGGTACCAGTACAATTTCACCATTAAAATCATTGGCAGCTTCTCCTTTCTCTTCCTCTCTCGCCCTGCCAGAAAACATCCCTGGAATCACTCGCTGCTTGACAGGGCCGCCTCCTCACCAGGACACTGATCTTTGCCTTTCTGTCTCCCCGGTGCTGCCTCCTTGTTTCCTGTTGTTGCGGGAGTAGCATCTCCTGCTTTCCTCCCGATCGGCGTCTTCCGAGCCGCCGCAGGGCATCGCTGTCTTTGCACTTAAAAACATCTTGGGGCATATCATCAAGGTGGCTCCAACTCCATTTCCAGTGGCGCCACATTCCCGCGGTCCAAGGGGGTTTAAGCTGTTTAGGTGGCAGGCCGATAAGCCGAAACTGGCGTACGCCGTTGCTCCAGCCGGACAGTATCTTCTGAGCTGCCCGGATCACCAGGTGAGCGAGTTCTGTAATTCCCGCCTGCGTTCTTCCAAACTGTCATTTCCAGCTATTCTTTTTGTAGAAGATGGACATCTAGAGTGGATTAAACAAGAGTTCCATGGAGCCATAGATGGGTGGTTTACCGCAGCCTCGCGCAGCCGCCATCTTGCCTACACACTGTTTGTGACGAGTTGGACACAATCCTTCAAGTGCAATTAAATAGGTTAGGTAAGTTAGTTCCATTTCTGAAGGCCTTTGTAGCTGAATGAACCATCAAAGCACATGATCTATATTTTACATTTATACTAGGTATAGTTATAATAAAGATATCCTCATAGAAATAAAGGAAAGAGGATTATATTAGTAAAATAAGAAAAAAAAAAAATGTGTGCTAAAACACAAATGGTTATGAGCAGCTGTGTCAAATTTGAAGATTGCCTTGTTTCAGAATGTACACAATAATGTATCCTTAAATGTTACACTAAACCCATGGGACAATATCATGAACATGGATGCTTAAGAGTGCTATGAAGTCCCTGGCAAGAGGCTTGCTTATACCTCACCGCAGCAGTAGAAGAAAATTTAAGACTGTTAATACTAAAACTGTGGTCTCAAAAAGCAGTCACAATTTGTGTACCAGCTTTTTGCAGCCATTAAATTATTTTGTAGGCTGGCTTATTTATTAATAAGTTGGAATTTAAAATAACTATTTGTAGGGAGAAGATGTGTCTAATGAATACTCATTGACCGGTTGCAAAATGTGAATCCCTTCGATTGGCTGCGCTGACTGGGATGGTGGCCTGCAAGAGTCCACCATGTTTGTCTTTGCACTTAAAAACATCTTGGGGCATATCATCAAGGCGATGCGATAAAATTATTTCGGACAAAAAGCGGCAATACTTTTAGCGCCCTATCAGCATGGACACACTAACGTGTGATTCCATGCCTCAGCGCCTGTTTCCTGAATGCCCAGCTTTGCATCTCTAATGAGATGCAAAGTGGGCGTTCCTTCCCAAAATAACTGGAGAAATGTCGCTTACCGACATTTCTCCAATTATCAATGGGCACGCTAACAAGCATAGCGCTAAGAAAAGTAGCGCTAACCGCAGTTATCGCTACCTTCTTTACGCCTGCTTTTAGTTTGACTTAGCCATGATATCCAATGGAAGGTGGATATCATGGTTAAGTCTGCCCTGCCCTATCAACAACGTATCGCCAAACGTTGTGCGATTATTGCTGGAATCCCAGCGATAATTGCACATTTGGCAGCTAACTCGGTTATTTTTATCGCTCTGGAGGTAAGCGTCGCTGATAGCGTGCTATCTTCGTGATAAAACAAGCGATAGCCGGCGATAATTATCCTAGCGCTAAGTGCGCTTAGCGATAATTATCGCCGGTTGTTGATGATATGCCCCCTTATTTTTTTAAATGCCCAATTACCTTAAAGGAAAGCTTTCAGATGCCATTGAAATATATCATTGAGAGTCGGTAGTGGTCCCCTAGACCGCTTCTTACTCCCCCTGAAGCTGCCACCATGATTTTCAAAGGGAAAAGCATAGCTAGGAGACCCCTTCCCATTTGCCACTGAGTTCCCAACTTCTCAGTCTAACTTATCAATAGTTTGTGACCGAAATTCTGGTAGCAAACCAAGACACATGGAGTACCCAATCGGAATTTGGAAGGAACCCTTCCAAAATACTGAGTCAGTAACCAATCCAAACCCCTTTTACGATTCAGAATAACTTTTCCAGATCAGAAAATGGGTTTAGTGCATAAATACAAGGGCTTTTTCCTGTTGGAAACTCTGAATTTTTGCAGTTTGGGGTAGTGTGTGAGAGTAAAAAATTGATTGAATTAATCAAGTATTTGAAAGATGTCCTCAAATTCTGGCATTTGACCAACTTGATATTTTCATACTGGCTCCTCTATGGCTTTAGGGCGGAGCGACCGGTGCCACCGCACCGGGTGCCGGATTCTGGGGGGCGCCGTGTTTGCAAGTTATTATTATTTAATACACCATTCTGCCGCGTTCCTTTCCTCCAGCAGTTTCCGGGTGACAGAGAAATGTCAGGATAAATCCTGTGTTCTTTCTGAAGAGAGGTCGGAGTTTTGTTTGTGTTTAATTGGGGTTTTGACTTCCTATAAAGTAGTGCAGAGGGGTAATGCTTCTGTTGCAGAAAATAAGTACCCAACAGATTACAAAGTGCATAGAATGTAAATAGGTCAATGAGTTACTGCTTTTAAAAGAGACATAATTTTGTTACTCGCAGGTTATAAATTAAAATCATAATACAGGATTTGAATTTATAAATTGCAAGTAAAAAAATTAGGTCTTTTAACGGCAGTAACTCGTTGACCTATTTACATTCTATGCACTTTGTAATTGTACTGAATTATTAACTTTTATCAAAGAACGCTGCAAAGTATGGAATTGATCAAAGAGTAATGTTGCAAAAATGATTAATTTGGGCAGAAATCCATTCTCAATGTTAAAGCGAACACCCAACTATGGTGTTCCATTTAAAATTCTGAGTTTGTGCTTCTCTAGACCAAGAAATATTAAACTATACTGCCTACCAGTATTGATGACATGTGGCTCCTACACCTTGTAGTCCTCTGTCTTATGTAACATTTCCTATACGTTGACTTATACACTTATGATTGATTGTCTAAGTGTGTGTGTGTGTGTGTGTGTGTGTGATGTAAAGTGCTCTGACACCCTACACTGTTATGAGTGGCGCCATATATGCATGTGAGAGAGAGAGTGCTATATTTGCATCTGAAAGAGAGTTAAGGAGAGTTGGGCACCGTTAAAAGGCAGTGGTGTGGGAATCCGTGGTGGAGGTGGTCATTGGGGGGGCGCCAACAAACATTTTCGCACCGGGCGCCACCAGGTCTAAAGCCGGCCCTGTATGGAGCAGTCCCAGTTTCTTGATAAACTAACCTTGTTCTGTGCAGATACGAGTTAGATGAATTCTTGGCGGCACTTCCTACCAGATTACATGCGACTCCCTTAGCACAAATAGCTGTACATTGCCGTTAAAACATACAATGTTTTTCCTCCTGCGTGGTCCATGCTTGTTCACAAGGTGTTACATGAATGACCGGAAAACAAGTAGGTGACCTACTAAAAAAAATCACTTACTTTGATCACCGTTCCTTGTTTGGATTTCTGAGTATTCAGTGGCATGGTCATCTCTTCCAGTCACTGAAATGGCCAACAAACGCATAAGGTTCAGCAGAGAACACAAACTACATGTGACATAATCTAGCATTTTCTATTGCGGGGCATATAACATAACATACATTTTCGAACATAACGACTTGAGATTCATGTAGTTAGGATCACAAGTAACTAGTTGACGTGTTTACTATAATAAGGCTTTTTATGCACTCAGGAACAGAGAATAAACTATCCACCTTTAGAATTGTGGGGACCTAAAACTGAATGCATACAACAGTTCAAAGATAAAAAATAACGCATTTGACAACAACACAATCTCATCATTTAATAAAGAGCTGCTCTAACATGTTTCTATTTTTTAGAGGAAATCTCTCTGGAACCACAGATATCGGGGTAATTGTGCCATTGAGTACCCTTAAATGTTATTATTCGACCTTGAAGATGGCTATCCGGTAAACTGTAATAAGAGGTAGCAGTTGTCTGGTAGCAGACAGTACAGGATTGCCGAAATAGTGTAAACTGCCAGGCTCTTTTCAGTGCCGCTATGGGGGTAATAGTTGATAAATCATGGCAATGGGAGACCTCACCGGATCTCTAGGTAGTCCATAAATGAAATAATGCCATTGAGTTCCTTTCAATTCCCCCAATTGCCACCTCTCTAATAGACCACACTCTTCCAGGAAGTTTGTATTATGAAGGCTCCATGATAACACAGTTCTCTTTCCTTTTGTTCCACAGCCTAGCCTCTGTGTCTGTTTCCCTCTTCCGCCTGCCTGGCTGACTGTCCCACCTGTTTCTGTTTTCAGTGGTTTCATGCAGTGTAATAGATGAAGTGTAATGGAGTTGGAATAAAATTGGCAAAGCATTTTCAGTGAGTATTACACAGTGGTCATTAAAAACAGACTAAGTTTTCACACTATGGGGAGTTAACAGCTTACAACTGGATAACTATGTCTTCACTTAATTTCTCAATGATCATTCCTATGTTTGAAGATCCTTTCACAAGGCCAAGATATGTCCGAGCATACAGAGGGAATCCAGAGTTTCAGACTGAGGGAATCTCAAATGTCACTTTTATCCTTAAGGCTCATGCCTTTAAATAGTTGGTGGAGTGTCAGACTTGATCGATATCAACCTATTATCAATAGGGCCTAGAGAACACGTTGGCTATCATTTGTGAGTCCTTACAAATTACATTAGCATTCAATAGATGTCCTGTTCATATAATCATAGTTTAAAGGCGAGAATCTTTTGCATCCATTTAGAAGTTCTAAGCCACATAGATCCACCCTTGATTAGCTGCACCATGTAACGTTAGGAAGAGGATAACCGCTCACTTACACTCTTTCATGGACTCATTTATGCATTCTCTCCTTCTAGCGTATAGCTACAGACAACATCTGCTGCAAACCCTAATGAGATCTTACAGGTATACCATAGATGGTTACATGCTGCCATTAACTTTCTATTGTTACATTAGTTATGTGGCTATGGTAATTCTTTTACTTTACAGGTTTATATGCATGGAATACTGACACCACCTTGTGCATTCAATGTGTATTACAGGTCTAAATTATTTTTGAGTTGATGTGAGATCAGTACAATGCAAGCGACAGACATATTGACTTTGCCAATGCTTATTCTCTGATTCACTCTTTTATCAAGTGTAGTCTTGAATCTAGTTGGTGTATTCTTTCTTAAATTAAAATCTATGTTTGCTTCTCTCAATTGAATGTCAGTATAAGATCCTTTGGCTATACTCATGGTATTGTACATGGTGAGCCATGGATTTCTTACTGCAGCACGGGTCGGAGGACCAGTCCAAGGTACATAGGGAGCTGGTACCTAGGCACCTGTTTAATGGGGTCGCGCAGCGGGTGCCAATAAGTAGGTTCTGGGAGGGGGGAAGCGTGCAAGGATGGAGGGCGGGGCTAAGGTGAAGATGCATGAAGACGCAGGAGGAAGACGCAGTAGAGCAGGTAAGGAGCGAGGGCAGGCGAGAGGAGGGAAAGCACAAGAGGATGTTGGGAGGTGGGCTGAAGAAAGCTGGAGGGTCAAGAAAAGTGGCATAGAGAAAAGATGCACAAAAAGAAGGGGCACAAGGCAAGAGTGTGAGCGAGAAAAAAGTCACAGTAATGGAAATGAGTGATGGAAAAGAGGCAAAGCAATGGAAACGAGTAACAAAAAAGTAAGAAAAAAGAGGCAAAGCAAATTCAAATGGTGTAATAAAGAGGCACAGTAGTGTGAACAAGTGAGAGCAAGAAGGGCAAGCAGAGTTAGAGAGTGGCAACGAAAGGGTAAAGAGAAAGAGGAAAGGAGTGTGCAAGGGGGAGAAGAGAAGAGTGCGATGAGGCACGGAGAGCGGCGGCAGAGAGGCCGGGTCAGAAAGGGCCTTGGATAAGTTGGAGGACCAGTGCAAGGTACAAGGGAAGCTGGGTCCTAGTGCACTTTACAAATCACTGCCTCAATGTACACAAGCAATGCCGATAAGTACAATGGTAAAACGTGTGGCTAAGTAAATACATAGGTACACATTTTATTGCGATCATCTAATTTACATGTGTTACATCTTATATCAACTCTTTTTTTGCAATCTTTTCTTCCTGTATGAAAAATTAAATATCTACATTACTACTGCTGCGTGATATATGCTTATGTTCATTATTAATATTGAGGGTCATCTGTCACTGCCTTTCTTTTAAATTTCCCCATCACCAAACTACGGACCTTGATTGTTTTTCCTGATTAGAACTTCTGAGTATTGGACCGCAGAGACATCCTCTTCCATCCCTGAAATGATAAACACATACATGAACCTCAAAAAGAAGTCAGACACTGCAAAACTCCTAGCATTGCTTTGGTGGGGCAACCAATGTGAAAGCACGGTTATTATGGCAAAAAGGTTGGAGTTGGTATGCTTAGGCGTAACTAGGGGAAGTGTTTGATTATGGATATGTACATTCGAAATCCCAAAGTCATAGCTGTGTGAGGGGAATACTACAGACAAAATATTTTGGGCTCCCACCTCTCTCTTACCTTTACATGACACTCTACAGCAAATACTATGCTGGAGGTCCTCAGAGTTCATCACCCACCACTGTTTTTCAGGCAGAGCTTCCTGCTTGGCCATCTGCAGACATCAAAAAGTACCTCCAACCATTCATCTGCTTACTAGTCCTACCTGGATTAATTTCTTCAGCTGAAGACTATAAAATCTTAGGAGCATCCTACCCATAGGACAGCAAATGAGTTCTAGTTTTGTTTTTCTGTTGCATTAGGTGTCAAAGCATGGCATGGTATTCCAGTCCACAGTCGGGGGACAACATTTCAATATGGGGCTGAAAAGAGGCGCAGATATTTAGAGTAGAAGGGCAATCCTGTTAATCCTCCATTGCACCATTAGTCAGATTTTCCAGTTCCCACAGGTGAACTGCTGCACTGCTACATAGACATAGTGACCTCCTTCCAAGTCCATCTAGTTCATTGGGTGGTAATTTTGACTTGAGGTAAATGTGTTGCTGCACCTGCTGTTTTACCCTGGGGCAAAATTATCATCTGAGATTTCAAGGTGTTACATACAGAACAGGATTTGGCACATCCGATTTCTGCATTTTCCATTTTCTGACCCATTTTTCTTGTGCAAATTTCACTAGGTCCTGCCTGTAATTGGAATATCTGGAAATAGTGCAACCTGTGTATTCCCAGGCACACAGAAAAATAGGCCAGTGGGGGATCATCCTTTATCAAGATCTGGGACTTAGTTATAGTTTAATTGTTAGTCAGTTTTTACAAAAAACATCAAAACTCAAATATAAGTGTGTATAAAATTCATAATACAAATTTAAAATCATTAAAATGCATAAATTGCTAGACAGGTATTCATATCAGGGAGATTTAGTAACAAGAAAATAAATAGGTAACTTACCTGAAAGGGGCGATTCCGAATAGCACTAAACCTAGGACACCTTTATAGAACATGGGCAAGATATTCCATCTCGCTGCACAGTCACATAGGCTATACTGTTTAGGTCCTAGGCTGGGAGGCTAGGTCCATTCCAGATTTTCATGATAGCCAAATAAAATACTTTTGCACACATTTAATCTAAACTGACCAAATTTACATTTTTGGTGGTTTAGCTGACAATCTGGCAGGGATCAAACCCTCCCAAATCTATGATAAACATCCCTGGTTTACACTGTTGCTTATCTCTCTCCAAGCCCATCTTTGAGCCAGGAACAAACAATGCATGGATCCGACATGCCCTAAATATATGAAACACGGATGACTCCCCAAAGCCAGGAAATTTGTAGGTGTTTCTAAAATTTGCCAAAGTTCAAAAACTTCAACCATTCCTGCAATTATCTTCTCCTTTAGGAACAGAAAATCTACTTAACAACATACTCTTTCACCTACTCGCAACTAACCACGTGCTGCCTGCTCAACACACCCTTGCATAGTAGTTCTACTTGAAGTTTCCTAGCCTATTCTTACTAGGGAACAGAAGTCAATCCCATACAGGCACGCAACGCCCATAGGGCTCAAAGAACTTCAGCACCCCCTGTCGTGTGTGTCAGCCCGGGCTGAGACAGCGTCCCGGACGCACACACACAGACAGTTCATGAGCTGCTGTGGACTGGCTGGGATGGTGTCTTATCGCAGCGGCACCCGATTATTTCACAGGTCTTTAAAAGACCATTTACATGATTACGAGGCTCTATTGCTTTTTTCACCCATCCCTAGAGCCCCTGCATCTCCACTCTGCCTATTACTTAAAGCTGCAAATTACTTTTGCTGCCACAGTGTGAGAATGCATTTCCTGAAAAAACCTTAGGCTTTGTTTTTTTGCAGTTTTATACAGCTCGGACCCCACCTGAAGGTATTGAGGGACTTTTGCATGAGCACCAGTTGCCTTATACAAGGACACATTGCTGAAAGTATTAGCCCCCTGTAAGAAACTGGCTCTATATATACTACACCAAAATGTGGTATAGTGTGTATAGAGTCTAAGTGTCCCCAGAGGTAGGCAGAGGTTAAAGTTAGATAGAACCTTACTCTCTAATAGTGGTAGCTTGGTTGAGCAGTAAGGCAGTAACAGAGGACAGTGTTAAGCATTTGATGTACACACTCAGTCAGCAAATGAAATCACACACTCAAGAACTGAACTCTAGGTCAATTGTTGTTGTATAAAAATATATACTGTTGTTTTATTTTTCTAGAACCAAGTAAACCTGGCACAGGTAAGCATATAAATACTTTGTAGTAATATGATACTTTGTTTGTAATACAGTTCAAAAATGCAGTACAAATTATACTGGTTTTGGTTTACAGATATTGTAGCAGATTGCAACACTTAGCAGGTATAGTACATTAGAATGAATGGACTTTTTCAATAAATTGCAGGTAAGTTACTTTTTCTTTACTTTTTCTAACTCAGTGCTGGATGCCTAGATTCATTACTAGGACATTTCCTGAAAACAGTTGTGAAAATGAGTTTGTTATTTGTGTTATTTTTAAAGAATATTTTCAGATTTCAAAACTCCACACTTGGAAACTTTTTGGAGCAGTACATTGAAATGAATGGGCTTCGACAGTAAATTGCAAGTAAGTAACTTTTACGATACTTTTTCTAACTCAGTGCTGGATGTCTAGATTTAGCACTGGGACATTTCCTGAAAACAGTTGAGACAATGCGTTTTGGTTATTATTTCGATTTTTAAGGAATATTTCAGGTTTTCAAAGCTCCACACTTAGTTGTTTTTTCGAAGAAAATTGTCAATGTTATTCTATGGAAGAAAAACAGGATATCGGTTTGCAGGTGAGTAAACGACTGTGGGGTTTAAGGTTCTGGGGTTAGACTCAGGGGTCACCCAGGGTCAGTGAGGCACTGTGATTGCACCCTCAGTGGCACTAGGGCGGCTGGGTGCAGAGTGTTGAGGCCCAATGTTATCCTATGGAGGATAGGGGGCTTCCGGTTGGTGGCTGCTGGCCACCCGGCTGTGGGAGCAAAGCTCCTAGGGTTTAGCTCAGGGCAAGTTGGGGACCAAAGCAGCACCAATGGTGGACCAATGGAGAACTTCCGGGACAAAGAAGCACTGCAGGCCCGGGGACGAGGATCTTCTGGGTGCGACCGCCACTTCGAGGGGTAAGTTGGGATGTCGTGGGTTGGTTAGGCACCGTTGGTTTGGGCACACAAGGCTGTGGGCCGACGGGTGCAGGGGTGCCATTTGACATAGGATTTTCTTACCTACTCTGGTCGTGGTAGGGGGGGTCCTCTGGATTGAGGCTGCAGGCGTCGCCAGGTAGCTTGAGGCAGGTCAGGGGTTGCCAGATCTCCGGTCAGGATCGCCAGGGGGACCTCCTCGTGGTGTCGGTTCACTCGAGCTCGGGCCGGGGTCGGCGGGTGCAGAGTGTGCTGGATTCGCGGTCTCTGGCTGGCACCAGAAGCTGCAGTTTAAACACGTCCGATGTTCTTGGGATATAGAGTCCGGGAAGTTAAGGCAGGCAGGTCCTCCGGGGTTTGTGGGGCTGCTGGCTGCAGGACACGACGGGATTGCACAAAAGCAGGTTCGAGGAGAGGCAGGCGTGTAGGGCTGGGGCCAAGTCAGTGGGTATCGTCCTCTTGTTAGCTCTGCATGGCTTTTCAGTCCTTCTTCTTATCTTCTTTTCTTGTGGTTTCTAATCTGAGGAAGGAAGGTTCAGGGTGCTCCCTAAATACTAAATTTAAGGGCGTTACAGGTAGGTAAAGGGCAGGGACCAATGGGTCCCTTCCCTGGGGTGAGTACACCCCCTATTCTGCCACTCTCCAGTGGGAGGGGACAGGAGCCTGTCCCTGGTTGGCTGAGTCCCCCCATTCACAAGATGACAGGGACTCGAGGTTGTGCCTCACCTCCCATCCCCAACCTGAGGGGAGGAGTTGGCAGAGGTGGGCAAACCTCTTTTCCTCCCTTGTTTTTCCTGTCGGTTCTCCCGCCCAAAGTGGGGGGTAGAACCAGTGGGGACCAGTTGCTGAAAGCAGCAAATGGTCTGGAGAGGCTCACAAAGGCGGCATACCTTTGAAGTCTCTCCTTCGTGAACCCTGCCCATCCTGGGGGAGGATGCTTGGCACCTCGTCCCAGGATGTGTATTGTTTCAGGCCCCCGAGAGCAGCGAGCTCTCGATCCAGGGATCCAGAAACATGTCTGGTGGTGCCAGCCTAAGTAGCCACTTAGTCAGGTCACTAGTAGTTGGTCAAATTTCAGGGGGCATCTCTAAGATGCCCTCTCTTGTGCATTTTACATTAAATCCCGCACTGGCATCAGTGTGGGCTTAATGTGCTGAGAAGTTTGATACCAAACTTCCCAGTCTTCAGTGTAGCCATTATGGTGCTGTGGAGTTCGTAATGACAACGTCCCAGCACCATATACTCTTAATGGCAGCACTGCACTTACAGTGCCCAGGAATGGACTTGGGCACTTTAGGGGTACAGGGCTCATGGACTTGTACCCTCACCACTGGCATAGGGCACCCAGCTAGAGGGGTGACTGATGTATGCCAGGGCAGTGGTTTGTGGGCATGGCACACAGGGATGTGTGCCATGTCGACTTTTCACTTTGTTCTGCACCAAGGCACTCAGGCTGCCAAGGCAGTGTGTGAGTGTCAGGGTACAGGGCCTCTGAGGGTGGCACAATAAGTGCTGCAGCCCTTAGAGGCCTTCTCTGGTCACAGTGCCCTGGGTACCTGTGGTACCATTTACCAGGGGCTTACATGTGGCCAGAGATGCCAATTGGGTTTGTTTTTGGGGAAAGAACACAGGCCCTGGGAACCTGATTGGCAGGGTTCAAGTTAAAGTTCAAATGACTTTATTCGATTGTAAACCTTACCATCATAAAAGCACAATTCATAAACATACAATAAAAATCAAACCATCCATTACATTTGTAAGACAAAATTTTACATATACAATATAAAACAAGGGTAACAGGCAAAATGAACATGTTAAGAATATAAATAATTATAACAAGATAAAAAAGTTAAAAATACCTGACGGCAATAGCAGCATAATTATCCCTCCATACTTTTCCTGAAAGTAATTGCTAATTTCAGAAAACTGCATACAAATAAGGTGCAGTCACATTTCAGTTGAAGGTAATAAAGTGCTGGTTTGATCTGTGAAAATTTCAGTTCTTTCAGGCATGGTATTAGATAGAGCCTCCGAGGTACTATGTAATAGGGACAAATAAATAAAAAGTGTGCCAGATCTTGCGGAGACTTCCCATCGCAGCCGCAAGCTGGCAACACTTGGCCTCGATGGGCCCCACTGGGTACCGCCAGTAAGAGATGAAACAGATCAAAACGGAACCTTGTTAGTAGGTAACGTTCATAGCCAGTCATAGGCCATGATAGATATGGTTCCATTTGTAGACAGGTCTTAAGTAGAACATATTTCTTAACACTGTCTTTCTGGAGCTCAACCTCCTCCCGGGCAAAATACCTAGTTGTCATGAATGTATTTTTCACAAAAGTAACATCTGATTTAGTAATAAGATTTGGGGTTAGGAACAAATCAGGCCGTCCTATTTCAGTAAGACGATCGTTACTATACTTCAGCCACGGGACCTTGAACCTACCATCCCATGTTAAGGCTTCTTTTAGTATATCATGGGTGAGAGGTATGTCGTTATTTAACCAACAGTTCATCCAACACAATAGGGGATTTGCTGCTATTCTATCACTAAGGTAGGGCACACCTAGCTCCTCGTGTACCAAGAAGTTTCCGGTTCCCCTTGGCAGCCTCAGTATCTTCTTCAGGAAGTTATTTTCTACAACCTCCAAGTTCCGCGTCTGGCTGTAGCCCCAGAGCTCGCTTCCGTAGCAAGCAACGGCGACGGTCTTGGCCTGGTATAATTTAAGCAGGGCAGCCACCGGGCTATTGCCCATTTTTCTCGCGAAGCCAAGTATGGCTGCATTAACGCGGATTACCTCACCCTTCTTCTTGAGAACAGCGGGGCCCCAAGATAATTGATGATCAAGAAGGACCCCGAGATATGAAAAGGTTTTGGTGGTTGGAATTTTTTCCCCATTTATGTTAAAACGATTAGATTTTCGTGACCCTAGGCCTGTCTTCATAACATAGGACTTAGAATTGTTAATGCTTAGGCCTCGAGACTCCATGAAATCAAAGAAGGAGTTTAAAAGTGTCTGAAGGCTGATTGCTGTCCTTGAAATAAGGACAGCGTCGTCCGCGTAGAGCAGAACTGGAACGCCTTTTCGGCCTACATAGGGGTAATCCGCTCCAGTTCTTAGCAAGTATTCCTCCAGCTCGTTAATATACAGGTTGAAGAGGAATGGAGCCAGGATACACCCCTGTCGAACACCCCGGTTAATTCTGATGTCCCCCGTCACTTTCAGGTCTTGGGTGTATCGGACGTTAGCTCTTGTATCGGAGTGCAGATCAGCCAGTAAGTTAATCAAATTCTGCTCAACGCCCATTTTTAACATGGTGTCCCATAGTTTGCCTCTGTCTACACAATCAAATGCGGACGATAAGTCCATAAAGGCCATGTGGATGGTTCCCTGCCGGGCCAAGGTGTATTTACCTATAATCAGATATAGGTTCAGACATTGAGTTACTGTCGAATGGCCAGGTCTGAAGCCGTATTGTATTGGGGATATAACATTGTTTTCATTTGCCCATGCAGTTAACCTGTTCAGGATTACACCCCCTACCACTTTAGCTACAGAATTGATTAAAGATATTGGCCTGTAGCATAACGGGCTACTACGATCGCCCTTTTTAAACACGGGCACTATAGTCGATAGCCCCCACGACTTTGGACATCCAAAGGCCGCAGCTGCATTTACTACAGCAGTAAGGACAGGGGCCCATAGTGAGATACAAGATTTAAAAAGGTCCGGAGGCAAGCCATCCGGGCCTGGAGCCTTATTACTAGTTAACCCTTGAATGCCCTTTTCTACTTCATTAACTGAAAAACACAAAAGATTCTCCGTAGGAATTAAAAAGTCATTTTCTGCCTGTTGCTCATTGCTTTTAAAGATTGCACTAAAGTGAGTGACCCAGTCCTCCTCTGGAATATTGGTACCAAGTGCAATATCACTGGGATTGTCAAACAGGGGTTTATTAATAATTTCCCAGAATTTGCTGCTATTGCCCAGGACTGATGGATCAAGCAGAGACTCCCAGGTACAGGCCTTAATTTATTTTTTCCGTTTAGAAATTGATTTCTTGTAAGTCAGTCGCAGGTTTTTAATTTGATCTGAATCTCTGGGTTTGGTTTTTAGCGCCTTTCTCAGGTCCCTGCTTGCCTTAGAGCATGTGTGGTCAAACCATTTAGGATTGTTTCTAACTTGTCCCTTCACTGGAACTATTAACATAGATCCTACTGATAACACCACAACCTCAAAAATGGCTAAAGTTTGCTCTGGGGACGTAGATGGTGTCACACAAGCCGCAAGTTCCTTACCACATGACTTATTGATTTCAGTATACAGGTTTTCATGATTTACCAGACACCATTTCAATCGACGTTTACCATTTATACATTTTAAAATTCCCCGGCCTTCACAGTTCATTCGCTGTTCAAATACTCCCCCACCCAATCTGATGGTTAAGGGATTATGGTCACTGTAAATGGTCGTTTGAATGGTAAATCTGGAGGCCTGATTGGCAAGATCAGCAGATAATAGTATATGATCTATAAAAGACCCCTGACCTGAGCCTTTAAATGTTGGGCCATCAAAGACCTTGGACTCAGGCACCATGGACATAGCTACAGATAGATTATTTTCATTCATCAGATCATTGAGACAAGTTCCACGCCTAGAGTGGTCAAAATGAAAACCATTCACACTATTACACCCCAAAAATCCCATGGGGGTAACTCCTGGGTTACCACATGGGTGTACATTAAAATCACCTGCGATCAATAAGTTGCGTGATAGTGTACCTGCTCCCTCTCTCAGCATCTCTTTCAAAAGCAGTATGTTACATTCCCCTTGGCTGTTTATAGCATTGTAAAAATAGAGTCAGAGCATGTTTGCCTCTCTTCAATTCGAGCACTTGAATGTTCCGATTGGCATGATACCGATTACTTGTTTGGCAGAAAAGTGCCAGATTAATAAAAATAGCCAGGCCCCCCTTTGCTCTTCCACTAATCGAGGGGGCTGCTGGCCTAAGGAAGCTTTGGTAGCCCTCGATGAAGGCATTATTATCTTCCATCCATGTCTCTTGGAGGCATATAACTGCGTATTTCTTAACAAATGCCAACCAGGCAGAGTCACATATTTTATCAGCCAAACCTGCTATATTCCAGGAGACTAAACTCGCATTACAAGCATCACCAGGCTCTATCCCAGTAGCGACTTCTGTGGTTATAGGTTCGAGTGACCGAGTAAGTTGTTCTACGTGTGTGTCTCCCATAGATTCTATTGTAGGAGAGTTTGGTTCTACATGGGATGGAGGAAAATTAAAAGCCTCGGACAGAACATGCAGTGTACTAATGTGCTTGGAGTCAGGACTGTCAGAATCTGGGATAATTAGCGAGATGTTCACATTTGGGGAATTATCTACCATGATTGCAGAGTGAGGAAGTCAATCTTGATCATCCAAGCCAGAGAATGTGGCAAATCTGTTGAAAGTGGGGAGAGTGAAGTGGTGGGCCTCAGTGTTTGTCCTTGATAGGATATAAAGTTTTTGGGGATTTGACAAGAGGGAGCGGGGGTAGAAGTAACTTAGATCATACGTTGATATACCCGCGCCCCTACTCGGAGTGTACCAGTCCACTATGTGGGGTAAGACCCTGCGATCCCTGAAGTTAACTATAATAATGTCACCCTGAATATCCTTGGGTCTAGGACCCATCCACTTCAGTCTTCTCACATGCAATATTTCACCATTGATTTCGGAGGGAAGTGGTCTATTTTGGCTTAACCAGTAGACTACTTTATTTTTAAGTTCCTGGTATCTCTCTATTTTGCCCGGTGCAAGCTCTGGGACACCAGTAAGTGTCACTACATAGGGAGCTGCTTCGGGGGGCAAGTAGATATGTGAAGTCTTTTCCGGTCTATAGTTCGGGAGGGGCTGCTGCTTAGCATTGTTACCCAGGGGCTCTGCAGGATAGGAGTATTGATCTCCTCTTAGGGCCCTTTTAGCGCTAGATTTTTTCTCTACTATAGGCGTAGGAACAGATATGTTCTCCGTGCGATTCAATGGATTAGGCTGATTAGCTGTTTGAATGGATGGAGGAAGCATGGTAGCCAAAGTGAGATTTTTAGATAAATAAGTATTCAATTCACTATTTAATGCGGTGAGTGAGGCATGTGATGTTTCAAGGGATGTTAACTGTTGTGCTATGTTTTTAACTCTCTCTACTAAAGGGGAAAGTAAGGATTTTATCAGATGCTCTATGTCAGCGAGTAAATTAGAAAAAGGTGATATAGGAAGCTGGGTCTGAACTTTTGAAGACCTTGCGCTCATAGAATTAGGTGTTAATTGTAACATAAAATTAGAAGACTCAAGGTGATCTTTCCTCCTTTTTTTTTTTGGCGCAACAATTTTTCTTTTTGCTACAGGCTTAGGAGGAGAGGGTCTATTTTTTGCAGCATTACTCTTAACTATTTTAGCGGATTAAATTGGGGTTAAGTCCTCAGAGGGATTATCCGTTGGTGATTGAAGATTAGGGGAGCGTGTATTACTAACCTTTGAAGTGGCCGATATGTCCATTATGTCAAGTGGCTGCAATGAACTATCAATAACGTCCATGCGATCGGGACCTGTGTTCGTAATCGGGGGTGAGGGAACCTGTTGGATATGGCCCAAGGACGAACGTTTCTGGTGGATAAGGTCCAAAGATAAACGGCGTTCTGTAATGGCGATCTCTTTTTCTAAGACGGTGGCGGCCCTGGTAATAAAGTGATCGAGTGTCCCCCTAACTGAGCCCCCCACCAAGGACTACCTAGATTTAGTGGGACGTGTGGCCATAGTGCTTTGTAGTGTGAGAGATGACGGAAGCGAAATGTACACAGGCAGAATGTGATTGTTGACAACAGCTAATATGCAATGAAAAAATATGTGTCAAATGTTACTAAGATATATCCTGCCCTCCTATACATAAATGAAACAGGCTAAATATCAGTCACCTTTCACTAACGCAGCCAGTAGTGACAAAACAACAAGTAACAAGAGAGGTGGCCCAGCCCAACCTTGATCGGCCTTGGACGGCCGTAGACGGCCCGCCCTTTGCCCGGGCTTAGCCCGGCGCTGCCCGCACGCGGTCCCGCGATGCGGAGGGCGGGATTATTTTTCAAGCACCTTCGGGCGCGAAATGCCGGGTGTCCGGTTCCGGTCTCTGTAGTGAGGGAGCCTGGGTAGTGAAGTCCGCCAATCCTTCCACACAGCGGTCGCCGTGTATGCCTCTGCGACAGCGGGAAGGAAAATGCATGTGCCGCAATGAAGACTCGCCAGCCCCTGTTCAGAGTCACCAGGTAAGGGAAACACCACTCACGCAGAGAATCAGCGTTCAAAGAGCGTTTGGCAGGGACCGAGGGCACACCAAGGAAAAGTGCATCAGTAGTCTGGCAAAAAGTGGGGGGGTTACTGCAACAGAAACAAATTTGGCTCTGCATTGCTAGAGGTATTAGCCCCCCCCACCAAAATTTGGCTCTACATTGCTGTTAGTATTAGCCCCCCCCAACCGAAAATTGGCTTTAGTTGCGCCCTTGGTCCCATACATCGATCTCATTTCCTTTAAATTTACTGTGTGGCTCTCATGAAAGAGTAGCCCAATAACTCCTATGGGGCTGCTAACAGGAGTTACTGGCCCCATCGGGATTACAAGTCCTGAATGAACATTTTTGCTGCTGTCCCAGGATGAAACGTGAGAGACAAGCACTACTGAAGCATATAGGAGAGAGAGGTGTGGTGCAGCGGCCAGGGCGGATTCCGTAGCACAGGGGCTCACGGTTCGATCCCCGGTGGCAGCTCAGCCCAGCACCATGTGACTCTGGGCAATAGCTCACAAAATCTCCCTGAGACCGCTAGGGGTGATTAGTTTGCGATTTACACAAATACCAGGTTATTTAACCTGCAGCAATAACATCAACCATGGACAACTGCATTCTAGCAGTTTTCATCTTCCGTTTCCACTGTGAATAAGGTGTCTAAATGAACACTATGATTGTTTTATTTTTATGATGACTGGTTTGAAGCTATTTTTAATTTGCTATGTTTCAGTGATAACTATTCACGCTATTTTGTGTAGGATTTTAATTAATCAAACATATAAATTGTTTACTTACTTGCACTGCGGATTGGGAGTGTTTCACCAAGAGACTTCGCCTGCTGTAAATGAAATACTGCGGGGAAATGGGGAATAACCACAGAAATGAGGTCCTGCATTCCTGATTACCGCACTATGTTGCAACATTTTTCAGTGGACCATTAGGGACCAACTGGTGGTCCCTCCCTCCTCATAATATCTCCGATGGAATGAACAATGCCTGCAATATCATTAACTACGAGCCGGGGGGTAGGAACACTGGGAAATTCTTCTTCGGCCCATGCATTTTAGGCCCTTATGAGGTTACCACACGCAACGTGAACCAAAGCCCACAGTCGAAAACACTGGAAGCTCCCTGACAAGGCATTCTAAAAACTTCCCAGCTCCCTGTACGCTGAGCCGTAGCAACTCCAAGAATGAAAGTCCTGCCATAATCACCCAATGTATCTTACCAAACACTGTTGTGAACTCCACAAAGGCATAATGCATTGATCTGAGCCTCTTCTGCTCAATAGTGGCTGCCTTATTAGCTCAGGTCATTAGGTGCTGCTTCATAAAACCTATTCAGAGTTTGAGGCATCTATGAGCCGCAGGGGCTGATTGCTTAAGGCAATCGCAGACCCTGTTGGCTTTTCAAGATCAATATCCAAAGCAATATAAACTTTGAAAGTGATGCCTTTGGACCCTTTTTGCATATTGTCTCATTATTGATCCCCCTCAATCTGCTGGTATAGCGACCGTTCTAGATACACTCCACTCTGAAATAATAGGGTCAATAAACTTGTACCTCATCCAGAGAATGCGTTCAAGGCAATTGTGGACAGTCCAGCTGGTCTGTCTTGATTAATACAATTCCACCACATATGTAAAGATCCTTCTACATATCCTATCCCAATTTCATAGTCCTCCGCTTTTTTTTTTTACAGAACCCGTATCCTTAACCTAATTATGTTAATACATTTGTTCCCATTCACATTTTTATTCTACTTTACGCAGTTTTCTAAAAGAGTTGTTTCTTTTTTTGATCCATTTGAGATGCTGAAGTGCAGCACCGCAAACATGATGTTTTCCTGTGCACCTATCTTGTTTCACATACTTCCATCACCCCTCACTAGCTGCTTGATTAAACCAAATCTGATGCTGGCTTACTTGATTCTGTTTGTAAATATCCCAAAACCTTCCATTCGGAACTCTAGGATCTCGATAGGCAAGCCTGCCTGCTTACCAAACATCCTGCATTCTGGGTTCCCCTATAATATCCACTCTTGGATGTGCTAACAAGATTTAACCTTGTACACAAAACATATATCTAAGTTGTACTCTTAAGTAATGCAATATATACCTCAGTCTCATTTGCATTCATTTGGTTCTGATGAAACACTCGATCACTCACTCCACGTAATCACTCAGTACTCCACTATGATACTCTGATGAGTTACCCTCATTGGAGTTCATATGCCTACTCAACCTATATCTTCTAATCCCATCTACCCTTAGACGGTAATCCTCTCAACCCTCACCTTTAACCCTTCCTGTCATTAGATTTAAAGGTGCAATCAAGGCAAATAGATGTACTTTTACTCACTTACTGGTACCAATGGTAACTCACTGGCATATTTCTTCCCTCCTTCCAGTACTGTTTATGCAGGGGATGACATTTCCAAATGTACCCAGCATATAGTTTTAGAAATTACATAAGATTAGTCGTTGCTGATGGTAAGAGCTGTCATCACTTGTCGCAGGTGCTCGTTGCTACTCCTATCCACCTCTGGCCCTGGGTATTATTGGTACTCCTTCCACCCCTTATTTATGGTACTGCAGGAAAATGAGGAACAACCACAGGCATGAGGTCCTGCATCCTCGATTACCACACTTTTTCTGTACCATTTCTCAGAAGACCATTAGAGGCCAACTAGTGATCCCTCCTCCTATCCCCCTGCTACTCACAATGTTGTAACGCTATGTGATAGAAATCATGCCATCCAGGATTATGACTGTCACTTGTGTGCCACCCAGTTCTTACCGCCATGACCAGCACAGTCAATCTTGCCCCCATGTAGGCACCCTAAAGCCATGACCCAAAGCCCAATCTGAGTGTTAAGCTACAGTAGGATGCTAGGATCTCCCGCAGGATTCATGGATCACAGCATTTGAGGATCTACTGCATGATATGAGAATCACAGGATTTGAAGAACTACTGCAAGATTTGAGAATCTCACAGTCTACAAACTCCACATCTGGGCCATGACCAGGTCCTTGGGTTCCCTGCCTGTTGATCACAGGAGGTCTCTGCTTGGGCTCTGTTCTTCACCTGTGTTCCTGGCTCTCATATAGAGATAATCTTCAAGCAGGAAGACACGAACATCTTCCCAGACGTTTTCTGTTTGTTCTGCAGCATCACTTTAAAGACTTTCCTTGCAATTTTTCAAATTCTCCTAGCACTGCCTCGAGAGGCCTCAGGTTAGTGCTAGATAGAGAGGGTGACTTATTACTTGTTTGGATTGTGGGACTCCTGTCGGCCCCTGCATGTCCTCTGCACATGTGTACTGTGATTCTGTCTCACCCCGAAAGTAGTACTGTAACAACTGACTCTTGGGACTCAGCATTGCCATATGCAAATCCTGTCTTAAATTTTGTTTTTTATCAGTGCGTGAAGTTGTGGAGCAGCTATAGGACATTGGAACAAGACCTGTCTCATGGCAATTCTTTAGGTTCTAACAAGATAATGGTTCTGTGCTATTGATTCACTGAATGTTTACCATAGTGCTGCAATTACTAGAGCAAATCTTGTGTATGTCTCATTTCCTATATCATGTTACCATACATGCAAATTCCATGTAAATGAAAAAAACTGCATGTATTTTAAGTAGATCTAAGAAACATTCTTAAAGAAACCTCAGTCTGACAAAACAACCTGTGATTACAAACTGCATGTAGGCTGTTGATGGCTTGAGTCTGACAACAGCCATGCCATGAAAGTTGTTGAGGGTTCAAATTCAGTTGTCACAAAGCTATACAATGGCCTTCTCACTAGTGGAATGAAATCACAAGGGTGTGAAAGTTTTGTTCCCTTAGACAAGCCATGTTGCTTAAACATTCAAGCGTTTCTACTACATTCATTACATGAACATCCCCAAATATACCCTCTGCACAGCAGGATGTCTGTAGATGAAGGCCTGGTGATTCATTATATGGTGTGCCAGATACCAGATGGGAGATCGACTGAACTCATAGAGCCTAAGCAGATCTGATCACTCATAAATAGGTTTGGCAAACCCATGCAGACTACATTGAAGAGGCATTACTTGTCACCTCCTTGAGCTTACATCTCTTAGAGGGTCCTCTCTTGCAAACCCTTCACTGGGGGGCTTTGAGGTACCAGAGGACCTCACGAAAGATTAGTCAGGGAACACACATTCGACCTTCTTTGGGAAATCATGCAATTAATGTGTGGAGACATTTTCCATTCAGATTACTGGGTTCCGCTGTACCAGATCCCACTCGAGATTCATAATTCCCTCTACTGCACTCCCTGTTAGAAATCTTCTATAAGGCAGGAAAAATCATAATACGGGTCTCTACTCACTCTTGGTAATGTTACATGCAGGTTGGAAACAGTTTCCAGGGTATGGTAAAGTCTGGTTATCCCTCATGTGGAGCTGCAGTTTGCTACTCCTACTTCTGGTGGGGTGTGGAAAACACTGGATTGCAGCAGCCTCTGACATGGCCCGTTCCCATGTAGGAAACACAGAACTGGTGACTGTACATGGGTACTAACATTTTTTGCACATTTACGGCTCTTGTGGAGAAACTAACATATTTTAGATATGTGGTGTGTATACCTGAGCTCCCCCCTCATTACACATGCACACATCTATGCTCATCTACTCATTTGTAAACACACTTTTCTTGCCAACATTAACTTACCTTTTCTTCCATTTGTTATAAAAATAGTGGTGTACTCGACTTCCCCCTGCTGTGCGTTGCCTTCTATATAAAATAAGAACAGAAATACTGAGTGATTCGTTGTGAAACGGATACATCCAAGCAAGAACAGTGGTGATAATTTAATTGATCTGTTGCAACTAGATCTTTAATTTTTTCCTAAAAGGCTGTCCTAGTTGAGGTTTCTGATAAGCCCAGAAAAATTATGCCAACCAAAGAAATTGAGACATATGTGCAGGTTGACCATCCTGCCTCTAATTGGGTCGCAGTCTAGGAATCGGGTTCACACAGCATTATGACGTATTTACAGATCCAGATCTTTCCATAATAATCCTAATTACCAATCCTCCTATCTGACTTCTGGTTCCTTTTAACACAATCAGAATGTTTGCTCCTATATTTGCTTTGGTCAGTCTCTTGAGCCTTCTTTGTATTGTGCTTCAGACTGTGGAGTACCATACCTAGAGAGTTGAGATCATATTATTCACCACAGTAGGCTCGAGATATGCTGTAATAGATACACTGTCAGAAACTTCATTACAAAAAATTAAATTGCCAATGGTGTACGCCGATCAAAATAAGTTACTTTCCAATCTTGATTCACAAAATCAGGCGAGCCAGAATTTCAAACCTGTACCGTGCATTTGTCAATGTGGAAATTAAGCCTCATCCCATATTTAATGGGACTATATGAGAACGGGTTTCTCCACCGTTAGAAGTAGTTTCTGTGCCGAAATAAGTAAAATAAGTAAAAACGTAAATGTTCAAATGCATGCTTGCGAAGAAGTTATGAATTTAGTATTTTCCACATTGTGCAAATTATCATGTCTAACTTTATACGAATCCTGAAATGCTATGACTGGCATAGAATCACACAAGTACCGGGCCCTGAGAGCCTTCCAGTGGAAGCCGTAAATGTACTCCAAATATAGCAGTAGCCCTACAGGAGAAAATTACAACTTCCACATTTAAGTCCCTGTGAATTGGCTAACACCACCACACAAATAGCATACATTCTGTACCCATCAAAGTGGGCAGAGTAAGAACAATGAAGTTCTGTTTCTATTTACTTCTTTTTTTCCAGAGGATTTTAATGTGATTTCGCAATAGTTAATATAAACAAACACTCGGCATTGTGAAATTACATGTCACTTAAATACCAACATTTTAAGGGTTACACAAATGAAGTACAACATTATGTATTAACAACTTGCAATTCTCTTTTATGACTCAGAATAATGTGTTGCATGTGAATCATTAACAGAATTGTCACATTACCATCCGACCTTCTTGAAGTGTCCTATGTAAGGGTGCCTTACATTTCCCTGAATATACCTTTAGCTTGTAAGTATTGCTGGGCTTAGGTCAAAGTATCCATGAGGGGCGCTATTGCACCCACGAAAGGGTAAGACGGGGAACACACTAGCATCTGATGCTTGGTACTGTAGAGAGGGAGCAGCCATTCGTAGTATTTAGGGGTGTGGGAGTGTCGGGATAGCGACAAGGTTGGCTGAGCTTTCACTAGAGTGTTAGCTGGGAATTAATATCCCCTTCCTAGCTAATGGGTTTGAGGAGGCTTAAAGCAGAAGTGTTATCATCCGTGGCCCCATGATGTTTTAATTCTAGTACTAACTCAGCCCATAGCAATGCATTCGGTCTTCTTCGGAGGACTGGCCTCTCTTCTCTACCGAGTGCCCCACTCTCCATCCCCAACCAGTGGAGCACCTCTTTACTCCAGTATTGGAACTTTCATAGATTCACATGCTTGAATTATTCCCCGTCGCCATGATGGGAGTCTCCACTACTTTAAAATAGTAGTAGTACTAGTAGTAGTAGTAGTAATAGTACACTGATAGGTATAGATTAGAAAAGGCCTAGGCTTCTCAGTTTATTAACCTATCCTAGTCCTTATTAAAAAAGGAACTAAAGTTTTGTCT
Organism: Triturus cristatus; assembly: GCF_964204655.1. NCBI lineage: Eukaryota > Metazoa > Chordata > Amphibia > Caudata > Salamandridae > Triturus > Triturus cristatus. The sequence goes on along the minus strand of NC_140590.1, from coordinate 630,090,556 downwards.
TAACCAATCAGTATGAATTACACTCAAGAGAGAAGCTCAGTACCTCAGATTTTCTACAGCACGTTGTGCTAGGGAGTCTCCTCTAAGCTCTGCTCAGCTTTCTCATCTGAAGAACATTTCTGAACTTCTTTCCTCAGGAAAGTACTCTCATTTGATTATATATTCATAGACAGATATTTATCCATCCTGTATATCTACTGGTGGTTACCAAATATGACTGGATTAAGGCTGAGAAGGCTAAGAAAGCTCTCTTCAGGGAGTGTGCCACTTGTTTAAAGAAGAGATTGTATATAGAGGACACTCATAAAGACTGCATTTATTGTCTGTATCCATCTCATAAGGCGTTAGACCACAAGATATGTCACACAAAACCCTTAGAGACGGGGAAGGATGTCTTGAGATGAAAACCAGGTCTGACCCTGTATCAGACTCTGAAAGTGAGCAGTCTATTTCTTCCTCTGAACGCAAAAAAGGTTCTCACAAAATAGAACAGCCATCCAACACTGTTTCTGAGCCAAAAACACCACACACAGAGCTCAAATTAACATTAAAAAAGCCTGCTTCAGACAAGCCGTCGGCCAGCTCTCTGTCAGTGACCAGAGGCTGCACTTAGGCACGTCAACATCGACAACTTGCCCTATGGCCCTCTCTTCGTCAACATCTTTATCATCGTCGACGCAAGGTCCAATTTTCTCGACCATTCCTCTCACATCGTCATCTAAGGAGGCAGAGCCCTCGTCGACAAAGCACTCGTAGTTGCCTTTGAAATCGAAGTTGACGACGGCATCATCGTCATCAGAAAAAGTGTCGTCAGCAAAGTCATCGTCATTGACGGCGAAGTTGGTGAGGTTACAGCAGTCGACGAGGTCGTCACCATCGTCAAGCATACAACCGTCAACGACGGCGCAGTCACTGGCGTCCATGAAGTCTTTGTTGTCGACGAAGCCACACCCAACGACGAAGTCATCGTCGTCGATGACGAAGTTTAAGGAAGAGAAGACATCGTCGTGGACCCAATCGTCGACGAAAATTGTGTCACTGAAGATCCTTTCACCAGCAAAGATACTGGCAACAGAGATTACACGGGAGCATACCTTGCCCAGTAAAATTACACCTCTTTTGTCCACTCATCTTCTGGAGGAGGGATAGTCTGAAGAAGAAGGAGGCCTTTTTGGGGACGCGTATAGCCCGTCCGAATTGCACGTTAAGTGTCAGCCATATGAGGACGAGGATGATGATCAACAGTACTATGGTCAGGCATATTTTGCTCAACCTGAACAAGGACACCAGCAGTACCAGGAAGATATGGTCGCGATGCCCTCTACATTACTATCAGATCTGCAGTTCATGTTACAAGATTACCGGTAGCGCTTCCCGCCTTCAGAGCTGGCTGGCTACTAGAACTCCACCTCCTTAGGTGGCATCACCAGTACGAGTGAATATTCCTACAGTACTTTCTGTACCAAATACTCCGCAATCTGTTCCTCTCCAGGAACTGGTCTTTTCAGGACAAGAGGGAGAGCTTCATGATACGGCCTCGGAATGGGATGATTACAGGATGTCTTTGACTGCCTCACCTACTCCTCCTCCGGTAGATTCCCCACCAGAGGATATTGGGGGATTTCACAATTTATTGGAGCGTGCAGCAAAAAGATTTGCTCTACCAAAGACTTCCAAGCAAGCTGTTTCCGATATCATTTGAAAGAGCCATTTCGTAAGTCTGTCAGAGCTATTCCCATAATTGATTATATCTGGGATGAAGGTATTAGGATCATGACAAACCCAGCATCGGTGGCGGCGGTGCTTCCATGTCTTGATAAAAAATATAAGACCACAGATGACTCGCCAGCGTGCCTCACAGGCCACCCAAAACCGGACTCAGTGGTCATGCAGGCAGCTCGACGCCGCTCAAAAAATCCTGTGGCACCTCTTTCCGCACCTCCGAATAAAGAGGGCAGACGTCTCAATTCCATCGGTAAATGATTCTCGTCAATGTCAGCACTGACAGTGAAGGCAGCAAACTCCTTGGCGATCTTATGGCGCTATGATTGTCAAATATGGTCAGACATTGCTTCGTATATTGACCAACTGCCGGAAGAGGCTAAGAAAGAAGCAAAAACAAATCTTGCATGAAGGGGAGAGAGCATCCAATTAAATAATAGATTTGGCCATGGATGTTGCTGTTACAGGGTTTAGGCAGCTAGATGGAGCAGCGGTTTTTCAAAGTCAGGGATGGCTCAAAGCCACCTAATTCCGTCCAGAGTTTCAAATATAAGATCTTGCACCTTCCATATGATGGGGAAGCTCTTTTTGGCAGCCGTGTGGAGGAGGCCATCAAGGTGGACACAGATACCGCCAAGTCGTTAGGGACGTTGCAGTTCAAAAAAGCTCCTTTTCGAGGATCAAAAGAGGACAGCCATCCTATATAGGAGGCAATCAGCAATACTGATACCCTGCCTATTCTTTGGGGTGCCAGTTTTACCAACCTCAATTCCAGCAGAAACAACCACCTCAGACATCCTATGTCAGAACAAATTGAGGAAAGACACCACGGGCTGGCAAAGATACTAGCCGCCGACAAGGATATAGCACAAGCTCCAACTCTTCTTTCCCCACATTCAATTCATTCACAAACCCATCCCTCCCACCTGTGAGGCAACATTTCCTACTACCTTCACCAATGGCAAACCATTATTACAGACTAGTGGGTTCTACGCCTAGTACTATTTAGATACACACTCAAATTTATTCGAAAACCACCTGCACCCACACCTCAAGCCTTTCCCCACAGGCATCTCAAAGCTCTTCAACAAGAGGTATAAAACATGCATGACAAAGGAGCGATAGAGAAGGTCTCATTGTCCAGCAGGGGCACAGGTTTCTACTACCGTTTCTTTTTGATCAGAAAGAAGTTAAGGCAGTGGTGACCAATTTTGGACCTCCGGAACCTGAATCTGTATTTGAAAAAGCAATAATTTTGGATAATAACATTGCAGGAGGTACTGAAGCTCCTAAACCAGCGCGACTAAATGAGAACACTAGACCTCCAGGATGCCTAGTTCCATATTCATATTCACCCAAAACACAGAAAATATCTGACATTGGTGGTAGCTGGATGCCACTACCAATCCAGATAACTCCCCTTTGGTCTCTGGTCTGCGCCCAGGATTTTTACAAAGTGCCTGGCTCCTGTTGCAGCATTTCTCAGACAACAGCAACATCAAGTCTTCCCATATTTGGACGACTGCCTGATCAAGGCACCTACCGGGACAGCAGTGAGAATGTCCATAAGGGCCTGCACAACTCTCTTCAAGAGGTTGGGTCTTACTATCAATCGACAAAAATCCAATCAGAATCCACCACAAAGGATTGTCTTCCTAGGAGCCCAGTTAGACACGGTTTGCTTAAAAGCCTATCCTGTACAGGAATGCCAGCGGCGGCTTCTCACTCTGGCAAATTCCATCAAAAGGAAAAAGTCTCTTTCGGCCCGACTTTACAAAATCCCTCTTGGGAATGATGTTGTCATACATACAGCTGATCCCTTTCTGTCGTCTCAAGTTGCGTCCAATTCAGTAGGAACTGGACAAGCAGTGGGTGCAATCCGTCGGCTCCTTCGACGACCTCATCAAGGTGGCTCCACGTATGGTGAAAGCCCTGGAGTGGTAGATAGACAAAAGCCATCTGTCAGTAGGGATGTCCCAGCAGCAAATGGCGACACCACTAGTAATTACAACGGATGCGTCCTCAGAAGCATGGGGAGCTTACCTCCAAGAGCTCCAAAGAAGCGCCAAGTGGTATCAGGCTCAGACTCAATCCCACATAAATTTGATGGAACTGAAAGCGGTGCATCTGGCACTACAGGCTGTTCTTCCCAGAATACGAGGTTCATCTGTGCTAGTCCGTACGGACAATACTACAACGACGCACTATATAAACAAACAGGGTGGCACAAGATCTCGCCATCTTTCCTGGGAAGCACAGAAGTTGTGGGAATGGGTCATAAGTCAAAGAATCTGCCTCCGTTGAGAACACATTCCGGGACATCAGAACATGATTGCGGACACTCTCAGCAGGCTCACAATATTGTGCCATGAATGGGAGCTGCACCAGCAAACCCTGCAGAGCATATTCCTATGCTGGGGCACACCTGAATTGGACCTGTTTGCAACTCCACAGAACCGCAAATGCTGGTACTATTCAAGTTGGAATCCCCAACAGGGGTTATGGGGGAATGCCTTTTCAATTGTAGGGTCCGGCATCTTTGCTTACTATTTTGCCCCCATTCCTCTTCTTCCAAGAGTCCTGAGAAAGATGAAGATAGAACCATGCAAACTAATCCTCATTGCCCCAGGGTGGCCAAGTCAACACAGGCACACAGAGCTGCTGCTTCTGTCACAGGTTCCACACTTCCAACTTCCAGTGTTTCTCAATTTTCTGACTATGAACCCGGGGCAGATCCTACACCCAGATCCCAGGAACCTACACTTATCGGCATGGCCCTGAATTCAATGAGTTCCAGCACTTGAACATTTCCGCTGAGTATCTAGATATCTTGGCCAGAGCAGACAGTACCAACAAGACGTACCGCCTCAAATGAAAGCATTTCTGCATCTGGTGCCATCAAGCGGGTATACATCCGCTGTCGTCCTCTCCTGAGCACGTCTTACCTGAGCTTTAGCAGCTAGCGAAATCAGGCTTGGCACATAGCTTGCTAAAGGTTCATTTAGCAGCCATTTCCCATTAGAGAAGATCACTTTCCTCTCCACCTTTGTGGTCCTCTAGAATAATCAAGGAGTTCCTCAAAGGGCTGTTTCATGTGTTTCCTCCTACAAGGCCTCCACCTCCAGCATGGCAGTTGAACACTGTTCTCTCACAGTTGATGAAACCCCCTTTCGAACCAATTCACACAGCAAAGATCAAGTTCCTGTCATGGAAGTTGGCATTGCTTCTTGCCTTGACCTCAGTCAGATGGGTCAGTGAAATTCAGGCTTTCGTAATAGAGAAAGCCTTCTTGCAATTCAAAATGGACGGATTGCTGCCCTGCCCAAATCCAAAATTCATACCCGAAGTTCCATCTGATTTTCACCTTATTGAGCCTGTGGTACTTAAGACTTTCTTGCCGAATCCAACGACATCTGCAGAGAGGGCTCTTCACTCATTGGATGTCAAGCGTTGCCTAAAGTTTTATCTGCATAGGACACAACCTTTTCGCAAGACTTCCCAATTATTTGTCACATACAGTGCACCAAGGAAAGGTTTCCCGCTCTCCAAGCAAAGTATTTCCAGATGGATCGTAAGTGCCATAACATTTTGCCATCTCAGAGCAGGTAGACCTCTGTCTTCGCGAGCCCGAGCCCATTCCACAAGGGCGATTTTGACGTCTACAGCTTTGTTTGCGGGAGTGTCACTTCCTGAGATTTGCCGTACAGCAACGTGGAAGAATAGACACACATTTACCTGGCACTACTGCAGTCTGAAATGACACGGCGGTGGGTCAAGCAGTACTTCGGCACCTGTTCCATTAAAGTGAGTCACCCTTGTCCACCCCCCACCTCTTTAGCTGTATCACATTTCCATAAGTATACCAATTGCTATGTTTAACGTTTCAAGGTATGTTCCTTAACTGTTATGGATATGGTTATAGTGGTTATATTGTTTAGTGGCTGCTTGCAGGTTTTACTGTTACTGTTACATATTCCTGTTAAGCTTTTCAAAGTTATGGTTAATGTGCTACTCAACTGCTTGCTATTCTAATTCAAGCATGTGAATCTATGAAAGAAATAAGGTACTTACCTGTAACTATTGTTCTCCAGTATTGGAAGCTTTCATAGATTCACATGCGACTCAGCCTTCTCCCCGGGGTAAGCTCACCTTTGTCTGTCTCAGCATATTAACTTTAAAATCTGAGGTACTGAGCTTCTCTCTGGACTGTTCTAGAAGGTGATTCATGCTGATTGGTTAAGGCAAAGCTTTAGTTCCCTTGCTTAGGAGCTATTATTACTGCATTCACCAGACACGTAGAGGAGGAGTTTACCAAGCAGGAGAACTTGAGAGCCTTCAGATGGGAGTTATACAAATAATTAAAAGCAAGCATCCAAAGTAGAATAGCTCATCACTACGTGGGTTCCAGCAGCCCATTATTTATATAACAAACGCATTAGAAAAGGACTGCTTCGTGCAACACATCATTTAGTCCATGGGATCTCTTTGAAATCTACAGCCCCATGACTTTGGAAAACACTTCCTCTGAATTTAGACTCGAATTTCCCGAGCTCACAATTCTGCTCTTCTCATTTTACACGTGTTTCATGGCTGCCAAAATAGATCTGAGTGCCTGTTGTAAATGTTGCAAACAGGTTGGACTCGTGGTAGGGCTCTCTTTGTCTTTTATCCTCCCATCGACGATAAAATGAGCTCCACTGCCTTGCCAAATGCTAAGGGACAATTCTGTGTCTTATCGGTACAATTTTAATGATCAATGACATCATCAATATGACCCTTCATAATAACAATGAGGAGGCAGAGATCACATGCTGAAGATCCCAGCAGATGCTGTCAGATTCGGTGCACGATGACTGGTTGGTCAGTTTTGCAATAGCTTATCATATATATTGTATAAGCTTTCCTTTCGTTGCATAGATGGGAGTCAATCGCTGCCCGCCTTTGATAAGATTTCAATAGTTTTCCATCTAGTACTGTGGTCCCCAAATGATCATTTAAGCACCCTGACTCTTGAATCCAAAGGCTCAATAACCTTTTCTTTGTGGCCTCGAAAAGGCCCCACTTGAGGTTGTCCTGAGAGAAAGAATGTGTCCACCCCAGGACCCATGCAGACCTCACAACCTACGAGTACAAAGCCTCCGGGGGACCTGGGAATGGACAGATGGGCCCCACCACCATCCAGCACTGTGAACGTTGTGCGCTACTTGAAGTGTTGCGCTCATGAAGCTTCATCATGGTTAGGCGCTTGATTGGCAAAAGTAGGATACACTTCTGGAAGCTCTGTCGATTTGCAGAGAGAAAAGTCACTGAGAACTATAGTTTAGTCTTGATTAGATATTAGCATTTTCCAAAATATCCACAAATCGTTTATTGGCTGAAAAGAAGCATTTCGGTCTGCTTTCAAAGTATCAGGAAAAGGGGCAGTTTATAGTAGATCACATCTTAACCTTTGGACCTCTGTCCTATTTCCTCCGGGGCTGTAGCCCAAGCTGCCAAGGTGTGTGATGCAGTGAAGGGCCAACTGCGGCACTCCTGCGTCACTGCCCAGTGGGTGGGGTCTGCTCACGGCAGTCCAGACTGCCTCATGTTCTTCGGAAAGGAGTTGTAGGCCAGTCCTGTCACTTTGGGGGACTATAATGGAGCTCCCTAGGCATGGACCTCCTGCCTACATGCCTGTCTCCATGCCACCTCATTACTTATTGTGCCACCAGCCCAGAGTAAGTTTGGGGCACTTCTGTGTTATGTCCCTGCAGGAAGGGAAGCAGCGCTCCTGGTGATGGGAGGAACTTGGAACATTGTCTCAGTTGCATGAATCCGGACCTCAGGGGTCATTATGAGACGTCACAAGGGGCATGTGTTTTTCTGAGAGAGAGAGACTGTGTTTGTCATGCTTTCAGAGGTCTGCCGCATAAATATGAGTATGTCGCGTTGAGAATGTGTAAATGAGTTCTAGTGAGGAAGTTTTGGGGAGCACGTAGATAACACTGGCTTCATGACCCTGATACCTACACAGAGGCAGGAAGAGGTTCATTTAGGGTTTGGTGGCGCAGTAGCCCTGGTGTAAATCAGGGGCCTCTCACACTGCCAAAACCATGGAGCCTCTTCAGAAGTGGGGGAACCATATGACTTTCAATGCCACAAGCTCTTGTACCTACGCCCTTCTAAACGTAAAACCATTGCCCATCTGCCTACTTAGCTAGGCCTTCTGACGTTCATGTTTTCTACCCAGGGCTACCAGACCAGGCAGGGAGGACCACGAAAAAGAAAACCGTGCCCACGTCCTGCAGTATGAAAACTACCTGCGCATCAGGGCTACTTGTATCAGTTGAAGCACTTTTGCAGAAATTTCCTGCTGCTGGGGGGTGTGGCCAGCATCCGTGCAAGATGGCGGCTCCATTCTAAGCTCTGCCAAGCCTGCCACTTTATAAGCTGCTTTTTCCCGCCCTGAGCACCTTCCTGACATCCCACAGTGAGGACTAGGGCCTCGTCATGGAGGAGTGCTTCTTTTGAGGGTCCTTAAGGATCTGGGCCCTCGCAGGGTCTGTTTCCCGACACGCCTTCCAGCGCAACCATTAAGGTGATGGCGTCTGATTTACAGGTGATCGAATGCAACTGATTGCGGATAACACCAAATCTCCCACGAGACCTTCAGCAGGCATTCCAAATGACGCCACGGCCCTAGGTTGACTATCGATCATTGTGTCTACCTGGTGAGCCTCTCCTTCTTCCCCATGCCTAAAGAACGTGCATGCTGATCTGCTTCTGCAGCGTGATCCAGGCAGTGCCCTTCGCAGCCCCTGCTTCTCAGTCTCCACCGGTATCTTAGCGCTGCCCCTACCATTGCCATTATCGCCATTAACGCTGCAACCTCAACCTGGATGGCTGTCCTCTAATATAGCTATCTACTGATCCTGCATCGAAATGGTTTCAGCTTGCCGTACTAATAACTTATAAACTATGGGGGGCTGCCATAACCCATTGAATGAGACCGGGTCTGAGTTTGGGATCCCCACCTGGCACAATCTCGCCTCTCCTCCTGCTTTGCTCTCTAAGCCCGTGGTTCCAACTGGCTTCAACTGCCTTCTGACCTATCTCTGCAGGAGTATTCCAACGTATTTGAATGCCTGGCTTCTGACCTGGTTCTTCAGGAATATATGGACGCAATTATCATTATTTAGCTTTAACACTGCAGTACTGTTTACACCCTAACATCTACAACGGAGACCTAAATCTTTCAGCTGGCCTCATAATCTCCACAAACAGTGCTCAACTTTCAGCGTTTTGTGTACAGTGCCTATTACTGCATCTTCCAATCATCCTGGAAAGCTAGCGCCCTGCAAGTGTGAGAGGGGTTTCTCCCTTCCAGGCCACTACAAGGATCACACTGTTACCGGAGAGGATAGTTATGGTAAGGTTGTGACCCAGATTGATGTCATAACTGAGTCCTCGCATCTCGATTCCCTACTGCAAACCACGTTGCCCAAGGGCCTCCACCTCTGCTCATTGCTCCACTAGACAGCACTGGAGGTCCCACAATCATGGCAAACCAGAGGGATCACAAGTCACTCAAAGACAAATAAACCAAAACCGGACTTAAACTATCAAAACATGAAGCTCTGAACCCTGACTCTCCTATCAAAGAGGAACATGAGAACAAGTCCACCCTCGAAATGATACTCAAAAAACTGAACAATGTCCACGACATTGTCCAGCGCATTAGGACCAACACTGATGTTACAAACAGAAGTCGCCATGATCAGAAGATACCTTAAGAAACTTAATCTGAGAGTAACGAACGCAGAAAGTCATATAAGCATTACTGAGGATCGCTTGGCATTGCAATCCAAACACCTTCTCAAGAAGGACAACTTAATCTCTACTCTTAAACGCAAATTAGCTGAGTTAGAAGACCACAATAGAAGGGGGAACCTCAGAATCTTTGGTCTTCCAGAAGGATCAGAAGACAAAGCCCCTTCCGCTATCACCTTCCTTAACACATGGATCCTGTAGACTCTGGGTATTACTTTCAGTAAAGCATTTGAAATAGAATGCTCTCACAGGGTACCCTCATTCAAGCCTAAAAACAAGCCCACCCCACTGGCACTGATTTTTCGTCGTTTGTGCTACCAGCATGTAGAACTCATCTTATCGCATATGAAGAAAACAAAGTCGCTGATACTGTCAGGGTTCCTAGCCCTCAAATTACCACTGTTAGATATAGCAATCCAGCACTCCTTTATTGGCCCAGCCAAATTCAAGATTGTCTACCACGGCAAGACCCACGTCTTCTCTGGCCCCAGTGACCTGCGAGTATTCCTGGACAATTCTGTAGAGACCCATAATGAAGACTTCTTGAGTGGCCCCAGCTAAAGACAATGGACATTATCTATTTGCTCAGTCCACCTGCAGAATATCCTTTACAGTTATTTAGAATGTTTTAAAAACTCACGTAATGCTCAACATGCTTGTACAATATGACATGTCGTCAGTGGTGATCGGTATGACTTGCGGGTGGTGAGGCGGGCGCGGTGGGGGGGCGTGCAGGGGATAGCGTGGAAATAAAATTAGACACTTAACTTGGCGCCGGGTGCCGCGCCTTTGCTCCTGCTCTCCTCGTGGGACTCGAGGAACAGGAAGCCAGGAAGAACAGCCAGGCTCCCCTGACCAATCACAATGCTGCAATGCAGCGTTGTGATTGGTTTTGAGCGTCCTGGTTCGACGCTCAACCAGGAAAAAGGGGCCTTGGCATGTTCTCCACGCAGGCTGTAATGCAGTTATTATCATTATATATTTCCTTTACTTTGCACTGCTCAAAAGCTTAAAATGGGGTGACGCTCCTCCGCCATAGCGGAGGAGCCGCCACTGCATGTCGTACCAGAGTACTATATTGTTCCTAATACTTCTAATGCATCGATGTTTTGCATTTCATGTTCCATACCCCTCCATACGCTCCCAAATGCCACGCATATTTCACGCCTGATTCACACATGTCCTACATAAGTTCCATGCACTATACCTTCCGGGCCTGCTGTGCCACTATGCCATAATATGAATCCTCAAGTGATATAGACACTCTACTTTTCTCCCCTACAAATCTCTCCCTGGCACTACACAATACCTCTTGCTCGTACACTGTTTGGCGTTAACTTGTCTAACGCCCCTCCCATTACCCTCTGCAGCACGTCCAATTGTCCTACTGATATGTCCTGCACCCCAGAGCATGGCCTAAACTCCCTTAGTACACTCGCCCTATGCATAACCATACAGCTTTGCATGTGGCCTGATAAATTGCCCATCTTGAACCCAACATACTCTTGCTTCATACGACCTCTTACACTGAGACTGCGCTCCCTGCTCCCTACCTATAAACAGTCATCCTACCCATGGCCTAAGTATAAAGTGCACATATTTACAATCTCCACCCTAAGTGGTGCTTTACTGAGACCACTGTGTTTGTCCATGACACTACAATATCCTTCAGACTACATGCGCTTGCTCTGCACTCTAATGACACTTGACGTCTCACAATATTTCCTCATACGCCCCCATAGTTTTGTGCATGTCTGTCCTAATGTATTTTTGCAGTTGCTATTGTTCTAGAATAATGCTATTGTTCTAGAAAATTGCTCGTGATAAATTGTAATAATCTCTGTATGTTCTCTGTTCGCATTTATTGCCTGTCAGGGCCATACTGATTATACAATATCAATCTGTAATTGTTGCGTCTGGCCTGTGCCTTCCTTTTTCACCTTTATTGGTTGTAATTCACTGCTTGTATCTTGCAAATGACTTCCACTGCCCTGCATTCTACACCTTGTCTCTTCAGAATTTTGCTCCCAATCGGAGTATGTTTGCTCTACTTATGACCCCCAGTTCTATCCCCAACACTAGCTGTCTCCTTCCACTCTCCTCCTACCCTAAGTCTTGTGATTCCCATGATCCCTCACTGGCTGCATCACAACCTGTGTCCACCTATGATACCATGCCTTTCATAATCCCGTTCATCCGCCAATGGTTGACTCCAGCCCCCCCATGCTTAAAGTGATTTCCATTAACGCCAAAGGACTCAACCACCCTGTGAAGCGAAGACTATTTTCCGACTACTGACACTCTCTTAAGGGTGACCTGATTTTCTAGCAGTAGAGCAAAATTGGCTAGAAGACGCACTCTCCCTCCGCCCGGGAGGGGAATCAGAATTTGCCAGTTCCGCCACTTTCTCCCAAAAAATAGGGTCCTCACACTGATCTCCAAGAATTCTGGCCTCTCAGATGGCTGATTACGTGACAACAAAACTCAACTATGGAAATCTATGCAGTTAATATATACGCCCCTACCACAGACGACCCTAAATTTTGGGATGTCCTCTCTGTCAAATTTGAACCCTTCCCCCAGATGAGCGGATTATGCTTGGTGGCAACTTCAACCTCCCAATCGACCCCCTCCTAGTGCCTTCAGATATAGAATCCCTAGATCCTATAAAGCGCTTCATGCCTTGTGTTTGGCTCGCAAACTAGCTGATGTCTGGAGACTCCACAACCCCTCTGGCAGCGAATTTACCTTTTTCTCACCCCCACATAATACTTTCTCCAGAATCAACCTTCTCCTAGTTGATTCCACTCTCCTTCCATATGCCACCTCTTCCTCTATAGAACCGATCATTAATTCAGACCATGCAGCCGTCTCAATACATCTCCAGATCCTTCCCACCTCCCCAAGTCAAAGGCCTGGTGTATGAATCTAGAGATCTCGGAAGATGCAAATGTGTTCAAGGACCTCCATGATGAACAGCCCAATTCATTCAGATTACCCAAACTCTGTATCCTCTATGGTCAGTCTCTGGGACTCCCTGAAATGCTACTGTAGAGGCCAAATCATAAGCTGAATGTCACGGAAAAACAAACTTATTCAGTCATCCCTAGACCAATAGACTTTAGAAATAAAAGTCAAGGAACTGAGCTATTGGCCAAATAATGACCCAGTTACCCTGATGATCCTAATGTGGCTTAAATATAAATTAAATTCTGTAGTCAGTAAATGCACACATCTTTGGGTCGATGTCCTAAAAGATAAAAAACAGTTTTACCTTAATAAAGCTGGAAAGTCCCAGCCGGCCTACCTCAAGTTTAAACATAACTCTAACCTAATCCAGTCGATCAAAGATGAACATAAAAAAAGACATACTTCATCTGAAATGATACTTAAAGTCTTCCAACGCTTCTACGTCAAATTATACACTCCCTCAGTCTACACATCCCTGGACACTTGCTCAAACTTTCTGAAGTCTCTACCAATTAAGCAAATCTCCGAATCTGATCGAACTTTGCTAGCCAATCCAATCACTAGAGAGAAGTTCTCGCAAGCCATCAAAAGTATCTTTTACGTGTCTTGGCTATGGCCGCCTAGGGTCCATCCTTCAACCTCCCTGCAGCAACTCTCTCGCCGTATTTTGCGCTTGCCACTGCCGCAGCACGAGCTTTCCTTTTTTGTTCAAAGTATCTTATTAGCATTTTTAATATGAAGAGAAACAATACAGAAGGAAACAAGGAGGGAGAAGGAATAAAATGAAGTTGAATCATTAGCACTGTCAAGATATGTACACCAATATGAGACTCATGGTTATTATCAATAGAGTTCGTAAATTGTCATTAGCTGTAAACGATGCCAGGGGATTGTAGTGGAAAATAAGCGCGTAGATGTGTGAGGCAGGTATAGAGCGATAGACAGTAGGAGATATTATAACTCTTGAGGGGTGCTAGTCAGAAATATATGTATATTGTACATATCCTTAGAAATGTTTCTGGCGTAATGAAGGGAAGAGGTGGTGTCATGTGAGTCAATAGCAATGGTGTGAAAACCTACGTAGTGCTGATGATGGGAGAACCTGTGCCCAGGGGGAGGATTGGAGGATTTCCCATTAGGAGGATGGGTTGTGAGTAAAGTGATCTAGTGCTTCCCAAATATGTTGGGAGGTTACATGGCTACTTTTGTTACTAGATTGGGTTATGTGTGTGCTTCTAAAATAGGTTACCAGGCCCACCAGGTATGATACAACACATTGTTGCGAGACTTCCAATTGATCAGTATTACTTTGATGGCAATGGTAAGTAGGAGGTCAAGGAGGGAAAGATCCGTGTCAGAGAGATCAATTGGGGGATCTGCCAGATGAGATCCTAGTAAAATAAGTGGGAAGGACTATGAAATGGTCTTTTTCAATATTCTTTTTAATTGCAGGGAAACATCCCGCCAGTAGGAGTGTAGATGAGGGCAAGAGAAGAACATGTGTTCTTCGTCAATAGGGGATGAGCCACATGCCCAGCACGTGTTGGCATCCTTGAGTTTTAATCAGAACAGTTTTGCAGGGGGTCCAGTACAGGAAGTGTGCAGCGAAGAATTTGGTCTGGGTCAGAGAGGGAATTAGTTTGTGTGATCGTACTGTCCTCACTCGGGGGAGCAAGGCTCTTAGAAGAGAAGTAGGAGGCCCATTTCTGTGCTGAAGGTGAATGGCATGGGAATTTGGAAGTGGTAAGTATTTTGTAGAATTTTGAAGTAGCATGGCCATTTGATAATATCAGTTGGAGTTTCCATAGTGAGGGTGAATCATTCATGGCATCAAGCTTAGAAATTCTGCCCTTAATTTGAAGAAAATCACAAAAGTCCATGTTGGAGAGGTCATGCTTGTGTTGTAGGAAGGCAAATGAGAGTGGTCTGGTACTATCGCAGATATAGTTGCAATCCGTTTACTTGCCCATATTGGGCCGATGTTTAGAGAGTTAGCAATATATAGATTCCTATTGTATCATAATGACGCTAGGGTTCAATTATGAATATTGGTCACCAGTTTTGCATCTAAGGAATGTATGGTGGATATAGCATCCTTAAAGAATTAACAGGACTGGGTATAAGGAAATTGTGTCATCGTCTTTGTGTACAGAAGTGGGAAGGAGTGGCAGATGGAGAGTTCCACATTGAGCCATACAAGCTTTTTTAACAGGTTAGTTTCAAACCACCATGAGCCTTGAACTGCCAGGTAGGCAGTTTGGTAGGTGATCCAGTTAGGGAAGTTTCAACCCCCTCCTTTCACAGGCATTCTTAGCTTTTTAAGGCAACTTCTGGGTTTTGTATTATTCAATAGGAAGTGTGAAACATTAACAAAAAAGTTTGGGGAGAGTCAAGTAGGTAACATGCTCAATAAGAAGTTAATCAGTGTTTAACCATCATTTTGATGGTTTCAAATCTACTCAACCAGGAGATATGTTTTGGTGACCACGTCGAAAGTAGCTCTTTTATTTTATTTAGAGTTTTGTTTTCATCGGTGGAAACTAATTCAGCAAGGTCCTTACAAAACCAAATCCCAAGGTATTTGATAGTAGATTTCCATTGGAAGTTGGATGAACCACTCATTGAGGGAGGGCAGTGATTGTTCAGCGTGAGGGTTTCAGTCTTGTTCCTATTCAGGGAATATCCGGAAAAGTTGTAAAAACGAGCAATATTGGGTAGGATCGCAGTAATCACAAGATTCAGGGATTCTGTGAATATTAGAATGTCAAGATCATATGTAGCCATTTTATATGGGATGTTGTCAATGGAAATGCCTGGGATGTTGGGTGATTCATTTAGCATCAGGGGCAAAGGGTCAATGGCGAGTAAGAACAGTAGCTGGGATAGGGGACACATCTGTTGCATTCCCTGTTGAAGCACAAAGGGTTGTGATAGGGCTCAGTTAATTTTGATTCTGGTGGAGGTGTTGGAGTATAGGGTCATAGTCATTGTGATATACTCCTTCCTCAAAGCGTGTCTTGAGAGAACAGCTTTGAGGTATGGCCAGGAAACTTTGTTGAAAGCCTTCCATGTGTCTAGGGCTATAGCCGCTGCCAGTAGGGAAAGAGGATTGGAGACTCTTTCAAAGATATGGGAGAAAAGGCGTATGTTGTCACTAGCTAGGCACCCTTTGATAAAACCAGATTGGGTGGGATGGACTAGTTTGGGACTGAAGGGGGTGAACCGGTTAGCAAGGATTTGTGCATAAATCCTAGCTCAAGTACACCACACATAACACGCCAGACTAGTAACGTGGGCCCGTTTGGTTGCAGATTAGTGCTAAACTCAAATATAGTGCCTGATGGGACAGGGAGTAGTTATTGAAAATACGTGAAAACAGTGCCTAGATTAGCCAGACTAATGGAAAATATTGATGGAGGTACAAAGGGAGTCCCCTATCTTAATATCCAAAACAGTGAAAACAAGCATGGAATCGTTTCTTACCCTAGTTCAGTTATTTTTGGGTATTGCTCATCAAATACTTGGTTGCCAGCGCAAAATGTATACCTACATGCAGACAAACCTGAATTAGGGAAAGAATCTACTGTGAAACATTAGTCTGCTCCTCTTCCATTTATATATTGACTTTATGTCCCCTACTTTTCATCTTCTTTCCAAACTATGTTTTAAGGCACTCATGTAAATTGTTTTAGTCATGGTAACAAGTGTTCTTTCTTGGCTGTCACTGCAAACCTAACATATTAATGAGTCTGGTTCTACATTCCCGATTAAACATTACAAAATGTGTTGAATAGCAATACCTGCATCATTGTTGCTTCCATGACTCTCTGGTAAAATGTTCCTCTTTTTGGCTGATATTGTTTTACCCACGGTGAATGTATTCTTTTTCCCTTTGGAAACATATAATAGAACGTTAGTTTACAGAAAAATCTGTCTAATAACTTTAGCAAAAGCTGGATAATCAGTATATATACCTTAATATAGTGTCATGTATTTTATGCTTGAGTAAGAAACAGTGTCCATTAAGATACATTTCACATTCCCAGGTATACAACATTCAACAGAGACCCTACATCTTCCTTAAGGTACCGAAATGATTAGGTAAATCAGGTTAAACCAATGAACTACTATTTCTTCTATACCAAACAAACTGCTACCATTGCTAGTTGCCTTAGCTCTATTGATACACTGCCTTATTAGACCCAATTACAAGAGAGATTTTCTGGGGAATCTTTGACAGCATTCTGTTTCCTCCAGAGATCCTAAATAGATCATGTTCATGTGCACCCTTAACGTAATTTCCAACAGCTTCCCCCTTGGTAGCTACAGTCTTGTTGCCACCAAAATTATGTTGAAGCCATGAATCAACGTCGGCCTTTCTACTAAGATGGAATGGTTTGGTATCTCTAACCAACATGTCATATATCTTCAAGATCCACCGCTTTAGAAACGCAGATCTGTCTCGTTTCTCTTCCCGTTTCGATGAACTTGTAGCATTACTCACACACAGACATAAACTCATCTCTTGCTAAAAAGTTAGAGTCTTAAGGGAGCTTAGGAGCGTGTCCCCACAATAATGAATATGACAGTCTATCATATATATTAATACCAAGTCATTTAATTCAAAAATACCATTGTCATTAATAATGAGAAAAATCTATATTTACAGTCCATTCATAAAGCAGTTTATAATGATCAGATTCCAATCAAAATAAAAACATGAATAGATTAATGATGAAACTTATCTCCCTACACCCCCTTCTGGGCCCATCCCATGCAGTCCACCCACTTCGCTCCAGTACACATTGTGGATAGAGAAGTGCCTGGGTAGTTATAAGGATGGGCGTGGTTGCAAAGCTGGTTGGATTCAAGGGCTGGTGGATGGATAAATGAATGGGTGTCAGTGGATCGTGGTTTATGGACAGTTGGATGAATAGGTGTGGGTAGATGTGTATGGATTTATGTCTGTTGATAGGATAAACAGGAGTGCATGTGTGGATATCTATGAGTTGAAAAATATATGGATACATGACTGTGGGTGGTGGACAAATGAAAGTGGATGGCAATGATTTTCAACTATATAGAGAGTTAATTTAAAAGCATTTATGAAAAATCCACACTCATGCGTTCATCCGTTTGAAACCTGGTGTGTACAGCTGAGTGAATGGTCCTTCTCTCTGTTTGGGTATTCATTCCATTTTTGGGCTATGTCTTTGTGGCTTGGAAGATCACTTGAAACTCTAATGGTCTTTTTGGAAGATGTATACATCCCTGATTCCATTTCAGTGGTGCACTGAGACCATTGTTTTGAGGGCCTCTTTGTGGAAATCCTGTGTGGGCATGAGTCCCACAGAAGGTAATGGAGAATACAGGACTTACACCCAGCCGCAGCCTGTTTAGTTAAGATCGGTGGGGCCGGGAAAGGGGGTTTTCGACTGACGAGAGAAAATTCATTATTCATTTAACTTTCCCTCCTGATCATCTGTCGAATCGCCCCACCCCCCCTCCCCAACTTGGCCCCACCGCTCTTACCTGCTGCTGCTTACACCTCATCAAAAATACATTTTACTACATTTTTTACACTAATTTTAGGCTCCAAAGCCTCACTACGCGCACTCAGCTTTAAGTTTCAAAATAGCAGAAAGCATTTCAGGCAAGAACAAAAAACACAACAAGGTGAAGCAAAGGTCACTTACGTGCTTTGCATCTTGGAAGAATCAAGAGTGGAAGTGCTATGATGAGGATCAGCAAGAGCACCGCTATCACAATGACTGGGCAGATAATCAGCCACGTTGAAGATGGACCCTTCACTGTCAAAAGAAGGAAGCACTGCCAGTTACTATCTTTTTTTGTTTTTGTTTAGGTGTTGCAGTCCTTGCTTATACCACGAAGCTCACTGAACAATCATGCATGAACTGAATGTAGCAGATTGTGCCCGAAAAGATTTTACTCCTTCGAACATTGTGCTTAAATTATCAGTTAGCGATTGGATATTCAAAAGCCCTGATGAAGTTCCCACTTGGCACAACTGGGAACGAAACGCGTTGGCAGTTTGCCGGTTTTAGAGATTAATTGAATAAAATAAGTTATTTTGGAATCACTGATTACGTGTCTGACTCCGCTACGAGTGCACCTTCTGCTCTTTCTTGAAAACTTTGGCTGCCATTTGCACCTTGGGACGACGGGTGCAGGAAGAGTTTTGCACCACCCTGTAATCTATTGTACATGTTGATAGGTTGAGCTGGACCTTGGTTTGTCGTCTGTTCTTGTTGGGTTAATGAACTGAATGTAATTTCTGTAAAGCCTGAGAAGAAGCATGCTCATTTTACTGCAGGTTTTACTGACTAACCTATGAGCTATCCTATGTTTGCTTGAAGGGCCATTTAATTGCACATAATTCACCTACAAGGCTCAATTGACAAAGTGTCTGGTCCTTGGGTTCTGAAGGATTCTACCTGGTTCCTCCCCACCTTGTCCTTTTGTCGGATTTAATATTTAATTCCATGACTTATGAAATATGTATTAGAGGCAAATTGCAAGGGACTTCATTTCTTTAAAGAAAACACTTGTTATTCATTTCCAATTAATGGCAGCCATCTGTACTGTAATCTAACCGCCTGAAACATCTTTCAGATGGCCATGTGCAAGAGGAATTCACAAAAATGTTCTCAAGATTTTCGAGATTTCTTCATATTTGTACCAGTGCAAATCACAGTGATTACAAGCTGAAACTAAAATCAATTAGGTCTGAATCAAGCACATTGTAATTAACAGAAAATGCAAGGCAATTATTTGCACTTTGGGCCCATCGTGCCTAAAAAGGTGTACAACAATCTCGATGCATACATAATTCACAAGCACCCACTTTTAATTTGGTGCATAAAATGGCAACATATAACCACATATACATAACATTGGCCAGATGTGCCAAAGATCTGTTTGCAATGCATTTATGTTTTTTCACAGCAACTTCTTTGAGACCTGACCGTCATCGAGTGCTCTGACTGATGTATCAGTCTCCGCCACAATGTAAATGACCATTCAGTAATATTTGCAGATTTCTTCTCCGCTCCAAAGATATTTTTGAGACAAGATTCTGCTTACGAATTCAATGAAGGGGCAGGGATGACGGCCTGTGTACAGCCAAAAGGGGCGTGTGCAGCTCTTAAATTTCAGATTCAAGAATGTGGTGCACATCCGGTTGAAACGCGATCCAGGAGACAAGGGAAACGTCGGGCGTACTCGCTACAGACCTGCCAACGGCTTATGCCGTAAAAAGTACGTTGAAACTGCCACACTGTGGTTTGAATTTTCTTGAATCTGAAATTTAAGAGCCGCACTCGGTTGTGCCCAGGGCTTTAAGTGGGGGGGTCTGTGGGGGTCTGACCCCCCCAGTCTTTTTTGGGGGGCCTCGAAAGGGGTCTCATAGGGGGCTCTATTTCGGGCCTCAATGGTCAAAGGTAGGGTAACATGTTTACCTGGGATGTATGACGTTACAACGCATACTATTACAACGCATACCATTACAACGCATTTTTTACAACGCAAGTACTACTACAATGCATTACTTTACAACGAATACTTTTACAACGCAAAACCTATTAAAATACTGAAAAGTGCTGTTACAACGAAATCTATTACAACGCATACCATTACAACGCGATTTTTTTTTTTATTATTTAAAAGTACAATAAAATCTGGCACGGGATGCAGGGAAATTAGGGGTTTTAGGGTGGGGAAGTGTATTAAAATGTGGAGAAAAACTGAGCGTAAATCTACTGAAATGCATTACCAAATTAATACTCGAGTATTAAAATTAATACTCGAGTATTAAAATTAATACTCAAAATCCCCAATAAAATTCCGTTTTCACACATTTCAAAGTTTAACAAAAAGAACGATAGATTTAACAACAGTGCTTACACATTTTTATCATGATTAAATCGGAAAGTAAGTAAACAGAGTAAAACAGAAGACACATACACATAGGCGCCATTTTAACCATCTCACTTGTAAAACTTGTCCTACAACACTTTCTATGAAAACAATACCAAAAGACATGTTCCAAAATGGATGCCAAAACGGAGCAAATGAGTGAAAACAATACATTTTAAAATGCATTTTTAAATTATCATTTTCCACAGTAAAATAAATTATAAAAAAAAACACATCGAACGCAGTTTTTAAAAAAATTAATAGTGACACAGAGTAAAACTTATAAATACCAGGAAGACACCATTTTGCAATCAGTTGATTATCAACTACCAGAGAGACCAGACGTCAAAACCTGACCCTCTGTCACCTCCACTGCGACCTCCTCAGAGAGAGCACTGAATTCCTTCGGAAAACCATTATTAGTAGACAACTACTAGTAAGTCAGTAAAATATTTTTAAACCATGGTTTTGCGTAAAATATGTCTACTTTCCATACAAAATATATTTTTAAATTTTTAATATTAACTTTTAAAATGTACTGTTATCACAAAAAATATATACCAACTTAAAACAACTACTTTCTTTTCCTAAAACAGAAACTTGCTAAATATTGAGAATCAAGAATTGGTGTACCTATTTTTGTATCTCCTCAAAGGAATCGACTCACCTTTACGATTGTGAAGGTAAATATAATTTAATTTAAAATATTTTACTTTAAAAATATATTTTTAGCGTTAGCAAAAGTGTTCAATTGCAAAGGTAACTTTTTTTTCCCCTCAAACAAACTACATCATAAACGAAATTATACCATGGTGCAGGGGTAACAATTACTAATAGGACTTCAGTTAGGTACTACATGTGAAAAAGCGTTTCAAGTTACTGAGATAACTATTAGTATTCTAAGTCCCAGAATGTTCAGCGGTAGAGTAATTGAGTGATAGTGTAGGTGTATCCATTATTATTCTTATTTTAAAATGCATTCAATGTGTATTATGTTTTTCTTAACCAATTGTTACTCATACTCATTTGACAAATATCATAATTTTCAAAAATGATTTTTTTTTTAACCAACGTTGTCAAAGTAACATTAATTTTTTTAACTTTTTTTTTTCCACAGTAAATCGGTTACAAAAAAATAACTATATCCTGCAGCAAGCATTACCTTAAAGGCACGAGAACAAACAACAACTGAAAAAGGTATTTTACATTATGAGTATTATAATTTCCACAATTTAATAGTCATTCCTTTTGCTATTGTTACTCGACTAAAGTGCAGAAATAGGATAACTGATGGATAGTGTAGGGGTACAATTTACTATTCCAACTCCAGGAAGGTGCAGCAGTAGGGAAAGTGTTGGATGGTGTAGGGGTGCAATTTACTATTCCAACTCCAGGAAGGTGCAGCAGTAGGGAAAGTGTTGGATGGTGTAGGGGTGCAATTTACTATTCCAACTCCAGGAAGGTGCATCAGTAGGGAAACTGTTATGTACTATATATTAAAATGGATTTAATTTTTGCAAAAAGTTTTTGTAAATTTGCATATCTCTTCAAAGTTAAATTTTCTCATTTTTTCCTTTTATCACTTTTGCAGACAATTGTATTTGTTTTACCATTGAAATCAACACATAAGTGTCTACTCCAGCCTACAGGCCATCCCCACTTAAGAAGACTCACCAAGAAAACCAATTTAAAAAAAACAAGGTATTTTTACACAACATTTAAAGGTGCAACAGTAGGGAAAGTGTTGGATGGTGTAGGGGTGCAATTTACTATTCCAACTCCAGGAAGGTGCAGCAGTAGGGAAAGTTTTGGATGGTGTAGGGGTGCAATTTACTATTCCAACTCCAGGAAGGTGCAGCAGTAGGGAAAGTGTTGGATGGTGTAGGGGTGCAATTTACTATTCCAACTCCAGGAAGGTGCAGCAGTAGGGAAAGTGTTGGATGGTGTAGGGGTGCAATTTACTATTCCAACTCCAGGAAGGTGCATCAGTAGGGAAAGTGTTATGTACTATATATTAAAATGGATTTAATTTTTGCAAAAAGTTATTGTAAATTTGCATATCTATTCAAAGTTAAGTTTTCTCATTTTTTCCTTTTATCACTTTTGCAGACAATTGTTTTTGTTTTACCATTGAAATCAACACATAAGTGTCTACTCCAGCCTACAGGCCATCCCCACTTAAGAAGACTCACCAAGAAAACCAATTTCAAAAAAACAAGGTATTTTTACACAACATTTAAAGGTGCAGCAGTAGGGAAAGTGTTGGATGGTGTAGGGGTGCAATTTACTATTCCAACTCCAGGAAGGTGCAGCAGTAGGGAAAGTTTTGGATGGTGTAGGGGTGCAATTTACTATTCCAACTCCAGGAAGGTGCATCAGTAGGGAAAGTGTTGGATGGTGTAGGGGTGCAATTTACTATTCCAACTCCAGGAAGGTGCAGCAGTAGGGAAAGTGTTGGATGGTGTAGGGGTGCAATTTACTATTCCAACTCCAGGAAGGTGCATCAGTAGGGAAAGTGTTGGGTGGTGTAGGGGTGCAATTTACTATTCCAACTCCAGGAAGGTGCAGCAGTAGGGAAAGTGTTGGATGGTGTAGGGGTGCAATTTACTATTCCAACTCCAGGAAGGTGCATCAGTAGGGAAATTGTTGGATGGTTTTGGGGTGCAATTTACTATTCCAACTCCAGGAAGGTGCATCAGTAGGGAAAGTGTTGGGTGGTGTAGGGGTGCAATTTACTATTCCAACTCCCGGAAGGTGCATCAGTAGGGAAAGTGTTGGATGGTGTAGGGGTGCAATTTAGTATTCCAACTCCAGGAAGGTGCAACAGTAGGGAAAGTGTTGGATGGTGTAGGGGTGCAATTTACTATTCCAACTCCAGGAAGGTGCAGCAGTAGGGAAAGTGTAGGATGGTGTAGGGGTGCAATTTACTATTCCAACTCCAGGAAGGTGCAGCAGTAGGGAAAGTGTTGGATGGTGTAGGGGTGCAATTTACTATTCCAACTCCAGGAAGGTGCAGCAGTAGGGAAAGTGTTGGATGGTGTAAGGGTGCAATTTACTATTCCAACTCCAGGAAGGTGCATCAGTAGGGAAAGTGTTGGATGGTGTAGGGGTGCAATTTACTATTCCAACTCCAGGAAGGTGCAGCAGTAGGGAAAGTGTTGGATGGTGTAACTGTTATATTTTAGGTATTTCATTTAATTTTTCAGACTAATTTGTTTTTCTTCTCTTCTCTTTTCAGATAATGTCTAGTCTGGAAGCTGCAAAGTATATTAAATCCAGGAAGGGCAAAAATTTTTAAACCATGGTGGATGCATATATAGCAAGGAAAGAATAAGTTTAACTAGAAATCATTGGAGGTGTGTGCAATACTACACTACCCATTGCAGTGGCAGAGCGGTTACTGTTGATAATTTCGTTGTGAAAACCACTGAACATAACCACTCTGCCTCTGCAATGGAGGTAGAAATTAGAGAAACTGTGAACGAAATGAAAGCTATTGCAAGCACCTCCAATGATTCTACAGGATCCATTTTAAGAGAGGTTGCACAGCATGTCCCCAGTCATGTTGCTAGTAACATGCCTATAATTCCTAATTTGAGAAGAATTATTCAAAGACAAAAGCAGGCAAGTAACATTCAATTATCTGCACCACATTTTTTCTCTGACATTAGAATTCCACATGATCTTTCTATTTCTTTTTCTGATGAACCTTTCCTTCTGCAGGACAATGAAAACCCTCAGAAACGAATTCTCATTTTTAGTACCCCACGTAACCTTGCTAAGTTAGAAAGTAGTGAAATTTGGATGATGGATGGGACGTTTAAAAGTACACCCCATCCTTTCACTCAAATTTACACTATACATGCCAAAATTAACAATAGTGTAATTCCCTTAGTATACAGTTTGCTACCTGATAAGACTTCTGCAACATACACTGAACTTTTATCAGTGATTAAAAGTAAAACATCTCAAAGTCCTCGGAAAATAATTATTGATTTTGAATTGAGCATGATCAATGTGATCACTAAAACGTACACGGATACCCAAATTCAGGGATGTTTTTTTCATTTTTCCCAGGCATTTTGGCGTAAATTACAAAAAACATCCCTAGTTGCAGAATATTCTCGTGATAGCAAACTGCAATTTGAACTAAAAAAATTAACTGCACTTTGTTTTGTTGCTCCCGATAGTGTGGACGAGTACTACACTGCAATTATAAAATCTGTTTATTACAAGAGTAACGAAGAAAAATTGGCACCCATTCTAAATTATTTCGAGGACACATGGATTGGACACCTAAGCAGATCGGGTCGCAGGAGGAAGCCACGATTCCATGTGGAGTGGTGGAACTGCTACACGAGTTGTTTAGAGGGAGAAGCAAAAACAAACAATGCCATTGAGGGATGGCATAACTCCTTCAACCACACAATTGGCAAACCTCATCCAAACTTCTACTCTTTTTTGGAAACTTTGAAGAAGGAGCACAGTTTTCAAGAAATGAGAATAGCCCAAACACTCGCAGGTAGTCTAAACCCACGAGTAACAGTCAAAACAAGGGAAATGTCTGAGAGACTATTGGCTATTGTACAACAATTTTCGTTGTGTGTGGCTATAGACTACCTGGAAAATCTTTCTAACATTCTTTCTTTCTAAATTTTTTTTTTTACTTACTTTCCTGCTTTGCTTCAAATTTATAAATTTTTCAAATTACAATTGGCATACAATGTATTTTCTAAAAATTTTTTCAAACAAACAAGTCGGGTTTTTTTTTTTTTTCAAAATCTTCAATTCTAGCACAGCTACCAATGTCAACAAATTTACTTTCCCATAGTATTTGACCAAATTTTCTAAATCCGTACGCCATTAATATAATTACAGAAAACTTCCTTTTTTATTTCCGACCTAAAAAATCACCAAAACTCAAACCAATCTAAATTGTACATGTCAAGCCATAATCCAAAATGCACATTGCTGCATAATCACCAATTTTTATTCAATCATTATCTCCCAAAATTTACGAGTACGCTATTTTTTTTCACTTAGAAATGAAGTTCAAAATCACTTTTTTTAGTTCCGAAGTAAAGAAATAAACTTTGTGAACAGTAACTTTTAATTTTTAAACAGTTACATACATTTTTTAAATAAACAAATAACTTTTCGCGACCCGACATAGGCATACATTAATGACATTATTGTGGACATGTTTAAAAACATTTAAAACATCAATTAGTTTTCCCGCAACCTCTCCTTATTCTTTCCTCACTATATATGTATCACTATTAAAGATTTAATATATATTTTAAAGTGAAAATATTTCCTACCTGGACGCAGATCAGCTTCCTGCTGCTTCCTCCTCCGATGCTCTTCAAAATGGCGCATTACGTCGACGCTCACGTCATTACGTCATCGCGTGCATCAATATTTCTAAC
The DNA here is from genome assembly GCF_964204655.1 of Triturus cristatus. Classification (NCBI taxonomy): domain Eukaryota; kingdom Metazoa; phylum Chordata; class Amphibia; order Caudata; family Salamandridae; genus Triturus; species Triturus cristatus. Next base: position 630,064,691 of record NC_140590.1, on the reverse strand, counting down.
GGACTACTTTATTTAACTAATATGTAAATAAATGTTTAAAAATGTTAATAAAATATTTATATATTTTCTAAAAATTGTTAAATGCATTGCAAAATTTAATAAAAATATGGTTTATTTTTTAAGGATTTTTCAATAAATATATATTTAGAAAACATTATTTGTTTACTGTCATTATTTTTTAAATTGTAATTTATTCATTAAAAATGTAACTTTTTAATTGTAAATTTACTAAATGTGTTCCTTACCTCGACTCTATTGTCTTTTTCCTTCAAAACTTGCTCTTTCTTCTCTTTCTGATTCTTCTTTTCTTGTTCCGCGGGTTGTATATTCTGAAGCTGCCAAAATAAATGAAGGACAAATTATCTCATAGACTTCAATGCAAAAGCGTGGGATTTTTTTTTTCAAGTAAGTTATTTTTTTCCTGGGATTTTTTCTTAAGGTATTATTATTTCTTAAATTCATTTCTTATTACTCTTTTAATTTTAATTATTATTATTTTTTTTTTTACATTTCTCTAATTTTTAAATATAATACTCCAAAAGTACTCTTCCTTTTTTTAGACAAACTTTAAACTTTATATAAGTAACTTAAAAATACTCTAGTATTAATCTTTCTTAATACTAATTTTTTCTTTAATTAACTGTTATTAATTTTAAATAATTGTTCTAGTATTAATATTTAATAATAATCCTTTTTTAAATTTTATTTACATATTTAATGTTAAATAAAATTACTCATTTAATAATTCCTCAAAATAAAATTCTTTTTTTATTAATATTAATACTCTTTTATATTTGAAAAAAACTCAAGTACTAATATTTTGTTAAACTACTCACACTTATATTTTTAATTTTATAATAAAATATACTCTTTCTATTTTGAAAAATACTCAAATATTAATTTAACTTAAAAAATACTCTTTTAAATTAGAACAATACTCAAGTATTAATATTTACTTAAACTACTCACACTTATATTTTTAAATTTAAATTAAAATATACTCTTTCTTTTTTGAAAAATACTCAAGTATTAAATTAACTTAAAAAATACTCTTTTATATTAGAAAAATACTCAAGTATTAATATTTTGTAAAACTACTCACTTGTTTTAAATTTATATTTTTATAAAAAACATTTAAATATACGATATATATTTATTTAAGTTAACATTCCAAAATTAAAAAATGCGTTGTAATAGTATATGCGTTGTAAAAGTACTTATCATATAATATCATGCGTTGTAAATGCATGCGTTGTAAATGCATGCGTTGTAAAGGCATTTTCAAAGAATGCGTTGTAATGGTATATGCGTTGTAAAAGTACTTACCATATAATAGCATGCGTTGTAAAAGCATGCGTTGTAAAAGCTTTTGCGTTGTAAAAATTGCGTTGTAATAGCATAGCGTTGTAAAAGTTGCGTTGTAAAGGTAGTTCCCCGTTTACCTGTATATCCTCCCATAACGGCAAGATAGACATATGGAATCTGGTATCCCTGAACTCAGAATTTAATAACACATCCTTTAGTGAAGCTGGTTTTTAAATTCTAAGTTTGGAAATAGCACTTTTAGAAAGTGGCTATTTTCCTGTTCAACCTTTCTGTGTGCCTCTGCCTGGTTGTGTATTGACTGTCTGGTTTGTGAGTGACAGGGGCTGGGGGTGGCTCCAGGAGGCTGGGTGAGTCAGCACTAGGCTGAATAGCCCCATCTACATGTAGAGTGGTGGGGAGGAGTAGCACCTGGGTCTCAATAGGGCTGTGCCTGCCTGCCACAATGCTGGCTCCACCTCCTGCGGTGCGTCTGATTTCCCTGGCCCACACTCACAAATGAAGAAGAGGTGCACTGGCAGAGTGCACCCAGAACTGGTTTAGACTGGGTCCAGGACCCCTCACACAAGAAAGAACAAAGACTTTGGGGGTATAAAAGTAGAACTGGAGCCAAGTAAAATTAGATTAGGAAACTTCGTGATCAAGAAGGAATCCCTGCCAAAAGAAGAACAGCCAGGAAGACGGAGGAAAAGTGCTGCCATTGCCGAGTGTTTGGGATCTGACCTGCAGGTCTTTCAGTGCACAATAACACCTAGGGCATGTGCATAGGTAAAGAGTGGGCAGATGGCGAGGTTGGTCCTTCCGGTGACGGAAAAGCTTCAAGGCAGAAACACCTCAGGAAGAAGATTATGAAGCATAAGGTGAGCGCTGGTCACTTGGCAGCTGAAGACATTCTAACAGCTCAGCAGGCAAATACATTGGTGGTGACAGTACACAAATGTAATGCAAAACATATGGAGAGCACATGCAGGGTATTTGACACTGCCTACTACTTGGCAAAAAAAGATCGCCCTTTCACTGACCAGCCTGATCTAATTCTCCTTCAGACAAAGAATGGCAGTGCAATGGGCCGTATTTTGCACAGCAATGCGACTGCAACTGAAATAATAAAACACATTGCACTGGAAATGCAACAAAGATTGGTCTGTTATATCAGACAACACAAACCAAAGATCACAGTATTAATTGATGAAAGCACTTCTATTAGCAATGCATCTACCTTAATTATCTACCTCCATGGCATTTTTGGAAATGAAAGTACCCCAGTGACTATCTATTTCGGCCTTCTGGAGCTGGCAGAAACAAATGCCCTTGGCGTAAAGACAGCTCTCCTAAGCTACTTCGAAAAAGTTGGACTCACAAAAAGTCTGCTACATGATATCTTGATTGCAGTATGTTCAGATGGAGCAGCAGTAATGTTTGGTAAAAAAAGGAGGAGTAGTAGCATTGCTGAAATCAGAATTTCCAAATCTTGTACTGACATGGCACTGTGTGGCTCACAGACTAGAACTTGCTGTGGCAGATACAGTTGATGAGGTTGCCGGGGTCAATCACTTCAAGATTTTCATGGACTCATTGTATGCTACATACAGCATGTTACCAAAAAACCAGAGAGAGCTAAATCTGGCCGCCAGCGAGCTATGTGTACAGCTTCAGAAGTAGGGAAAATGCTTGATACTAGATGGGTAACATCCAGTTACAGATCTATGAAAGCTGTTTGGGACTGATTCCCTGCCTTGTGCAAACATTTTGAGAATGCTTCTAAAGACCCATCTAGACCCATAAGAGACCGGAGTAAATATGAAGGTCTCTTGAACTCTTGAAAAAGCTTACATCCTGTTCTTTTATCAGAGATTTGGGGGTAATATGTGATGCACTTCAAGAGCTCAAAGGCTTATCACTTTCCTTACAGAGGAGGGACATCACAATTGTTAATGCTCACAGACTTTTGGTTAGTCAAGTACGTATATTTAGAGCAATGAAGGGCTCACCAGGGGCGTTTGCTTCTGCGGCTCAGAGAGCAGTTGACAAGGGCAAATTCAAGAATGTACCTCTTTTCCATGGTAGAAGTAACTCTGTTGCCCTTAATCAAAATCAGTTTTACCAAAGTCTGTCTGTAAATATCAATAAACGATGTGCCCCGGATTCTGAGAAAGAACTTATAGCCAGCTTCAGTGTGCTAGATGCAGGCAACTTGCCTTCTGGTGATGAATGCATTCTTTATGGTGAAACAGATATCCAGAAACTGTGTTCAGAGTTTCAGCTGCCAGCAAGAGATACTATCCAAGCTTTTACACTTTTCAAATATTTTGGTGGAAAGAAAACCCCTGAAGTATTAAAAAAAAGTTAGTAGTTTGCATGGAAACCCTGCCAGCAAGTAATGCGGATTGTGAGAGAGGTTTCAGCGCAATTAACTTAATTGCTAGTCCAACAAGGGCCTCTCTTCTTGTAGAGACCATTTCTTCATGCTTTGGGAAATCCTATAATAGATTTCTAAGCAATGTAAATAATTTTTACATGTTTTTTAAAGTGTTTGGTATTTTATGGCTTATACTTAATAAATATAACGTTTTGCCTATTTTCCTTTGCTGGATGCGACTTCATGATTTTCTTAAGCCCACAATGCTAGTTATCTTGATATAGACCACGCCCCTACTCGGATAGGCCACACCCCTTCAAGAAATGTGCCACGCCCCTTTTGAGCAGCCCCAGTTTTTTTTCCCACTTAAAGCCCTGGTTGTGCCATGTAATTGATTTTGATTAACACTTGATACCCTGATCTGAGACTCGTACTACAGAAAAGATGAGGAGTCACACTAAGGCCAGCTTTGTTGAACATTTATGACCCACCGGGTCGGAAGTATCACCGGTTTCAAGGTCCAAATATCAACTTGCCTTTTTACAGCCCGAAAGAAGTCAAGGGTTTAACACCCTCTTGACGAAACACGTGTTGGCTGGCTTGCTAAGAAACGCAACATTAAAAGCAAACATTCCAAAAAGGACACCATTGTCTTAATCCGTGCCCAACATTAATTGTGTTGTACTGTTTTTTTTACTAATTTCCGTGTGCATAGGACTGGTTGTGTAAAAAGGCCTGTGTATTTGCAAATGGATTACTTTTTTATTGCAGCCCCTGTCTGTTATAAAGGTAAAGATCAAGGAGTGAAAAGATTATATAAGCATGGATAACATTGGGAGGAGCGTTTAACAGTGTCCTGGAGCCACCTGGGTTAAGGCAATCTTCAGTCTATCTTAAATCAGGGCGTTTTCTTTGTGAATCCGGCTCTAGCCTATTGCGGTGGGCAGGTTCTTAGATACCTGGTTAACAACATCCCACACACTCAGGGATACCTCGTTTGAAGGAAGTAAGTGTACCTATAAAACGGTATAGTTTGTCACTGATAACTATGTTATTTAGGAAATAGGAATAGGAAATGATGAAAAGGTAACGGAGTGAAAATGGTAAAAAAATTCAGTCTTTTTTTCTAGTTTAGTTAGAGTGCATCCCTTGTGACTGCTAGCTGCAAGCAACACATTGGAAGTGACACAATATAGGGGTGGCGACAAAATCTTTATTTAAGTCTTTAACAGCATCGTTGGGGAAGAGAAACCAATGCATCTACTTACTTTTAGATGTTTTGCGGTATATATTAGTATGCACACAGGAAACAAATGAAGAGAGAGAAGAAACTGGGCTCTGCGGAACAGAGAGAAGCACTACGGTTCCTAGAGAGCAGGGTTGGGTGTATTCCGAGCAAGGGCCACACTCATTCAAATTGCCTCATCGTTTGTTCATCCATATGATTAGCAACAAAACAAACATGGTCACCATTCACATAGGCAAATTCATTAGGTTATAGGTTTACAATGTGACGCTACCTATGTTATTTACCGTCTAACTAAAACAATTCTGCACCCTCATTCCAGTATACTGACAGAGGGAATACAATCTTTCACATGCTTGTGAGAAGCACTTCAACGCCTGTATGTGTTTTGAGAAAAAAGCTTTTATTCCTAATAATTAGTTTGTATTTGTAAGCTTAGATAGGCTGGGTTTAAAGTTTGTAAAGTGCATTTTTTAGACATTTCTAAATTTGGTTTGTTTCACTGTTGGTAGATTCTCTGGCAGATTAATGCCATCGCTAAGGCCTTAGGGTCAGAAAAAGAGGTAAGTACTCAGTGGAGTGAAAATAGTAAATTTGCCCCCCAGTCACAGTCCAGCACCTTCCCTGGGATAAGTACTTGGGGGAGTTAAAATATTAATTACCCCCATCACTGTCCACCACCTTCCCTGAGGTACGTACCAGGCGCAGTGGATGCTGTTCAGCATGGCTAAAAGTGAGTGGCATGAAGGACAGTGTTGTGCACTGGTGTAGAGTGCAGTGGGATGGAGTGCAGTAGCTTAGAGTGCTGTAGGGTAGATTGCAGTGGCATAGAGTGGATTAGTGTGGAGTGGAATAGAGTGGTGTATAGTGCAGTGTCGTAGAGTGCAGTTGCGCAGCGTAGATTATACTGGCATGAAGTGGATTAGCGAGGATTGCGGCGATGCAGAATTGAGTGCTGTGGAGTTTAGTGGCATACAGTGCATTGGGATAGAGTTCAGTAGAGTGGCGTAGAATAGAGTGGTGCAGAGTGAAAAGCAGCGGCAGAGTTCTGAGGTGCTGAGTGGAGTGGCGTAAAGTTCAGTGGCAGACAGTGCAGTGTTGCAGAGTACAGTGGTGTGGTGTAGAGTGAAGTGGTGCAGGGTAGAGTGCAGTGGTGTAGAGTGGTGTGATGCCGAGTAGAGTGGTGTAGAGTGTAGTGGCATAGAGTGCATTGGCATAGAGTAGCGTAGAGTAAAGTGGTGCGATGTAGAGTGCAGTGGCATAGAGTAGAGTGGCAGAGAGTTCAGTGGCAGAGAGTGCAGTGTTGCGGAGTAGATTGTCGTTGAGTACAGTGGTGTATAGCAGCGTGGCGTAGAGTGCATTGGTGTAGAGTAGAATTGTGCAGAATAGAGTGCAGTGGCATAGAGTAGAGTGGCGAAGTAGAGTACAGTGGCAGAGAGTGCAGTGTTGTGGAGTAGATTGTCATAGAGTGCAGTGGTATATAGTAGAATGGCGTAGAGTGCATTGGCGTTGAGTGCAGTGGTGAAGAGTAGAATGGTGCAGAGTAGAGTGGCAGAGAGAGCAGGGGCGTAGAGTACAGTGGTGCAGAGTAGAACAGATTGGCATAGAGTCCAGTGACGTAGAGTGCAACGGCAGAGAGTGTTGCAGAGTAGAGTATATTGGCATAGAGTGCAGTGGTGCACAGTAGATTAGCGTAGAGTGCAGTGGTGTAGAGTAAATTGGTTTTGAGATAAGCAGCGTAGAGTGCTTTAGCACAGAGTGCAGTGGCGTAGAGTGGTACCGAGTAGACTAGAGGGGCACAGAGTGTAGTGGTGCAGTGTAGATTGCAATGGTGTAGAGTAGAATGGAGTGGCACAGAGTGAAATGGCGCAGAGTAAAATGTTTCAGAGTAGAGCAAAGGGGTGTAGAGTGGAATGTACAGGGTAGAGTAGAGTGGTGCAGGGTAGACTGCAGTGGCAGAGATTGCAGTGGCATAAAGTACAGTGTTGCAGGGTAGAGTGGAGTGGTGTGGAGAGGCGTAGAGTGGAGTGGTGCAGTGTTAATTGGAGTGGGGTAGACTGGAGTGGTGCAGTGTGTAGTGGCAAAGAGTGCAGTGGTGCATAGTAGAGTGAGATAGATTTCATTGGCGTGAAGTAATGCAGAGTCGAGAGGAGTAGAGTGAAGTGCTGTACAGTCAGATGGTGCAGAGTCGATGCACTATGGAGTGGTGTAGAGTGAAGTAGCGTAGTGTGGAGTGGTGCAGAGTGAAGAATAGAAAAGCGCCAGGATATATGATAAAATTAAATATGTAGCGATTGCGGAAGGCTTTTTTCCATTTCTATTAGCGTTTCGCTGACCCTTCAGCCACCAGTGTATGGGTAAAGAGTGCCTTCAAGGGATTTCTTTAAAAAGAACTAAGTTGTGCAAGTTGGCTATAGGATAAAGATATACCTATAGGTGAGATTTATCTTAAAGTATGCGTTTCGTACAATTGTATACTATGCATTAGTCATATATATATACAAATCTTTTCTGTTAATTTTAAAGCAGTTGAATAATCAAAAAGGAAAACAGACAAAAGGTGTGTGAGAAACAAAATTCATTTATATCAACAAATGGTAATTAGGGTACCTAAAATTGAGACAGTTATACAAAATTCGGAAGGAAGTGGTACATTCAATGATTCCTCCACTACATGATATATCAAACACTTTTTCAAAGATATTTATACATTTATCTAGAAAACAGTGTGACAGTCGACGTTTCGGTCTTTATGTACGATTTTATAAGACCATCTTCAGGACTGGTAATTAAAAGTTGACCCCTCGTATTTAGCGGCTGCAAAATACGCGTCTCATGTGTTTCAACTCAAAGAATTCGTCTATTGTTTACTTCAGTGTCACAGCATATTAATTATGAACGGAAGCTTTTGTAAAAAGAACTTATACTGAATCGATTGGAGTCGTGACTTCGGTGCTTACACGTAAAACAACCCGTTTCTTGCGTCTAAATTTGAGCAATTCGTCTATGCTTCAATTCAATCGCAGCATATTGATTTTAAAAGGAAACTTTCTTTTCAAGTTCGTACTAAGTCAATTGAAAACGTAGCTACGGTGCTGTAAAAGGAAACAACCGGCGAATGGCCTCAAGGCGTTCCTGGCTTCCCTCAAAGACTACTGGCAATGGTACAGCGGTCTCCTCGGCTGAATCGCGGCAAAGCCGCGATTCAGCCGAGGAGACCGCTGTACCATTGCCAGTAGTCTTTGAGGGAAGCCAGGAACGCCTTGAGGCCATTCGCCGGTTGTTTCCTTTTACAGCACCGTAGCTACGTTTTCAATTGACTTAGTACGAACTTGAAAAGAAAGTTTCCTTTTAAAATCAATATGCTGCGATTGAATTGAAGCATAGACGAATTGCTCAAATTTAGACGCAAGAAACGGGTTGTTTTACGTGTAAGCACCGAAGTCACGACTCCAATCGATTCAGTATAAGTTCTTTTTACAAAAGCTTCCGTTCATAATTAATATGCTGTGACACTGAAGTAAACAATAGACGAATTCTTTGAGTTGAAACACATGAGACGCGTATTTTGCAGCCGCTAAATACGAGGGGTCAACTTTTAATTACCAGTCCTGAAGATGGTCTTATAAAATCGTACATAAAGACCGAAACGTCGACTGTCACACTGTTTTCTAGATAAATGTATAAATATCTTTGAAAAAGTGTTTGATATATCATGTAGTGGAGGAATCATTGAATGTACCACTTCCTTCCGAATTTTGTATAACTGTCTCAATTTTAGGTACCCTAATTACCATTTGTTGATATAAATGAATTTTGTTTCTCACACACCTTTTGTCTGTTTTCCTTTTTGATTATTCAACTGCTTTAAAATTAACAGAAAAGATTTGTATATATATATGACTAATGCATAGTATACAATTGTACGAAACGCATACTTTAAGATAAATCTCACCTATAGGTATATCTTTATCCTATAGCCAACTTGCACAACTTAGTTCTTTTTAAAGAAATCCCTTGAAGGCACTCTTTACCCATACACATTACTTACCCAAGCCCTCAAGGGTATATTGGGTTGTCCACTATATAGATCAACCTTCAGCCACCAGTCAGAAAATGCACCAATTGAATCCTTTCCTTAACTGGATGATCTGGCAAGGAAGTGCTTAGGTGCACAGATTAGGGTTTGCAATGTATGATGTACACATTTGTAGGTGGTTCTGACGTGCAAGACTTTATATTATAAAAGGCTGGTCAAGTTGATTTCAGACAATGACTGGTCTAACATCAGAGGAAGAGTCATAAACATCACCTCCAAACCAAACAAGGGCAGATGTTTCACTGACACCATCCCCACCTGTACGACACAGTCATGGGAGGACTGAGGTTTGTACCAGCAGGATGGGGTATTTTAACTCAGACTGATTGGTTTTTAATACCACAACCCACACTTATTCTACAGAGTTCCAGACCTTACTCATTAAGGCAATGACCTACACAAAAATAGTGCCTTTATTTAACAGTGAGATTAAAGCAGTACTCAAAAAGGACTCCATGCAGGAGGTACGAGTAAAATCAAAAATTGAATTAAATGAATACATTCAAAATACTTCTTCATTCCAATTAACGATGGCCCTGTCAGAACAATGATTCACAAACTAAATCAACAAAGCACAGCATTGCATCGCTAGATGACTTGGCTCCAAGAAGTCAGTTTTGCTGCAAGAAAGAGCTAAAATGGCAACAACCACAATCATCACTGGAGTGTGAGTCTTTGCTGTAGAGTTGTTCACCAGACTCAACTTTTTCCACTTCCTTCCAGCTTGTATGCCAGCACCTTCTCTTAGCCATGCATTTTCAGACCTCCCCACCCAAGGATTATCAAAGACCACAAACTCTATGCACCTTTCGCGGCCTCAGCAGCGGATTTGAATTGCTGGAACTTAATCATACCACACCTCTCATCTCCATTGTTGAAGTTCTTGACCTCCACCAACTAGTCACTGCACCATCTCACTTACTTGGCAGGCCATACTTTTGATGCAAACATCAACCCAGGGGGTACCAAACATTACCTGGAGTGATCATCATATCGTCAACTTTGATCGCAATCTTTCATAGCACCCCCTGCCTGCCAGCTTCAGGTGTTACACTGGATTTGTTTTCTGCAGTTTTGCACAGCGTGAACACAACCCAAAAGTATTGCAGCGCTTTACATACGCATGAGTTATATTACACAACAACACTACTGCATTCTTTACTATGAGAATTGTATGCAGCGTCTCTGCTTACCTGGGGCTTTCTTATAGGTTCCTTGCATCTAGAGCTCTAGCATCGAATATGCAAATAGGCTTCAAAATGGGCGTTTGGGGGAACTCAATCAGCAAATTAGTGGTTGCAACTGCAAAGACAAGTGCTAAGCTTGAGCAGGCCTGACCTCATCACTATGGCGCTCAAGGCAATGCACAGGCCCTCAGTGGCCACACGAATCTTATGCAGAGCTCTCTTCTTTGCCGTCTGGGCAATCCATGGAAAAGGATCCATCTCTTTCAGTCTCAATTCATGTTACACTGCTAAAAGAGGACCCCCAGATCCAGAATGGCTCTTCTTCTGATCTTCCCCCCTTACATAAAATGGGCAGGCATTCTTTCTCAGTACAAACCTCCAAGCTCTGGAACATACTCCCGAAATAAAATATAAGGATAATCAGAAAGACTGGACTGTTTAAAGATTTAAAGAAACATAATACCAGCTGGAGTAAACTCTAAAGAATCACTGATCACAATCTGTAAGTTAGAATCCTATCTTTCACGCTCCATTTGCTACACTCCTTTCATAATACTGGGTGGTGGGAAGGCTGCCTGCCACATGCTTATGCGCAGCACTGCATATCCATCCTCAAGAACCTCACCTAACATCCATACAGACTCAGCCACAACCATTATGCACTTTTCAGTGAGTCCAGGAATCCAATGCGACGAACGTGAGTGCTTCATGACCTCATTATGGGCATGAAGTGCTATATCAATATATCAATAATACTGACAAACAAACCTTAAACTGTGGGACTTGGCACGTTTGTACCGCTGTGTCTGCATTCTTGCACTCGGCAATTGAGTATCACACCTTAAAGTTACTTTAACTTTTTTTAAACTATAGTTTGCATTTTCACTTGTCTACATATTGCATTTTAACCATGCTGCCTTTTTTGTCCTTTTTTTTCTTTGATGATACCATGTTTTACATTGGCTATTATGTTTATTGATGTTTTTTTAAATGTCCATTTACTTTTATAGCTTTCCGGCCGAATAAAGTTACTATCAAATCAAACAGTTTAACTTACAAGTTAGTGCATCCCTGTAAAAAGTTGCACATCTTGCATCATTGAAAAAAATATCGTTAGCAAGAATGCAAAGTTTGAATACTGAAAACACCTGCACTGACCGAAATGAAGATTAATACAGATGAAAAGAAGTTCTTGGCAGAGAATTATTTAAACCTAGTAGAGCTGCTGATTCAAAAGTATACCTTTAGAACTGTCGGAGTTTTTCGTATTGAATACCCTTTCAAGTGAATACGGAATAGAAAGTGTTATACATACCCTCTTCTATTGTAAAGTTGAAACGTTCACTGTATTGTTGAAGATCGGAAAGCCTATTTTCAGCTTTACATACGTATGCCAATAAATCACTGGTGGAATTTAGATTGATAGTCAATGTGGCAGGGCGCCTGTCATTTCTGGATACTAAGGATAAGAAAGTCTCTCCCCTGAAGAAGGAGTAGTTGATGGGAAGAGATCCACTGTTTGCCACACAAGACAATGTCACGTCACGTCCCACATCTGTTGACGAAGTATTCGAATAGAGTTTTGGCTTGGAGACCGGTTCTGAAAAAGATATATTTTTTTCAATAAGTAATTGAAAGTACAGATACAATTAAACAAGATCTACGCGGACACATCTATCTTAATGCATTATGCATTGATTGTTATGTCTGGTTCCCGGTTATTGTAAAAAAAAAATTATTTTATTTTTTAGAGTTTTTATAGCGCGAACTAGACCTTAGACATCGGGTATCAGAGTGCTTTACACAAGCAATAGTTACATTACACAAGGACACATTCATTTTTGTTAGGCAAGGAGAGATTAAGTGATTTGCCCAGAATCACAGGATGAGTGTCGTTGCCGAGACTTGAACCCGGTCCCCAAGCTTTGAGGTTGACCGCTCTAACCATAGATTATGGTATTAACAAAATATGATGTCATTGAAAGCGTCCTTCGACGGGGCATCCTAGGATGAACAAGCTGTCAGGTACTACAGCCTTGAAAGATCATATTCCACAATGGCACTCTTGAGTAAGCTGCAGCAGTAGTTCTTTATTACAAACAATTCAGTACCAGCTCTCAAAGGGGGTTAGTTAGAGTGTAGGTGAAGAACGTGGGGAAACCCAATATACCCTTGGAGGCTTGGACAGTTAGGTGAATGATAAGTAAAAGGTGCCTACAAGGGATTTTGTTTGGAAATTATTGCTTTTAGTGTTCTATGCACAAAATTACTTAGTGGTTCAGTCCAATTAGATCCTGAGCCTTTGAACAATCGATATATACATCAAATTGAAAAAATATGAACAATCAAAAAGTAGAAAAACACGGTAATTGGACTGAACCACTAAGTCATTTTGTGCATAGTACAATAAAAGCAATAATTTCCAAACAAAATCCTTTCTTTAGAGTGTGGCCGCCGCAGGACATCCACCATAAATTAGGAGGTCCCATCCACTGTATTGAGAGTGGATACCAGGCTATATGTTCTACATAGGACGAATGTGACATCCACTCATTTTTGCTGGATGCCCCGAATCTGCCAAATTATAAATAACCACCCCTGCGAACTGAAATGTTAGTCATTGATTAATTTTTCTAAATAACAAACCCAGAACTTTTCACAGGGCTGTCACTGTCCCATCTGCCCTAGAGTGTATATCTGTCTATACGCTCTAAATAGGCTGGATGGGACAGTCACCAAAAATTGACCAAACTCAAAATTACCCTTAAAGTATTTAAATATCTGATCTTTTACAAAAAATATATATAATTGGAGGAGAGCAGCTTAGTTTCTAAATCCTAGCCAAAGAATCACAATGGTTACAATTTAAAAAAATCTCTTCTAAATGTCAATAATAAAAACTCTACTGATTGGTATCATAGAGTAGCTACAGTCAGGTAGCCAACCACGCAATTGAGTGGATCACTGCAGCGGAGAACTGATCAATTGTATTATTTTTTTTCTTCTACAGAATGCAAGGAACCCTAAGGGACATCGGAACGCTTTATAATATTTAAATAAAGAAGAGAAATTCTTCATGAAATTGTAGCAAAATAAATAACATTCAAAAAGCAATATAGTGGAGGGTGTTATTAAGCAAATCACATAGTCATAATAGTTACCATTTCCTAAGTAAATAATATATACGTTTTTTGTAGCTAAGATGAAAGTAGGCACAGCAGGAGTGTATGAAGATTTGTAGCTACAGATATGATGAGGGGTAAGAGTGAAAGAAAAGTATGTGAGTTGTGTGCACAGTTTGTCAGATGACTTGGATAGATGAGGCCTGCAAGAGAAATGAGCCAATATTCACCACCTTATTGCTTATAACTAACTGAATATGCTTATTGTAGGGAAATGCCTCTTTTTTGTATGATCACTCCCAGGTTTTTCGACTGATACTGCTGTTTTTTCGACTCTGAGGGTGCAATGAGGCCTGCTAACCAGACCTCAGTGCCCCTGTCCTGACCCTAAAGGGAATGTCAAAATTATTGTACCCACTGGAAATGGTACACATAGCTGGGATTGGTTGAGCAATTGTGCAATGCTAGCCCGACTTTGCCATTAAAAGCAATGGAAAATCCACACTTCCCCTATACATTTATGTATGTCACCCCTCCAATAGGCCTACAGAGTCTAGGACAGGGTGAAACAGATGACACAGGCAGGACATGTATGTAGGACAGTAAACACACAAAACGACTGTTTTTCACTGTGGAAAGACTGGGTTGCCCAATTGGCGAGTACAGGATTGCGTGCTGACCATGCAGCTGTGCTAACTGCTGAACGATGCGACAAAGTTGGCACTTCGCGGTATCAAACAACTTGTTACATTAAGCCCGACTTGTATCTCAGGTCAAAGTTAATGTAACTTGTTGCTGTGTGCAGCTTTTACAAAGCTGCCACTTTATTGCCCTTAAAACTCTGGTCCATGAGACAGCTTTCTGCCCTCCTAGAGAGATGTGCCAATGCCTCCCAGGAAGGGGAACAATAAGGGTTCAGGCCAGAGAGATGTTGCCTCCCTTCTGCAGGAAGACATTTTGGCACCCAAAAGGCAGGCTTCAAAGGAGAAGCTGCCTTTGAAGTGCAGATGTGTAACACTACGGGAGAGGGCTGCCCAATTGTTTACGCAGACAGGCTGGCACACAGAGCAGAGAAGAGAAACCAGTTGCCAAACTGGTTTCCCCTGGGACATGTAGCCCTGAGGTAGCCATATTCCAGGGAATGGCAAGTGAGGTCTGAAACCGAGAGAGAGGATCTCGCCATCTTGGGAGCGAGCAGAATGGTGGGTGCATCCTGGGATAGCCACATTCCACACTCCACAGGAAGTGGTCACCAGGTGGGAGGGAACCTGGTACCCCATTGGCTACCAACTGCATCCTGCACTGAGGGCATTTTCTGAGCATGAAGGAACACCCTGGCACCCAAACCTCATATCTCAACTGACCTGGAAGAAGGACCGAAGAAGGACAGCTCTGGTAAGCCGAGGGTCCAGCAAAGAGAGGTTGCACCGTCGAAGACTGCACCTGGTGGCTAGCATGTCCTGCTCAAGGAGAAGCTGTCTCCAGAGCCCAGTCAAGCCAAGAGAGTCCAAGGGCCAGCTGCCTGGCCTCCTGTTCAAAGCACAGGGATACAACAGCTGAAGAAGCCTGCTGGGGCAATTTCGTAGCCCAAGGCCTTCAAACCACTACCACCGCTGATGTGCCACATGAGAAACCAGGCTGCGATGCACAGAGTTGCACCTGAGCCAGAGAGTGCTGTTGGAGAGCTGCTGTGACCCTCAGAAGGAGATCTATCGACCCAGGAAGGACTGGCCTGTGACCACAACACTGGCCAGCTGGTGGTCCAGTGGCGAATGGACTTTGGTCAGATCGGAGAGGACTAATGCGACATCAACCCTGCAACCCGGACCCCCGCACCATCTTCGTGGACTGAGGAGTGACTGCAGGAATACCCTCATTGACTGTGACTGTGTCACATCCACAGAATCCTTGGAGCATCTTGAGCATTCTTCATCCCTTGCATCGGGTTCACTCCTTAGGAATCCATTAAAACACAGATAAAGTGTCTGGAACTGCATGAAACTTGCTTCTTCTGTGCAGGTAACTGTTTCTAAGGACTTTGCTGGTTCTCCTGATTATCTCCCTGTCGGAGTTGGTCGCTCCAAGTACTTCTACCCAACCGCATTGCCACTTACCCAAATTGTCCTGGAAAAAGTTGCTAAGTGTCAAATTTGTTGAATTTGTCAAGGCTTGTTTACGGTTGAGTGAAAAGGCTTTGATTTATTAGTAGTTGTAAAATCAGTAGATCTTTTTTGTTGTGGTGTCTAAATTCTTATACAAATCAGTCTATTGTTTAGAAATTGGTGTCAGAATTCATGAGTGTTATCAATTTCTTCTGCAATTGTTTTGGGGCTGTTTAAATGCTTTATACTTGTTCCTCTGTGTAGGCCTTGCTGCTCAGGTTTCGATAAGTATATTAGACGGTGAGGTCGTTCAACCACACCATTTAATACTACCCATTTCCTCACACTTACTATTTAGGATTCATATTTGGGGGAGGCCTCCATTCCAGACCTTGAGATGAAAATTGTACCTGACTTAAAGCTCCCTCAATGTGTTTGGAAAGGGAGTAAAGGGAGGTGATTAATGACCCTTTACAAGTCCACCCTTGATTTGCATCTGTTAACCAGCCTCAATAAACCTGCGTCAATTAAAGCTCAGCAGTCACGTTCATATTTAATTATCTTCCTCCAGACATCGGCACAACATGGTTCGATGACTTATTTATTATTATTTATTTTTTTATTTTATTGAACTTATATTGCGCGCAGCTACCCGCAGTGGGTTTCCCGGCGCCAGGGATAGACTGAAGGAGAAATCGAAAGACAAGTGGTTGCAAGAGGGAGACATTAGACCGGAGGAATCTGGAACTAGAACAAAAGGGTCTTCAGTTTTTTGCGGAAAGCCAGAAGACTGGGTTCTGTTTTAAGCGCCAATGGGAGAGCATTCCACATCTTGGGGCCCAGATATGCGAATGAACGGCCTCCCATTTTTGCCAGTCGGATTCTGGGGATCACAAGATTGCCACTGTTGGATGACCTCAAGAGGCGGCCAGGCTGATATGGCTGCGCAAGATAGTGCAGGTAGGCTGGAGCGGAGCCTTGGCGAATTTTAAAGAGGATGCACAGAGTTTTGAAGGCCATTCGATCCGAGATTTTTAGCCAATGGAGGTCACGTAGAGCCTGCATTGCGGACATTCTCCTTGGGACGTTACGCAGCAAGCGGGCGGCTGAGTTTTGAACGACCTGGAGTTTATTAATTGTAGCTTTATCTGCTCCTAGATAAAGCACATTGCCATAGTCGATATGGGACATCACAAGGGCCTGTACGACAGTTCTACGAGTGGACTCAGGCAGCATCCATATGATCTTTTGCAACCAGCGAAGGGTGTTAAAGCAGATCGCAGCGACCCTAGTTGCCTGCTGCCTCATCGAGAGTTTGTCGTCGATTAGGACACCGAGGTTACGAGCAACAGGCACGGGGGTAGGCAGAGGACCCATGTCACTGGGCCAATGTCGTGGACCCCAGAGATCTTTTTGTTTGCCTAGTATGATCACCTCGGTCTTATCTCCGTTGAGCTTTAACAGATGCATTTGCATCCAGGCTGCAACGCGAGAGAGGCCGATTTTGAGGGCAGAGGTGTCCTTGGCCCTGCTGCTAGACAAAGAGAACACAATCTGCGTGTCGTCTGCGTATGAGTATATAGACAGACCGGCGTCCTCTACGATGGAAGCAAGTGGTCGGATGTAAATATTGAACAACAAAGGGCTCAATATAGACCCTTGGGGGACGCCGTAGGCAGAGGAATGACTCGCAGATTCCGCTTTGTTTGAGAAAACCTGAAAGGTGCGCTCATTAAGAAATGAGGACACCCAGGCAAGCGCAGATCCAGCAACACCGAGGGAACCGAGAGACTCCAGTAGGATGGAGTGGGACACGGTATCGAAAGCAGCGCTTAAGTCAAGAAGAATCAGCGCAAAGGTCTCACCGCCATCGATACCGTGTCGGAGTCGCTCAGTTACCCCTAGGAGTGCGGATTCGGTGGAATAATTAGCGCGAAAGCCTGATTGGGACGGATGGAGGTATCCCATGTTTTCAACAAACTCATTAAGCTGGGTGTTAACATGGCGTTCTAGGATTTTAGAACAGACTGGCAGCAGGGATATAGGCCTGAAGTTGGCAAGATTTGTGATGTCAGCACCAGATTTTTTAGGCAGGGGGACGACCATGGCATGTTTCCAGTCCTGTTCCACACGAGATTCGATGAGCGAGACGTTTAAGAGCCTCATTAGGAACCTTCGTGGTTCAAGGTCAAGTTGTTTAAGTATCTTCACGGGGACTGGGTCCCGCGGAGATCCAGACCTGATGCTTTTTAAGCAGGATAGGAAGGAAACGTCATCAAATGGTGTCCAGTTGTAGATAAACTCAGTGGGGGAGGTGGGGGTATTACAGTACGGACCGTGTATAAAGGAATCAGTTGGAGAGGGAAGGGAAGCAAGAGATTGATGAATGCCCTCAACCTTAGATACAAAAAAGTCTGCTATGGCATTACACTGTATGGCATCTAAAGCCGGCAGTGCGGGGACAGTATCAGCTCCTGTGAGTTTTTTAACTGTGGCAAAAAGAGTTCGGGGACAGTTTTGCACTGAAGTGATTGTGGAAATAGTGTAGGAGGCCTTAGCACGTTTGCAGTTTGCATGATAAAGTTTTAGTTCTTCTTTGTAAGTCACTTTAGAGGAAGCTGAATAGGACACCCTCCATTTCCTCTCCAGGGCTTTGCATTTGGAGCGTTGGATTTTTAGCTCCTCTGAATACCAGGGTGCTGGTGGGCGCAAGGATCTATATTTGCTCCTGGATTGGGGGACAAGAGTCGATACTGCATCTGTCAGCCAATCAGAGATGGAAGCATTAAGATTCTGGACAGTGTTGATGGAGGATGGAATAGACTCAATTAGACGCAGGTTAAAATCGGCTATATTAAGCTTGTCCCAGCGATACGATGATTTAATTTCATCCGCATGGACCCTGGCAGAGTATAAAGCAGGAGGTAGTACAAAGTGAACCGCATAGTGATCAGACCAGACAAGCGGGCGGGCAGAGTGAGCACAGTCAAATGAGAGAGTAGAGATGATTGGGTCCAAAAGATGACCAGCATTATGAGTGGCTCCAGAGTTACAGAGTTTGAGGTTAAAGACCTCAAGGTCAGAAAGAAGGACTTTATTGATAGGGTTGTTGGCATCATCGAAGTGAATATTTAAATCACCAAGAATGGTGAAATTATTAGATTTTAATAGTGTTGCTGATAGACAATCAATAAGTGAGGAAATCCAAGGTGCGGCATTTCCGGGCGGCCGATAGATTAGCAGACCGGAGAGCGTCATTCGAGGATTAATCGTAAATTTGAAAAGTGCAGCCTCACTACCTGGGAGATGTAGGGGTTCCAGTTTACATTGATAGATGGATTTATAAATGATTGCAATTCCACCACCTATACCTACGGGTCTGTCCTGGTGCAGCACAACATAGTTAGGAGGGACGGCTGCAGCAATGTCCGGACCCGAGCTGGCCTGAATCCAAGTCTCGGTCAGGAATAGAGCGTCAGGTGATTCCTCAGTGATAAAATCGAAGATGTTTAATTTATTCCTAGGGAGCGATCTACAATTGAGGCTCCAGAAATGAAGAGGGGACGGTGAGGTGATAGGGCCCTTGGTGGGCTTTCGTTTTCCCCTATAGTGCTTGACGCTCTGCTGTGTCTTGGAAAGCTGCATTTTACCAGTAGTGAAGCCACAACTAGCACAGGTAAAATAATGGCAAGGCAGAATGCACAAGGAGCAAGATATGGGGGTACAAGGTCGTAAAGACAGTAATGTCGTGGAAGAGTAGATGTATTTACGACCACCCTGAGTCTGATTGTCGAAGGGCATGATGAATGAGGGACAGCCCGTCCTGCAGCCCGTCCTCAGCGCGGACGGGCGCAGACGGGCTTCTCTTTGGCTTGTCTTAGGCGTTCTTAGGCACAACCCTGCGCGCAACCGCTGCGCGCTCGGAGTGACGAGCACCCTTTATCGTCTTGCGAGGTCGAGGCTGGAGCGCTAACCACCCCTAACCCGGAAGTAGCAGGGTCTGCCTGTCCGCCCTCCGCTCAACGGTGATAGCCACCGAGTCGGACCGAGGCGTGCAGGCTGTCAGCTGACCCAGAACTACTGTCGTCGCAACAGGTGAGTGGGGGGGGGGGGATTGACGGTATTACACAGCCCTAACAGCCGTTAAAGGAATAGTGCAGTTGAAATTTGATTTTAAAAATGTAGCATTAAAGCATTAAAAAACAGCGAGTATTTCCGGATTTTGCTTACGCCTCCAGTAGCCTTTTCAAGCAGCCTATGTAGACGCTGCCACCGTCCACAATGAGCCGCCAAAGTCTGTCGTTCCTCGCTCCCTTTATCGTCTTGCGAGGTCGAGGCTGGAGCGCTAACCACCCCTAACCCGGAAGTAGCAGGGTCTGCCTGTCCGCCCTCCGCTCAACGGTGATAGCCACCGAGTCGGACCGAGGCGTGCAGGCTGTCAGCTGACCCAGAACTACTGTCGTCGCAACAGGTGAGTGGGGGGGGGGGGGGATTGACGGTATTACACAGCCCTAACAGCCGTTAAAGGAATAGTGCAGTTGAAATTTGATTTTAAAAATG
Organism: Triturus cristatus; assembly: GCF_964204655.1. Lineage (NCBI taxonomy): Eukaryota > Metazoa > Chordata > Amphibia > Caudata > Salamandridae > Triturus > Triturus cristatus. The sequence goes on along the minus strand of NC_140590.1, from coordinate 630,044,693 downwards.
TAGCATTAAAGCATTAAAAAACAGCGAGTATTTCCGGATTTTGCTTACGCCTCCAGTAGCCTTTTCAAGCAGCCTATGTAGACGCTGCCACCGTCCACAATGAGCCGCCAAAGTCTGTCGTTCCTCGCTCCCTTTATCGTCTTGCGAGGTCGAGGCTGGAGCGCTAACCACCCCTAACCCGGAAGTAGCAGGGTCTGCCTGTCCGCCCTCCGCTCAACGGTGATAGCCACCGAGTCGGACCGAGGCGTGCAGGCTGTCAGCTGACCCAGAACTACTGTCGTCGCAACAGGTGAGTGGGGGGGGGGGATTGACGGTATTACACAGCCCTAACAGCCGTTAAAGGAATAGTGCAGTTGAAATTTGATTTTAAAAATGTAGCATTAAAGCATTAAAAAACAGCGAGTATTTCCGGATTTTGCTTACGCCTCCAGTAGCCTTTTCAAGCAGCCTATGTAGACGCTGCCACCGTCCACAATGAGCCGCCAAAGTCTGTCGTTCCTCGCTCCCTTTATCGTCTTGCGAGGTCGAGGCTGGAGCGCTAACCACCCCTAACCCGGAAGTAGCAGGGTCTGCCTGTCCGCCCTCCGCTCAACGGTGATAGCCACCGAGTCGGACCGAGGCGTGCAGGCTGTCAGCTGACCCAGAACTACTGTCGTCGCAACAGGTGAGTGGGGGGGGGGGATTGACGGTATTACACAGCCCTAACAGCCGTTAAAGGAATAGTGCAGTTGAAATTTGATTTTAAAAATGTAGCATTAAAGCATTAAAAAACAGCGAGTATTTCCGGATTTTGCTTACGCCTCCAGTAGCCTTTTCAAGCAGCCTATGTAGACGCTGCCACCGTCCACAATGAGCCGCCAAAGTCTGTCGTTCCTCGCTCCCTTTATCGTCTTGCGAGGTCGAGGCTGGAGCGCTAACCACCCCTAACCCGGAAGTAGCAGGGTCTGCCTGTCCGCCCTCCGCTCAACGGTGATAGCCACCTTGTCGGACCGAGGCGTGCAGGCTGTCAGCTGACCCAGAACTACTGTCGTCGCAACAGGTGAGTGGGGGGGGGGGATTGACGGTATTACACAGCCCTAACAGCCATTAAAGGAATAGTGCAGTTGAAATTTGATTTTAAAAATGTAGCATTAAAGCATTAAAAAACAGCGAGTATTTCCGGATTTTGCTTACGCCTCCAGTAGCCTTTTCAAGCAGCCTGTGTAGACGCTGCCACCGTCCACAATGAGCCGCCATTTATTTGGAGTGACTAGGGAATCTGCCCTTTTCGAATAAATGTTATTGGATGATTTCATTCTGTCTGAAGATGGTTGTGCTGACAGCATCTGTGATACTAGTAGTTTTTTTGTCCTCATTTGTGCAATAATTTACTAGGAAGAACATGAGAGGGTTTTCGAGTTTCCCACTGAGGTTGTTGCTTGGCGAAACACGCTTACCCAAACTTCCTGTCCCTTGGAAACCAAACGGTTATGGGGTTGAGGAGGGAGCATCGGGGTCTTAAACCCATTCCATGGATCCAGGGATTATTGCGGAATTGCTTAATTATTGGACATTTTGAGATTGATCCTACACAAATTAAGTATCTTAAACCACCCGTGAAAGTTAACTAAACTAAAATTCCAGATCCCATATGTCCCAAATCAAGCCTCTTTAGTCCCACTCTGTTCTTAACCAGCTTTCGCACCCTTCGTATCGAATCCAGCCATTCACTCTTAGACAGGGGAAGTGGAGTTATCCACTTGATACAAATCTCCCGCCTAGCTAACAGTATCGACATGAATAGTAGATGTTTATGTTTCCTTTCCAAACTTACCCTTACCTCCTCATCCTCATTCAGTACCCCAAAAATACATAAAGACATGCTCACCTCTAGATTTATACCCAAGGTTGTTGTGAGGACCAAACTTACATCATGCCAGAATACCTGGAGGCTGGGGCAGCAGAAAAAGGTACTAGTAGGTTTTAAACCCACAGACAAAGCAGGACATTCCCTTGATAGACTTTTGCCACCTTCCTCTACTATTATTGGCAGATCAGTTCTGTGCATCATCGGGTTGGAAGTTCTGTGATTGCATTTGTTTGGATGAGAGTAGGAAAGAGGCAGACCCCCAGCAGGCCTTCACCTCTCAGGAGTGACATAAAATGTGGAGAAGGCGGAATACAGATGCTATAGTTGCTGACATAAAAAACACAGCAATGCCTCCAGCTGTTATGCTGGAGATGCTGTAGTCAGAAGATGCAACAGGCCAAACCACTTACCTCAGGAAATCGTCGACCTTCATGTTCTAACTTCACGCCGTCCTGCAATCTCCACAGAGGGAAGATATGCTAACCACTGTTTTACCCATGAATTAAACAGAGTGTCAAGGGACCATATGCACTAAAGTAGAGACAATGGAACATATTTTGTGCATCTGTCCTGTCCTGCTGAAACAATGCAAGAAATAACTGTGTCCAATAATTCTGAAACTAGCCATTAGGAACTGTTGGAAATTGGGTTACTGGTTGAGTGGGGTGAAACCCTAGTCAAGCAGCAACTACAATCTCTGTCAGGGTGAAACACAAGTAAACCCTAAATTAACCTTTGTTTAACCCCTTGGCACAAAATTGTTTCGACTTAACTTAGAGGCAATGTGTAAAGTATTTATTCAGCACTTCAAACGGTAATTAAGGGAAAGCACAACTTAAGAAAACTCCCACACCAATTTAGAAACATAGAGCAAAGTGTAATAAATTATTTGCCAACAAAACAACAAAAATCCAACCGGTAGGGCTGAAGATATGCAATTTTAAAGTATAAAAAGCTCCTGAAAGCACAAAGTACCACTCATGACTATCTGGTCTTGCAAAATCAGGTGAAAGTCACAAGCTCAGGCTGACCGTGATGTAGCGAAGGCTGTGTACAAGGACAAGATCAGTCCCACTAAAAGAGTTGCCTTCAAAGTCCAGCACGAGGAGTTTTGTTCGTGGTAGAAGGAGCCGCAAGGAGCAGGGATAGTATCTTTGATGGTTGTGGATGTAGCACGAAGAGCAAGCCAAGTGTCACAGACTGTCGTCATTGTAGCGCTAAGATCCTGTCAGGTGTCGCAGATGGTCATTGCTGGAGCTTCATGTTTGCGGTCACCATGAGCTGTTGATGCTGTAGCACGAAGTGCAGATCTGATGCTGCTGGGTGTTGTTGGTGGTCGCTGTGGCGCGAAGAGTCATGTTCACCGAAACTTCGCGTTTGTGGGTGGCATGTGGGGACAAGATCTTCAGCCTGGGAAGAAGGGTGCAGGTCCAGTCTTCATTCGCTGCAAACAGGGCAGCAGGCAGACGAGTCGCAGGGCATCAGAGTGGCGGTCCTACTGGCAGAAAAACAGCACAGCAGTCCTTTATCTGTAGCATTCTCGGGTCCAGGGGTGTACTGATGAGTTGGGTCTGAGTGTCTAATATTTATACCTGGTGCCCTCTTTGAGGTAGAATAAGTTTCTAGAAGATTCTCTTTGAAGTCTTTGAAGTTTCCTACCTCCCCAGCCCTAGCTCCAAGCTCGCTACATGAACAATGTAGTGGTGACAGGTCCTTTGTGTGAAGACAGGGCACAGCCTATTCAGTTGTAAGTGGGGCTATGCCTCGCTCCGCCCACCCATCCTGCCAGTTTATGGCCCATCCAGGCACACCTAATCCCTCTATTATGTGGCTTTCTGAGAGGAATAAACAGAGAGGAATAAACAAAGTCCAACGGTCAGCTACACCCAGTCATGTGACGCTGAAACAGACTGCAGGCACTAAATGGTTAGGGCAGGAAAATGCCAACTTTCTTAATGTGACGTTTTCAAAATTGTAACTTAATATTCAACTTTTCCATTACCAATTTCACAGACACCAAACATGAAATGTTTATCTGTTCTCAATTAAAAGATAGCACTTATTAAATATAAGGCAAGCCAATGTCATTCTGTGGGAGAGGTTGGCCTCACAATAGCGAAAAACTAATGTCATTTTTCACTATCAAGACTTAGAAAAGTTAAAAGAACATGTACAACTTTTTAAATACAGTGCACCCTGCCCTATGGGATGTTAAGAGCCTGCCCTATGGGTGACTTATATGTATTAAAAAGGAAGGTTTAGGCCTGGCAAAAGGTTTATTTTGCCAGGTCGAAATGGCAGTTTAAAACTGAACACATCTGCTGCAGTGGCAGGACTGAGACATGTGTGGGTGGCACCATGAGTGCTGCATGCCCACTAGTAGCATTTAATTTAGACGCCCTGCGTACATGTGGTACCACTTTACTAGGAACTTACAAGTAAATTAAATATTCCAGTTAGGTGTAAGCAAATGTTACTATGTTTAAAGTAGAGCTCACAGGCACTTTAGCACTGGTTAGCATTGGTAAAGTGTGCAGGGTCCTAAAGCTAGCAAACACGAAGTCAGCAAAAATAGGCGGCTAGAAGGGAGAGTTGGGGGAAACCAGGCCAAGGATGTCAGGTCTAAAAGGAACAATTGCAGAGGTCACACTGATGTTTGAAGGGGCCCTCTCAAAAATGTATTGTTTGCACTATGTAATTTATAGCTTGGGTTGAGCTCCATATGAAAGAAACATTGAAAAATCACCAGGTTTAATGACCAGAATGTCATTGTTTTAAAAAAAAAAATGTGGACATTTGTACTTTGACTACATTTTCTAATGAAATGTAAATTTGAATGATTCCCTTTTTGTTTTGCCTATTTCCTGCATTTACCATTTTATTGTAACTGGTTTTTATAAGAAGCTTAAATAAAAAAGAGTTTACTTACTAACCTATATGGTGCAGTCATTGGTTTTACAAGAACAATGGGGATCTACAACTCCTGCACTTGTTTGCGACTACCGCCTCAAAATATCATGGGGCGAGTGACACATGAGCAGGGGAAAGGAGAATGGCAGAGACAGATAGAGAACATGTCTGTTGTACTGCTTTGTGCAGCCCTTTTATGTTGGTATGCATATCCTGCATGCTAAATATGGTGTATTGAATATTAGGCCTTTATTGTGGGAAAGGCAACAGTTTAAACTGTTTATACAGCAATTATTACTTCACTAAGGATCAGTCTACCTTTGCACAGTCAACCTTGTGTTTATCTGATCATATACATGCTTTGGAGACTTGTCCTGCTGTCTCTTGTGTAAAGCATAGTGTACAAACTCCTCAAACATAGTGTACTCCTCTCTTGGGGAGAGGAGTTAGCCTAACGGCTAGGGCCGTCGACCTCGAATCTGCGGAACTGGGGTCGAGTGTCGGCAATGACGCTGAACATCCTGTGATTCTGGGGTTTATGGATCTTTCAGCCGCTTTCGACCATGTTAACAGGGAAAAGCTCTGGGTTCTGATGATTAGATTAGGGGTAGAGCAGGGCCTAGTGGATATTCTAAGAGCACTTCACTGGAACACCTCTGCTAAAGTGCGTTTTAACTTGGAGGGTGATACGACAGCATCCTTCCCTTGAACAAGTGGGGTGAGACAGGGATGCATCTTGGCCCTGTTCTTGTTCTCGCTGTACATAAATGAGTTAGATCGAGCACTGTGTGATTTGAATGTGGATACCCCCAGACTAGGTTCCCGACCAGTTCCCGTGCTATTGTATGCTGATGACGCGGTACTTTTAGCCCGCACACCTAAAGGTCTTCAAAGCCTGTTAGATGGGTTTGTTAGCTTCATGGCCAGCTTAGATCTATCGGCCAACCTAACCAAGTCTTATGTGATGATGGCTGGGTCTAAACCCTGTAAAAGATTTTCATACAAAATAGGCACACATAAAATGGAAAAGGTTGAATCCTTCTCTTATCTGGGTATACTTTTTGATGGGCTTTTAAATTTTAAATTTTTAACTGAAGAGCGGAGGTCAAAGTTAGTGGTATCTACAGGGGCCATAATGAGTTATGGGCGCAGGCTGGGCAGGTGGTCCCCTGAGCAGGTTATGCACCTATATGGCTCAATCTGTTGCCCCAAAGCATTATACGGGGCAGAAGTGTGGGGTTTTGTAGGTACCCAGGAAATACAGATTGAGGAGAATAAATTTCTGAGAAAGATTCTCCAAACCCCACAAAGTACATCGGCCCATATTTGTCATGAAGAATTGGGTAGAGCATATATGGAAGATCTGATCAAAATCAGACCTATTATGGCCTGGCTAAAAATTTGGACCAACCCAGAGGCGGGACTGAGTAGACAAATAATCACTGACTGCATGGATAGGGATAAGGGAATGTGTATACCATGGCTGAATTACGTTAGGGCCACCCTGGAGAGTTTAGGGTGCAAGGGTCTTTTCTATAACCCACTAACAATAATTCCAGAGGACAAAATCAGAATCAAAAGAATGTTCTTCGAAAAAGAGACTACACGAAGAGCGGTCCTTGAGGAAAGCAAGCCTACAGTCCGCGCCCATATAATGGTAAAGACAGTAGAAGGTATGGAACCGTACCTTGCCCTCATACATAATGCACAGGACAGGTTCCTAATTACACGATTTAGGCTCAACCTTCTACATCACCTACTGGCTGACCCGCTTGGTTTTACTGCTACAGTCGAACAGAAGGGTACCTGCGGCTGCGACAATAGGTCTCCGCAGGATACCCTTCATTTCGTTTTACTATGCCCTTTTTATTCGATACCTAGACGCAAATATTTAGTAAGGATTCTCAAACAAATGAAGTTTAGACATGCTAAGGTCGCCCTTTTATACTTACAAAGATCGGAGAACCCACTAGCACTGGCATGTACTTTAAAATTTTATCAAAGTTGCAATAAGACTTAGGAACACTAGGGGACTTCCTTGAATGAACTGTGAACTTGGAACGAATTGATGATAACGGTCTCTGTGTAGTTATTGGATTTGTAATGAATTGAATGTTGTTTTTTAATTGTATATTTGTACTTTTATGATATTTTTCTAAAATATCGAATAAAGGAATTGAATTGAATTGAATTGACTACATTTTCTAATGAAATGTAAATTTGAATGATTCCCTTTTTGTTTTGCCTATTTCCTGCATTTACCATTTTATTGTAACTGGTTTTTATAAGAAGCTTAAATAAAAAAGAGTTTACTTACTAACCTATATGGTGCAGTCATTGGTTTTACAAGAACAATGGGGATCTACCACTCCTGCACTTGTTTGCGACTACCGCCACAAAATATCATGGGGCGAGTGACACATGAGCAGGGGAAAGGAGAATGGCAGAGACAGATAGAGAACATGTCTGTTGTACTGCTTTGTGCAGCCCTTTTATGTTGGTATGCATATCCTGCATGCTAAATATGGTGTATTGAATATTAGGCCTTTATTGTGGGAAAGGCAACAGTTTAAACTGTTTATACAGCAATTATTACTTCACTAAGGATCAGTCTACCTTTGCACAGTCAACCTTGTGTTTATCTGATCATATACATGCTTTGGAGACTTGTCCTGCTGTCTCTTGTGTAAAGCATAGTGTACAAACTCCTCAAACATAGTGTTCTCCTCTCTTGGGGAGAGGAGTTAGCCTAACGGCTAGGGCCGTCGACCTCGAATCTGGCGAACTGGGGTCGAGTCTCGGCAATGACGCTGAACATCCTGTGATTCTGGGCAAATCACTTAATCTCCCGTGCCTAACAAAAATGAATGTGTGTCCTCATGTAACATAACTGGTGCTATGTAAAGCGCTCTGATACCCGATTTGGGTCAAGTTCGCGCTATATAAAACTCTGTAAAAAAAAAAAAACTGTTGTCTACAGCTATTTGATTGTGCTATGAAAGTAATATAAGCAAGTTTGCACAGGTCTGTTAAAGATTCTAATGAAAAGATAATAACAAAATAATATTCACCTATACTAATACAGGCTCATGATCAGTGCTTAATTTGCAGAATAATGAGTACCAGGGCCCAAAGCTCTGGTCAGAAGCCCACGGCTGGCACTATTCAATGTTAGCGAGACGAACATCAAAGCTGTGTAATCTTAAACCCACCTCAGGCCTCTTTAATCCACTGGCAGCAGAGCTTTAAGTGGGCCGGGTCTGTCCGGGTCTGAGCACCAGCAGTTATTTTCAGGCAGGCCTCGAAACGGGTCTCTATTGGGCTCTATTTTCGGGCCTCGCAAAGGTAGTCCGTTTTTTTTTTCTTAGGCTGCAGTGAGAGCATGCACATCGATGTGCGCATGCTCATTTTGCTCACTACTGAGCAGTGGAGGTGAAGGCATGACGTCATGCCAGGTGAGCTGCTTTGTAGGAGGAAGGGAAATCCTTTAAAGAGAGCCATTTTCTCTCAGGATTTCCCTTTTGTTTTTGCAGTTAGTAACAGCCATTGACAAAGCCAATAGTCCTGACTTGTAGGTATGATGTTACTTTTTGCATCATATATCTGGATGCACTGACAGAGACAGCAAAATACAAGTCGGGCGGCACACTATGCTAATTACAGATTTTTGGCTTTCGTGGTTTTAAGCCACACCCTTAATTACACAGGCCACGCCCCTTCGAGAGACCCCCTATTTTTTTTTATCCCACTTATAGCCCTGACTGGCAGACACTCTCTGCCCCTCTATCTCAGTCTTGTGGGTCCCTGCGTTCTCCCTTTGCAATACTTTTTCCGGCTTTCTCTTCCTCCTTTTATATTTCCCTTCGCTTACTCTTGGGAACATAAGAGTTAAAATACATGCCAGTCCCCAAAAATGAGTTCTTGTGACCCCCCACTGGCAACCAGCTCAAATTAAGCATTGCTCATGGCGCAAGGTTCTGGAATTCCCTTTAAGCATCACGCCATACAATGAGATGAAAACTGAAGCTCTGGAGTTTAAAAGCGCTACTTGGTGGAAACTCATAATATTGGTAGAGCCGGAATCTCACCAAAGCTTAATAAGAATGGGAACCCCATACCAGAACCTGGGCTTCTATGGGGATTCACAAGGGCATATTATCAAGCCCATTATCGCCGCTTTAGCGGCAGTTTCCTGCGCTAAAGCGGCGATAATGTTATCGCTGTTCCTTGATAATATGGCCCTTAGTGTAGTGTTTCACCACATACTGAGTTTATGTTTTGAAGTGCAAAAGCCTGGTCACTTTGTTTCCTGAGGATGCCTGTTCTCAAAGAGATCCTCCTTTTTATGACAATAAATAGATGTGCAACAATAGACGGTGCCTTTATTTTGTCTTGCATCGAACTTGGTAATACTGTCTACCATAGCCTGCTCCAGTCCTTCATCAGGAAACTACAAAGGCTTCGAAATATGGTGGTGTCCCTCACCTGGGGGCCCTGGAAATTCAATCACGTTACAACGGCATGTCGCTCCATGCAGTGGCACCAGTTACATAGCATATTCTTTTAAAAGCACTCTGTTTCACACTATCTGCATTTCATCACTGTGGACATCTCTTCCTGTCTCACCTTGGGATCAGGTGACTCACCTGATCCCACATCATGTGCCAAATAAGAAATTAAGATTCTCCACAACGACCCTTCTGAATGTTCTCTGATTTTAAGAAAGCCCTTAAATTATTTTGTTAATTTTTCATCGTTTTAGTTAACCATTTCTTTCTAGATAGCCTGTCATTTGTCCCTAGCACCAAGATACTGTTTTCGGTTAATGCTGCGCTGTATAGGTAAAATAAAAATAAAAACTCCATAGTGTCAATCCGTGATTTAAGATGTGGTGCTACATGTAGGCACAATGGAGTTAATTCATGGGGAGGTGTTTAATAGATGGTCTTTGAGTTTTTTTTTAAAGGATGAGAAGGTAGGTGCAAGACTCTTATTTTGTTGGAATGTTATTCCACATTCAGTATTTTACTATAATCTTTTTTATGACTTCCCAAGATGATTAGCTGATTTTGTAGGTAGTCGGGAATATATATATGATATAGAGAAGGGTTGTAACAAGACATCTAAAAAATATTGGTGGATGTCCGTGTTGGCTTACGCTGGGATCTACCACTTCATTCAGTGATCAGGGTAACATATATTTTCCAAGGACTCCACTACAGGGAAAACCTTTGAGCAAATCTGACACGAGTAGAAGTGGCATCAGAGGTTTCTCTATATTAAGGGCAGTCCAGCTGATACTGTTCCTGCTGGTGTATGTCTTACCGGGGACTGATATATCTAACATGGCGGTCCTGAACAGGAAAATTCCCAAACACCCCTACATGCTAGTAGAAGACACACAGTGCTTGTGGAATATACTTTTTGCTTCCTCAAAGTTGCCTTCATGATGGAACTGCTGTGGGAGGAGATTGCCAGCTGAACAACACACTCTATATCTGGTGTTCCAGCTGTAGCTAGGGAGGGGGAGGGATATCTGACTCCTGCATGAAAGCAAGCCTCCAAATATATAAATTTCCACCTTAGAATATTATGGGTTATGCAGACTGTTTTCAAAGTGCAGCATGCACCTACAGGTGACCATCTAAGAGTCTTGAGTACTGTTAACTTATGGCCCCCCACCAGGGTGAACAAGTGTAGCCACGGTGCACAATCTCGCTGCAGCATTGACTGGACGCTCACATCGTGTAGTATTGAGCGCGGACTGCCGCTACGCAGCTCCGCCTACCCTTATTTATATCCGCGCTCCGCCTTACGGCGTGAGCGCGAGGGCTGAACATTTCCAGAGCGTGCACCGGCAAAACAACTAGCACGCTAACTATTACATCCGATCCCAAATCAGTCCTTGACTGCCTCCCACGTGTCTCATACTTCACTTACGGGGCAGGCGAAGTCTTTCAGGCAAGTGCTCGGCTGGGGATTGTCTCTTAGGGCATACCTAGACTGTTCCCAGCTGGAGCTGGGTTCAGAGGCTGGTGCGCTGGGCGGGGGACCCGCTTTGGGGGACTCTTGGATTACTTCTGGAGTCCCAGGTCGTGTAGCGGGCACGGGATGGTGGTCCTCCGCCTCGCTGGACTCCGTTTGGCTGGCTCTCGGCTCCTCAGTGTCATCGGCCACATCAGCATAATGGGCCGGGTTTTCTACTTGCTTGAACCACGAGATGTTGCGGGTCACAGTCTCTCCTTCCTTATCAACGGTCACCATGGTTCCCTTCACATCGAACACAGTCCAATTCCCGTGTTCATAGCGAGTCTGAAACTTCCCTCCAGGTCTCTGGTCTTTCATGATGACGGTGTCCCCTAGGCATAGTTGACGATGCACGGCTCTCCTGGTTTGACTGGCTGTGTTGTTGCGCTTTTCCCTACTCCTGAGGGCACTCTCTTCGTCAAAGGGAGGGGGTGTCCACCCTGGCACAGTAGGAAGGCCATCCCGGCGAGTGCCATTGAACATCAGCGCCCACGGCGCTTGGAGTGTGGAACTCTGTGGGGTGCTCCGATATTCCCTCAGGGACTTTTGTAGGTGCTGGGTCGGTGTGTTCAGCTACTGCAATGCGGAGAGCTTTGTCGATGGTCCTCATAAATCGTTCAATCTCGCTGTTGGCTTGGGGCCATTGTGGGGTGATGCGTCTGTGCCAGATGCCATGATGTTGTAGGAACTCCCTGAACTCGTGTCCTTGAAACGGAGGCCCATTGTCACTCCTGAGTTCTTCTGGGCATCCGAACATTGCAAATATCTTTTCTAGTGTTGGGCCAACATGCGAGAAAGCCGTCGAGTTGACAACCTCCACGACAAGGTACTTGGAGTAGCTGTCCATCAGGGCTAGGGTGACTCGGCCTTCCGTAAAACTCCCGAAGTCTACACTCAATTTTTCCCAGGGATCTTTCCCTTGATTTTCCGTGTGGATGGGTGCGGGCCTCTCGGGGCCACTCGTCACTTGACAGGATGGGCACCTTCGGACTATTTCGTCGATTCGTGCTCCCATTCCCGGGAACCAAACCTTTTCCCGCATGAGGGCCTGTAGGAAAGTAAGATCTGCTTCTTATGGTTACCCCCACTTTTTGCTGATGTTTCACTGTTTTTCGACTATAGTCTGGCTGGGACCCTGCTATTCAGGGCCAAAGCCTAGCTGCTTCTTCTCTAAATTGATTGCATGTACTTTAGGTACACCACAGATTGGATTCCGGGGTACCCTTATAAGTCCCTAGTATATGGTATACTATATACCCAGAGCATAGGTACCCCAGAGGCCTACCAGGGGCTACAGCATGTATTGTGCCACCGCTGGGAAGCCAGTTAAAATGACACAACAGGTCTGCTACAGCAGCCTGTGTAAGGTGGTGTATGCACCCTTACTCAGATATAGGTTCTTTATATCTATCCATATCACTGCACATATAGACCTATCAGTCACCCCTATGGCAGGCCTTATCAATCCTGAAGGCAGGGTGCTGGGTTTTATGTGAGAGAGTGCCCATGCATGAGCAGAGCCCCTCTGCAGCCTTCGGAACCTTTATTCCGGGGTTGTTTGTGATGCTAGCCAGATAATATACTCTTAGTGCATTATAACCTCGCGGTAAATGCTACACAGAAACATGTCGTGTTTGGTGTCAGACACCTTGGAATCATACCTCCTGACCAGTAACTGGTGTGGGAGGTATGATTCCACCCTACTAGAGGGAGAACCATGACCATGGCTGTACCGGTACCAGCTTCACAGACCCTGGCATCACAAAATGGATGCTGCCAGCCACAGACACGAGTCTGCCCTCCTGCTGTTGGACGAAACTCCGGCAGGGGAGACCTGGACAATAGGTTTTCTTTCACAGGGAAGTGTAACCACCTCTCACACAGGCTTTAGTGTATTGGGGCTGGGTGGGTGCACTCCAAGAGTGCTTTGATGTCTGCACTGGGGGCACATTTGGTGTCCCTGTGGATAGTCCAGCTCAAACCGGTTGCAGGGGCACTCAGCGCCTGCTCTGGTGCGAAACTGGACAAAGGACATGGGTGTAGCCAACCCTCTGTCCTGACCCTCCCATAGGTGGGTCCCCAGAGTTTGTCCCACCCTTTCCTTGGGTATAAAGTAGGAACCCCTGACTACAGGACTTTAGATTTACCTGGACGAAACTCTGCTACAGAATCCCATAACTTCTACTATCTACACGACGTTGGATGAATGAAGAATCTCCCTTGGAGTAAAGGAGTTACTCCCCTGCAAGGCAGGCACCAAAAACGCATCTGTTCGGTTTGCAACTAAGCAGCTCCTGAAGGACTCCAAAGACTTTGCAACACAGGAGGTGCGTTTCCAAGCTTCCCCAAGGCCGATCGGTGCTCTCAGCAATCCTGAGATCCAAAGCCCTTTTGGGGACCGTGCAACCCGAATCCCTGGACACCATGCACATTTGCAGCAGCATATGCTTCTTGGCGATCCCTGTGGCTGTCCTTTTGGCTACTTGTAGTCCAGACCCCGAGCAGTGATCTCACCGAAGATTCCTGGCCTACACTCCTCGAGTGACCCGTGGGCTGGTATCGAGTGATTCCTCTCGAGGTCCCTTCGCGATCCCTTCTCCGTCGACTTGTGGGTCCCTGAGAAGGGTACTTTGACTTTCATTGGGCTTTCCTGGTTGCTCCAGATGTGCCCTGACTCTCCGTTGCTTGAGGAGTCCACAGGACCTTGCTGGTCCATACCGAAGCCGCTTTACTCTCACCGCATGGATTGCCGGTGCCAAGGCTTGTTGGTCTACAATCCGGACACCGACCCCCCCCAGCACTCGACATCCTTCGTGGGACAGCTTGACTGCAGACTGTGGTTGTCATCGACCCTTCCTTGTCTCCATGGCAGTGGAGTCAAGCTTTGCCTCATCGCACCTAAAACACCCGACATCGGAGGGGCATTCGTCTATTGTGCCCCTGGTCACTGGCACGTGACCCAGACTCTGTCCCCTATGCTTTCAGGTTCTTCACATCTTCAATCCAGGCTTGGATCACACCGGACACTTCTCCTTTCCACGGCATCAGCACTTTGCAGCAACTCTATTGACGACATCAAAGATTCCCGACACCATTTGACACCTACGCACCCGGCTTCCCTGGGTTAAGTTACACAAGTACTCCGGTGCTCACATGGGTGCTGGCCTTAGAACCTTCTAAATCTGAAAGTGTTTGCTCCAAGTCCTCTCCTAAGTGTTCTTAAACTCTAAAATTCCAACCACGACTTTCCCATAGGATTGTATGGAGCTCGCGGCTGTGTTCTCACACAGCACGCGTCCCCCGTTGGTCCCCTGTGTCACTACCTTGGGTGGTTCCTTGGGGTCCCAGCGATTCTACGTTGCTCTAGGCACTGTGTCTAGTCAAGTTGTGGTTCTTATATCACTTTCTTAATATATGGTTTGGTCTCCCCCTGGGGCCCATTGTATATTGTGCTATTTACTGTCGTTTTAGAACTGTAATATTGTGTGCCTTCATAAAGAGGTTAGTAGAGAGTGTTTAGAAATAAATACATATATTTTATATACATACCTTGTGTGGTTCTTCTTTCATGTAGTTATTTAAGAGGTTATAATCTGGTAAACCAAGCTGCTTTACACTCCTTCAAGACTTAGCCTGAAGGCTGCTCTCCATAGCTACCACTAGGATAGCTTTCAATAAAGGTTGTCTTAAACCTAATCATCAATAAGGGTTGTTTGGACTGGTGCAAGGTGCCCACTATAACTAGTGGACAGCATATACCAAGCCAACTTCTCACATTGGTGTGCAGCGGTTTGATTCAAGCTTGCTTTTGCTTTACCAGATAATCTCTTAGAGTGACTAACGGAAAAACCACTATAGGTACATAGGTACATATAAATCATGTTTAGAATACGGTAAGTTCTACTGAACTTAGAGCTGTGTGTCAAGGGCTTAGCACACCCTTTCTACAACTCAAGAGAGTTTAGTAGTTCCCACTAGGTTAGGTAGGTGCAACACCTCACTACACTAGTATGTCTTCAAGAGCAGAAGCCAGTGGCTCCTTGCTGACTAAGTATGACCATCTCTCATTTCAGGAATTGAGAAATATGTGTACATCTAGAAAATTGAAGACAGGGAAGAACTCTAGGACTCAACACCTCATAGAGGCCTGCTTTTAGATGACCTCAGAAAGACCCCAGGGTCTGATGAGGCAGGTAAGTTGGGTGGGGTAGCAGAAGATGACAGGCCTTGAAGTGAAAATATCCAGGACCTAGAATCTGAAGCTGACCAGGAGGATCGAGATGATTCTACCCTGGACAATCCAATCTTTCCTGAGGGTGGGGAGAGGACAAAAGGGGTCCCCTCTTTACTCCACCTGGAAGGGTTAACAGTGTACCTAGAAGGTCTAGATCTCCTTCTCATGAATCTAATCATTCTGGTACATCTGTAAGACCTCTATTTCTCAGAGAAGGGAGTCCTCTTATGAGAGGAAATGCAGACTGTTTGAGTATGAGAAAGCTAAGCTTAGGATCAAGAGAGAGCAGTTGACATTAGATAGGGAATCCCTGGAGCTCCAGAGAGCTTCACAAAGATGGGGGCTAGAGCCCCATGGTGGCAGCAACAGTGTCCCTAGAGGTAGAGATCATACTCATGACCATAGGAACCTGACCAGGATTGTCCCTCCCTACCAGAGTGGGGATGACATCCACAAATGGATAACTGCACTTGAGAGGGCCTGTAAAGTACAGAGGGTCCCTCAGGAGCAGTGGGCAGCAATCCTGTGGCTCTCCTTTGCAGACAAAGGTAGAGACAAGCTCCTCACTGTTAGAGAAGAGGATGCTGACAATTACAAAGTCTTGAAGAGTGCACTGATTGATGGGTTTGTCCTAGCCACTGAACAATACAGGTTAAAGTTCAGAGACACCCAAAAGGCACAGATTCAAGACTGGGTTGACTTTGTAGATTGTGCTACTAAGGCTCTGGAAGGCTGGTTACTTGGCAGTAAAGTGTGTGATTTTAAAGGATTGTACAATTTGATTATGAGGGAGCAGATCCTTAATAATTGTCAAAATCAGCTATTGCATCAGTACCTGGTGGACTCTAATCTGACCTCTCCCCAAGAATTGGGCCAGCAGGCATACAAATGGGTCAGAACCAGGGTGAGGCGGAAGGTTCAGAACCAAGATGGTGACTCCAAGAAGCAAGATTCTAAGAACTCTGATAAGGGTGGGGAAAAGGGTAAAGACCAGCAGTCTTCTCAAGGGCCCCAAAAATCTGCATCTGGTGGGGAGTCCCAATCTAACAAAGGAAAAGGCCAAAAGAAACCATGGTGTAAAATCTGTAAACAGAAACCCATTGGACAAATGATTGTTCCAAGGACTCAAATCCAGCCACCATTGCCCCTAAGGCAACTATTCCCCCTAGTTCAGCTCCAAGTGGTGGCACTCAGAATAAGGGTGTAGTAGGGTTAACCCTGGGATCTGAGATGGACTCTGGCCTAGTCAGAGTTCCTACTCAGGCTGTACTGATCTGTGATGGAGGCATGGATATGGCCTCCTTATTTGCCAGTCCCAGTAATCTGGGCAAATACAGACAGCAGCCTTTGATAAATGGAAAATAGGCCTTGGCATTCAGGGACACAGAAGCAAGTGTCACAATGGTGACAAAAGATCTTGTGGCTCCTGAGCAAATCATACTTGGGGAAATGTACCAAGTGACCAATGCAAGCAATGTCAAGACAGACCATTCGTTGGTAGTTGTTAATTTCTCCTGGGGAGGGGTAACTAGCCCTAAGGAGGTTGTGGTAAGTGCAGACCTCCCTGTTGAATGCTTGTTTGGCAATGATTTAGAAACTTCAGCTTGGGCTGAAGTGGAGCTTAGGACCCATGCAGAAATGTTGTGAATCCCTGCAGATGTGTTTGCTATGACCAGGTCACAGGCACAAATGTCTAACACTGGACAGGCCCTGGATTCTGGAAGAATGGACCAGGTGCCTCCCAAGAAAAGGAGCAGTAGGGGTAAGGCAGTGTTTTCCCCCTGACTCAGAAAGCAGATCAGTCTCTTGAGGGAGATGATCTCAGACGATCTCAGACCTGAAGAAGGAACAGTCCCAGAGGAGCTTGAACCTGACCAGGTGGAGTTCTTGGGGACAGGGGGTCCTTCAAGGGCAGATCTGAGCCAGGAGCAGCTGAGCTGCCCCTCTCTTGAACCCCTCAGAAAGCAAGCTGCTGATGAGGCTGCTGGGAATGCTAGTGGCACCCATAAGATATATTGGGATGATGGACTCCTGTACTCAGAGTGTAGAGATCCCAAGCCTGGTGCCACCAGGTTGGTTATACCTCTGAAGTTCAGGGGCTTCCTATTAACACTAGCCCATGATATTCCCTTAGCAAGACATAGGCCACAACAAGACTTGGGACAGAATTGTCCCTCACTTTCATTGGCCTCACATGTCTGAGGACACCAAGGAGTTTTGTCGCTCCTGTGTCACCTGTCAAGCCAGTGGTAAGGCAGGTGGTACAACAAAGGCCCCCTGATACCACTACCTGTGGTGGGGGTTCCCTTTGAGAGGGTTGGGATTGACATAGTTGGTCCCATGGATCATCAAACAGCATCTGGGCACAGGTTTATACTGGTAGTGGTGGACCATGCCACTAGGTATCCAGAGGCTATTCCCCTTAGGACCACCACAGCACCTGTGGTGGCAAGGGTCCTATTTGGAACCTGTTCCAGAGTGGGTTTCCCTAAGGAGCTAGTATCAGACAGAGATGCAAACTTCATGTCTAGTTACTTGACTGCTATGTGGAAGGAGTGTGGTGTGAATTATAAATTCACCACCCCTTATCACCCACAATGCAATGGGTTAGTTGAAAGGTTCAACAAAACCCTCAAGGGCATGATTAAAGGACTCCCAGAAAAGCTTAGGCGCAGATGGGACATACTTTTGCCCTGCCTTCTCTTTGCCTACTGAGAGGTTCCACAGAAGGGGGCTGGTTACAGCCCATTTGAGCTTCTGTTTGGACATCCAGTGAGGGGTCCATTATGTCTAGTGAAGGAGGGATGGGTGTTACCTCTCAAACCCCCTAAACAAGATATTGTGGACTATGTACTTGGTCTCCGCTCCAGGATGGCTGAGTACATGAAGAAGGCAAGTAAAAACCTTGAGGCTAGCCAGGAATTACAAAAGGCCTGGCATGACCAAAAGGCTGTGCTGACTATTTACCAGCCAGGGCAGAAAGTATGGGTGTTGGAGCCTGTGGCCCCAGCAGCCCTCCAAGATACGTGGAGTGTCCCCCATACCATAATTGAGCAAAAGGGATAGGTTACCTACTTGGTAGACCTTGGAACTCCCAGGAGCCCCCACAGGGTGCTCCATGTCAATAGGCTCAAACCATATGTTGACAGGGCTGACATGGGCTTGCTCATGGCCACTGATGAGGGACAGGAGGAAGAGAGTGACTCACTCCCTGACCTGCTCTCTCAGAACCCTGATGATGGATCAGTAGATGGTGTAGCCTTGGCAGGCAGCCTCACTGTCCAGCAACAAACTGACTGCGGAAAAGTTCTCAGCCAGTTTAGACATATGTTTTCACTGACTCCAAGTCAGACTACCTGGGGCACTCATGAAGTGGACACTGGGGACAGTCTGCCTGTTAAAAATAAGATTTACAGGCAACCTGACCATGTCAGGGATTGTGTCTGGGCTGAAGTCCAGAAGATGTTGGAATTGGGAGCTATTGAACCCTGAGATAGCCCTTGGGCTAGTCCAGCAGTCTTAGTGCCCAAACTTCACACCAAAGATGGCAAGAGAGAGATGAGGTTTTGTGTAGACTACAGGGGTCTCAATGCAGTCACTAGGACTGATGCCCATCCAATCCCTAGGGCAGATGAGCTGATAGACACTTTGGCCTCAGCCAAGTTTCTTAGCACATTTGACCTGACAGCTGGCTACTGACAGATCAGACTAGCTGATGATGCAAAGCCAAATACAGCGTTTTCTACCCCTAGTGGGCACTGCCAATTTGTGGTGATACCCTTTGGTTTGAAAAATGCACCTGCCACTTTTCAAAGATTGGTGAACAAAGTCCTTACAGGCCTGAAAGCCTATAGTGCAGCATGTATGGATGATATTGCTGTCTTTAGCTCCACCTGGGAGGATCACCTGGTCCACCTAAGAAATGTTTTGGAGGCCCTGCAAAAATCAGGCCTAACTATCAAGGCCACTAAGTGCCAGATAGGGCAGAGTCAGGTTGTGTACCTGGGCCACCTTGTGGGTGGAGGCTAGATTCAACCATTGCAGAGCAAAATCCAGACCATAATGGACTGGGTTGCTCCAATCACCCAGACTCAGGTCAGAGCTTTCTTGGGCCTGACTGGGTACTATAGAAGATTTGTCAAAGGTTATGGATCTATAGTGACCCCTTTGAATTACTTAACTTCTAAGAAAATGCCCAAGAACGTTCTGTGGACAGTCAGCTGTCAAAAGGTATTTGATTACCTGAAGCAGGCCTTGTGCATTGCTCCTTTTCTGCAAAGTCCTACCTACTCCAAAGAATTCATTGTCCAAACAGATTCATCTGAGTTGGGGGTAGGGGCTGTGTTATCACAATTGAATGATGAAGGTCAGGATCAGCCAGTAGTTTTTATTAGCAGTAGGCTGGCCCCCAGAGAGAAACGTTGGTCAGCTATTGAGAGGGAGGCCTTTGCTGTGGTTTTGGCTCTGAAGAAGTTGAGGCCATACTTGTTTGGCACTCACTTCATTCTTCAGACAGACCATAAGCCCCTCTTATGGCTGAAACAGATGAAGGGTGAAAACCCCAAACATTTAAGTTGGTCCATTTCCCTACAGGGGATGGACTATACAGTGGAACATAGACCTGGGAGTAACCATTCCAATGCAGATGGACTCTCCAGGTATTTCCACTTAGAACATGAAGACTCAACTGGTCAAGGTTAGTTTAATGTCCTTATGTTTGGGGGGGGGTGTGTAGGAGAGTAGGATCTGCTTCTTATGGTTACCCCCACTTTTTGCTGATGTTTCACTGTTTTTCGACTTTCGTCTGGCTGTGACCCTGCTATTCAGGGCTCCAGCCTAGCTGTTTCCTCTCTAAATTGATTGCATGTACTTAAGTACACCACAGATTAGATTCTGGGGTACCCTTATAAGTCCCTAGTATATGGTATACTATATACCCAGGGCATAGGTACCCCAGAGGCCTACCAGGGGCTGCAGCATGTATTGTGCCACCCCTGGGAAGCCAGTTAAAATGACACAACAGGTCTGCTACAGCAGCCTGTGTAAGGTGGTGTAGGCACCCCTTACTCAGATATAGGTTCCCTATATCTATCCATATCACTGGACATATAAACCTATCAGTCACCACTATGGCAGGCCTTATCAATCCTGAAGGCAGGGTGCTGGGTTTTATGTGAGAGGGTGCCCATGCATCAGCAGAGCCCCTCTGCAGCCTTCGGAACCTTTATTCCGGGGTTGTTTGTGATGCAGCCAGACCATATACTCTTAAGTGCATTATAACCTCGCAGTAAATGCTAACTTTGGAATGGATGCACGGAAACATGTTGTGTTTGGTGTCAAACACCTTGGAAACATACCGCCACACCAGTAACTGGTGTGGGAGGTATGATTCCACCCTACTAGAGGGAGAACCATGACTTTACCGGTACACCCGGTACCAGCTTCACAGACCCTGGCTCACAAAATGGATGCTGCCAGCCACAGACATGAGTCTTCCCTCCTGCTGCTGGACGAAACTACGGCAGGGGAGGCCTGGACAATAGGTTTCCTATCACAGGGAGGTGTAACCACCTCCAGACAGGCTTTAGTGTATTGGCGCTGGGTGGGTGCACTCCAAGAGTGCTTTGATGTCTCCACTGGGGGTATATTTCGTGTCCCTGTTCATAGTCCAGCTCAAACCGGTTGCAGGGGCACTCAGCCCCTGCTCTGGCGCGAAACTGGAGAAAGGACATGGGTGTAGCCACCCCTCTGTCCTGACCCTCCCATAGGTGGGTCCCCAGAGTTTGTCCCACCCCTTCCTTGGGTATAAAGTAGGAACCCCTGACTACAGGACTTTAGATGTATCTGGATGAAACTCTGCTACAGAATCCCATAACTTCTACTATCTACACGACGTTGGACGACCGAAGAATCTCCCTTGGAGTAAAGGAGCATATGCTTCTTGGCAATCCCTGAGGCTGTGCTTTGGGCTACTTGTAGTCCAGACCCCGAGAAGTGATTCCACCGAAGATTGCTGGCCTACACTCCTCGAGTGACCCGTGGGCTGGTATCTAGTGATTCCTCTCGAGGTCCCTTCGCGATCCCTTCTCCGTCGACTTGTGGGTCCTTGAGAAGGGTACTTTGACTTTCAACGGGCTTTCCTGGTTGCTCCAGATGTGCCCTGATTATACATTACTTGGGGAGTCTAAAGGACCTTGCTGGTCCATACGGAAGCCGTTTTACTTTCACTGCGTAGGTTGCCGTTGCCAAGGCGTGTTGGTCTCCAATCCGGACAGACTGTGGTTGTTTTTTTTTTTTTCTCCTTTTCTTTTCTTTTTTTTTTGTTTTTTTTTTTTGTTCCTCATTTACTGCCATGGTTCCAGACTACTGAGAGCCAACTGTATGGGTGGCGAAAGTTGCGAGTGTACCAATGCGCTGTCACAGCTGATGCTGGAAGGGCAGTAGGTGACAAGTCAAATACAGGAGCCCTACAGCTGCCATGGTCACCCCAGCAGCCCAACCCTTACTAGTCAACAGACAGAAGTTAACCAACTTTAAGGTTATATGTGCTGTTGCCGTAGAGACCTACGAGCCTGGACCATCGGAAAAAGAGAAGAACAGCAAGATAGTACCAAGGCAGGATAATCATCGGAGCTGGGGAAAAAAAAAAAAAAAAAAAAAACCCAGCCAGCACAACAAATTCAAACCAGGCCATCCAGTAACCTCCAAAAGTTTCTCCTGTCCCGATTACCAGCCCTGACGATATCTAATATAGAGAACTGAAGCAGGGATCTACGCCACTCAAAGAAAGATGGTACAGTGGGCTCTTTCCAACGTTTACAGATTTCTCTACGAGCCACCAACATTGCGTAGAATAGAAGATTACCAGCCGTTGATCGTGTGCAATCTGCTGTTCCAAAAATTACTAGCTTCAGATCTATTAATAGCGGACGACCTAGCCAGGCCGAGAGTTTGCTACTGATTGCGTCCCAAAATGGAGTTAAGTGAGGGCATTAAAAAAACATGTGAGCATCAGTAGCCTCCATAAGTCCACATCTCGGACAAGCCACCAGACCACCAGCCGCGAATTTCGAAAGTCTATGTGGAGAGTAGTAAGCCCTATGTAATGTAAACAAGTGATTCCTGCGTAGCCTAGCTGGTTTCACTAATTCCCACAGCAGTTTACAGGAAAACAACCAAAGATCTACAAGATTGGGGGTCGGTACCAGGGAACTCCACAGCTGTTCCGGGAGAAGAAAATCGCCGTCCATTTCATCCATTATTAAGGAGTACCATAGCGAGACCTCTTTTTTTACAGCAGGCTGATCAACTAAGAGGGTTTCCAACTGACTTCCTCCCCCTAGAATGAACTTAATAGAACGTGTAGGTCGCATTCTTACCGCTTGGGCCCAACTTGCTATTTGTAGATATTTAAATCTCGAAAGATTGGGCCCAACTTTACGAACTAGGTCCTCCCAGGGGAGCAAAGTCCCTTCCACAAAGAGATCCCCCCAAACAACCAACCCAGATTCCCTGAGTGGTAAAGCCAGTGCGTCATTTAGCCAGGTTGGCGCCTCAGGGAGGTCCCATAGAGGAGCTCTGCTAGAATAATACCCCAAGTTAATACAGGATTTTATTTTTGCCCAAGTTCTTGCCAGACCCTGTAGGATCTTCAACTTGACCTTTTTGAAGAATTTGGGGTCTCCGAATTTAAACAGAAAACCAGACTGCCCAACTCCTTCGCACTTCAACAGAGTGGCAAACAAATTGCCGATCCCGACGCCAGAAGGTGTTTTTAAGAGCATACGTGAGTGGGAAAGCTGGAATGCCCAGAGATAAACCTGTAGGTCAGGCCCGGCCAAGCCCCCCTTCTCTCTCCGACGCCTTATCTTTTTCCAGGCTATCCTTGGGTTTTTATTACACCAAATAAAAGAGCTTATCTCGCTCTGGAGTTTAGCCAACAAAACGGGTTCAAAGTAAAGAGGAATTGTATTAAACAAGAAAGAAACCCTAGGGAGAATAGACATTTTCACCAGGTTAACTCTACCAATTACAGTAAGGGGAAGGTGTAGCCAAGCTCTCATCAATTTGCGACATTCTTTTGCAATTCTAGCAAAGTTGGTAGGGGCGATCTGAGAGATATCCTTAGTAATGTTTAAGCCCAAATAACGAAGAGTCTTATTTGAGCCATTACCAAAGCTGCTACCGACATCGTTCCACACCAATGTTTCTGTTTTGGCTGCGTTTACCTCATAACCAGAAACATTTCCAAATTCCACAGCCAGCCCAATGACAGCCGGGAAGGCAGAATCGATGTCAGAGGTCATAACCATGAGATCATCCGCATATAACGCAACCTTCTTCTCCCATCCCCTACATGCGAAAGGTATGATGGAGTGTTCTTCGCGTATTTTTTGAGCGAGAGGCTCAATATAGAGATCAAATAGGAGGGGGGAAAGAGGACAACCCTGACGGGTCCCTCTGGAGATAACAAATGCATCAGAAAGACCTCCGTTACCAAGTACCCGAGCTGTTGGGCGATTATATAGCAAACGTACAGCCCTTCGAAAATTTCCTCCCAGACCAAACTTGGTCAAGGCCCCCGACAGGTACAACCAATTGACCCTGTCGAAGGCCTTAGTCGCGTCGAGTGTTAAAATGGCCAGTGGAGCTGCACTCAAAGTGGCCATGTCGATAGCCCCTATTAGGTCGTATGTTAGCTCGAAGAGCTGACGGCCTGCAATGAAACCCTTTTGGTTGGGATGTACTAATGTTGGAATGACTCGACCCAGCCTTCTTGCCAACAGAGAGGCAAAAATTTTATAATCAGCATTTAATATAGATATAGGGCGGTAAGAGCCACAATCGGTAGGGGGTTTACCAGGTTTTAATATAAGGGTAATGGAAGCGTCATTCCAAGTTGCTGGTGGTGTAACCCCTCCTACTAAGATTTGATTAAACAATGATGTAAGAGAAGGAGAAATTTCTTCAACTAGGATCTTATATAGCTCTACCGGTAAACCATCCGGACCAGCAGCTTTCCCTGCCTTGGCAGCTCGCACAGCCTCCTCTACCTCTTCCCTGGTTATCTCCCTTTCCAGTATTTCAGATTGCAGATCCGATAATCTCGGAAGAGAAATACCCGCTAACCAACTCTCAATAGCTGATGAGTCTATGTTATTATCCTCCTGATAGATGTTCTGGAAGAAGTTTTTAAAAGTGGTTCTAATCTCCAAATCCGAGAAGACAGTGCCCTGGGGAGATGTTACAGCGGTTATTATATTACGCGCCCTATCAGATTTGGTTTTCCAGGCCAACAGCTTGCCTGCCCCTTCTCCATATTCAAAGTGCGATAATTTACTCGCTTCCCATTTTTGCAAAATACGTTCGTTTAATACAGATGCCAGATCAGCTTTAAGGGAAGCAAGTTTCTCATGGAGAGCAAGACATCTATCTGTAGAGTCTTGACTAGTAAAATTAATTTCCGCTTGCACTTGAAGAAGTGCAGCTTCAATGGATGATATCTTCTGCGTGTATTGCCTCCTTCGATATACTACCTTATTTTTAATTAATCCTCGAAGACAACACTTGAATGCGTCCCAAATGACCGGAGGGTCTGAGGATCCAAAATTGATACGCATGAACTCAAGAGTGTCAGCTCTAATAGACAGGACATCTTGGGGACAAGAGAGTAGAGATCTGTCAAATGACCAGGAAGTAGTAAGAGGTTTAATAACCCCGACTATCTCAAGAAGAACAGCAGAATGATCTGAAAGGTGTGATGGATAGTAAGAAATATCTTTAACAGAATCAACCAAGGCGTGACTTATCAGGAAGTAATCAATTCTAGATTGATGGTGGTACTTATAATTGTGAAATGAAAAACCTGGTTTTGTACCTGCTCTTGCCCGCCAAATGTCGGTGAACCCATATTGCTTAATGGAACTCAATAAAAAAGCTCTAGCTTTAGAGGGGGTCAACTGTCTACTACGGGGGTCTTATCTAACATTGGATCCAGCACTATATTAAAATCCCCTGTAAGAATTATGGGATCTGGAAAGTGCAACAGACTTGAAAAGAGAGACTCTAAGGGAGATGAATCGTCCAGGTTAGGACCATAAAAACCTGCCAATGTTAGTTTTACCCCACCAATAACCACCAAGGTGATCGCCCACCTACCTCCCTGGTCGACCTGCTGAGTTAAAATTCTTGTATTGATGGATGTTTTGAACAAGATAGAAACACCCCTCGTATTAAGCGACTGGGAGGTGGATACCGAAAGATCGATCCACCTATTCCTTTTCACCAAATCGAGCATCTCCTCCTCAATGAGATGAGTCTCCTGGAGTACAATGATCTGCGCATCAATATCACGAAGATACTGTAAAATTTTATTAGCCCTTGGTTTGGTGCGCAGACCATTGACATTCCAAGAGAGAATCCTAAGATTACTCATGGGTCAAATTCACATTAGAGAGAGTAAGGTGAAATTTAAGCTCAAGAACCAGGAACCTAAACATGCTCCTAAAGTAATCGTCCTGTCTAACACAAAAAGAAAAAACGTGACTACATATAAATTTACACCACTGAATCTGAGGCCAGACTGAAAATGAGGAAATTTTTCCAATAACACCAACCCACACCCTTAACCTATCCCCTACACCCCTGTGACCTAACCTCACCCCCCCCGCCCCCTGAGGAACCCTTGTAAGGACCAACCGGAGACCGGTTTGTGGTACCCCTTACCTAACCCCACCCCCCGGAGTGAGTGCACAAAACGTGGTTCCATACGTGCGAATTGTGCTATATCTTTAATAGAGAAGAAACTTTTTTTTTTTTTTTTTTTTCTTTTCCTCCCCCCTCCATAAGTTTAAACCCTTTATTTACCCGCTCTTTTTTTTTTTAATTTGTCTCTTCTTCTCTCATTCCTTCCCTCTCCCTTTTTCTTTTCTCTCTCACCTCCCTTTTATTTATTATTTTTATTTTTTTATTTTTTTTATTTAACCTTCCATTTATCTCTTTTTATTATTTTCCTGGTAGTGGGTTATATTATATTACGAATCAGAAGGAGATCAACTATAGATATGTGCTCAGGAAGGGCCACCCGTTGCGCCCCTGTCACTTTGGAGGGTAGATAACAATTCATCAGCAGCCTGCGCAGTGCGGATATTGTACATTTTGTTATTCAACATGACCTTCAATAGCGCAGGAAAACTTAGCTGAACGGTGGCACCATGTTTCCGAAATGCATCCATCCTTTTGCCCAACTCCCACTGCTTTTCAAGTGTCACTCTAGATAAGTCAGATCGTACCTGAAATGTGAAACCTTTATAGACCAGGGACTTCAGCTTTAAAGCTGCACTAAGAATCTGCTCCTTTATAGTGTATGTGTGGAAATTCACAAGGATCCGCCTCGGTTTTGATCTTTGGGCATTTCGTCTAAAAGGATCCCTATGGACCCGTTGAATATCATTAGCTATTTCTTCTTCAGATAGCCCCAGCGATAAAGAAGAAACTAACAGGGGAACAATGAAACCTTTGACATCAGAACCTTCAATTCCCTCAGGAATATTCAAAAGCCGGATGTTGTTACGCCTGGCATGGTTTTCCAAAGTCTCCATCCTCTCAGCAATTGAAACGTCTTCCTTCTTGAGACTCACTATCTCATCCCTCGCAATATCTAGATTCAAAGATAAGCCGCCAACCGCTTCTTCTAGCGCAATAGTTCTCGTGGTGAGCCCATCAACTTTACTAGCCAATGCCTCACAATAGCTTTTGATCTCTCTCTGAATTGCAGCTGATTCTTCAAAGCCACGTTTAATATCAGCTGAGAGAGACCGAAACATTTGCTCCAGAGAGGGAGCAGGTAAAAAAGGTAGAGATGAGGCAAGGACAACTGGGGACTCTTGAGGTGGTCCGGCTCCCAAAACATGCGAGGCCTGTTGATGGCTGCCAATCAGTGTTACTTCTAGCCCCCCCCGAGACGGGCTCTGCACCTGAGCCGGTAGGACTGTATGTGTTTGATGCGGGGGCTGCCCATCACCCACTACTCCAGGGGGTACTTGAAGTTCACCGCCTGACCCCCCGTGCTCTGACAATAAGGGGGGGACGGGAACTAAGGCAGATCCAATGTTACCAGATGAGGTGACACAGGATAATGGGGGGGCTTCCAAGCAAGTCGAGTCAACAGACAGAATCTGCGATTCAGAGATGAAGGACCTCATAAGCTCAGGGGAAAGTGTAGGGGCATGTGTAGGGGCATGTACAGGGACAGAGGGCAAGGGACCAGGGCAGGGAGTATAGACCAAATCACCCATTATAGGCTGCGGAGAGGAAAATTGCAGGAGAATTGGAGGAGAGACGGGGGTAGAATTTGTCTGGTTATTAGGGGGCGGAGAAGAAAGGTCGGAGACTGAAACGGGAATAGGCTCTAGTGACGGTGACGGTGCTGAAGAATAATCTTGACTACCCACATGGATGTCCTCACCTTCAGGTTGGAGGGTAGTGGCAAATAGTGTATCAGGGCTTTTCCCAATGTTAAGCAGTTGGGGAACCGCTTTGAAGTAAGAGCGCAATGAGGGTGTAATCTTTGAATTCGAATCTAGAACAGACTTTCCTGACTTTCCTGACCTTACAACCCTATCAGCCTTATAAGCTCTCTTACCCTTCACCTCATTCGCTAGGAAAGAAGAAGCTTTAACTGTGTATTGTGACCTTAGTGGCAAGTTTTTTGTAGACTGATAAGGCTTTGGGGTCTTTTGTATCTTCACACCCCTACTAGCCACGTTGCTTTCAGAAGGCGGGTGGCCCTTTGCACACTTGTCCTCCCAACCTTCCTTTCCTTGACACTTATTCCCGCCTGTACGACTGCTCTCCGAAGACAAAACCTCCAAGGCTCCAGGCTGACACCCCGGCAGACCACCCAGCTCCTCTCCCTCAGGCAATTTGTTCAAGCCAGCCCCCCGACTTGCACCACTTCACCTGAGGTCTTCGCTTCTCTAATGCGGATTTTGTTCTCGTAGCAACTCCCGAAGCCGATGAGCTGACTTCGCCGTCAGGCGCCGTCTCCACTGATGCTGTGAGTGCTTCGGGAGCCGCCACCTCGGCGCTGGAGAGAATCAAACCACCACTGGAACCGGACGGAGAAGCTAACGGCAACTGATTTCGCCTTCCCCGCCACTGACTTCGCTTTCCACGCCGTAGCTCCAGAGCCGCTTCACTCCAGCGCCGGACTCCAGGCGCAATGTTCCGCCTCTGCTAACTCGAAAACGCCAGCACAGATTCCTCGGATTCCTCGGCGCCCACAAGCAGCAGACACATGGAGGAAAAAAAAGAGCGTGACTAGAAAAGAATCAGGTAGAACTATTCTTTCCACACTGTTTAGCACGGAGGAACCGTAAAAAAACGCCGATGCAACATTCCTCACTCCGGAGGTTTAGGGGCGGAGTACCGCGGCAGCTAACCTGCTGCCGCCATGTTCCTCCCTCGTCAGATGTACCTGGATGAAACTCTGCTACAGAATCCCATAACTTCTACTATCTACACGACGTTGGACGACCGAAGAATCTCCCTTGGAGTAAAGGAGCATATGCTTCTTGGCAATCCCTGAGGCTGTGCTTTGGGCTACTTGTAGTCCAGACCCCGAGAAGTGATTCCACCGAAGATTGCTGGCCTACACTCCTCGAGTGACCCGTGGGCTGGTATCTAGTGATTCCTCTCGAGGTCCCTTCGCGATCCCTTCTCCGTCGACTTGTGGGTCCCTGAGAAGGGTACTTTGACTTTCAACGGGCTTTCCTGGTTGCTCAAGATGTGCCCTGATTATACATTACTTGGGGAGTCTAAAGGACCTTGCTGGTCCATACGGAAGCCGTTTTACTTTCACTGCGTAGGTTGCCGTTGCCAAGGCGTGTTGGTCTCCAATCCGGACACCGACCCCCCAGCACTCGACATCCTTCGTGGTACAGACTGTGGTTGTCATCGATGCTTCCTAGTCTCCGTGGCAGTGGAGTCAAGCTTCACCTCATCACACCTGAAACACCCGACATCGGTGGGCATTTGTCTATCGTGCCCCTGGTCACTGGCAAGTGACCCAGACTCTGTCCCCTCTGCTTTCAGGTTCTTCACATCTTCGATCCAGGCTTGGATCACAATGGACACTTCTCCTTTCCACGGCAGCAGCACTTTACAGCAACTCCATTGAGTTCATCCTCCATTGAGGGTTCATCCTCGACTCAACGTTCTCCATGACCAAGCAAGTCAGCGCCGTCTCCTCTTCCTGCTTCAACATCCTTCGCATGCTCCGCAAGATCTACAGGTGGATCCTCACCAACACAAGAAGAACGGTGAACCAGGCCCTCGTCAGCAGCAGGCTGGACTACGGAAACGCCCTCTACGCGGGAGCCCCGGCCAAACTGCTGAAACGACTGCAACGCATACAGAGCGCCTCTGCCCGCCTGATCCTCGACATCCCTTGACACAGCCACATCACACCCCACCTGAGAGACCTGCACTGGCTCCCCGTCAACAAAAGGATCACCTTCAAGCTCCTCCCCCACGCACACAAGGCACTCCACGACACCGGACCAGCATACCTCAACAGTCGACTCACCTTCTACACCCCGAACCGCCAGCTCCGCTCCGCCGACCTCACCCTCGCCACCGTCCCCCGCATCCAAAGAACGAACTCCGGCGGTAGATCGTTCTCCCACCTCGCCACCAAGACATGGAACACCCTCCACATCCTCGTACGACAGACCCAGGACCTATTAACCATCAGGAGGCTACTCCAGACCCTCACAGGTGTGTAGTGCGCTTTACAAATGCCTTGAATGATTGATTGATTGACGACATCGAAGATTCCCAACACCATTTGACACCTATGCACCCGGCTTCCCTGGGTTAGGTAACACGAGTACTCCGGTGCTCACATGGGTGCTGGCCTTAGAACCTTCTAAGTCTGAAAGGGTTTGCTCCAAGTCCTCTCCTAAGTGTCTTTAAACTCTAAAATTCCAACCGCGGCTTTCCCATAGGATTGAACGGAGCTCGCAGCTGTGTTCCCACACTGTACGCATCCTCGTTGGTCCCTTGTGTCACTACCTTGGGTGGTCCTTGGGGTCCCAGCGAATCTACGTGCTCTAGGCACTGTGTCTAGTCAAGTCGTGGTTCTTATACCACTTTCTTAATATATGGTTTGGTCTTCCCTTGGGGCCCATTGTATATTGTGCTATTTACTGCTGTTTTAGAACTGTATTATTGTGTGCCTTGCTCTCTAACTTCATAAAGAGGTTAGTAGAGAGTGTTTAGAAATAAATACATATATTTTATATATATACCTTGTGTGGTTCTCCTTTCATTTAGTTATTCAAGAGGTTATAATCTGGTAAACCAAGCTGCTTTACGCTCCTTCAAGACTTAGCCTGAAGGCTGCTCTCCATAACTACCACTAGGATAGCTTTCAATAAAGGTTGTCTTAAACCTAATCATCAATAAGGGTTGTTTGGACTGGTGCCCACTATAACTAGTGGACAGCAAATACCAGGCCAACTTCTCACAGGGCCATCATCTTCTCCACACCTTGGTGTCCTCCGTGTGAAAGCTGGGTCACTCGTGACTGGAGGGACGCGGGGATCACGATCCAAGACCCTCTTAGCAGGATCCTCCCTTGGGTAGCATCCAGCTCATCCCAGACTCTCCACATGTGTATCAGGCTTTCTTTCTCTGGGCCGGACCACGAGCTGACAGACTGTAGGAATTGACGCCATTGTCCCCCTTGAACAGCTGCTTTGACCTTGGCGATGATTGGGTCTGCTTCTGTGGCGACTGCCACCTCCTCGAGGGCACGTGAGTGCCGATATCATGTTAAGGTGGGCCTCAGTGCTGTCAGTACCTGGGTCTTCACCAGTTTCTTCTCCTTTGGTCGGATGTCTTGAGAGAAAAGCGGCAGGATTTTTGGCGCCCGGCCGATAGGTTACGTCCATCTCATACTGCTGGAGTCCAATGGCCGACCGTTTGATGCGTGGTGGTGGGTGGGGTGCCGAACCTTTAAACAGCGGCACCAGGGGTTGATGGTCCGTGATGACCTTGAACGGGTGTCTGCATACATACAGATGGAAATGCCTGCATGCCCAGCGGATTGACAGGGCTTCCCTTTCGATCTGGGCGTATCTCTTTTAGGTTGGGGAGAGTGTTTTACTGGCATAGGCTAAGGTGGCCCACCGTCCTGGCTCTTGCTCAAGGGTGAGGACGGCCCGAGGCCTACGGGGCTGGCATCCACGAGTATCTCTGTACGCCTGGTGGGGTTGAAGTACACCAGTGTGGTGTGGTCAAGGAGAGCGTGCTTCACTGCTTGGAAGGCGGCCTCTTCACTCTGGCCCCATCGCCACATGGCATCAGCCCGGGTGAGGTTTCGGAGCGGCTCCGCGATGGTGGCCAGATCCGGGATGAAGCGGCTACAGTAGGTGGCCATACCAAGGAAGCTGCGTACTTCAGTTACTGTTAGGGGTGCCAACGTGTTCTTGATGGCTTTGGATTTCCGGGGGTCGACCTGTATCCCTTCCTGTGTGAACATGTAGCCGAAGAATACTATTCGCTGCTAGAACAGTAGGCATTTCTCCCTATGCAGGGTGACCCCATGGTCTTGGAGCCTTTTCAGCGTGGCTCTCAGGTGTCGGTGGAGTTCTTCGGGTGTCTGTGAGTGGATGAGGAAATCATCTTTTATGTTTAGTACGCTGGGTAGCCCGACTAATATCTCTTTGACCGCGTTCTGGAAGATCTCAGCGGCTGAGGATATACCGAAGTTTAGGCGTTTATATCTTCTTAGGCCAAGATGTGTGCTGAATGTAGTTCTGTATCGGCTTTCTTTTGCAAGCACCAATTGATGGCATCCGGCATTCAGATCCAACATCGAAAACCATCTAAACCCATTTAGGTCAACCAGAATGTCATCCATTGTCAGCGTTATGTGGCGTTCCCGCTAAATGGCCTTGTTGTGGAGGCGCATGTCAATGCAGAGTCTTATTTTCCCTGGTTGGCGAGGCTTTTCAGCGATCACCATGGGGGACACCCATGGTGTGGGTCCCATGACTTTCTCTATGACCCTTTGATCTTCTAGCTTCTGCAGCTCTTCTTCCACTAGTGGTCGGAGGTGGAAGGGGTCCTCCGGTGTCTTAGTGCCGTTGGTGTGACTTTCGGGTCTATATGCAGTTTGACTGGGGCTTTCTTTATCCGGCCTAGCCCTTTGAACAACTCCTCAAACTGACTGAGCAGCTCTTTGGTCTGGTCAGCTTGGACACTTCTGGCGAATGTCACCTGTCCCAGGTCTTCTGCTGCGTGGCTGCTTAGTAGTGTGTCGGCCTCCTGGTTGATGACATGGATGTCAACGGTGATCTCAGTGTCTTCTGACCGCACTGGCATGATCATTTTACCCCGTAGGGGCAAAGGTGTGTCGCTTCCGTAGGCGAAGATTTTGGTCTTTGACCGCTGGAGTTCAAGTTTTGGCTTTAGTTTATTGTATTGTTGTATTCCCATGACGGTGACTGACGCGCCTGTGTCAATCACAGCGTTGACTTCTGATCCAGTTATATACAACGTGCATCGGGGTTGAGGACGTCTCTGCCTTTTCAGAGCCTGAGTAAAAGAGACTAGGTATGTTTCCCGTTCCTCGTCTGACAACAAGTTGTCTGCTTGGTAGGTATTTTGTTCTTTCTTCATGCACCCTGACGAGGATGACAGCGAGATGTTCGACAGTTGACGGACCATCCTCCTTACTTGCTTGGGTCTTTTCCCTTCTTTCCGCTGTGCCTTCTTCCTACACACTGATGCAAAGTGGTTCGCAATGCCACAGTTGGTGCACGTCTTACCTTGCGCCGGGCATGATTGTGGTGGGTGTTCTTCATACCCGCAGTATCCGCATAGGCCTTTCGGGTGAGGCGGTGGGCGGTCTCTTGAGCGGTAGGTCTTGTCTCGTGGTCTGACAGGGTCACCACGTTCAGCCTTGACAGTGACGCTCTTCTCTGTGTTGCCCATCGGGGCGAAGTCCATTTCTTCCGCTCGCGCAGCTGACAGGTCTTGGGACCGTGCCAGCACTAGTATGTCGTTCATCGGTATATTCGGCTGCCTTAGGATAAGGCCTTGCAGGACTTTGCCGGCGGATCCCGAGGATTAGCTGGGCCCTGATTTCTACTGCGGCTCTCTCTCCCACGAGGTGAATACTGGCAAGCACTCTTAGTCTTGAATGAAAAGAGTCAACTGATTCTCCCTCTCTTTGTTTGGTTTGCCTCAATTTGAAATGCTCGAAGTCTAGATTTAATTGAGGGTCAAAGTGTGCGTTTAACGTAGCAAAAGCAAATAAATCTCCTCCCCCGCATAGTGGAGGAGTAATGAGCGTTTGATGGTTCCGTCCGTCTCACGGGTGGCAATAAAGTAGTTTTCTAGGCGTCCAAGCCAGACTTTCCATCTTGGCGACACTGTGGCGGGGTCCGCTGATTCGCTGATGGGAGGCAAGACTCCTGTGGGGGTTGTTGGATCGTGGCCCTTACTGGGGCTTGTACCCCTCCTTCTTGATCGCTCATGGCGCTGGCAGGTGGAGTGACTGGGTGTCGCAGTGAGGGTGTTGCGCCGTGAAGGGTGTCCCTGAGGCACAGGCCAGCATGACAGGCGCTTTCGGGCCCTTGTGTGGTCAGCGCTTGTAGGCGCGGCTTGTTGGCACGTGGTCAGGCCTTGCCAGGTGGATGCGCGCCTGGATATTGCCACTGTTCTTTGTGCGCGACTCACCCGTGGAATGAGGGTGTTTGATGCTATTTTTTTTCCCAGAGACGGGCCTCCTGCCTCGTCGAAACCACGTGGTTCCCACTGTGCCACCGTGTCTGTAAGGGCTTGAGGGTGCGTTGCAGCACCTTATGGTGGAAGCTTGCTGGAGCGTTGGCTGCTCCGTCCCTCGTCGCCAGTTTTAACGTATGGGCCCCCACCAGGCTGAACAGGTGCAGCTGTGGTGCGTAATGTCACTGCAGCATTGACTGGACGCTCACACCGTGTAGTATTGAGCGCGGACTGCCGATACGCAACTCCGCCTACCTTTATTTATATCCGCGCTCTGCCTTCCGGCGAGAGCGCGAGGGCTGAACATTTCGGGAGCGTGCGCCGGCAAAACAACTAGCATGCTAACTGTTACAAGTACTATAGTTATAAGTTAACATTTATTGGTTTCAGGGACAGGGCTGGACTGGGACGCCAAAGCAGTCCTGGCAATTTTCACGGACCAGCCCCTGGGGAAGAGCTGCCTGGCCCCAGGAGGCTGCAAATGCTTGCTTGCTGCTTTTGTTACTGGGAGCTGATACTACAGCACCGCTATAAAACTGGCCCCCCAGTTACAAAACTGGCCCCCCACCGCTGCAAACCCAGCCCCCAGCATTCCAGCCTCCCTGGTTAGCGCCCGATGCCCAGTCCAGTTCTGATCAGGGACCAACCTAGCAACTGTTTGTAACATTGCATTTAGAGATGCTAGCCAAATTGAAGAGATAGCAATGAGTCTCCATATTCCCAATGTTTAACAGACTTCAGCAAACTTAGATAACAGTAGATATTCTTTGCCGTTAAGTTCATGTGTGTTCCAATTCGGTTTGGTGTGATACCTAGAGATTTGACATTGATGATAAATTCAGGTGATAAATTTAGCTGCTTCGATTACGTTGCGCAGCCGTTTAAAAGACAGGAAATCTTGGAGTCTGAGTTAAGGAGCATAAAGTCAGTTTTCCTGGGACTTAATCTAGTTTCGTAGGAGTCATCCATTCTTGTATCCGGTTTAAGCAATATTTGATAGTTAACAAATTCAGGGGAATTTATGTGTAGATAAAGTTTATCTTTTCATATTGATTGTAGGTGATGCCAAAGGAATTCATAAGGTAATTCAATGATTCATGGTGAAGATTAAATAGTATATGGACAAATATGGATTCCTAAGGGGCCCCAAACAGCATGAGGAGTAGTACAAAGAGTGACATATTGATTTTAATCATTTGAAATCTGTTAAAAAGGTAGTACCATTTAAAGAGTATTCTTGCATTGCTATTTTTTTATTTTAGTGTGCCACATAATATAGACTGTCACGGGGCATCAATGCTATCAACTACAGCTGGAAGATTTACTACCACCAGGAGATAGACATCCTCTTGGTCCACATTCTTGAATGCATAATCAGTAACATATATCATGACGGTTTCATTGCTCAACTATAATTGAAACTAGATTGGTGTATTTTCAGTAAGGAGTTTTTAAGAGTATTATTTATGTTGTTCTGACAGGAGGATGTATGCAATAATTGGGAGTCCTTTCATAAGACAGTGGTTTTAATTGGGGTGTTTGAGTATGTCATTTACAACCCCTCTTTGAAGGCTGTTAGCACACTGCACTGAGTTTAAAAAGTGTTTATGGGAACCAAATGCTTTGGCTGGGTACAATGGAGGCGAATCTTAGATGTAGTTTGATGGATTTTATAAGGTTAAAATCTTTTTAAGATCATGGGTGTTGATGTGTGTAAAAAATCTAGGTTTTGATAAATAGTTTTGGCGTTTAGTTAGGTTTGTAAATCAAATATTCAGAGAGATGGCCCTCTTCCTAAACGTTGAGGATTTTGAGAGATGTTAGCTAGATCAGAAACACTACAATGGGGAGTATTTGAAGGCGGCTAGCTTTAAGGAAGCCAAACGTTTTTAGATGATTCTTTGCTTACTTCAATTGATTTTTCAGAAATTCAGTTTTGAGTTTAAATATGTTTTCTTTGTACTTTTTCTTGCTTTCTTTTAGATGTTTGTTAATTTGAGAGTATGACTCTTTCCATGAATGTTCTATAAATTGCAATAATTTACTCTCATAGTTTAATTTTATTATGTATGAATCTCCTGTGTTTTTGACTTTTGCCTATTTTTCTCACAGGGAACGCGTTTTTCAATATTACTGGATAAAGAGAATTTGTGATGCTGTACTGTAGATGAATGATTTGCTGGAATTGTTTATATAAAGAGCGAGGTTTTTTTAAGTTGTGGTCACCTAGACTTACATTTGAGATGTGGATACACCTATGGTTTTGGCTGTCTGTTGGTTTTGCAGAAGCCACGCATTTCAAGAAATGAGATGTGTCGACAGTGAGAGGAATCAGTGGTAGTGTTTTTTTTAAACAGTTAAGAGGAGCTTAGGACTACTATGATGAGATAAAAAGCTTCCTCTTTGCTGTGGATTGTTTTTGGAATGTCGGAGTAAGTTAATTGCTTTTCGTACTTAATATTTCAATACGGGTTTAGATCACCTTTCAATACAAATCTCTGCTGTAAGTAGTTGATTTATAGCATATTCAATGCCAGATTGTTTTTCAGGGGTGACAGATAAGGTTTGCTGTAAGCACATTTTGAGGCCCTGGAAAGTAAGATTATGTGGAGTTTGGAATGCAAGAGTTTTCTGAAAGGTGGCTACTCCACTATCCTTTTGTCTTTTATGTCGCAGTGGATGACGTAATAGTGGAAGGAAATATTATATCAATAAAAAGATTATCTGCGAGATCAATTCTCTATCAGAAACAGCATGTCTATGTTTTGGGCATGTAGAAAAGCTGAGATGTTGCCAGTATTTACTATTGATGGTCTAAAAGTGTGTATGGTGTATAGATTCCTAAATTACACTCCTGCCTTGTCTGTGAGCATTCAAGGTCTAGTGTAAATGGAATAAGAATCCTGAGGCATTAGCATTTTCTTTTTGTGTGTTATTTACATTTTCCGGAAGATAGTTCTATGTTTTAGATTGTAGTGTTTAGTGTGCTAAGAGCTTCCTGTAGATGGGTACATTTTTGGAGGGCACAAATGTAAATGGTGAGGTTAGGTTAACTTTGTCAATAAGAGTAGTTGTAAACTAGTAGGTGACGAGATGACTGGGGTCGCACGTAATAGTTGTCAATTGGGCTTTTGAGCTAGATGATGAAGTTAATTGTGCTTTATATGCATTGGAGTATATTCATTTAAAAAACGAGCTCCAATTGCTTTTGGCAGAAGTTGTTTATCAGATTTTAGATTTGAGAGTTAAGACTTTTACCGGTTAGGGTGTTTTCTTTTTAGGATACTTGAAAGTAAAGTGCATGAGTAGGGTGAAGGATGTGTGTTTAGTGGTGGGACACGAATTCTGGTAGCAAAATTGATTTGTTTTATCAATCATTCAATCAATCAGGGAGATTGTAAGCGCACTACTCACCCGTGAGGGTCTCAAGGTGCTGGGGGGTGGGGGGGGGGGGGGGGTGGGGAGGGCACCGTTCCGGTCAATCGAAGAGCTAGGTCTTGAGCGCCCTCCGGAAGATGTTCAGGGAACGGGCGCATCTGATGTTGAGCGGGAGCTCGTTCCAGGTCTTGGCCGCAATGTAGGAAAAGGCTATTCCCCCTGCTTTGGCTCGGCGGATGCGTGGGGTTTTGGCGAGGACAAGGTTGGCGGCTCGGAGGTCTCTTTTGGGTATGTGGAAGGTGATTCTATCGTTGAGGTATTGGGGTCCGGTGTTATGGAGGCATTTGTAGACGTGGGTGAGTATTTTGAAAGTAACTCTTTTTTCGATGGGGAGCCAGTGGAGATTCCAAAGGTGTTGGCTGAGGTGTTCGTGTCAAGGGATACGAGGACGAGTCTAGCGGCAGTGTTCGGTATGGTTTGGAGCTTGCGGAGTAGAGATTTGTTTATGTCGGCATAGAGGGCGTTTCCGTAATCTAGTCTGCTGGTTATGAGCGTATGGTCTTCCTTAACTCGGGGGGGATCCACTTGAACATCTTGCGGAGGATGCGGCGGGTGTTGAAGGAGCTGGAAATGACGTTGTTGACCTGTCTTTTCATGTAGAAAGAGGAGTTGAGTATGATGCAGAGGTTTCTGGCGTGGTCCGTGGGTGTAGGGGGGCTGCCGAGGGCGGTGGGCCAATAGTTGTCGCTTCATTCTGAAGAGGTGGTTCTAAGGATGAGGACTTCTGTCTTCTCTGAGTTGAGCTTCAGGCAGCTGTTGCTCATTCAGAAAGAGACGTACTTCATTCCTTCCTGGAAGTTTAATCTGGTGTTGGTGGGGTCTTTGGTGAGGGAAAGGATGAGCTGGGTGTTGTCTGCGTAGGATACTATGCTGAAGCCGTGCTGTCTGACGATGGCGGCAAGGGGGGCCATGTGGACATTGAAGAGGGTAGGGCTGAGAGATGATCCCTGGGGCACTCGACAGTTGATTTCTGTGGGTTCGGAGAGGAAAGGCGTCAGTCTGACCCTTTGGCTTCTGCCGGTGAGGAATCAGCGGATCCAGTCGAGGGCGATTCCTTGTATGCCAGTATCGTGTAGTCTGGCGGTGGGAGACGGTGTTGAACGGTGCTGACAGGTTGAGTAGGATCAGGGCTGCGGTGTGGCCTTGGTCGAGGAGTTTGCATATGTCGTGAGTGGCGGCGAGTAGGGCGGTCTCGGTGCTGTGGTTGCTGCAAAATCGAGACTGAGAGGGGTCAAGAATGGAGTTGTCTTTGAGGGACCTTGTAAATTCTGTGTTGGTGGTCTTCTAAGCGACTTTTGCCGTGAAAGGGAGGAGCGAGATGGGCCGGTAGTTCTTGAGGTCCGTGGGATCTGCTGAGATCTTCTTAAACAGAGGTCTGACTTCTGCGCGTTTCCAGTCGTCAGGGAAAGTGCCGGTCACAAGAGTTGTCTTGATGGTGCGTCGTAGTTCTGGCGCGATGGCGGTGGCGGCTCTGTTGTAGATGTAAGGTGGGCAGGGGTCTGTGGGGCCCCCTGAGTGGATGCCTTTCATGGTCGATGCGGTCTCCTCGTTCGTGACCAGTGTCCAGGCGGCGATGGTGGATTGGTCAGTGTTGCCGGAGGGCATGATGGTTGTGGCTTCAGGAGTTTGGTCGTGGAAATTGTCGTAGAGGTCTTTGATCTCCTGTGGAAGCAGGATACAAGCTTGTCGCATAGGTCCTGGGAAGGGGTGATGTCCGTGGCTTCGCTGGGGGGGGCCTGGTGAATTCCTGGATGATGCTGAAAAGGCCATTGGCATTGCTGCCGTTGGCGCGGATTTTGTTGTGGATGAAGGTTCTTTTGGGGGTTCTGATGCGTTGGTGGTACTCCATCATGGCGTCCTTGTAGGAAGTGTGGTTTTCTGGTGTCTTGTTGTTTCTCCAGTTCTTCTCGAGGCGTCTGCAGGTGCGTCTGGTATCTTGGAGGTCAGTAGTGAACCAGGCAGTCTTCCTGGGTGCTGTCTGTCGGAGATGTGTGGGGGAGAAGCTTGTCTGCGCAGTTGGAGATCCATGTGTGTAATTCCCTGGCTGCATGGTTGGCGTAGGTTGCCGCAGTGGGTTGCCGCAGTGGGGGATCCCAGGTGAGGGTGGAGTTGAGCTGCTTCTCGGAAACTCTGTTCCAGTTCCTTCATGGAGTGCGCAGAGCCGGTTTGGGAGGCTTGGGTTTGTCAACGAGGAAGTGCACACAGTGGTGGTCGGTCCATGGGGCTTGTGTGGTGTGGCTGAAATGGACGCTGTTTCCTCCTGCGAAGATGAGGTCGAGGGTGTGTCCTGCCTTGTGGGTCAGCGTGTTGACGAGTTGTTTCAGTCCGATGTCGGCGAGGTTGTCCTGGAGTGTGGTGGAGTTTGGGTCACTGGAGTTGTCGAGGTGGAAGTTCAGGTCTCCGATGTGTATGTAGTCCATGGAGGCGATGGCGTGAGGTGTGATGAGGTCGGTGATGGTGTCGGCGAAGAGGGACCGGGGGGTCTGTAGACGAGGGTGCCAAGGAGTGTGGAGTTGGGGGTGGTCTGGATCTTGAAGTGCAGGTGTTCGGCCGTGGGGAAGGTGTCGCTCCATGTGGAGAGACGGAGGGAGTTTTGTGTGCGATGGCGAGTCCTCCTCCCGGGTGGTTGGGGCGGTCCTTCCTCTGGATCTTGTATCTGTCCAGGATGGCGATGTCGGGAGCTGAGGAGGTGTTTGTTCAAGTTTCTATAAAGAAGGCGACGTCGGGTGAGAGGGTGTCCAGGAGGTTCCAGATCTCTACAGCGTGTCTGTGCATGAAACCCACGTTGAGAAGGATGCATCTTAAGGCGTCGGTGGTCTTAGCGGTGGGGGCTGTGGTGAATGTGTGATGGCAGTGGTGGCAGGAGAATTGGCCATGCATTGTGTTCGTCGTGGCCTGCTGGCAGTTGTTGTTTCTGCCGGGGTTGGGTGCGAGGAGGGGGGCTGAGTTGTAGCGTTGGATGGTTGGAGGTCCAGGGTTTGCCTTTGGCGCACCAGAGGCACGCGGCCGCCATTAAATAGGGGAGGAGGAGGGATGCACAGCTGGAAGGCTGGAGCAGGGATCTGCCGGGGGAGAGGGGGCGCAGGGGCAGCAGAGGCAGGAGGAGAGCGCAAAAACGACAGGGGGCACAAAAAAGGCTAAACAAGAGGCACAAAACTAGAAGGCACAGTAAGGAATAAATGAGGAAGAAACAGACTAAAAGAGGGGCACAATAAAGCCGAACAATTACCTGATAAAAACGGGCACAATCACTCACTCTGGACTGGGCGTGAACCCCTATCTGCACTGAGCCCTGCACAAGGCAGCAGCACAGCAGTGGAGCTGCAGCGGGTGAGAGCAGGTCCCTGGCCGCGAGGTTTTATGTGGTGTTATGTGTTTTATGTGTCATTGTACAGTATGAAGGAATGGATACTGTTAAGCAGTATGAGTGTTTTTACAAAAGTATCAAATTGGCATCAGTTTTTCATAAGGTCTACTGAACATTGAGGTAGTATTGAGGGAATACAAAATGGGATGCTGGCTGCGGGGCGGAGTGGATGAGGTTATTGTTAAATTTGGATTGTCATGTTGAGAGGTATGTGCTATATTTTGCTATTTGAGGGACTCATTCATTAAGAAAGTTACTCATTTTAGGAATTTCAGGAATTTACAAAACTGTTCACTCCTAGAAACCAGCACTTATTGCAATTTTCCAGGTGTAATCCAGGAAAATGTTGTCAATGTCATGTTTTCAGAATCTACAGATGTGGGCATTAGATGATACAACATTCTAAGTGAAGTAGGGGCGATCTGAGAACAGAAAAGGCGTAAATAGAAAATCGTTCAGTAGATGTTTCAAACTTATGTCACAATTCAGCTTTAGCATTTTCTAACTTTTAAGAGCTTTTTCTACAAAACCTTTTTGAATAAAAAAACTTATATGTGTATACATACCTGCCACTGTAAAGGTAAAATTGTCACTATATTGTATACGTTTTGAAAGCATGTTTCCAGCTTTGCATTTATATGTCCAATACGCACTTGAAGAATTTAGATTGTAAGTCAGCGTAGCAGGAAGGCTGTTATTTCTGGTAATCAAGGATAGGAAGATTCCACCGGTGAAGAAGGAGTACTGAATGGGAAGAGATCCTCTGTCTGAGAGACAACACAGTGTCGTGTTCCATCCTATAGCTGTCAGCGAAGTATCTGAGTAGAGCTTTGGTTTGGAGACAGGTTCTGAAAAAAACATTATTATGGGTAATGAATAGAACAAAGTTACTATAAATATATGCAATATCCAAGTTGTAGCACCCAAGTAAATATGTTGTGAAGGTGAAAATCTGCATAAAAGACCCACCTAACAAATGTCTCTTCTTGTGTCAGGTCCATTGTGTGCTACGTATGAAATATGCTATGCTTGAAAGAGCGACTCTGGTACCACCCCTGCTGGCATTACTACACTGCAAAAATTGTGCTCTTTAAAAACCTTCCTCCAAGTGTCTTCATACTAGCATTTTACTACCTCCTATTTATGCTCTGAGAACGAACACGGATGGGCAATTTATTTTCGAAACTCTGGTCTGAGAACTAGGAAACAAACTAAAACAATGACATTTTGAAAAAAACAGGTTTAGAAAGCCATATGCCTGGTAATATTGAGTACTTATGAAATCATAACACTGCAATGGGTTATTATACACTCCTTTGTGATAGCATGGTGCCTTTTCTTTTCCAATGTCCCTACCAGCAATGTTAATAGAAACGTCTGGAGAAGGCGGGAATAGTTACAAATTTGCAGTAAAGTCTGTTACCCAGATCAAATGGAACCAATCACGTTGACCACATCATAATGTGGTTCCAATGCAAATTACTGTGAAAAAGTACATTATCCTCTAATTAAATATTGAGTTATGCATATTCAAATGTTTAGAACTCCAGTTGTAATTCTTGTCTTTAAACATATCTTATTGATTTTGTTATAAGCATATATATACATGACTAACACAATCGTATTCCATATTCAGTTCGAGTAGTACAACTTTGAAGTACTTAAGCCACCAGTTACCACCGATTCTCCCTAGATTGAGGTTGGCATGTGGTGTAATCAACAGAAAGAGAACCAAACAAATTTCGTTACTGGGTCTAAGTTCCCAATACTATGGTATTTGTTGAAACATGTAATCAAACCTTCTTCTTAAGGTTGACTCAGGACACTGCAGTCCGAAGGTGTGAATCTGCAGCATATATATATTACTATGTGTGTACCTGAATCTTCCAATGGTTTGTCTCAGCCACCTTTCCCTGTTCTCAGCCTTTTGAGCTATGTCCCACACAGCTGATGATGAAAAAGAAACAATCAGGTGTTTTCATCACTAACCGTCTCAATCTGATGCAGTCCACCAGTGCATTACCTTTTCCTCGACATTTCATGCCCGCTCACAGCCCTTTCTCTACATGTATGTTCAGTCTTGTGTTCCTCAATCTCTGTTTAACTCATCCCATGCCTTCTCTGGATTTCTCAAACCCTTCTCCCCTCTCATACGTGAAGTTGTGTTCTCCACAGTTGCCCATTTCAGCACTTAGGGCCTGCATGTCATAAAGTGTGGACCCCCTGGTGACTTCCAGGACATTGCTGTTGGTTGCATTGAGAACAATGCCAAGCCTCAAAAAGTACTGTTAGTTATTTTGGTCTTGAGGCGAGGGAACAGATACAGAGAGCATACCGCTGGCTGTGCTAGGATCAACCTCCCTGTAATCTCTGTCGAAAGTTGTGGAATGTCTCACCAGTATTCTGTTAATCCTGGACAATCCCAAATCATATGATAAAAACCACCTTCATTTGCCCTACCCCTGGCTTACAGGGACTCTGCCACAGTGTAGCACCTACTCATATTTCAGGGAGTGAGGTGTGTTCTATGTACCATGGTAAACTGTAAGAGTTTGAAACGAATGTATCCTGATACCCTAGGAACTCCTCTTTATATGAAGCTCCATCAAGTTTATACATGTCCCTGTCCAGGCCAGTTGGCCATTTCTTGTGTGAACCTTCCAGTGAGTACTTGGTTAGGTCTAGGGATACTCTCCAGAGTATGTATGGACACCGTTTTCCTCACCTGCCCCAAGACGCGTAACAGCTGTAAGCCCATATGAGTGGGGATTCTCCCTCATCCAGTTGCTATGTTCCCCTCAATTTGCTGATCCGTAGACCATAGAATTAACAGTGTCCTGGAGGGAAATCATATTCTTGTGTCTGCTCTAGACATGGTATAAGGCATCCTTTGTCATAAATGGCTGACAGGATGCATAGCTTATTGCTCACGGTTTGGCAGGCATAGTCGTGTGATACCCCAAATCTACTCGAACTAAGGGAGGAAATGCTGGCCCTGCTCATTGATTGTTGTGCCACTGAGGTTTCACGTCTGTGTGGAGAATGCACTACTTGACTGTGCCAAGCAACAAAACTACATTTCCCAGGAATCATTGAAGTCATGCTGTTTATTGGGTATAACTTCCCTCGCCTTTCAGGGCATCTGTGCGAGGCAGCCGTGCTACAGTTTTCCTGCCGTGAGGACCTTCAGAATGGATTTGTGCTTTTATTTCATGATTTTGATTGTGATCTATTTCAAGTAGAGGAGAGTTTGGAATTCGGAGAAATATTTCTGAAATCAAGTCATAGTGGAAGAAAATAAAGAACAAATCTAAGAATTTGTGAGACATTTGTTTCGGTTGCCCCTGCAGTCCGGAAGTACCTACCGACCAATGTCAGGTTGAGGCCATTGCTGTATTTTTTAGCTTTGGTAAAGTTGTTCCAAGCTGTGCACTTATATTCTCCCACGTCAGTAATGTTTTCGATAAGGAATGTAAATTTTGCAGTTGTGTTTGTCTCTCTCACGTCCACAGTTCTCTGATGGGCGTTCATTTTAAATAACTCGTAGGTGACAGGAAGAGCGCCGCCAGCGGTGAAGCAGTGGAGGATCACGTTCTGTCCTGCAGCTGCAAAGGGGCTCTCGGACCACAGTTCTGGCTGTGAAACATCTGCGCCTGCAGGGAAGAGAACTCAGCATCAGTCTACATATGTGTACATACAATTCTAATAATAGTGCTGTGAAATAAAGTAAAGGAAGTGACTCGCACAACCACAACGTACTTCCTCTCTGGATGGAGTACATTAGCAGAAGTGTAAAGGGGGAACATAAATGTTGTCATGTAAAAGCAAGCATTGGCAAAGTCAAGGATTCTGGGATTGGCTGCAAGCCTTTCTTCTTTGTCAGCTCT
Source organism: Triturus cristatus (assembly GCF_964204655.1). Classification (NCBI taxonomy): domain Eukaryota; kingdom Metazoa; phylum Chordata; class Amphibia; order Caudata; family Salamandridae; genus Triturus; species Triturus cristatus. Next base: position 630,000,186 of record NC_140590.1, on the reverse strand, counting down.
TGTTTTGTTAAGATTTTACCTAACTTTATTGTTGAGGGACCTGCTGTGCCCTTGCCAATACAAAAAAAATTGGCTAAAAATCAAAAATTGTTTTTGGTTTCAGAAACTCACATTGCCATAGTTATCAGTGGTACTGAACAGAACTACTTTGTGTGCAGATGTGCTCCTTGTGAGAGAGCAGAAAGCTGTCACTCACAGTGAATTTAGCTAAAGGCTGAAATGGGATACCCACTTGCCCCATGCAGTATGCCGTAGTGGGCAGAAGAAAAATGTGAGTGAGGAGGGCTAGCTGAAAGCCCTTACAAGTATGTATAATACATACTTTAATTTTAGTAAAATCAAAAGGCCTTGGCTAACACCAGACCTCAAAAGCATTGAGCTTACCGGATCTCCCTGCAGAACCTGAGCATTGGCTAAGATGTATCCATCCCAGTTTTCAGGACGTGGTCTGGCTAAATATGTACATTACCCACTGCATTTTACATAGGCTCACTTATACTATCCTTAAAGAAGACAGGAGCTGATGAATATATATATCCTCTCGTCTCTCATGTGCTATGTGTACTGGTCACTGTCTCCTTTGAGTCCATGAGGCATCCTCTTAGACTAGTGATGCCGAAGACGACAAGGGCCAGTACATTTACAGCAAATGTAGCATAGTGCACACTGTAGCCCAGTGGTCAAAGTGAGCGGGATCTGAGGGGCACGGTGTGTCCATACTTTTTTAATGTAAGAAAAACAGTTGCCTTACTTTTTGTGAAAAGACAAACGTGCCGGGATGGTTAATTCCAACAGTTGAAATACTTCAGCTGAAGTGTAAGGCAGAGAAACTCCTGTGCTGTGAAACCGAGGGAGGGACAGTCCAGGGGCACCGTCAGCAGAGCACTTCGGCCCTCATAAACACATTCTTCGTTTGAAGAGCTGGTTTTGTCCCTCGCAGCCTATTTCAGAAACTGCAGGGGTGCGTGTGCTGGGGCCCAATTAAAAAAGCTGGCTACTTTGATTCCAATTCAACAGGGTTTAGTGACCGCTTTCGTCTTGACCACATTGTGTGACCCTGGGCACATTCCACTATGCCTCAGTTCATTTTCGTGCCAAAAGTTATAAGCACTCTGAAACAGGCTAAAGGCAAGTGCATAGCTCTTTATACACTTTGGAACATATTCTTGGAGGGACTCCGTCACAGAGATTCTGCAATGATGATTAACATGGTTCTGGAGTAAAATCTGTCCTTGTGCGCATTTCTCCCAGCTGTTGAATGTGCCACTGCCTGACCTCTTCACATAGGGACTACTGATAGCAATCACTATTTCTATACCACCGCCCCCTCCCAAGCAAACTACTTTTGATGGTTTATTCACAGTATGACTTAACATATTAGTACTTATTTTACCAACCTGTGAAGGATGCGAGGCTGAGCTGATCTTTCGTACTGACATGCTAAGCACATAAGCACATGTTCATGCAGTGGATGTTGGTTGCATGTGTCCAGTCTTGTCGTTCATTTTACTATTTTTACCAAGTCTCAGATTTTTTGAGTTATCAAACTCCTGGTCTGCTTCATCTGAGACCCTGAGTATAAATACAGAATCAAAGCACTTCTTATGGCATTTGGGACGTTGTGTGTGTAATGCAGGGCTCTCTCAAAATACCTTCATGGTACCGGAACTGGGAGCCTTTCAGAGGGCTGTAGGATTACAAGTTAACTGCGGTGCATGCAGCCACACAGCCCTGAGTGACTTCTCATCTAGACAGAGGGCACGTCCTACATCATAGGTACACACATTTTCCACGGGGCAAAAAAGTTTGGCCTGTTGTGTGACCGGTGGCCACATTGATGTCAGCAGGATGGCCGGTGCTGTCCATGTAAAATAGCAACCCAGGCCACTACAACGGGGAACATAACAACTGACTTGCCTCTTAGTTCACTATTTTCATTGCCGCCAGGGTTAGGGGAAGCATGAATGTTTCAAAATTCATGTTTGTAAACTATTGCGTAAAAAATACTTCTCAATGCACTGATATACTAACGTGAAATGCTTCTGCATGTTAAAGAAATGCATTTGTTTGGACATCAGACATGATTCCTACATATCATTGTCCAAAGTCTATTTGTGCCACACTTGATTGATTCACCTCGCCCAGTGCAAAGAGTTGGCCAGGTGAGTATTAAACCTTTCCCCTAAGATTAATAACATGAGCGGAGGGTGAAAAGTATCCCCTGAAACCAGTCTATGGGGGTAGAGGCATTCTCCTCTATTACACTTGATTGAGGTTCCTATTGGACCTCGGGCACTGGACTTACCCGAACTACAGCGGTAGCAGAAGTGACATCATAGGCCCTTTGGTTATCAAGTGACATCACAGCATGTGCATTTATATTATCTTTGACCCTGATGATATCACAGGAAGTGATGTAACTTGGGTGTTGGGTGGAATGGCTGTTGGTTAGGTTGCTGCAAGAATAAAATGATGAGAATATGATGCATATGAGGTTTGCACAAAACCCAGCTTCTGTTTAACCTAAGCAGTAGTTTCTCAGAGTGCTGAAACCACATATAAGCGTTTTTCCTCCAAACACTAGAAAAACTGAGCATTTGTGTGGGATCTTAAGTGCCTCACTCTTTTTTACTGTCTTCAAAGGGGGCTCCAAGATATGTCCTGGCACCGCTTCCACCTGGCTTCCCCAGAAAGAGCTGATGCAACCTCAGCAAGCCACGCTCCAGGAGTTTGCCACTATGATGCCACCTCCCACTCCTTACCCTGATGCCCCGGCACCGACCTACTATGGGGTTGATCATCCCGTGGGTGGAAACTTGATGTGGGATGAATCCATTTCTCCTCAAACAAAAATCTTTAGTTACTGAAGTCTAACTAGGGGGCACATGAGAATGTTTTTCTATTTTTGTGCTGTGCTGTGGCCAAAATCGAATAAGCTTACTATGGACTAATTATTGTTGCTACGTCAGTGCAAAATGAATTTGTTCTGTTTTTTACCTGGTGTAAAAGTGGATATCTTATGTCCCGAAGTTGTAGGTCTGTTGTTTTTCTATTGAGATAGCTCCATAACTGAAATAAGAGGCATTTCTGTCATCTTCACAGTGGCGTAAGATAAGCCCCCGCAGCTCGCTCGGTGCAGGCTTGGCCCTCAAGCTCCAAGGGGCCTCCTCTGCAAAAGTAGTAGGTGGTGGCCTGGGGAGGAGGCCCCCTCCGTGTACTTTGCAGGGGGGCCCCCTCAACTTTCGATACGCCACTGTCAAAAGCAATGAACTAGCAACCTATCAACATAAGATATACATTTGTTATCTGCATGTTATACTATGCTATTTGAAGGAGACATATTAACACTCTATAATGTTTTATGAGCCCAAACTGTGACTAGACAAAACACATCTCTCGGAAATTTGTTGGGCACACAAAAATCCCTGCTGCTTGTGCCTTAACCCTATAACATATTTTCAAATGCAGCCTCTTTGTGACCAATTGAGTAAGCCAAAACAGATTTACTGTCACTTTGTGCTTGTTGCCAAATTTCTTTGATGCAGAGTTTTAAAAAAATAAACCTATAGGTTTACTGTCAGAATCCACTTTTCATGACTCGACACTCGTGACTCCACCGCATTTCAGCTATCGCAACTTAACCCCCAATTTATGTGTTCCCGGAGTCACTTTTTTTCAGTTTCAGCACTGATGTCAATTTATGTAATTAAATATTTAATTTCTGAATGTTCTTTTTATTTCTTACATATAGTAGGCGTAGTTTATGCCTCATTTTCAAGTTTGACTGTTTTTTTACTGTAATGATTTTGTGGAGCTTTACAGAAATTAATTGTTGATAATGAGGATGATGACCTTTATTCCAAGCTGTTGCTTTGTGTGGCTCTATTCATAACAAATATATTGTGCCTGATTTAACGAAGGACACTAATGGTGCCTGTAGGAAGGTGGAACTTTCTGGCATAGGTACCTCCACTTTTTGCCGATTGTCAGTGTGTTTTGGCTGTAGTTCACTAGGATACTGCTAACCAGCATTACAGTGGCAGTGCTCTCTCCTCTAAAGTTTATGCTACGCACTTTGTACACCCCCCCATTTGGCATACTGGGGTACCATTATAAGTTTATGGTACTAAGGTACCCAGCGCTTTGGTACACCAGGGGTCTCCCATGGGCTAGACAGGTATTATGCCACCCATGGGAGCCAATGCAAAGTGTGTCTTCAGAGCTACTTTTGCAGTCTGTGTGAAATGGTGCTAGCACCTTTCACTTTGGAAATAAGGTTTCCCTTATATCCCTGTCACTGCACTTTTAACCTATAAGTCACCCCTAAGGCAGACCCTTTTGTCAAAGGGAAGGGTGCATGGTTCTGTGTGGGTACCCCTGCATGAGCAGAGGTACCCCTACACACCCCAGACTCAAATCTCTGGGCTTTTCAAGTGTGGGGCAGCCATTATAAGGTATGTAGTGGACGCTGACATGTCGAGATGTCCAACTACATTATGGCTGCTCCAAACCTGGTCATGATTAGTATCAAACATGTTGGGATCATGCAACTACACCGATTCCAGTGTCAGTTGCATGATACCCTGTACTGGGGGCCTCCTTAGAGGAGCCCCCTACCTGTGCAGCCTTACACGGTCTGCCTACCAGCCCGCGCTGCTGTGGACCCTAGACAGTGTTCTGTCCCCCTGCTGATGAGCTTAACTTGGGCAGGGGAAGCTGATCAAAGGAGTTCCTGCGAAGGAGAGGTCGAAGGGCACATTTGGTGCTGTCCTTGCATTAATCAGTTTTGCCTAGTTCAGAAGCCCTTGGCTCCTGCTCTTGTGCAAAATTACACAACGGACAGGGTGTGTCCACCCCTCTGTCCAGCTCCTTCTTAAGGTGGTGCCCAGAGCTCCTCCAGGTGGCCACTTGATTCTGCCATGTTGACTCTTGGCCCCTGGGAGCATCTGACTGGCTAGGCCAGCTGAGTAGTGTCCCAGACCCCCCCTCGCCCCCGATAGGTGGGTCACCGCTGTAGAGGTCCTTACCCCTTTTAAGGTAAGGGCTCCCCTGAGGGTGGGTCCTACGATTCGTCCCGACAACAACTTAAAGATCTGACTGCCTGTCATCTGAAGACTGTTCACAGACTCTTCTGCTGGTGGACACTGGAACTCTGCTGTTCTTCAAGCCAGGACCAAAGACAAGACTGCACCCGGTGAGAAGATTCCTGCTACATCTTCGTCCCTGTGCTTCTTAGAGTTCTGCAACTCCATGGTCGTGCATCCTACAAGTCACCAAGGGCTCAGCCTGTTTCTAAGCCAGAAGGAATCTCCCTTGAAGTGAAGGAGCGGTTTTCTGACCCTGTTATCCCACGGACATCGCCCGGCTCTGAAATACAAGTGATGGTTTGTTGGTTCTCCAGAAACCTGACCAGTCTTCCCTGCAAGTTGGGTGACTGTAATCCCTCTCCAGCCAATGTGAACTGCCTTCCTGTGCACTGCGTCTGTTTGCTGTTGCTAAGGCTTGTTGGCTCTCTTCACAAAAGATCTTCAAGCTCTAAAAAGCCCCAGCCTCCAGCATTGCAGAGCTCCAGGAACTATGTCCTGCCTGCATCCGCTGCATCGTGGGCCTTCATCTCCTGTGTGCTATTGAGGTTTCCCTGGGACTCCCTATGCCTGCTGCCAGAGGGTTCTCGAGGGAGCTCCACCAATTCCTGCTGGCTTTCCTGCATGCTGAGGGCGTCACCGACTTACCCTTGCTGGACTGCAACACAGCATCTCACACGCAATATGTCATTTGTATTTGCCAAGTCTTGTTGATGCACCTGCCAGCCACTGACCTTCCTGCACTCGTCGCCTGGCTTGGGACAGCTCGTGGAAGGCTCCTGTGCTCCTGCATCATCGCATGGGCTCCACAGCTGCTGCTTCAACCTCACTGTGCTACAGCAAGAACCAAAGACAAGGGCTGGTATTGTGCTCCTGTGCCTCATGGTCAGCTCCGGGTGGTGTGGACTCTGTCCCCTCTGCTTTCAGGTTCTTCTCATCTGGATTCCATGTTCTCGTTCCATCGGCCTGGTCCACGAGACTCTGTAGCTGCTGATCTTCCATGAACCTGCACTAGCATTTACAGGTGGTTGGGACACTGCTATATCCCTATATACCTGGGCTTCCTGGTGTAGGTAACCTGATTCCTGGGTTATTCATGGATGGGGTGGCTCTCCAACCTTCCTTCATCCAAGTGGGTTTTTCGGGGTCCTTTGGGAAGGGTCATCGAACTTCAAAAATCCAATTGCAACTTACCCTGTGTTATCCTATGGACGTTTGACCTGGTGTACCCACTCTGCACCCAGGCGCCTTGGGGTACCTGGCTACTCACCTTGGGTGGTTCCATGCTTCCCCTGCAGTCTTCCATCTTTGGGTACTGGTCCTATTTTGGTATTTACCTCACATTCCACTATTTTAGTATATGGTTTGGCTCCCTAGCCGGCCCCTATCAGTTTTCCTATGCTACTTACTTATTTCTAAAGTATTTTTTGTGTGTATTTGATATCTCTGGGTAGGAGATATACCAAGTTAGTGTCTAGTGTGTGCTAATAAATACAAAGTATTTTTATACACACCTGGTGTTTCTTTCTTGTGTGAAAAGCTTACTGACTGGCTATAGTGGTGAATGCACCTGCTTTACATCCTCCTTAATAAGTCTTTGCGGCTCTCCACAGCAACCCCTTGAGAGCTTTGGTTTTCAGGGATCTAAACTCTATCACTAAAGTTTGCCTGGACGCAGTGCACAGTGCCCCACCAATGGTGGACACTGTATACTGAGCCAGCCTCCTACAGTACCTCTGTCCAAAAAATTGCAGAGGTCCAGTCTAAACCTCCTCGGCATTACAACCGCCTTCTTACAGAGTTTGGAAAGGTGACAGACCCAAAGCAGAGCCACAGTCTCTCTGCTATTAGTCATGTTAATGCCACCAAAACTCTGAACACACTGGACATCCCATCTAGGTATGCTGGCCTACTACCATTTCAGTGGAAAAACTTCCCTGCAAAGCATCCAAACAAACCATGCTGCTCCTGCATAAAAAACTATTCAAATGTTCCTGGTGTGTTGGTAGAAAACTCCCTGTCCATAAGGAAAAATCTTAATCTGGATAATGGAAATGGACTCCAACTTTGGGATGAGCGGTGACGATGGCAGCACAAAACGAGATGTAGTCATTGTCAGTAGCGCCTGGTGTGTGGGTCTGGGCACTTTGTAGCTTGTTAAGGGAAGACGTTTTAATGTTATTGTATAATGAATTGCAGTAATCCAATTGCAAGGTAACCAGAGTGATGATGACGGATTGGCCGAGTTCCTTTAGAATGTATCGGAATATCTTCATCAGGGTCCTGATAATGAGGACACAGGTGCTGGTGGTATGGCTGAGCTCAGTGTCAAATCCCAAGTTGTTATTAAAGATGCCGCCCAGGTTTTTGGCAGATTTGACCGGACTAGGGAGGGCGGGGGAGGGGTCCGCAGGCCTTTAGCCACCAAGCATTGGACCAAATGGATTCCTGCTTGCCAAACACTAGAACCTCAGTTTTTTCTGCATTAAATTTTAGTGCATTATCTTTCATCTATCTGCTGACACTAGTCATGCATTGGTTGAACTTCTCTGCCACCGATGTGGGGTCCTTTGAGATGGAGAAGATGATCTGGGTGTCATCGGCATACAATAGTAGGTGGAACCCAAAGGAACGAACCATTTCTGCCAGTGGGGCCACATATACATTAAAAAGGGTCAGCCTCAAAGACAAGCCCTGGTGCACTCCACATGGGAGGCTAAAGGCTTTCAAATGGTTTGGCAGTCGAATTCTACTGCGGGTCTGTCAAAATCTAAACTTCACTGAAATTCTTTGTAAAGTCTAGAAAATGCAGATTTAAATATCTGACTTTTCCTCCTTCACTCTTCTGAAATTGAGTGCAGGTATTTGTTAAATAACATATTGCAATGTTACAATTATTTTCAAAGACACACACACACACATAAAAAAGACACTTGCATCTTTTTTATGAAGCTCCCAAGTGGGCCAAATCCCGGGGACAGTGTTTATTAATTATGCAGGGGGTGCACACGCAGCACCGCCACCTCCCCAGGGCAAACAATATTATTGTGCTGTGGGCCCGCACACCCCCACTGCAGTCCTGGGGACCGCCACCTCCCCAGGGCTCAAATAATATAATGGAGGGGGTCCGTTGTGCCCCCGACTCCGGGACCACCACCTCACCGGTTCTAAAGTAAAAATTGAAGAGGGGCTGCGCTTCCCCCTCTTGGAGCCAAAGATGGCCCTGGGGACTGCCCACCCCTGGGGCAGAGCTGTTTGCCATGACTTGACGCCAAGCCATAGCAAGCTGTGCTCGCTTTGACCAATCAAGCATAGATCATGCTTTCGCTTGGTCAAAGCGAGCACAATTGTTTTGACACAAAGGGACCTGCATGTTAGCAGATCCCTCTGTGTCAAAGCAATGCCGGCTCCTGCAGGAGGCGGGGAGCCGGCAGGGACCACAGGGGACTTTAGGCTCCCCGTGGTCTCCAACACTAGAAAATGGGTGCCCTGGGTGGCCTGACTGGGCCCTGGAGGATGGCATCCCCGGGGCCAAAATTGGCCCGGGAGGGGTGCCGATCGGCCCCTTGCCTTTACATTTATTTAAAATGTTTTTAAAGCAAAAGGTCGGGGATGGGGTCCCCGGGGCCAAAATCGGCCCGGGAAGGGGGCCATTTGGCCTCCCTCCCTTTAATTAAAAAACACATTTAATAAAATAAACAAAGATATATGTATAGAATATGGTCAGGGTATCTCAACACTGACCCCCCTTTTTGCGTTTTCCTAGATCTGCAAGCTTACTTGCGAATTCACACTAGGGACCGTGCTGAGCCCCGCGAGTGGACTAGCGGATCTATAAAAAAAATTTTTTAACTCCTGCGCTTTGTTACTAATCGGCCCCCAGGTGGGACAGGTCCAGGGGGCATTACTGTTTATAGGAGTGGGTGCATGGGCCCATCCCTCCCTCCTGGGGCTTACTAATGCCCTGGGGACCACCACCTCCCTGGTGCTTTTTTCAAATATATGGGTGGGAGGCTCGTATGGCCTCCCCCGTTGCCTCGGAGACAGCCACTCTCCCGGGGCTTATTTTTTTTTATAAATGGGGGGCTCTTGGACCCCCACAGCCCAAGGGACTTCCACCTCCCAGGGGCTTCTATTTCTATTTTAATTAATGTGGGGGGCTGCGCAGACCCCCCCCGCGCAGCCCCGGGGACTGCCACCTCCCCAGGATTATTGTCAAATTAAATGCGGAGGGCCTTGCGGCCCCCCCACAGCCCAGGAAACCACCACCTCCCCGGGGCAATTTCTAAAAAAAAAGTGGTGGCCCACACAGCTCTCCTCCTGCAGCCATACATGGCCCTGTGGACCGCCACCCCCCCCCCCCCCCAGGGCCAGCTCCTGGTATGTCCTGAGGAGCCCACCCCCGGAACTTCACAGGTCCCACCAAGCCATAGCAAACTGTGCTCTGCTTTGAGCAAGCGAGAGCATTTTCCTCTCACTTGCTCAAAGCGGAGCACAGTTGCTTCAACACACAGTGAGCTGCATGTTAGCAGCTCCATATGTGTAATAGCAATACCGCCTCTCGCAGGAGGCAGAGAGCCAGCAGGAACCGTAGGGTCCTTCAGGCTCCCCCACGGTCTCCATCTTTGGTGAGTGGGTGTTCTGGGTGTGACTGGGGCACCCACATTAGAGGCGGGGTCCTGGGCAGATGGGGTTCCCGGAGCCAGAATCGGTCCGGAAGTGGGGACATTGGGCCCCCATCCCTTTAATGTTAATAGTAAAAAAATGTAAAGGCCTGGCCCCAGGTGATGGGTCTGGGGCCCAAATCAATCCAGGAAAGTGGGGCCATATGGCCCCCTCCAGTTAAAAAAAGACTGCAGTACTGGCAAGTCGCCGGAGGCTCTGCCCCATTTCTCAAATACTCTGCAAACACACCTCCTGTCGCACTGCTGCTTGGGGATGATGTCCCTTGATGCTGAGTGTCCTCGGGGGCCAGGAACCCCTTCTGTTACCTCCAGAAAGTACCACACAGCAGAATTGTTGAGAGGTCTTCGGAGGCCATGCCCCCATCCTCCAACACTCTGCAAATGCAGCTCCTGGCACACTGCTGGTTGGGGGATGAAATCCTGTGATGAACTCCTCTGGGATGCTGGGGGTTTTTGGGGCCCAGAAGCCCTCCTGTTACCTCCAGTAATTCCGACCCAGCAGGATTCCTGAGAGCTGGTCAGAGGCCCTGCCCCCTTTTCCCACCTCTGCGCAAACACGACTACTACTTAAAAGAACATTGAAATTCACTAAAAAAAAACAAAGGTTACAGGGACATTATAGTTAGGAAATAGAATTTGAAAAACCTTAAAAATTCACTTAAAAAACCAAAGGTTACAAGGTCATTATAGCTAGCATATAGAATTTAAAAAACCTTAGCCTTAGAAATTCACTGAAAGAGCAAAGGTTACAGGGACATTATAGTTAGGCTCAGATTTCCTTCATACAAAACCAGTGAAATTCAGCAGTTATAGTTACCTGAGCTAACTATAACTTACGCCCCCACAATGATCTGCTTATGACCTCACATATTACATCACTCATCACACGGTCAGTGGCATCACTGATGACATGTCAAATGGCATCACTGAGGACATCATCCACAGAACCACTCCCACCCCATACAACCACTTGTACGCCCACTCACACACCCACTCACATACATATTCACAGACCCATACCAGTACTCACATACTCACTCACTCCTCCACAGAGGCACTCACACACCCACTCTCTCACTCATACAGCCATTCACACATCCATTCACTCACCCATACAGCCACTCATATAACGAGTAACTAGCCCGTACAGCCACTCACATAGCCACACACTCACCCATACAGCTACTCACACACCCACTTACTTACGTGCCCAGTCACTCACACACCCACTTACTCACCCTTACATTCTTTTAACACAGCCACTCACTCACCCATACAAGCACTCACTCACACAACCACTTACATACCTATTCACACAGCCATACAAACACTCACAAATCCACTCACTCCCACATACAGCCATTAACACAGACACCTATTCTCAAATACAGCCACCCACATACCAACTCACTTTACCAAACACCCACTCAAACAGCCACTCACTCACCCATACAGCCACTTACACACCAAGTCACTCGCTCATACAACCATTCAGACACCCACTCACTCACCCATTCAGCCACTGACACACCCACTCACTCACCAATACACCCACTCACACAGCACCTCACTCGCCCACACATCTACTCACACATCCACTTATACACCCATACAGCCACTTACACACCCATACACACAAGGATACAGTCACTCACCTAATATATTTTGGAAGTAGTATCACTTAATAGTAGTGCACCTAGTATACTAATTTAACTTTTGTAGTAGGTTACTATATATGTTTAACACCCATTACTCTTAAAACCACTTACACTCAGTTGATGATGTCATCAGTGATGTCATTTGAGATGTCATCAGTGATGACACTGAGCATGTCATGAGAGATGTAATATGTGAGATCATAAACTGTGCATTGTGGGGGTATAAGTTATAGTTAGCTCAGGTAACTATAACTGCTGAATATCACTGGTTTTATACGAGGGAAAACTGAGTCTAACTATAGAGTTCTTAGTGACTAACTTTGCCACCATGTTATTCTTCAGCTCCATGAGATGCAAAAAATCTGCAAAGAAAGTCTTGTAATTGCTTTGATTGGTTATTATTTTGTAATCTCCAAAAGCTAATCTACTCAGCTTCCAAAGACCCTCTTTGATAAATGTGACTCAGAATGTGGGTATCAACTGTCAATCACAGCACATACTCTGTGGAATGTGCAGTTAACACAAAGAATGCAGAGGCAAAGAACAAATGACATGCTTAATGCAGCTAGTAATCAATAATCTCAAATGCTTTTGCTTTTAAATAAATATACCAAATCACAAATCCTTATTCCCTGCTTTTGCCTGTGAAATCCACACATTACAAAATGTAAATATCAGTCAGTATGAATAATGGGAGTATCCTGCACAAATGCTTACTTATTTTAACATTACATATATTAATTCTGCTGTGCATGTGGTCCAACAGCAGACCCCCTTACGTTCGCAAACTACAGACCTGTTTCACTACTCCCGCTGCTGGCTAAATCTTTAGAAGCAGCTATAAACAAACAGCTGAGCCATTATCTCGAAGTGAACGAACACCTAGACCCTTCGCAATCAGGCTTCAGACCGGGCTTCAGCACGGAAACTGCAATTCTTGCGGTCATAGATTCCCTGAGGCTAGAAATGGATGCCGGAGGATCAGCTATTCTAGTCCTCCTAGACCTCTCTGCGGCATTCAACACGATATCTCATTCCAAACTAATAGGAAGATTGAGATATTGTGGCATTCAAGGGCAAGCCTTGAAATGGCTTCAAAACTTCTTGGTAGAAAGAAACCAAACAACCATGCTAGGGCCATTCAGATCAAGCAAACATGGGCTTGATAAAGGGGTCCCTCAGGGTTCGTGCCTAAGTCCTACCCTGTTCAATCTTTATATGTCTCCTCTTGCCAAAATTGCTGAATCCTGGGGTTTTGAGATTATATCATACGCGGACGATACCCAACTTATTTTTAAAATCAACCCCAATGCATCTGCGGAAAACCTACGTTTCGCATCAGGAATGTCTGCAATCTCCAATTGGATGACAGAGAATCTCCTCCAGTGGAACCCTAGTAAGACGAAGATCCTATTAGTAGGCAAAGCCTCTCTTTCCTGGTCTACAGAATGGTGGCCTAAGGACCTGGGCTCGGCCCCAATCCCGAAGGAAAGCGTGAAGAACTTAGGGTTCACACTTGACAAGGCACTTTCCATGAAAGATCATATTGCCACTATCACTAGCTCCTGTTACTATAGCCTGCGACTGTTGAGAAAGATGCTTCCGTATCTCCCCACCAAGCAACGTAGAACGCTAGTACAGGCCATGGTGATCTGCCGGCTGGATTACGGCAACGCGATGCTGGCCGAACTCGCCTCTTCCCTATTAAGGAAATTGCAGGTCATCCAGAACACGGCTGCCCGAATGATACTTCATCGCCCGGCCGGCTCACCTTCAGCTCCCATCTTATCAGAACTCCATTGGCTTCCTATCAGGAAGCGGTCCCAGTTTAAGACCTGCTGTCTCACGTACAAAGCCCTAAACGGCTTGGGACCTAAATACTTGACTAATAAATTAATTTATAAGACCTCGACCTTCAACTTACGGTCCAACGCCATGGAATTGCTGAAAACCCCCAGAATTCGCCTTGCCCGCTCAGGAGCTAAGTCCTTCTCTAGTCTGGCCCCGCGCTACTGGAATGCGCTTCCCATCGCTATCCGGAAATGCCCATCCCTCGCTACATTAAAAATAAAATTGAAAACCTTTCTTTTCCTGGCTCCTTAATGCATAACGGTGATGCTCTTCCCCTCCTTTCTCACCCTCAGCAACGAATAAAGCAAGCGCCGAGATGCCCCCGGGTGATTCGCGCGCTATATAGGTCCTCATAACATAACATAACATAACATAACATGTAGTCAATAAATAAGCTGAATATCAACATTAATTAAATACTTTGCCATGGTCATGACTCATCCTGAAAAGATTTTTTAACAAAACTTCAAACATTGCATGTGTAACTCAATCCATTGTTCAGTGATGGCTGGCATCTATACTGAGGATGGGGAGGCGGTCAAACAAAATAAAAAAATTAAAAAATACCTACCGATCATGAGAGACGACGTACTCCTCACTCCGACGTCTTCTGCTGGGAATGCAATGCAGGCCCCAGCAAACTCCCTCGACCAATCCAGGCCTGCTCACATACTGTTAACCAGCATGTGAGCAGTGCCCTGATTGGTGGGAGCGGTGGCTGTACCGCTCGTAAGGGTACTGGATGCCTTCAACTTTAAAGTGTGCCTGTGTGGTTGGCCATCGAAGACTGTCGGGCAAAGAGACATGCACACTTTTAACGAGTGCAAAGGCAGTCCTCTGCCCACCACTCCTCCCTGCTCACTCAGCGGGCCCAACCCTGTCCTGAAGCTCTGTTCAGGACGGGACGATAAAAAATAACATGGTAATCAATTATCATTTTATTTTTTATCTCTGGGGCTGTGGGGGGCACACAAGTGTGTTGACGCTTTGATGCTCCTCCAGTTTCATGGAGGAGCTGACCCCGCCGTTGTTGTATGGTAATTACTGGTATTTGTGCTTGCCCTTCAACAAATTAAGGCAATAATGAACCATTGTAAACAGAGATGTCATTATGCTCATTTGTTCTGTCTTTTGCAAGACATATTGTGGTTTACCAAAACTGTAGAGGGGCTTGGAGCCTGCCCACTGCTTACCATTGGTTGGCTTTCTTGTCACTCTAATTTGCCTGCTTCATATATGTGTCCCAGCATGTCAATCTTGTGTTTGTTGGAGCATTACCTCTTTACCATGTTTGTTTGGCTGGCATCTCTGCTTCCACTGCTTGCTTTGCGAGCACTATCTTTTTATTATCTGTAAAGCAGAAGTGCAGGTGTTTTTGAGCTATCTCCCTCGAGTACATCTCTTACGCTGAACTTGTGTTGCTCTTTTTGTTGTCCTGAGTGCTTCTACCCATGTATACACCCATGTGCATCTCCCTATTGCCTTCCCACGACCTGTGTTACTCCCCACATCCTCAACCTCCTTTTCTCTCTGCGCTGTTCCTTGGCCCCCCACCTATGCCCTCCACGCTGTTTTCCTCCTTCTTCTGGGGTTGCCTTCCCATAACGCCTGCCCTTTCCCATGTTGCTTATGCCTCCCTCTGACACTCGCGGTGTTGCTTCCATGCTTGCCATCCACACTCGTATTACATCTGCTCTCCCATTGCTTCCGTTCCCTCTCGTTGCTTTAAAAAAAAAAAACACTTTTGTATCACCCTCATAATAAAATAGAAATATGCACACAACAATTGTTATTCGTATGGTTGGCCCTTCTCAAAGATCCTATTAATAATTTCCAATCTCATAAATGCAGGATTATTCATGCGCCACCACATTTTAAGCAATCACTGTGGCAATAAAAAAACAGGCTTAAAGTAAACCTCATACATCATCCTCTCCAAAAAGTAAGCTCAGCGGCACCTAGTATATCTACTTTCAATAATCGATATAATAGCAGAGAGACCCTCCCTGTAGTGAGCCAGCCGGCCACTATAATACAGTGTTTTACTTTCACCCTCCCGGCCGGGCGCGGACGGGAGGTAAGAAATAAAGGGGCGACTTCCGCTCGGGGTCGTCTCACCAACTGTGTCCTGAGTGTTTGTGTGCACTCCCAACATAGGCCATAACCGATAATTATACAGGTCACTCACTGCCACAAAGCCCCGCACAACATTGGCGACGAGGGGGTGTCCAGACCTGCGGCGTGTCTGCGGTACTGCAGAGAGCAGGTATCCGGTGGGAGCAGTGGTGGTGTTCCATTCCCCGTGTCTGGTGGGGAGCAGAGGTCGGCGCTTCATCGCGCAGACGTTCGGCGACCGATACGCGTGTTGGCGGTGACAGGTGAGAAGGTGCAGGCACGATCGAGTGGGAGAACGCGTCGCTCACGTGCAATCGTGCACCGGCTGCAGCAAGTGGAGCGGCTGAGCCGGAAGCAGCTGAATAGACGTGAGCGCGTGTGCGCACCCAAGCACTGGAGGAGGCACGTGTGTCCCAGGAGGCCCAGGGAGATTGCAAGCCCCCACAGCGTGCTGCAGTGTGCCAGCAGGGCGCATCATCGAGAGGCTGACAAGTGGGCCTCACAGCTACGTTTGCTCACTGAACAAGGCCAAACAAGCACTGGCAGATCCTGCCTGCGCAGCACCGCGGTGGAGAAAGTGGATCGGGTGGCTAGAGAATTACTTTCAAGCAATCAAGGAAACGGATGGTGTGGTTAAGCGATCTACTATGTAATGTTGTGCCCCTTACACCAGGTGAAGTCCCCCACAGAATACAGGAGTCGTGGTGGTGGAGTTGAGGGGTATTTATTACAAGATATAATCATCAGCAGGAGCGCCGGTACGGAGCTCCGATCCCCTTTCGAATCGGCGCGCTAGTGCCGAATCCAAGATGGCCGCCGCCGGAAGTCCGGTGACGTCGCACATCGTGAGAGCCGCGGACTAGACCGCAACACCACATCTCCCTCCTTTATAAACACAACGTTCCATGTTCCCCCCATGCCCGTGCACAGTCTTACTTGTGGTCCAGGCTGAACTCTTCGAATCTTCGTGGCAGCATTACTCTCCTCCCGCAGCGTGTTCTCCTACCTCCTGTGCTCGCGGTTGATCGAGTTCAGGACCACCCAACTCTGTCTCTGTCGCTGTCTCTTGGTCTCTAAGTCCTGGTGTCTCTACTCCCCCTCCTCTCGGACTCCAGGCCTCTTGAGGGAAGCCTCCCGCTTCTTCTTCCAGTCTTCTCCTATCTCCCTTTGTCGCCGGTGTGGACCTGGTTTTGTCCATGTTGTTCAGTTCCGTTCTGTGCTCTGTCTCCTCGGCCCTGGTACATCTTGCCATACGATCTTGGGCCCATATCTTCCCGTCGCTCAGTAAGGTCGATGAGGAGTAGGGTTCCACAACTTGGAATGGGGGCGTGAATTTGCTGTCCCCCTTTCTCCCGGGTGTTGGGAGCTTCACCCTAACCCACTCTCCTTTTTCCAGTGCGACTTCCTTAGTGTTGTGCCTTTAGTCATAGTAGTTAGTGTACACGGCTTGCGCCTTCTCCAAGTTCTTGCGCACCACCGCCGGTGACCAATGGCTCTGCACGGTGAGCCTCTTCCATGCCACGTTGTCTCGGGTGAACGGTTCTCTCCCTCTCAGTATTCGGAACAGGCTGTAGCCTGTGGAAGAGGGAGTTATCCTGTAAGCCCATAGCAAGCGCTTAAGTTCCTTCTCCCAGCTTGCCCCTTGTCCGATTGCCGCTTGCACCGACCCCATGATTACTCTATTGAATCTCTCCACTGCTCCCCGCGGGGTGATAGACGGGGGTGCGTCTGACCGTTATCCCATTTCTGTCCATGAAGGCCTCCCATTTGGTCGACGTGAACTGCGGGCCGTTGTCGCTTAGGATTCCCTTGGGGATTCCTTCCCTGATGAATATGTCCGTAAGGAATCCTAAGATGGTGTCTGTCTCCGCGTTCTCATCTACATGGATTTCTGGCCACTTCGAGTACCGGTCCACGACTACGGTGAGGTACTTCTGGTTGCCACTGGCGTCCTGTATGGGGCCTAGGACGTCTATTGAGATTTCTTCCCACGGATTTTCCGGACACTCAAAACGTCCCAGTGGTGGACGCAGCATCCTTTGTGTCTTGTCTGCATTGCTGCACTGTTCGCACGCCCTGATGTGTCGTTCCACCGCGAGGTCCAACCCTGGCCACCAGTAGTCCTCCTTCACTCTGCCCTTCGTTTTCACGATTCCCAAATGGCCTTCGTGGGCCAAGGCCACCACTCTAGGTCTCAACGCCATCGGAGGAACTACCTTGTTGCCCCTGAACAGGAAACCTGGGTCGTCTCCCAACGACAGTTCTTCTCTGATTTCCCAGTACTGTTTGAGTTCTTCTCCGAGTAGCTTCTTCTCCGGCCACCCTTGCGTCACATACGTTTTGACGGCCTTCACCTTCTCGTCAGCCTCATACTCTTCTTCCCACTCTTGCCTGCTGATGGCTTTCTCGTGATCGCCCATGAATGCCACCGCATACTCTGCCCACTTTTCTGTGCCTTGTGTCTCTGCCGATTCCTTCGCTGCTGCTCTGCTTAGGTAGTCTGCTACTCTGTTCCTGGTGCCTGGTATGTACTCCACGTCGTACACGTAGTCGAGGAGTCGTAGCGTCATTTTTGCGATCCTCGGTGTTGCGTGCTCATGGCCGTTGGACGTGAGGACTTTTACCAGCGGTTTGTGATCTGTTCGCAACAGGAATCTGCCTCCCCACAGGAACTGTCGGAACCTCTCTACCGCCCACACCACGGCCAGCATCTCTTTTTAAATCACGCTGAATTTGCGTTCATTGTCCGCCAACGTGCGGGATGCGAAGCTGATCGTGGCTGCCGCTCCTTGTGCTGACTGTTGAGTTAGTACTGCGCCTAGGCCTTGGTCGCTCGCGTCTGTGGTCAGGATCGTGGGAGCGGTTGGGTCGAATCCTTGAATGGGCACCGCACCGCATATTTCCTCCTTCATCCTCTCGAATTCCTGCTGTTGTTCTTCCTTCCATGCAAACGCCGTCTTGTCCTTCAAGATCGACCTCAGGTGGTGTGTCTTTGACGCGAAGTGGTATACGAACTTGCTGTAGAATTCAGCCATTCCTAAGAACGTCCGTACCTCCTCCTTGTTCGATGGTGTGGGTGCGTTCCTGATAGCCGCCACGTTTGACGCCTTGGGTTTTATGCCGTCCTGGCCGATTTCATGCCCCAGGTACGTGACACTCTCCATTCCGAACCTGCATTTGTCCCACTGGGCTGTGAGACCATTATGCTTGAGTACTGCCAGTACGTCCACCAGCTTCCGGTCATGTTCTTCCCTGGAGGCTCCCATCACTAAGATGTCGTCCTGGAAGTACTGGATTCCTTCCATCTTGTTGAACAGGCGGTACATCAATTTTTGGAACACTGCTGCAGCAGAGGCCAACCCAAACGGCATCCGTAAGAACTTGTAGCACCCAAACGGCGTTATGAACGATGTGAGATGGTTGCATGATTTGTGGAGCGAGATCTGGTGGTATGCGGACGTTAAGTCTACCGTGGAAAACCACTTGGCGCCCTTGGTCTTGGCCAGCATCTCGTTGATGCGGGGAAGAGGGAACTTGTCCACCACGATGTTTTTGTTGAGCTCCCTGAGGTCCACACACAACCTCACCTTCCCGTTCGGCTTCTGTGCTACTACTAAGGGGGCCAACCATTCCGCATTGTCGATGGCTTCGATGATCCCGTTGTCCTCCAGCCTCCGCAGTTCCTCTTGTACTGCCTCTCTGGTGCGGAACGGAATGTTCCGCACTTTGTGTGACACCGGTCGGGCTCCTTCCTTCAGGTTTATTCGGTGCGTGAATTTGGTTAACTTCCCTATATCATCCCTGAAGACTTCGGGAAACTCCTCCTTCCACTGCCTTGCTCCCACTCCAGTGTCTTCCTCCATCATGAGCACTTGAACACGACCTCCCGGGTTCAATTTTATCCCAAGCTTCCCTTGGTCCCTCCATCCTAATACTGATGGCCCTTTTTCTGCCACGTATAGTTTCCCTTCGCACGTTCTACCCTTGAACTCGAAGGTTAGAGGGCAATACCCGACCATCGGTATGGGTTCCCCGGTGAATGTCACGGGATGGATGTCTGTGGGACGCAGTTGGTGTGTTGTAACTGGTTCGAAGTCCTCCTCCCATATCTTCCTTCTTATGATCGTGTAGGGGGAACCCGAGTCTGCGACCATTGTAACTCCCACTCCTCCGATGTTCATGTCGCATCTGGGTTTCTTGTCGACCGCCCCGTCAATCCCTAATATCTGATCCTCTATCATCAGGATCTCTTCTTCGTCCTCCTGGCTTTCCGCTTCTTCCTCCTTGCCCGTTTCCTGTGCCACGTACTTCACTTGCTGCCTCGGCGCTTTCCTTCGGCATACCCTTTCGTAATGGCCCATCAGGCCACAGTACGTGCATTTGGCCCGGAACGCTGGGCACCCTTTGTCGTTGGCGGCGTGTCTATTGCTGCCGCATCTGTAGCACGTGTTGGTGCTCCCTTGTCCCTGTACTTGCTGTTTCGCGCCCTTGGTCGTGGACTTCCTGTATGGTCGCGTGCTGTGTTGTTCCGTCGCTGCTTGACCCTCGCGGTTCTTCCGTTCCTCTATCCTGCACACCGCTTGTTCTGGGAGACGGTCTTTCTTCGCCACGTATGCACACCTCTTGGACAATTCGGCTTTCTTTACCATGGCCACCACTGTCTTGAGGGGTTCGTCGCCATTGGCCCACAGCTTGTCTTGGATGGACGTGTTCACCGCATGCATTACTATTTGGTCCCTGATCAACTCTTCCTGGAAGGTCCCAAATTTGCACGTTAGGGCCAGCTTCTGTAACGCCGCCACATACTGGTCGATCGTTTCCCCTTTATGTTGCGCTCTGTGGTAGAAGTTGTACCTGTCGACAGCTACACACACGGTCGGGCGGTAGTGGGCATCCATATCGTCGATCGCGTGCTGAAACACATCGTCGTCGTCCGTGGGCCGCACTACCTTCACCAGATCGTCGTACACTCTCTGACCTGCTGGGCCCAAATGGTGTAAGAGTATCCTCTTCCTGCGTGTGCTCGAGAACACTGCGCCGCCTTCCCCCTCTAAAGCAAACAGGTAATTCAAGAAATACCGCTTCCAGTCCTCCCACGGCATCTCCGGGACCCCCGCCTTCGTTAGGAAGGGTACTGGGTTAGGCAACCCGGTCGATGTGGCACTCATCTTACTCCCCGCCTCCGTCCGCCGCGTCCTTGGGCTCGAACTTCTCGACGCTACGGTGCCGTCGGAGCTCCCTTCGCCTGGGTCGTCGTCTCGGTCGGATTTTCCGCTTCCCGCGTGTCTTCCTGTGACCCCCGCCACGGTGCGTGGAGTTGCCTGGCCACGTGCACTCCCCCTGGCGCTGTTCCTTACCGCCGGGCTGCTGCTGTCCTGAACCAGGCTCGGATGGGACCCTTCCGTCCTGATGCACGCCCTCTGCCGTTCTCCGTGACACTGCCGCGCTCCTGCCGGTTTGGGTTGATGACCGTGGGTGTAGACAGCGTGCTCACCACGTGGCACTCACCCTGGAGGCAGCGCAGGGCCGTTTCACCTCCTCGTCGCCATTGTAATGTTGTGCCCCTTACACCAGGTGAAGTCCCCCACAGAATACAGGAGTCGTGGTGGTGGAGTTGAGGGGTATTTATTACAAGATATAATCATCAGCAGGAGCGCCGGTACGGAGCTACGATCACCTTTCGAATCGGCGAGTTAGTGCTGAATCCAAGATGGCCGCCGCCGGAAGTCCGGTGACGTCGCACATCGTGCGAGCCGCGGACTAGACCGCAACACCACATACTATGCTCCATATGGGAGGGGGGAGCTGTAAGAACTGTTCGAGGATCTGCCAAACACGGGGAACGCGGATGTGAGAAGTTGGCCTGGTATATGCTGTCCACTAGTTATAGTGGGCACCTTGTACCAGTCCAAACAACCCCTTATTGGTTATAGGTTAAAGACAGCCTTTATTGAAAGCTATCCTAGTGGTAGCTATGGAGAGCAGCTTTCAGGCTAATTCTTGAAGGAATGTAAAGCAGCTTGTTTTACCAGTCTATAATCTCTTGAATGGCTAAATGGAAGACAATCACACCTGGTATATATATAAAATATATGTATTTATTTCCAAACACACCCTCCTAGTCTCTTGATGAGGCTAGAAGTCAAAACAAATAAGTTACACTTCAAATATGATAGTAATAAGCACAAATACACGTCAGGCCCTAGGGGCGAGACAAACCATATACTAAAATAGTGGTATATGAACCACGACTTAACTAGACACAAGGCCTAGAGCTTGTAGAATCGCAGGGACACCAAGGAACCACCCAAGGTAGTGACACAGGGGACCCACGGGGGCCGTGTGCAGTGTGAGAACACAGCCGCGAGCTCCCATTAGATTCTATGGGGAAAGTCGCGGTTAGATTTTTAAAGATCAGGAACACTTAGAAACGAACTAGGACCAAACCCTTTGGGACTTAGGAAGTTCTAGGGACAACACCCACGGGAGCACCGGAGTACTCGTGTTACCTCACCCAGGGAAGCCGGGTGCATAGGTGTCAAATGGTTTTGGGTCGCATCGTCGATTTCAATGGGAGCTGGCAAAGAAGTGCTGCTGCAGGGAAGTGTCCGAAGAGATCCAAGCCTGGATGGAAGAAGAGAAGAACCTGAAAGCAGAGGGGACAGAGTCTGCGTTACTTGCCAGTGACCAGAAAGGTGATAGGCTGATGCCCACCGATATCAGGTGTTTCAGGTGAAGAAGGTAAAGCTTGACTCTTCAGCCACGAGGACCAGGAGGTGTCGAGGACAACCAGGAGCTGGATTCGGGCTGTCCCACGAAGGATGTCGAGTGCTGCCGTGTCGGTGCCCAGATTGGACAGAACAAGCCTTGGCAACAGCATCCCATGCAGAAAGGAGAAAGAGGCTTCGGTGCCGACCAGCAAGGTCTGAGGGACTCACCACTTGGTTGGGAGTCAGGGCACATCTGGAGCAACCAGGGAAGCCCAAGGAAAATCAAAGTTACCCCCTCAGGGACCAACCAGTCAACGGACCAGGGATTGCTAAGTGACCACGAGAGGAAACACAAAATGGTGGCCCAAGGGTCACTCGGGGTGACTAGGCCGACAATCTTTGTGGATCTTCTGCTCGAGGTAGGGGCTACAAGTAACCCCAAGCATGACTTCAAGAGACGTTGATAAGTCAATGCACTTGCAAAAGTGCACGGTGACCAGGAGTTCCGGTTCCACGCTACTCACGAGGGCTGCGGGTCTCAGCTTTGCAGGGGACTCGGGTCGGCCTCTGAGATGTCTGGAAATCCTCTTCCTGGGCTGCAAGTACTTTGGAGTCCGGCGGGAGCTTCGGAAATGCAGACCGGCAAAATGCTTCGTTGGTGCCTGCCAAGCAGGGGAGTCACTCCTTGACCCCAAGTGAGATTTCTTCAGTCCTCTAGTCTTTAATAGAGCGTTGAAGTTCCAGGATTCAGCTTCAGAGTTTCGTCCAGGGATATCTAAAGTTCTGGTTACAGAGGTTCCTTACTTATACCTAAGGAAGGGGTTGGACTAACTCTGGAGACCCACCTATGGGAGGGTTTGGAAAGAGGGGCGGCTACACCCATTTCCTTTGTCCAGTTTCGCGTCAGAGCAGGGGCTGGAAGCCCCTGAACCGGTTTGAGCTGGACTATGCACCAAATGTGCCCCCAGTGTAGGACTTTAAAGCACTCTGAGAGTGCTCCCACCCAGCCCCAATATACATCATCCTTTCTGGGAGGTGGTTACACCTCCCTGTGACAGGAAACCTATTGTCCAGGCCTCCCCTGCCGGAGTTTCAGTCAGCAGCAGGAGGCCAGACCCGTGTCTGTGGCTACAGCATCCATTTTGTGATGCCAGGGCACTGTTAAGTTTCTACCGGGTATACCAGTACTGCCATGTCTCTCCCTCTAGAAGGGTGGGATCATACTCCCACAACAGTTATTGGGGTAAGATTCCAAGGTATTTGACACCAAACACAACATGTATACCATAAACTAGGCACTCACAAGGGTACCGGAGGATCCAATTTACGGTGTACCTAAAGTACATGCAATCAATTTAGAGAGGAAGCAGCTAGGTTGGGGCCCTGAATAGCAGAGTCCCAGCCAGACTAAAGTCGAAAAACAGTGAAACACCAGCAAAAAGTGGGGGTAAACATGTGAAGCAAATCCTACGCTCCTACACAACCCCCTCCCCTCCCCAACGCAGGGACATCAAACTTACCTTGACCAGTTGAGTCTTCATGTTCTAAGTGGAAATATCTGGAGAGTCCATCTGCATTGGCATGGTTACTCTCAGGTCTATGTTCCACTGTATAGTCCATCCTCTGTAGGGAAATGGACCACCTGAGAAGTTTGGGGTTTTCACCCTTCATTTGTTTTAGTCATAAGAGGGGCTTATGGTCTGTCTGAACAATGAAGTGAGTACCAAACAAGTATGGCCTAAACTTCTTCAGAGCCCAAACCACAGCAAAGGCCTCCCTCTCAATGGCTGACCAACATTTCTCTCTGGGGGTCAACCTTCTGCTTATGAAAGCTTCTGGTTGATCCTGACCTTCAGCATTCAACTGTGACAGTATAGCCCCTACCCCCAACTCAGATGCATCTGTTTGGACAATAAACTTTTTGGAGTAGTCAGGACTTTTCAGAATGGGAGCAGTGTACATGTCCTGCTTCAGGTCATCAAATGCCTTTTGACAGCTAGCTGTCCACTGAAGCTTTTTGGGCATTTTCTTAGAGGTTAATCATTCAGGGGGTAACTATTGATCCATACCCCTTGACAAATCTTCTATAGTACCCAGTCAGGCCTAAGAAGGCTCTCACCTGAGTCTGTGTAGTGGGAGTAACCCAGTCCATTATGGTCTGGAATTTGCTCTGCAATGGGTAAACTTGGCCTCCACCTACAAGGTGGCCCAGGTACACAACCTGACTCTGCCCTATCTGGCACTTAGTAGCCTTGATAGTTAGGCCTGCTTTTTGCAGGGCCTCCAAAACATTCCTTAGGTGGACCAGGTGATCCTCCCAGGTGGAGCTAAAGACAGCAATATCATCTATATATGCTTCACTATAGTCTTCCCGGCCTTTAAGGACTTTATTCACCAACCTTTGGAAAGTGGCAGGTGCATTCTTCAAACCAAAGGGCATTACCACAAATTGATAGTGCCCACTAGGGGTAGAACATGCTGTATTTGGCTTTGCATCATCAGCTAGTCTGGTCTGCCAGTAGCCAGCTGTCAGGTCAAATGTGCTCAGAAACTTGGCTGAGGCCAAAGTATCTATCAGCTCATCTGCCCTGGGAATGGGATGGGCATCAATCATAGTGACTGCATTGAGACCCCTGTAGTCCACACAAAACCTCATCTCTCTCTTGCCGTCTTTGGTGTGAGGTTTAGGTATCAGGACTACTGGACTAGCCCAAGGGCTATCTGAGGGTTCAATGACTCTCAAATCCAACAGCTTTTGGACTTCTGTCCTTATACAGTCCCTGACATTGTCAGGTTGCCTGTAGATCTTATTCTTCACAGGCAGACTATCCCCAGTGTCCACTTCATGAGTGCACCAGGTGGTCTGACTTGGAGTCAGAGAAAACATATGTCTGTACTGACGTACTGACTGAGAAGCTTTCTGCAGTCAGTTTACTGCTGGACAGTGAGGCTGCCTGCCAAGGCTACACCATCAACTGACCCATTATCAGGGTATTGAGAAAGCAGGTCAGGGAGTAGGTCACTCTCTTCCTCCTGTCCTTCATTAGTAGCCATGAGCAAGCCCATGTCTGCCCTGTCAACATATGGTTTAAGTCTGTTGACATGAAGTACCCTGTGGGGACTCCTAAGGGTTCCAAGGTCTACCAAGTAGGTGACCTCCCCTTTCTGTTCAACAATTGTATGGGGGCCACTCCATTTGTCCTGGAGGGCTGCTGGGGCCACAGGCTCCAACACCCACACTTTATGTCCTGGCTGGTAAACAGTCAGTACAGCTGAGGGTCATGCCAGGCTTTTTGTAATTCCTGGCTGCCTCAAGGTTTTTAGTAGCCTTTTTCTTGTCCTCAGCCATCCTGGAGCGGAGACCAAGTACATAGTCCACTATGTCCTGTTTAGGGGGTTTGAGAGGTAACTTCCATCCCTCCTTCACCAGACACAAAGGACCCCTAACAGGATGGGCAAACAAAAGTTCAAAAGGGCTGTAACCAACCCCCTTTTGTGGCACCTCCCTGTAGGTAAACAAAAGGCAGGGCAAAAGGATGTCCCATCTCCGCCTAAGCTTCTCTGGGAGACCTTTACTCATGCCCTTTAAGGTTTTGTTGAACCTTTCAACTAAACCATTGCATTGTGGGTGATAGGGTGTGGTGAATTTGCAATTCACTCCACACTCCTTCCACATTGCAGTTAAGTAACTTGACATAAAGTTTGCATCTCTGTCAGATACTACCTCCTTAGGAAAGCCTACTCTTGAGAATACACCCAAGAGAGCTCTTGCCACCACAGGTGCTGTAGTGGTCCTGAGGGGAATGGCTTCTGGGTACCTGGTGGCATGGTCCACCACCACCAGTATAAATCTGTGCCCAGATGCTGTCTGAGGATCCATGGGACCAACAATATCAATCCCTACCCTCTCAAAAGGAACCCCCACCACAGGTAGCGGTATCAGGGGGGCCTTTGTGGTTCCACCTACCTTGCCTTTAGCTTGGCAGGTTATACAGGAGCGACAAAACTCCTTAGTGTCTTCAGACATGTGGGGCCAGTGAAAGTGAGGGACAATTCTGTCCCAAGTCTTGTTCTGGCCCAGGTGTCCTGCTAGGGGAATATCATGGGCAAGTTTCAATAGGTAGCCCCTAAACTTCAGAGGTATAACCAACCTCCTGGAAGCACCAGGCTTGGGGTCTCTACTCTCTGAAAAAGGAGTCCATCATCCCAATAATCTTTATTGGTGCCACTAGCATTCCCAGCAGCCTCATTAGCAGCTTGCTTTCTGAGGGGTTCAAGAGAGGGGCAGGTTTTCTGCTCCCGGCTCAGATCAGACCTGGAAGGGCCCCCTGTCCCCAAGAACTCAACCTAGTCAGATTCAAGCTCCTCTGGGACAGTTCCTTCTTCAGGCTCAAGATCATCTCCCTGAGGAGACTGATCTGCATTCCGAGTCAGGGGGGAAGGCACTGCCTTACCCCTACTGCTTCTCCTCTTGGGAGGCACCTGGTCCATTCTTCCAGAATCCAGGGCCTGTCCAGTCTTAGACATTTTGGCCGGTGACCTAGTCACAGCAAAGACATGAGCACGGATCCCTAACATTTCTGCTCCACTTCAGCCCAAGCTGAGGTTTCTAGATCATTGCCAAGCAAGCACTGTACTGGTAGGTCTGCACTTACCACAACCTTCTTAAGGCCAGTTACCCCTCCCCAGGAAAAGTTAACTGCCAGAGAATGGTCTCTTCTGACATTGCTAGCATTGGTCACTTGGTACATTTCACCAAGTATAATCTGCCCAGGATCCACAAGATCATTGTGACACTTGCTCCTGTGTCCCTGAATGCCAAAGCCTCTTTTCCATTTATTAAAGGTTGCTGTCTGTATTTGCACAGATTACTGGGTCTCACAAAGGGAGACATATCCATGCCCCCATCACAGACTAGAACAGCCTGAGTTGGGACTCTGACTAGGCCAGAGTCTATCTCAGAACCCAGGGTTAACCCTACTACACCCTTATTCTGAACATTACCACCACTAATTGTAGCTGTACTAGGGGGAACAGTTGCCTTAGGGGCAATGGTGGCTGGAGTTGATTCTTTGGACTTGGTGCAGTCACTTGTCCAGTGAGTTTTCTGCTTACAGTTTTTGCACCATGGTTTCTTTTGGCCGTTTCCCTTGTTAGACTGTGAATCCCCACCTGAAGATTTTTGGGGCCCTTGTGAAGACTTCTGGTCTTTACCTTTCTCCCCACCCTTGTCAGAGTTTTTAGGATCTTGCTTCTTGGGTTCACCACCTTGGTTCTATACCTTCTGCCTCACCCTGGTTCTGACCCACTTGTCTGCCTTCTTTCCCAGTTCTTGGGGAGAGGTCAGATCTGAGTCCACCAGGTACTGGTGCAACTGCTGATTTTGACAGTTATTAAGGATCTGCTCCCTCATAATTAAATTGTACAATTCTTGAAAGTCATGCACTTTGCTGCCAAGTAACCAACCCTCCAGAGCCTTAGTAGCACAATCTACAAAGTCTACCCAGTCTTGATTCTGAGCCTTTTGGATATCCCTGAACTTTAACCTGTATTGTTCAGTGGTTAGGCCAAACCCTTCAATCAATGCACTTTTCAGACTGTTATAATCATCTGCCTCCTCCTCTCTAACAGTGAGGAGTTTATCTCTACCTTTGTCTGCAAAGGAGAGCCATGGGATGCTGCCCACTGCTCCTGGGGGACCCTTTGAACTTTACAGGCCCTTTCCAGCACAGTTATCCATTTGTGGATGTCATCCCAACTCTGGTAGGGAGAGACAATCTTATTCAGGTGTCTATGGTCATGAGACCTCTCCCTATCTCTAGGGATGTTGCTGCCACCATGGGACTCTAGTCCCAACTTTTTTCTAGCTTTATAGAGCTCTAGGGTCTCCTTATCTAGGGCTACCTGCTTTCTTCTGATTTCAAACTGAGCTTCCTCATACTTAAGCAGTCTCTTCCTCCTCTCCTGAGAGGTTTCCCTCCTATGAGAGGAAATAGAGGTCCCTATGGATTAACCGGAATGATTAGACTCCACTAAGGGAGATCTAGACCTCCTAGGCCCACCACCAACTCTTCCAGGAGGGACAAAGAGGGGGCCAGTGTGGCCCTCCCCATCATCTTCCAGGGGAGCTGGATTTTCCAGGTCAAGATCATTATCATCTTCCTGGTCAGCATTAGAGGTCAGGTCATGGGGAATTTCACCCCAAGGCCCTCCCTCATGTGCTGTCCCACCCACTCTGCCTGCCCCTTCAGACCCTATAGGTCTTCTGAGATCATCCAGCCTGAGTACCTCTATGAGATGCTGGGTGGTTGGACTTTTTCCTGTCTTCAGTTTCCTAGCTGTGCATAATGCTCTCAGTTCCATGAATGGGAGGTTATCATACTTGGAAACTAGAAGCCCATTGGCTTCTGGCAGGGACCCACTGGTTCCTGGCCTTGAAAACATTACTAGTGAGGTGTGGTGTATTGCACTACCTACTCTAGTGTGGCCTACTAAACACTCTTGAGTTGTAGAAAGGGTGTGCTAAGCCCTTAACACACAACTCTAAGTTTAGTAGAACTTACTGTATTCTAAAGCTTGCATTATATGTACCTAGGGTACCTTTAGTGGTTTTTAGTTAGTCACTCAATTGAGATTATCTGGTAAAACAATAGCAAGCTGGAATCCCACACGCTGCACACCAATGTGAGAAGTTGGCCTGGTATATGCTGTCCACTAGTTATAGTAGGCACCTTGTACCAGTCCAAACAACTCCTTATCAGTTATAGGTTAAAGACAACCTTTATTGAAAGCTATCCTAGTGGTAGCTATGGAGAGCAGCCTTCAGGCTAAGTCTTGAAGGAATGTAAAGAAGCTTGTTTTACCAGTCTATAATCTCTTGAATGGTTAAATGAAAGACAATCACACCTGGTATATATATAAAATATATGTATTTATTTCCAAACACACCCTCCTAGTCTCTTGATGAGGCTAGAAGTAAAAACACATAAGTTACACTTCAAATATGATAGTAATAAGCACAAATACACTTCAGGCCCTATGGGCGAGCCAAACCATATACTAAAATAGTGGAATAAGAACCACGACTTAACTAGACACAAGGCCTAGAGCCTGTAGAATCGCTGGGACCCCAAGGAACCACCCAAGGTAGTGACACAGGGGGCCCACGGGGGCTTTGTACAGTGTGAGAACACAGCCGCGAGCACCTATTAGATTATATGGGGAAAGTCGCAGTTAGATTTTTAAAGACTAGGGACACTTAGAAACAAACTAGGACCAAACCCTTTGGGACTTAGCAAGTTCTAGGGTCAACACCCACGGGAGCACCGGAGTACTCGTGGTACCTCACCCAGGGAAGCCGGGTGCATAGGTGTCAAATGGTGTCGGGTCGCGTCGTCGATTTCAATGAGAGCTGGCAAAGAAGTGCTGCTGCCGGGAAGATGCAAAGTGTCCGAAGAGATCCAAGCCTGGATCGAAGATGAGAAGAACCTGAAAGTAGAGGGGACAGAGTCTGCGTTACTTGCCAGTGACCAGGAAGGCGATAGGCGGATGCCCACCGATGTCGGGTGTTTCAGGTGAAGAAGATGAAGCTTGACTCTTCAGCCACAAGGACCAGGAGGCGTTGAGGACGACCAGGAGCTGGATTCGACCTGTCCCACAAATGATGTCGTGCTGCCGCGTTGGTGCCCAAATTGGACACAACAAGCCTTGGCAACAGCAACCCACGCAGAAAGGAGAAAGAGGCTTCGGTGCAGACCAGCAAGGTATGAGGGACTCACTACTTGGTTGGGAGTCAGGGCACATCTGGAGCAACCAGGGAAGCCCAAGGAAAATCAAAGTTACCCCCTCAGGGACCCACCAGTCGACGGACCAGGGATCGCAAAGGGAACTCGAGAGGCAACACAAAATGGCGGCCCACGGGTCAATCGGGGTGACTAGGCCAATAATATTCGGTGGATTTTCTGCTCGAGGTGGGGGCTACAAGTAACCCCAAGCACGACTTCAAGAGACGTCGAGAAGTCAATGCACTTGCAAAAGAGCACGGTGACCAGGAGTTCCGGTTTCACGCTACTCACGAGGGCAGCGGGTCTCAGCTTTGCAGGGGACTCGGGTCGGCCTCTGAGATGTCTGGAAATCCTCTTCCTGGGCTGCAAATACTTTGGAGTCAGGCGTGAGCTTCGGAAATGCAGACTGGCAAAATGCTTTGTTGGTGCCTGCCAAGGAGGGGAGTCACTCCTTGACCCCAAGGGAGATTTCTTCAGTCCTCTAGTCTTTAGTAGAGCGTTGAAGTTTCAGGATTCAGCTTCAGAGTTTCATCCAGGGATATCTAAAGTTCTGGTTACAGAGGTTCCTTACTTATACCTAAGGAAGGGGTTGGACCAACTCTGGGGACCCACCTATGGGAGGGTTTGGAAACAGGGGTGGCTACACACATTTCCTTTGTCCAGTTTTGCGCCAGAGCAGGGGCTGGAAGCCCCTGAACCGGTTTGAGCTGGACTATGCACAGGGACACCAAATGTGCCCCTAGTGCAGGACTTCAAAGCACTCTGAGAGTGCTCCCACCCAGCCCCAATACACATCATCCTGTCTGGGAGGTGGCTACACCTCCCTGTGACAGGAAACCTATTGTCCAGGCCTCCCCTGCCAGAGTTTCGGTCAGCAGCAGGAGGCCAGACCTGTGTCTGAGGCTGCAGCATCCATTTTGTGATGCCAGGGCTCTCTTAAGTTTCTACCGGGTATACCAGTACTGCCATGTCTCTCCCTCTAGAAGGGTGGGATCATACTCCCACACCAGTTACATGTTTCCGTGCAGCCAGTCCAAAGTTAGCATTATCCGTTTAAGATATAATGCACTTAAGAGTATATGGTCAGGCTGCACCACTGACAACCCCGGAGAAGAGATTCTGAAGGCTGCAGAGGGGTTCAGGTCATGCCTGGGCACCCTCTCCCATATAACCAAGCACTATGCCTTCAGGATTGTTAAGGCCTGCCATAGGAGTGACTGATAGGTTTGTATGTGCAGTGATAGGTGAGGTATAGTGAACCTATACCTCAGTGAGGGGTGCATGCACCACCTTGCCCAGGCTGCAGTAGCAGACCTGTGGTGTCATTTTGGGTGACTGTCCAGGATGGCATAATAGATGCTTCAGACCCTGGTAGGCCTCTGGGGTACCTTTGCCCTCGGTAAATAGTACACCATATACTATGGACTCACAAGGGTACCTCAGGATCCAATCTGTGGTGTACCTAAAGTACATGCAATCAATTTAGAGAGGAAGCAGCTAGGCTGGGGCCCTGAATAGCAGGGTCCCAGCCAGACTAAAGTCGGAAAACAGTGAAACACCAGCAAAAAGTGGGTGTAAACATGTGAAGCAGATCCTACTCTCCTACAGCGGATGATTATACAGCGGCGGTAGCTGCGCTCAATCGTCACTTCGACCCTCAGTTGAACTCGGACTTTGAACATTTCAAAATGCGGCAAGCGAGACAGCAAGAAGAAGAGTCTATGGATATGTTTTACGCTCGGTTGAGAAGGCTTGCGAGCTCGTGCACTGGCATTGACAAACAGCTGGAGAATCGGGCGCAACTGATACAGAGCTGCAGATCGTCGGAGCTGAGAAAGCTCATCTTGCGTCAACCAGGCATTCCCTTGGACAACATACTCATACTAGGAAGGTCACATGAACTGGCAGATGCCAGAGCCGGTGAGACGGAGGTGGCACTAGCGCACAAGCCAGTAGACACCACTCAAGCACACCCGACGGCGATTAAGGAGGAACAGGTTGAGGCGATACAGAAAAGTTATGGTCGAGGAAATGGGGCCCCGGGTGGCCAATATAACAGAAAGGAATGCAATAACTGCAGGTTGGAGAAGCACTCGCCCAGAGGATGTCCGGCAAGTGGAAAAGTGTGCCTCAAATGTGGAAAGATGGGTCATTTTGCCAATGTTTGTATGAGCCTGAAATCGCCGGCGACAGGGGGTGGTTTCAGGTAGCGGCCGGACAGAGTCAAGCCGGTGACGGACACGGGTGGACCAGCTGGTGAGTTAGATGCCCTCTGCCAGCGGTTCCAACCGCTGGATGATGAAGATGATGATGAGGTATAGCTGGTTTCATTCACTGGGAGGAGCAACAAGAAAAAACAACCACCTCCGATGTGCCAGATTACGGTTGGCGCGACACCCCTGATGGCGCTCCTCGACACAGGGGCGTCTGTGAATATCTTGGATGCTGCTCACTACCGGCAGCTCGATCCAGCTCCACCATTGATGCCCACGAAAGTGCGAATCTTCACATATGGCGGGGACAAGCCTATTCCTCTGCAAGGAGTGATAGAGGTGGAGATCAAACATGGAGATATAGCGGCACGGATGAAGTTTCATGTGACGAATGACAGCGCGGGGATCCTACTGGGTTGTCACTCGGCGGAGGACCTATGGCTTGTGATGTTTGTGCGCCAAGTTCATCAATCGCACGCCGAGGATATCATGGAGGAGTTCCCGGCACTGTTCAAGGGCTTAGGATGCCTGAAGGGAGTAGAAGTGAAATTGCACATTGACGAGACTGTCCGGCTAGTGGCACTTCGACATAGAAGGGTTCCGTTCCATCTGGGTCCATTGGTGGAAGCAGAACTGGACAAGCTGGAAAAAGATGGTGTCATCGAGAAGGTTGCAGGGCCCACCCCATGGGTGTCTCCCTTGATGATAGCGCCCAAACCGAAGCAGCCGGGGGCGATGCGTTTGTGAGTGGACATGAGGCTCCCCAACAAAGCCATTAAGAGGGAGAGGCACATTATGCCTACGATCAATGAAATTGTTGCATATATCAATGGGGCCCGGTGGTTTTCAAATGAGGATCTGAACTCTGGCTACCATCAGCTGACGCTGGACGAAGCCAGTCGGTACATCACCACCTTCTCCACCTATGTGGGGCTGCGGAGGTTCAAGAGGCTGAGTTTTGGAGTATCCTCGGCAACCAAAGTTTTCCAGGATGCCATTCGGGAGGCTCTGTCAGGGCTGGTCGGCGTCATGAATGTCAGTGATGACATGCTGATTTTGATTTACTCTCAGACACTGGAGGAGCACCACGACAGATTTCGGGCGCCACTCACGAGGCTGGGGGAGCGAGGCCTCACTCTGCACAAGGAGAAGTGCCAGTTCTACGCCACAGAGGTCGAGGTTTTTGGCTACAAATTCTCAAAGGATGGGCCACAGGTGGACCCTGCGAAGGTTGAAGCAATAAGAACGGCTGCTGTTCCCCAGAACCCCATGGAGATGAGAAGTTTCCTAGGATTGGCGAACTACTGTAGGCGGTTCATCCAGCGGTTGGCAACTCTTGTGGAACCCCTTAGGGCTATGACGAAGAAAGATACCAAGTGGGTGTGGACCAGCACGGCCGCCCAGGCATTCAAGACGTGAAGAATGCCCTTCTACAAGGAGCCACATTCGCCTACTTCAAACCTGGAAGTCCTACCGAACTGATTGTCGATGCCAGCCCGGTGGGGCTGGGGGTGGTGTTGCTACAAGAAACGGACCAATGTGAGTGGGTACCCATTGCATTTGCAAATAGAGCTTTGACAGCTGTCGAAACGCGTTACGCTCAAATGGAAAGAGAGGCACTGGCAATCCGGTGGGCTTGCAAGCATTTTGATATCTATCTCTGTGGGCACCAATTCAAAGTGATAACAGACCAAAAGCCGTTAGTCCCTTTGTTTGGTGAGTCATCGAGGAATTGGCCACCGTGCATTGAGAGATGGGCAGTGCAGCTGCAACAATATGACTTTGAGGTGCAGTACCGTCCCGGGGCCAACAATCCGGCGGACTACTTATCGAGACATCCAGTGGCTGTTGATCCTCGTGAGCAGAGAGAAGTGGATGAAGGGGCAGAACACTATGTACGACTCATCACGGAATTGGCATGTCCGAGGGCACTGTCAATGGAGGAGGTGGTGGATGCCACCCGAGAAGATGGATGCCTAACAGATGTTAAAATAGCCCTAAGAGGGCACAATTGGAGACATTTTCTGGATGGGGTCCGCAGGCTGATGGAGGAAGAGAGAGAGTATAGAACATGTTTATGGAACTGCCGAGATGAGCCGAGTGAGAGTGAGAAAGGTCTGGTGCTCCGGGGATCGCTCATAGTAGTGCCAACAGCTCTGTGGAGAAAAACGGCCGAGTTGGCACACCAAGGGCACCAAGGGATCACCAAGACCAAAGCACGGATTAGAGCCAAGGTGTGGTTCCCTGGGGTGGACAGGATGGTCGAAGACATTGTGAGGGGCTGTCATTCATGTCTCATAACCGGGAGTGAACCCCCGTACATCCTATCATCACGGAAGAGGCGAGTGCTGGACCCTGGATGACAGTCAGTATGGACTTCGGAACGTTCCCGGATGGGCGGGCCACGTTGGTGCTAATGGACCAATTTTCTAAGTTCCTGGTGGTGAAAGTGGTGCGTTCATCAGCGTTCGAATATGTCAGGCCAGTGCTAGAGAAGACTTTCGCAATGCTGGGACTGCCTCATGAAATCAAGACAGACAATGGCCACCCATTCCAGGGTGAAGAGTTCAGAGAGTTCCTGCATAAACGCAACATCCGACACAGGAAGGTGACGCCTCAATTGCCTCAGGCAAATGGGAAAGTAGAACGTTTCATGCGCACCCTTAACCCTTTCGATGCGCATGACGGAGCGGTTCCGTCATGCGCATCGGTCGCGCTGTGCGTATGACGGAACCGCTCCGTCACGGCCCCGCCCGCGCAACGAACCTTCAGCACGGTGCGGTAATCCGCGCCGCACTGAAGGGGTTAATAAGGCGTTGAGGATTGGTGTTGACCAACAATTGGAAATGGAAGGGTGTTTGCATCTATTTTTGTGAGCTTATCGACAAACTCCTCACAGCACCACCAAATGATACTCCCTAAGTGAACTCATGATGCGTTGGGCTGTGCGGAACGTGGTACCTGTAAGCAGCAAGTGGATGCCGGGGGTGCTCGATGTGGTAGCGGCCTAGGAGAAGCGATGGAGAAACAATGAGGGAGCCAACCGTGACAGAAGAGCGAAGAAAGTGTACTTGGAGATAGAGGCCCGGGTGGTGATGTAGAGCCACCAGCAAGGGTCAAAGTTCAAAACACTGTTTGAAAGGGACAGCTGGACAGTGGTCGGGGTAAAAGGGACTCTGGTCACGGCGAGAAATGGAAGGAGGCAAGTAGCGAGAAATGTGTCATGGTTCAAAAACGTCTGGCCGACAGAGGGGGCAAGAGAATGTGAGTCCCCAGTACTGCCGCAGGAGATGCCAGGTGATGATGGTGGGGGCAGAGACACAGAAGTGAATCCTGAAAAGGAGATGGAACCCGCTCTCACTGAAGGTGGAGAAGAAATGATGCCGGAAGGATACATGAGCCCTGCTGAAGGAGAGGTGTTGGAGGAACTCCCGAGAGGATACCCGTATCGGCTGCGAGAAAATCCCAGGCCGAGTCAGAGACCGAGAAACTTTGTATGCTCCAACAGGAACCTGTGAATGTAGCTAATGATGTGGGGGCAGTGACCTCTTTGTTGTTTTCGTGGTTGAATTAAAGGTTAGGAGGGATGTAGTGAGCCAGCCGGCCACTATAACACATTGTTTCACTTTTACCCTCCCAACCAGGTGCGGACGGAAGGTAATAAATAAAGGGGCGACTTCCACTCTGGGTCGTCGTCCAGACTATCTCACCAAGTGTGTCCTGAGTGTTTTGTGTGCGCTCTCAACATAGGCCATAACCGATAATTATACAGGTCACTCACCGCCACAAAGCCCCGCACAACACCCCCCATGTTTCTGAACAGCCAGGCACAAATCCAACATATGCACACAAATTTCTCATAGACTACAATTAGTACAGTGTGGCAACAGCCCTTATAGGGGCTACTTATATTCAGAAGATATTTTTGAAAAAATCTACACTTGTTTGGAAGTTGTTTCATGAGTAATTGTTGAGACAGAAAGATGGCCCTGAGATCTGTACTATACTTCCAGAATCAGTTCCTGGTATAATTAAAATGTTTTTAACAATCAACAA
Source organism: Triturus cristatus (assembly GCF_964204655.1). NCBI lineage: Eukaryota > Metazoa > Chordata > Amphibia > Caudata > Salamandridae > Triturus > Triturus cristatus. Next base: position 629,964,030 of record NC_140590.1, on the reverse strand, counting down.
AATTGCCCTTTTGGTAGTTGCATTTCATGGACATACTTCTTACACGAAATGATTTTTAAAAAATATATCAGGTCTATAAGAATTTGAGTAACCTTCAATTTTAGTGGTTCACACCTAAATTATCGAAAATCTCAGAACGGCACTCATAATTCAATATCGGAGGACTGAAGGCAGTAAGTAGTCATTTTGTAAACAACTGCTGCCAACTTAGCCTTTAATATGATGAAATGTTCAACTTGATCTTCTTGAAAAAAATAAAGTTGTCATATTATTTGCTAAAATGTAATATAAGCCTAATGTGCTGTACATTTAGGTGGGCGTAAGTCTGCTGAAAGCTCCAAGCAAGAGATACTGCAAAACGTTTCTGCACACTCTCAAAACCATGAGTTTGTGGGTATTCGCAGACATTTAATTGACTCATTTCCTCCATGGTATTGCTGGGATACTTACTCCTGTCAAAGCAGGAGCAGTTTCTTTTCCAGGTCTGAGTGAGCGGGAATGATCCTAAAACCTTGGGAAGGTGCGGGGAAAATGGTTCGTCCTAATGAAAAATATCTTCTCTGTGCAGAAAAGAAATAAATAAATGTGCAATTGCAGTAATGGAAAGCCATTTCAGAGTGAAGAATTGTACGGCATGTGTAACTGCGCATGCGGAAGCTGCTTTGTAGGAAGGTTGACAACGGGGAGTCCAGGGTTAAAGTTCTGAGAGAAAATGAAGAAATGGCACAGGGGCTGGTAAGATCATTTGCATAACCACGTCACTGAAACCTAAACACGTTTTGCAGCTGTAACCACATGTGCCTATGGATCAGAATGTAGAGTCATGACAAAGAGCATACCTCTCTGCCCCCATCTGTATCATTAACCTCTACACCCCCGAATGCTGAATATTAATGACAATACCCAGAGGTTTCCTAAATAATGTTTACAAAATGAGTCACCACCTGGCAGGAAAATGCTACTTACCTCTCGGCACAAAAATGCAGCTAAAACATGATCAAAGGCATCTTGATTTTTGACACTCACATGGGTTAAGGACAGAGGATACTGGATAGAACGACGACAGAAGGGGGTAAGGTGATTTGATCCATTGCTGTCATAAATGCTGTTGGTGTAAACCAACCAAAGCAGGTTTATCAGAGCCAGCCAGAAATCCAAAAATAAGCTTGAACTCACCCCACCCTTTGGAAAAAAAGACAGACTCTAATTATAGATCCTGGAGCATATTCATGGTATCACTCATGTTACTGACCACTCACCTACCTGCGCTAGCTATGCTAGTCATACCATTCTGAATCTGATTTAGTTATTTCCAAAATATCTATATGCTTATCGGGCATTTTGTGATGTGTAAATGTAGTTAGTAGCCCTCTTCTCTCTGTCTCTGACAACAGCTATTGGAGCAGAAACCCAAACACAGTCCATGCCAGCAATGGGCTTCTGCAGCCTCTTATTTATTTATTTATTCATTTATATAGCGCAACTAATACCCGGAGGCGGCCAGGCGCTCTCATCCAACTGCCTGCCAGCCATGGGACACAAAGACTGAGAACGGGTAAAAGAAGGAAAAGAAAGGAAACTAGTTGCCGCTTATTACTAGGCTTTAAAAAGCCAAGTCTTCAGACCCTTCCTGAAGGATAACAGGTCTGGTGAGTTTTTCAGTGAGCGTAGCAGTTGATTCCACAATCTGGTGGTAATGTATAGGAAGCTTTTCCCACCCCAGTTGGAAAGACGTGCCTTGGGAACTTCCACCAGCCGGTGTGATGAGGACCGCAGCATTCTGGAATGTGTGTAACAGTGAAAGTGGTCAATCAGATATGCAGGGCCCTGGTTGTGCAGAGCCCTAAAGGCGATGCAAAGTGCCTTAAACTTGATCCTCTTTTCCACCGGGAGCCAGTGAAGAGAGTGAAGGGCCGCCTTTACAGAAGCATATTTTGGTAATTTAACTAGCAAGCGGGCGGCTGAATTCTGCAAAACCTGCATTTTGATGAGGAGAGCTTTATTAACTCCGATCAGAAGGCCGTTGCAGTAGTCCAGCCTTGACAGAACTAATGCCGAAACCACTGTTTTCTGTAGGTCAGGTGATATAAAGAAGATTTTCCTCAACATTTTTAAGGTGTAACAAATAGCTGATGTGATTGCAGTTACATGATGAAAGAAAGAAAGAGTGGTGTCAAAGATGACTCCCAGATTCCTTGCCTTGGGGACTGGAATGGGGAGAGGGCCAAGTTCGATAGGCCACCAGTCCGAGGACCAGTGGGAGACTTCTCTGCCAAAAAGAAGAATCTCCGTCTTATTGGAGTTCAGTTTGAGGCAGTTCTCTGACATCCATATACTCACCTGTCCCATACAGGCGTGAAAGTTGTGAATAGAGTTCCGGGAGTCCTCTGAGATGGACACTATAATCTGGGTGTCATCGACGTATGACACCATGGCGAATCCAAAGGATTTGATGAGGCTAGCTAGGGGAACCACAGTCAGATTTAAAAAAATCGGGCTGAGGGATGAGCCCTGTGGGACCCCACACGGAAGATTAAAACTCTTAGAGCTCAGGCCATCCATCTCCACAAATTGTTCCCGGTTAGAAAGGAAGGAGTTAAACATTCGTAGGGCGGTGACGGCAATGCATATTTCTTGGAGGCGACGTAGTAGGAGGCCATGTTCCACTGTGTCGAATGCCGCCGACAGATCCAAAAGGATCAGTGCCGCCATGCCTCCCTTATCTACCGAACGCCTAAGTTCTTCAGCAGCCGTGATCAAAGCAAGCTCAGTGCTATGATCGCCTCGAAAACCATATTGGGACGGATCCAGAATGTCATTGTTATTAATGAACGTGGTGAGTTCTTGATTCGTATATTTTGCAAGAGCTTTCATTTTTTTTAATAGTGGTAAAATGGAGGTCTTTTTCCATAATTTGGGGAAAGTACCAGATTGGGGAACAAGATTGAATAGCTCTGTGAGATTGCAGGCTATCGGCTGGATTGCAGAGAGTAAGATTTTGGGGGGGCACGAGTCCAGCGGAGAACCGGATTTGGCAGCAGAAAGAAATTTGACCACCTGCTCATATGTGTTGGACTTGGCCCTTTTTGGCAGGTTCACCCCTGAACTTTTTGCCTTAAGTTCTGACATGGTGGTAGTGATTTTAGACACAATACAAAAAGTAATGGAGGGTCAAAGGTATGAAATTCACAAGATACGACTATGTAATGGAGCTAGTGATATTGGTTCGCTAGACAGGGTACATCATTCATAGTTTTTGAAAAATACCCATCAGTAGCTCTTCCTGGGCGCCCTTTTCATCATGTGGGTTCCTTCTAACCATGAAGGATAGGAAAAGAGTTTAGTCATGAATGACAACATAGGAACCAGTGATGGTATAACTGGGTCACAGGGGGCTACTGAAAAGCAGTGCGAGTAAAAAAGTGAAATAGTGCAAAAGTGCAAAGTAGTGATATTAAAATTAGATGGCTCTGAGGAAAGTACTTATTTATTTGAGACCTCAAAGTCTCTAAAGCTTAAAAAGAGCGAAATTGGTAGTTTTAACTAATAGCTACCAACAGGTTGGTCGACATGTTTCAGCAGGAATTACGGATCACACTGGTATCCACTGCATTCTTCAGGACCTGTGTCGCTACTGCTAGTGTTGTGTAAAGAAAATATGTCCCTCTGGCTGTAAGGGGAGCCAGAGGGACGCTGGAAGTACCGACGGACAGAGCGGTGCTTCAATTACCTGAGCTGTTTGCCAGGTGAGGTGAGGCAGTACTCTCCTGCACAATATGCTGGGAGAATGATCCTTCACTAATACCCAGGTGATACCTTTTCCTTTTTCATATTTTCTTTACACAACACTAGCAGTAGCGACACAGGTCCTGAAGAATGCAGTGGATACCAGTGTGATCCGTAATTCCTGCTGAAACATGTCGACCAACCTGTTGGTAGCTATTAGTTAAAACTACCAATTTCGCTCTTTTTAAGCTTTAGAGACTTTGAGGTCTCAAATAAATAAGTACTTTCCTCAGAGCCATCTAATTTTAATATCACTACTTTGCACTTTTGCACTATTTCACTTTTTTACTCGCACTGCTTTTCAGTAGCCCCCTGTGACCCAGTTATACCATCACTGGTTCCTATGTTGTCATTCATGACTAAACTCTTTTCCTATCCTTCATGGTTAGAAGGAACCCACATGATGAAAAGGGCGCCCAGGAAGAGCTACTGATGGGTATTTTTCAAAAACTATGAATGATGTACCCTGTCTAGCGAACCAATATCACTAGCTCCATTACATAGTCGTATCTTGTGAATTTCATACCTTTGACCCTCCATTACTTTTTGTATTGTGTTTAGTTACTTTCGGGGAGTGTAGTGCTGAGTGGTCATTAAAATTAATCCCTGAGACCCAAACCCATTTTGACTTGTTTGATGGTAGTGATTTTAGGCCTCAGCGCACTTTAGCACTGTGGCCCAGTGTAAAGTGCGCGAGCGCTCTGAGCGCATGTGGTTAGATTGGCCTGCCCTCCCATAGGAATGCATGGGAGATATGTGTGTCCATGGTAATTCCTGGTACGAAAGGAGTGCAGGGTTGAGTTCAGTATGTGCGAACTCGTGAGGATAAATGCTGCGCAATGGTGTGCGCAGATTTATGGTGACTGGTGGAGAAATGCCACTTTTAGAAGTTGCCTGATGTGAATGGCATTTCTGGCTTGTGATTGACAGGAGCTGAGAGGTGTTGGTGGCTCCAGGAGACAGGGAGAGTCAGCCCAGTGATGAATAGAGAGATCTGCATGCAGATGGGAGGGAGGAGTTGCACCTGGGACCTGAATAGGGCTGTGCCTTCCCTCCACAATGCCGGCTCCGCCCCCTGTGTTGCGTCTGATCCCTGAGCCCCCACCTGACAAAGGAGAGAGGAGCTGAACAAAACAAAGTGCTCCAAAGCTCCCCTAAACCAGTTCTGACTGGTATCCCCAAGCCCTGTGCTGTGACACAAAGGAAAATGTAGTATAAATATAAGGGATGTGACCCCATGAAAATGTTCCTGTTCTGTTGCTGATCCTGACGGAGGGGGGCTTGCTGTTGCTGGGGCCCAGGAGGGACTGCCATGGGGGCTGCCTCCCTGCTGGAGGGCCCTGCGTGCTGGCCCCTGGGCCCAGCTCTGCCCCTGAAACTCTCCTGGACTTTTTGCTGTGGAGCTGTGGCTCCTAAACCTGAAGGGCGCTTTTATTTGAATTTCCCCCAGGAGGAAGGAGCGCTTCTGCTTTCCGCTGCAGCGCTGAGCTGCAGCTTGCTGGGAGGGAATCCCGATGTGGGGATCCCCCCCTCTATCGATGCTGAGCGTTGCGGGTGCCCACTCTGAATGAATGAATGAATGGAAACTTGTAATCGCGCTACTTAGCCCGAAGGCATCAAGGCGCCTAAACAAAACAGTTCGAAAAAGAGGCAGATCGTATCTAAGCGTAGGCCTTGGCAAAAAGCCAGGTCTTAAGGGCCTTCCTAAAAGCCAGAGCCGATGGAAGAGATCTTATCTCCAAAGGCAGGGAATTCCACTGCCTGGGAGCAAGAGTTGAAAAAGCTCTACCTCCCCACCTAGCCTTACGTATCCTGGGCACTGAAAGCAGAAGTTTTATTTGACGACCGGAGAGTTCTGGGGGGAATGTAGGGGACCAGCAAATCCTTCATACCCCCAGACCGATTGGTTGCCAAGGCTCTATAAATCAAAGTCAGGGACTTAAAGGATATCCTGGACTCAATAGGGAGCCAATGCAAGGTCCTTCTTGCCTGATGAGTCTTGGCCCGTTTAGGCAGGTCCAGGACCAGTCTAGCGGCAGCGTTCTGCACCATCTGTAGACGGGTCACCAAGCCCTTATTGATGCCCAAATAAAGAGCATTGCAATAATCAAGTCTGGACCCAATCAATGCCAGGACAATTTGTTTCCTGGCCTGGAAAGACAGATAGTGCCTGATCCTCCGTAAGATGTTTATCAGTCCCCAGCAGGTGGAGATGGTCCTGCTTACCTGTTGATCCATCCTCAAAAGGGGATCGATCAAAACGCCCAGATTTTTGGCCAGGGTCGACGGTGTAGGGCACACCCCCATAGAGGGCGGCCACCAGTCAGCTGACCAGAAATCCTCCTTTCCCCCGAACACCAGAAACTCTGTCTTATCCCCATTGAATTTCAATGAATTACCCACCATCCATTGAGCGACTGCCTTCAAACAGTTTTTAAAATTGGAGGCAGCCTGGATAGTGGGTTGGGTAAAGGACAGCAGAATCTGTGTGTCGTCAGCATAGGAGATAACCTCCATCCCAAAAGATCTAATAAGCCTGGCCAGTGGGGTAACATAGATGTTAAAGAGGGTCGGACTTAAAGCCGACCCCTGAGGGACCCCACAAAGCACAGGAAGGGATGGAGACAGAAAATCCCCCAGCTTTACCCTCTGTTCCCTCTGATTAAGAAAGGATGTCAGCAAACTAAGTGCTGTGCCCTTGACCCCGATCTCCCTCAGCCTTGATGTTAATACTGAGGGAGACTCTGCTTATTTCTTCATTTAAAAGGCGGGTGCCCACCCCGCATTCTAGTGGAGCTTTTGCGAGTGCCCACCCCGCTTATATAATTATTTTACAGAGCGGGAGCCCACCCCGCATTAAACCGCTACGGCCCGAGTGAGTAATGACCACCGACCCGGAAGCCAGGCAAAGTTAGCCTGCTTCTGGGCGGGGCCGGCGCCAGGACCGGAAGTTGTGCCCATGTCGATGCGGGGCTCCTGTGAGTCGGTGGGAGCCCCGTGTGCCAAGGGGGAGGACGGGAGCCTACACCGCCTCCCCGAGTACTGATGACAAGTCCCGGGTCCCAGGAGGGGGCCCGGGTGAAGAGCCGTGATGCCACGACCCCAGGCAGGACTCCCGTAGTGAAGAGGGAGTCCCGCAGGCAGCCACAGCTCGACCGAGAGAGGCGAGCCTCCACAAAGCCCCGCCGGCGCAGAGAGCAGCAAAACTCGTCTGGAGGACGGCCCGCAGCCCGGTGAGTGAAGAGGGCTGGGGGGGGGGGGGGGGGGGTGAGAAGGGACCAAGGCACAAGTGCCGGTGCCTACCCGCTGAGCGGCCCCACATGGCAGAGGGCCCCTCTATCGTGGGCATGTTTTGTTATAGAGCCCATGTGGCTCCATCGGGGGCATGTTGGTTTTAGAGTGCCAGTGCGCTCCATTGGGGCATTTGTATTTAGGAGAGCCCGTGTGCTCCACCGTGGGGGCCAATTTTCTTTAATAGCCCTAGTGAGGCCCCGAAGGCCCAGATGTGCCAGGGCACCCTTGCTCCTTTCCCAGCTGCCCTGCGAGAGTGCAGGCAGGTGCAACATTTTGCATAACTATTTGTCCAGAAGGCACAGTGGTGCCAGGCCCCATTTTTAGATTCACAGCTGCCCAGCAAGTAGTGGGCAGCTGCATCGTTTAGGCCACAGTGCTTTGGGGGCATGTCTTTTTGAAGTTAGGAGTGAGATGCACTCCTTTTGCCCCCTTTCCTTCACAATTGTGCAGCACTTAGTGCCAGCTGCACCGTTTAGGTTTGCGCCATGGCGCCATTGGATTCAGCTGCTAGGCAGCAGTCCTGACATTCTGGACACAGGGCGTTTGAGCCCCTTTGAGATGGCCAGTTGGCCAGGGGGGCGGGGATGTTTGTAGGGCGCCAGGCCCTAATGTAATGTATGCCTCTACTATGGTCTTTCTTAGGAGACTATGTGCTAAATGTGGTTGATGTGGTACTAGGAAATGTGATTCATGTAGTATGATTTACGCACCCTGTTTTATACCTCTAAATGTAGTTTTATGATTATGAGGTTAGTTCGCATATTATGCTTTATGCTAGTGAGATTATGTTCCACGGTGTGATTTATGCCCCTAATGTGAGTTATGCTTACGAGTTGAGGGTCTAATGCATTTAGACTTATGAGAGAATTGCATAATGTGTTTATGCTGGTGAGGTTGGCGCAGAATGTAATTTGTGCCTAATGTGATACTGTGCATAATGTAGTTATGTTACAGGCTGATGCTAAGTACAGTGATTACCAGTGGTTACTGGTTGTACATTTATGATCTGTCTTACTTTTACTAAGTTCACTTTGTGATGGTTCTGACAGTGGTCCAGTGGGCCCTGTCAGGTGTATATAATCCCTTGTAAATATGACCCCGTGCCAGGTGGCACCCTGTATATTGTGTTTACTATTCTAATGGGTTATGAGAATACAAAGGCTATTTTTGATATAAACTTGTGTGGAGTTTCTTTTGTAGTATGCCTGGGATGTTGTTGCTGTGTGCGTGCGCAAATGCTTTACACATGGCCTCCAGGATAAGCCTGACTGCTTGTGCCAAGCTACCAAGGGGGTGAGCAGGGGTTATCTTTGGCACGTAACTCCCTTGCCCTGACTAGAGTGGTGGTCTCTGCCTGGCTTTGGCGCAAGCCTTAGCCAACCAGAGATGCCATTTCTAACAATATGTTACCCGGTTTTTGGGGGACGGTTGCCCGAACTGTAGACTCGATCCAGTCATGGTATTCTAGGGCTGCTCTCTCCGGGGCAAGGGATAGGATAGGTCTATTACAGCTAAGTTCTGTAAGAAACACAGTGTGGTTGAAGCAATGCCAGAGAAAGTGACTGTGGCTTTTTATAGGCACCTGCTTGTTACCTACAGAAGAAGGCAAGGTAAGAGTTAGCATTACCGCTACGTGGTCAGCCCAGAGTAGTTGCAAGGTGCCTTTAAATTTCAAGCATGGACAGTCAGAAAAAAAAACATCCAGTAGGTGACCGGCTCTTTGAGTAGGACCTTCGGCCAGCTGTGTCATACCAACGCATGTAAGAAGGTCCATCAGGGCCATTGAATCATTGTCCTGTGCATTATCTAGATAGAAGTTTAAGTCCCCGAGGATAGTGTAATCCTAGAAGCTAACTTTATGTTCTAGTAGTTGCCCCAAGGATTGTAGGAAGTTAGCCTTGGGTCCAGGGGGGCAATAGATCAGCATCCCATTAAAAGAATGAGTGTGATTAATAGCTATTTGGAAAGCAAGTGCCTCACATGATGCTCGTGCGGGAATATCATTGAAGGTGGCTTTTTAAGTGGTTCCTATAAACAACTGCTAGCCCCCCTCCTCTTTTCCCTCTGCGGTCCTTATTAAAGATGGCAAAACCAGGTGGAATGGCTACCACCAGGTCAGGCCCTGAAGTTTCATCTGCCCAGGTTTCTACAACGAACAGGATGTCAAGCTTCTGCTCTTCAGCAAAGTTGGCTAATTCAAACTTGAGTTTGATAAGCGAGCGTGCATTAATAAGCGCACACTGGACCCTTGACTGGGCCTTTTGGGAGTTCCCTTTGAATGTGCTTTTGAAGTTAGAGAACTCCAGGTTGCCTATGTGGCATTTCCAGGGGTGTAAGCATTTTACACAATTAAGAATAAGACCTGCACAGCGTAGACTAGAGGTGGACAGGGCTTTGCGTGGGCCATGCGTGGATTGGCTTGCCTTTGGCGCGCGCAGCGGCACGTCCGCTGCGCGCGTCCACGTCAGGGCCGAATAAGCAGGTGGCTGGCCCAGACTGATTTCAGGTGCTAGACCGTCAACCTCCCCAATATGGCGGCCATCGATGCGGCTGAAAGCTCCTTCTGGCCTGCTCTCTCCACACAAACGGCCATAAGGCGCCGTGGTGGACCGGAGAGCAGTGTGAGTAAGTGCAGTAAGTACAATTAAGAAAAGTACAATTAAGAAAAACAGCTCATGCTAAAAACAAACTATCAAAGCTAAAATGCGGGTATCGCGCCGTAATACAGATCACGCCTTGTAGCAGCAAGCTAAAAGTGCAAGTGCAGGGAACACCAAAAGTTAAAAACAATCAACAATACGTCCGTGGTTGGGGGAAGCGGGCACCTTGAGTGTAACTGGTGGGTGCTGACCGCTGCGCATCCACTTCAGGGCCGAATGAGTTGGGGGCAGGCCCAGCCTGATTTCAGGTGTTAGACCGTCAACCGCCCCAATATGGCGGCCGTTGATGCGGCTGAAAGCTCCTTCTCGCCTGCTCTTACTACACACACGGCCGTAAGGCGCCGCGGTGGACCGGAGAGCAGTGTGAGTAAGTGCAGTAAGTACAATTAAGAAAAGTACAATTTCAGTATTTGACTTTTACTATCAGCTGTGTATGGACGGAAGACCCTCGGGTTGTGTGACCTGAGAATGTGCAATGTGAGAACGGAGCAAGGGTGTGCTACGGTCTTGGGGGAGTAATCTTTATGTGGCATTGGGTTGCGGAATAAAATAAGAAGACGTACTGAGGGGACAGCTTGTGCAGGGTCTGGCTTATAAAAAGCATATGGGAGAGGTGGAGAGTGCTCAAGTGTAAAAAGGTGGTGTGTGTGTGTGCGCACCAGCGATTTGTTTTCTGAAAGTGTACGATAGGGATATGTGTATTTGTAAAGCGCCCATTCACCCAGAAGTGTATCTTGGTGCCGAACAACAGATGCTTATGAGTTGCTGAAAGTGCCATATTGTATTAGTGGATTGTACTTACTCATAAAATGTTAGTGGTGAAATGTGGTCTTTCAGTGTGCTCCTTATACAAGGCTGTGTTGTAAAAATGCTTCTAAGCATCACTTTCACTTGCTGCTTACGCTGCAAACTGCTGGAAGTACCTGCGTTAATAAATGAAGAACATGAGCCAAATGTAATTGGAATCCATCGGCCAGATGTATGACCGTTTTTTTGCGGTCGCAAACGGGAAAATGGGCTTGTTTGCGACCGCAAAAAAGGGTGGTGGTATTTACAAACACTATTTTGCAAGTCGCTATTAGGAAGGCATGCCAAGGGCGTCCATTCCCAATAGAGAGTCAGAATGGTATGTACCCCATTGTTTTGTGACTGCATTTGCAGTTTACCACCTAATTCAAATAGGTGGTAAGCCACTCACAAACGGTAAGGGGTCCCCAGAGGACCCCTTCCCCTTTGTGAATAGATGTGCAAACAGTTTTAAGAGCAGGCAGTTGTCCCATGGATCACTGCCAATTCTTAAAAAACAATGAAACAAAAAAATGTTTCATTTTTCTTTTTTAAATGCATCCTGTTTTCCTTTAAGGAAAATATGCTGCATTTAAAAAAAAATGGTTTATTGAAAAAGCAGTCACAGACATGGTGGTCTGCTGACCCCAGCAGGCCACCATCCATGCGAGTGCTGGACATTCCAAATGGGTCTCAAATTGCGGCCTGCCTCATGTATATTGATGAGGCAGGTAATTTGCAACCGCATTAAGAATCGCAAACAGTGTCTGAGAAACTGTTGTACATTCCATTTTGCGAGTCGCAAAAAGGTTGCAATTTGCGACTCGCAAAATGGAATGGCCCCATGCTTCCTGCGCTCCAGTTTGACTGTGGAGCTCGGTGAATACTTGAGGTATAACCCAATGTATACGTGGAAGCAGCGGATCTAGGCTGGCTTCATAGAGGCTTGAGTTGTGTTTTTGAATGTTTGAATGTGTTGTGGGATCCTGAGGTGAAACATAATTGCAGGAGTTCAGTGTTCTGAGCTCCATGGATGGTTAACTCTCAGGCAAGCAGCGATTCGAGTGCGCTCAACAGCTGAGTTTTGTGACCATTGTACTAGGAAGGGGCGTCAGAATATGAATGGGATCTGACATCGAACCTGGCAATGCTCATAGGACCTGCAAGAGGCAGGTGAGAGGCCAATCCACGTTGAATCTTTGACCTGAGACAATGAAAACGTTAGTGCCTTTTAATAGAGTATGGGGTGCATACAGTGGTGTTTTATCCAGATTTGGCTTATCAACATGGCATAAAGTAACAGCCAAGTCTTGGTTGACTTGCAGAATGCAGGATTGACAATAATACTTTAAATATGGGCTGGAAGAGAGTACTAGGACTTGGTTGTTTGGCAGCAAGAAGTTGAGCATCTTAGATTCAATTTGTTAAAGAGCTGGAATCTGAATCCAGAGTTTCATCATAGTAAAAAAGCTTTATTTGTAATGTGTCCTTTTTATGTCGGGATGTAGGACTGGATATTCAGTAGATAGAACCTTTACGGAATCTCTTCCGGTGACAGGAAGTCAGCAGGCAGGCTGTCTCAACGAACAGGAATGTTTTGCCAGACACTGCGCTAGAATATTGAGTTGGGTTGACTGCTTTAGGAAGCGGATCTTTTTCACCACACTCCCACAGGGTACACATTGTACACACGGTTGACTCATGAGCTGAGTGTTATAACTGGACAGTTGGAACTTTCACCATACCAAAACATATTGAGGGGGTGGACTACCCAACCAACTCCCAGATGGCAGTTTAGTTTTGTGTCTCATCTGACACTTTCTACCTATCACTGTTTACGCACAGCAACAGAGAAACAAATTGATATAAATGGTCTAAGGAGAACAGAAGTATCACAGGCTTGTGGGCAAACTGTCCATCCGCGATGTTGGCAGAAATGAGGCCAGAGGAGGGATACAAGATATTTAGAAGTATCAATGACGGGCAGATAACCCCTGCTCCCTTACAGACGGACTAAGTTATTGTGAAATATTTCTGGAATCAACATGACCTATTTCTAGAAGGTAGCATGTTTATCAACTTACAAATGTATTTATTGGAACAAAACTTGAGTCCTTTGCAAAGAGAAATACAAATATTCTATAAATAGGATATATATGAGCCCTGATGAAGTTCAAAAGAGATGTTTTGAACGAAACTCTTTGGCTTCATGATCTAAGTACACATATAGATTTCTTGTGACGTATAAAAAAAGGAAAACAATGAAATTAAAAAGACTATTTATAAATACTGCTTGAAAAATTATTTGGAGGAGATCACTTTTCCTGGTGCACCTTTCCATCTTGAATATTCAAAATGTCATCATGATTACAATATTGCTGAAATTTAGGGTGCTGCCAAGGTAGTGGCAAAAGGCCAAAGTGGGTATATCTGTCATGGAAGCAACCACTTTGAGGGTGGACAATAACAGTAAACAATCCTCCAATGTTTGTCAATGATGGCGGAAATACCATCAGTACACATGGACCCTCGCAATGTCTCTCAAAGTATGAATACACTGCCAGCGCAGACAGAGCAGCCTCGCTAACTTACTTTTTAAAGAAGATCCATCTCCATTTTCATGGTGGACGTTTATAGAGAATACCAGATATCCTTGCACTCTAGCTAGACTGGTTGGCTTTTCTGCCACCATTTCCGGCAAAGTCAACTTTGGCACATCAGAGAGCGAAGAGTAGGGAAATTATTTATACCTCTGGAGATAAGTACAGTGAAGCTGTTGTATAAATTGAATTCTGCGTCAGCACCCTCATCAGATGTAAACTGTTAGTATCCAGGCAGTGCTCATGAAATACTGTAAAATATGTACCATTAAATAACAATCCTATGCAAACTTGTTTGTCATCTTGAGGGTGAGAGCAGGATTCCCCACAGCGAGAAGGAGACATAGGGCCCTGAAGCTAAGAAGGAGCTGTAGGCATGGGTTTGTGCATGCATTCTTGATACAGAATGGGGAGGCTAGCCTTCCTCTTAGCATCCCCTGTTATTCTTTAATGCCCTCTGCAGCTGCGAAAAAAGACCCTGTGCTTCTGTCAGGGTTTAAACCGAAAATATCTTCTAAATGCGTTAGTTTCCTCCTCAATGTAGTTGAAGCCTGCATTCTTCTCAGATGCTGTTCCGCATTCCCAAGAGTCACAAAGCAAGCACTCTACGTGGCCGGCCGTTTTCTTTTTAGTACCCAGGGGCTGAAATACTTCACTCTTTTCACTGTAGGCCGACCGCAATCACTTGGGCATCTAGAAACACAAGCATTCATGTTTTTTCCACACCACGATCTTTTAGTATTTTTGTCTGTGCTTGTTCGAATAGTTTTTTTGGGCGCCAGGACAGATCTAGGGGTGTCATGTCTATAACTTAATATCATCATCAGCCCTTCTAACTTCCTTCTCCTTACGTCACTCCTCCTCTTCGTCACCCCTCCATATCCTCAGGCCTGAGTCCACTCGTTTAAGAATTGTTTTTAGGTCTCGCCTAGCTATTGCGTTTACACAATCGCTATGCGAGACTCTAGTAACAGGGGCATTTCAAAGTGCTCCCAAAAGTGGATTGCATGGCGAGCACGCGCACAATCACATGCATCGTGCCGCCATGCAATCCGTTTGGGGAAGCGCTTCAGCCCACTGGCGCGTGCACGTGTAGCCACAGCCTCGGCATCAAAGGGTCTGCTGCCCTGCCTGGAATGCGCTCCCCCGCCCCCGCCACAGCATGCCGAGAGATTGTTTCCTCATGGCGCCTCTCACAACTGTCCCTCCCCCACCACAGGGCTAGTCTCACGGACGCATTGCCATCCATCGATTTCACTTTCATGCCCGTGTTCTCTTTGCCTTTCAGCACACAGCCCGCCCTCCCCCCTCCGTGTTTTCTTGCAGCTTTGCCCAGATCTGAGTCTCAAACAACCAAAATAATAAGTTTGCCCTGCACGCTTTCTGCGCTTACAAAGTTAACATATGCCGCGCTCATTCCCTTTTCATCCTTCTAAGGTCGATAACATTAGCTCCATTAATTCTGCGTCTAAGGATTTAAATAACCATATGTTTTCTTGCAACTTTAGGCACTTCACACACACAGCCCCACTGCTCACACAAACAGGCATCAAGGCAGCAACAGAATGCTCTGAGCCCCACCAGTGTTTGCCACACACACATGCCTCTCGCATCTCGTGTTTTCTTCCAGCTTTGGCCGTGTTCTCTTTGCCTTTCAGCACTCAGCTTCCCCGTAACCACCATTTAACGACCATCCTGCCGTAAACACCATTTAACTACCATCCTTTTAGTTAAAATAAAAGAACTGCCTCTAAGGGTTTAAGGAACCATATAAATACAAAACAAGGCAGCAACAGAACGCTCTGAGCCCCACCAGTGTTTGCCACACACACATGCCTCTCGCCTATCTCTCCCCCGCCCTCCCCCCTCCGTGTTTTCTTGAAGCTTTGCCCAGATCTGAGTCTCAAACAACCAAAATAATAAGTTTGCCCTGCACGCTTTCTGCGCTTACATAGTTAACATATGCCGCGCTCATTCTCTTTTCATCCTTCTAAGGTCGATAACATTAGCTCCATTAATTCTGCGTCTAAGGATTTAAATAACCATATGTTTTCTTGCAACTTTAGGCACTTCACACACACAGCCCCACTGCTCACACACACAGGCATCAAGGCAGCAACAGAATGCTCTGAGCCCCACCAGTGTTTGCCACACACACATGCCTCTCGCATCTCGTGTTTTCTTCCAGCTTTGGCCCGTGTTCTCTTTGCCTTTCAGCACTCAGCTTCCCCGTAACCACCATTTAACTAACATCCTGCCACACTTATTCCATTTTCATCCTCGCTTTCACTTTCATGCCCGTGTTATCTTTGCATTTCAGCACACAGCTTCTCCGTAGCCACCATTTAACGACCATCCTGCCACACTCATTCCATTTTCATCCCCGCTTTCACTTTCATGCCTGTGTTCTCTTTGCCTTTCAGCACACAGCTTCTCCATAGCCACCATTTAACGACCATCCTGCCGTAAACACCATTTAACTACCATCCTTTTAGTTAAAATAAAAGAATTGCCTCTAAGGGTTTAAGAAACCATAGAAATACAAGGCAAGGCAACATACACTCCGAATGCCACTCAGAGCCACATAATTACATGCCACATAACTACAATGCACTCAATACAACAGACACTCCAAAAACCAATCAGTGCCACATAGTTACACACCACATAATTACATAGCGCTCAATGCCACATACACTTCAAATACCACTCAGCGCCACATAATTACACACCACATAATTACACTACACTTAATGCCACATGCACTCCAAATAACACTCAGTGCCAATTAATTACAATGCAAACAATGCAAGATACACTCAAAATAACACTCAATGCCACATAATTACACGTCACTAAAATCAACATACACTCCACACAAAACCACTCAGTGCCACATAATTATATTCTACATAATTATGCTCTATCTATCTATCTATCTATCTATCTATCTATCTATCTATCTATCTATCTATCTATCTATCTATCTATCTATCTATCTATCTATCTATCTATCTATCTATCTATCTATCTATCTATCTATCTATCTATCTATCTATCTATCTATCTGTCTATATATATATCTTATCTATCTATCTGTCTATATATATATCTTATCTATCTATCTTATCTATCTATCTATCGGACTATTGCACTCTATCTATCTATCTATCGCATCACCACAGCATCACTTAGCACCACCACAGCATCACTCAAGGGCACCACTACATCACTATGCGCTACCACAGCATCAATTAACGCCACAGCGTCACTCAACACCACCACAACATCACTCACCGCCACCACAGTATCAATCTGTACAACCATTCAACAACAACTTCTCTCAATATTTAGGCTTTATTACAAATGGCACAAAAAAAATGATAATATTTAATTTCTTTTCTTGGATTTTAGGCGCAATTAAATACACTAAACATAATCTTCACAAGAGCTATTAACAAAAGTGTAAACGATTGCCATTATAATTTACATTAACTTTTATTTAAGTATTAATTATTTGCAAAAATTAAAAGCCATTGTTATTTGTAATATCAATACATCTAAGTCACGTAAATACAACACATATTGCATTACAAATGCTATAGGTGTCACATTGGCAACAGTTAAAACTATTGACATTGTACATGAGAAAGCTAGTAATTTCAATATTTTCAATACCAACCCATAAATTAAAAATTAGTCAATTTACAATACAAAAAGCTCAAACTTTCCTAATGCGAGACCTATTGCATTGCAAATGCTGTGGCGAAAGCTGCTCAGAAGACGGGGTAAATGACTTGTAGAAGCATAAAGCTGAGTGGAACTTGAGTGTTGTTTCTGCTGCAACCAGTGGTGGAAGTGGGCGGGAACGGCAGGGCACGGCGTGCCCCTACTTCTTTAATTCTATAGAGTCCGTTCCCCAACTTTTTTATTTGGAAAATGCGTCCCTGGACGTAAGAAATATCCAAGGCCTGCAGAGAGGGCTCGGCATTAGTGGCTGTTTGGGGACGGGCGGGGAGCAGTCTCTTGCTTCCTGCCCAGACGTGACAAGGAAGGTGTCCACTTCTGCTTTGCCGTTGGCAGCTGCCCCCACCCCCCTCTTTCTTATCCTTATTCCCTCTCTGTCTGTCTGACTCCTCCTCACTTACCGAAAACCGTGACTCAAGAAATGGTTCTCACCCTCTCTTTCTTCCTGTCATTCATTTGTTCCCCTGTGAAATGGATGCAAAAAAGAAAACCACTTTTGCTGGAAATGCCGTTTTGACATTTTTCAATTCCAAAGTGCAGCCTCAGAAATAAAAGGTTCAACATATGAAAAATCTATAACTAAATAAAGCAAGACGGGGTGTTCTTAAAGTGGCCAGATCGGTTTTATTCAAGCCCCAAAAACATTAGCGTCACTTTACTGAGTTTGCCAGTGAAGCGCTGTTTTCCCCGGTGGGGAAGTGCGCCAAAGCTGGAGGTACTGCAATACCTGGTTGATGGGTGGATCGGAAAATAAAATGTGTACGGCGGCTTTGTGTTCACCAATGTGGTCTTTTTAAACCATACTGCTTACGTTTTGTAAGCATATAAGCAGTGGACATTGAAATGGGTCCTTTCTGGGCCCTTTAGTTTTCAGGCAGAAGCACTCACTGATTTCTGAATAGTGAGTGTAAAAGCGTTAAGTTCATCATGTTGTTCCTGCTGACATTTCACAAGCTTTCTTTAATCTTTCATTCCCAATGAGTGTTTGCTTTTTCCAGGCTGTTGTTACTTTTTCCTTTAGGGAGCATATTGCTCTTGCCTAGTGCTTAATTTGAATTGAGTTGCATCCAGTTGCTTATAGCAGGTCAAATTGGATTGTAGTTGAAGGCAGTGTGAATTTCTCTCAGTGGGGCAGTATGGTGTTCAGTGAGGGAGCGGATGTAGCACTGGGGGCAGAGCTGCCTAATTTAGAACTGGGGAACCAGGTTCAGCCTTCATGACCAGTCCCCCAGACCACTCTCCTGAGGGAGCACATTCCCACGCTAGACCTTAGAAGGCCCTGCAAATCCGGAAAAGCCCTGGTGTCTTAACACCATCAGGTGGACCCTAGCAGTGGCAAGTGTGGGTTCACCTTGAAGGCCTGCCCACCACAATCCATTTTGAAGATCACCTCCAGTCTTGTGGGCAGGCCTACGAAGTAGCAGACCCTAGAGCAACAGTGACTGTCACTGAGGTCACAGGACCCCTGAGAAGAGCTGGCTCCAGGGCGGTGCGACCGGTGTGACTGCAACGGGTGCTGACTTTGAGTGGGGGCGTTGTATATTATGGTTTTAAAAGCACTTGTTGCCTCCTTCCTGGCCTACAGCAATTTTTGGCAATAATAAAAATGTCATGATAACTCCGGTGAATAAACGTCTTACTAGAGCAAGATCAGAGTTTTGTCTAGTGGAAGTTTTGACTCATGGAAAGATAGCGCAGAGGGTAAATGTGCCTGCTGCTAAGAACATGTACCATGCCCATCACAAAGTGCACATATTGTAAATAGGTCAGTGGGTTACTGCTTTTGTCAGTAAGATCCTTTTGCTACTTGCAGTTTATAAGTTAAAATCCTAACAAAGAACAGTGAGCTATTAACTTTCATCTTAGAGCTGCATACAAACTGCAAGGTATAAACTAGAGCTTTATGGTTTTTTTCCCTAAGTCTTTGATTATCCTAATGTTGCAAAAAGTGTTCATTTGGATACAAATCAATAATGATTATTAAAGTAAACCCCCAATCATGGTATTAAGTTTCTGTGTTTATGTTTCTCCAGATCAATCACTATTAAACTATACTGCCTACTAATATGGTTGTCATGTGACTCCTACACCTTGTAGTCCTTTGTCTTATGTAACATTTCCCATACAGTGTAAAATTGATTGTCTGTGTATATTGCTGACAACAGAAAATCCATGGCTCAGAAACAAATGGCTTGTGCTTCCACTTTTAAGCATATTTGGGACATTCTGTGATTAGAAACATATCCCACTTTGTGAATTTATTTTAATGTCAATAACTCATATTAATCGTTAAATAATCGTGTGTATCCATTGGTTGAATTACATAACATAATAAGTTGTAACTGGTCAGTGAAATGCCAAACAAATACTAAAGATTGGGATGTTTTGCCAATTCTGGCCACACCTCTAACTCCGCCCACTGACCCAATCCTCAGGTTATTCCCGCCCTCTGATTCTCCGCCCACAGTTCCCCTACTTTTTTCCCCCCACTTCGACCACTGGCTGCAACAAACACTTATAACCTTTACGTACCCTTTTACACACAAAATACGAACACATACGTTTAATATAAACATTTATCATAAATACTTTCAATTAATACAAAGAGCAGTCTTTTTTTGAAAAGCTGAATACAGAGGTAAATTCACAGGTGAATTTCCTCCATTATAAATAGGACTAGTTTTATGAGAATTAAGCTGGGGGATTTTACTGCGAATCCCCCACGTGGCAACCAAGACAGCAGAGAAATATTAGAGTGACTTACCATCAGATGGCTGCTCTGGCATTGTCTGGACTAAACGAACTGAAAGATAAAACGCATATAGTTTACATGACGGAGGGGCTGTGCAACGTCATAGACGCGGACTCGGCGCGGGCTCGCTGCTTACGTTTCATGAGGAGCAGAGGAATGATAAAAGCAGAAAACATCTCGGACAGACGCGGCGGGCGCGTGAAAGTTGACCAGAATGCTGTGGCAGGAGTGTGCGTATGTTCCTCTTTCACGAGGAAGTGAACTAGGAGTGGCACGAGCTGTAACAGTTACAATGTGCGTTAGAGACTTTTAAAGGAAACGGCACGCGCTAAGCAGTTTTTGCACCAAGGGAAGGGCAATGAGGGTTCTGCTCGTTTTTTCAAGTCCTAGACGTTTTAATGTATAGAACGTGACTTTGCAATGACTATGAAATACCGAAGACTGGCCTTCGCAAAACTTTAATTGATCAGTTGATGATGCATACACTCTATTTTGCACTTGGTAGGTGTTGCATGTCCGAACAAACAAAGATGTCACCAGAGTCGTCTTTGTATTAAAGAAATGTTGGTTACAGACCACATTACAACTCCTTCTGGGGGTCCGTGACTCCCTTCAAGAGGGAGGCGGGAGATGTTATTTTGGAGATATTGACAGTGCAGCAGCGACCATGTTATTCCAAAAGATATGATCTACTGCACATGTCCCCAGAAGTGGACCCTGAAGGCAGAAAGTGCAATTGGCTTGGCCCACCATCATGGGGGCATGAGGCATTGGATGGGCAACACTGCACAGAGACACTCCATGATTTTATTCTGCAGTGTCTTTAGCAAATGTGCTAGAGACATCCCTTTTGTTGGTAATGCTGCGTTCTAGTAGGTGTGAGCCGGATGCACAGAATTGTGGGTGTGCATTAGCACACTCCAGGTTCAGGTGCTACGTTTCTTATCTGGCCCTGGTTTGATCTCACCTAAGACAGTGCACTGCTGCATGTGAAAGATATTGTTTACTACAAGGGGATTGGAACCCGCCCATAGCTTGCCATTTGTTGGCTTCATTGTCACTCTTATTTATTACCGTCTAATTATCCAGTGCGTGCCACTTTCACTTCCTCTTTTTTCCTGTGGAGCATGGACCATGTACTAATTGCTTCATTTTGATTAGTTTTGTCCCACTGCTTGTGTGGTGGCTGAGGTACTATTTTTCTTTCTTCTTCCTTGTTATGTTGATTTTATTTTCTTTCTTCTTCCTCAATGTGCGTGTTGCTTCTTTATTTTCTGTTCTTCCTTGTTGTCCATGTTGCTCTTCTTCACTCCCACCCTCTTGTCTATTTGGCTTTTTCTCTCCCACCTCCCACTCTCCAATGGTTGCTTCTTCCCTCCCAACTCCCATTGTCTGTGTTGCTTTTTCTCTCCCACCCACCTGTTGTCTGAGTTGCTTCTTCCCTTCCACCCCTTAACCTCTTGTGGTCCGTGTTGCCCCCCACTTGTTATAAGAAAAAAAAGCGCTATGACTTGACCAGCACTGGCTGCGTCAAAGGGCTCTGAGGCATAGGAGAGGGAGTCTGGTGTTCTAGGGGCACTGGATCAGATGCCTGTGTTGTAATTTGTGGGAATTGGCAATCTGTGTTCTTGGGCATGCCACTGCCACCGAGGGGCTGGAATACACTAATTGCTCCGTTGGAAAATGAACTTTAGCATACAGGCTCTGGAGGGGCGCACTAAATGTAGTACATGGTGCACATGTAGCTTGCCACCTCAATGGTACCCTTCTTTATGTGTGCCCTTGTAGGAGAGGGCACAAGAAATCAGAGGCATCCTCATTGTACCTCCAGGAACAGTGACTGTAGCCACCCAGACGGTTTCCCTAGACTCCATGCTGGAGGTATTCAAACATAGACACTTACAGAAGTGAGGGAGGACACCTGAAAAAAACAGTACTGTGCATCCATATGTAATCCAGCCATTTGTAGTACTGAATATATTGACACCAACAATATTGAGATAGAAGAATATCGAGAGACAAAATATCGAAAGATAAGTGCATATAGGGAAGTATAGATTTACTATTCCTAACTCCACATCTATGTACCTTGTAGATATATGTACCACATAGGTACATATATGTTGAGTAATGTAAAGAAAATCTACACTTAATTACCTGTCGATATTTCTTTTCGATATAAATATATATATTTTTTAATTTATTTTTTTGTCCTCATTTGCCACCAATCTCACTTAACTCTGCGCCCAAGATGTCTGTACCATACGCAGCAAGCTTGGAGAAGGTAGGCATTTAGAGATGGAGACCCGCCTACAGGTGCCAGAACCTACTTGGGTGCTAATGAAGGACCAGCTGAGATAACTCTTCTACCAAGCTCCAGAAGCTAGGCGACCCTCGCTGTAAATTTGGAAATAAACAACATGGCCCGAAGAGTATTGAGGCAGCATAATCATAGGACTCAGGAAAAAAAAAATCACACACTTCCTGAACCCAATCTAAGTTGCAACAGATCCCAAAATGCCAACTTCTTCTTACTACAAGATCTAGCAAGGTCGAGCTTAGAGACCGCCACAACTGAGGACAGCCAGTCTAAGAAGGTAGGAGGGGAAGATTCTGTCCATCTTTTACAAATTTCTCTCCTGGCCCGCAAGATGAGATAGAAAAGCAGTGATCTAGAAGGGCCCGTTACTTCATCTGTAAATCCGAAGATGACCAGGGATAGGTCAATATGGATTGGACAGCTCAAAACCCTTGTCAGAAAACAGCCAACTTTGTCCCCAAAAAATCTCCAGAGCGGGACATTCTTTGAACATATGAGTGTCAGAAGCTGAGGCCAGCCCACATTTCTTGCAACAGACCGGAGGGCCGGTAGAAATTTTAGAGAGCTTTAGTGGGGAGAAGTAGGCCCTATGAATAGTAAACAGGTGGTTTCTCTTCAACCATGCAGGCTTTACCGTCTTGTATAGGGTCTTGCATGAACTCTGCCAAAGATGATCGCAATTTTGTGCAGGTAAGAAACCCCCCCACAATTTCTCAGCGAGCTTAAATTCGCCATCCACAGAATCAGCTATGGCTTGATACCAAAATTAAACCTCCTTTCTCCCACGGGGCTTGGCCACCAGCGGATGTTCTAAAAAACTGCCATTTCCTAGAGGGTTCTTTTGATCTAGTTTTGATTGGACCCAGCTTTTCAACTGGAGATGTTTAAACCTGGAGAGGTCTTCTCCGACTTTATCATTAAGTTGATCCCATGAGATAAGAGTGCCGTCGGGGACCATATCCCCCCAAACCACTAGACCCGCTTCTCTCCAGGGTATTACCAACCTATCCCTTAAACACTCCTGGGTACCAGGAGAATCTCAAAGGGGAGACAAGCTGGAAAAATAATTAAGTTTGGTCGCTCCCCCAAGTTTTACCCAGGTTTTAACAAATCCTTGTAGGACCTTCAGCTTGATCTTTCAAAAAAAATTTGGGTTCCCGAATTTGAACAGAAAACCCTCTTTAGCAAGATTGTCGCCTCTAAGCATAGCTGAGAACATAGCCCCTGCTCCGGTATTAGCCGGCAATTTCAGCAGCATACGCGAATGTGTGAGTTGGAAGGCCCAAGCATAAAACTGGAAATCAGGCAAGGCTAGGCCACCCTTCTCTCTCCTCCGCCTCAACTTCTTCCAGGCTATTCTTGGTGATTTGTATGCCCACACAAATGAGTTTATATCTTGCTGTAATTTATCAATGGCAGATTTTTCAAAGTGGAGGGGGATACAGTTAAAAAGGAAAGGTAACCTTAGGGAGTATTGACATCTTAACCAGGTTAACCCTACCGAAGATGGATAGTGGAAGCAGGGCCCAAGATTTCAGCAACCTCTGACACTCCTTGGCCACCCCGGCTAGATTGGTCTCAGCGATCTTGGTGATATCTTGAACAACATTAATCCCCAAGTATCTCATTTTAGGGCTAATCTGAAGGTCATGCTGGTGCTGTGTCCCTTCAAGATTCCAAACCATGATTTCTGTCTTTGCAGCATTGCTCTCATAGCTTGAAACAAGGCCAAACTCCTGTGCCTGACTGATCACTGCTGGAAAAGCTGTTAACAAATTGGCTGACATAATTAAGATAGCGTCAGCATACAGGGCGACCTTCCTCTCCCACTCTCCAAATATGAATGACTGAATATAGGGGTCGTCCCTGAGCTGTTGAGCAAATGGCTCAATATATAAGTCAAAAAGGAGAGGGGAGAGTGGGCAGCCCTGCCTTGTCTCCCTCGAGATTTTAAAAGGCTCAGTGATGTTACCGTTCACAAGGAGTCTGGCCGTTGGATTCTGGTAGATCAGCTGCACCGATAGAACAAATTTTGGCCCTAAGTTGAATTTCCCCAAAACTTCGGCTAGGTAGATCCAATTCACCCTATCAAACGCTTTAGTAGCATCGAGGGTCATTGCTGCTAAAGGTAGAGAATACGTGGACGGCAGATCAATGGCCCCAATGAAATCGTAAGTGAGGTCTGATAACTGCCGTCCCCTGACAAAGCCCTTCTGGTCCGGATGGAGAATATCCCCCACCACACGTCCCAACCTGGCCGCCAGAATTGAAGCGAAGATCTTATAGTCCGCATTCAAATGTGAAATTGGCCTGTATGACCCACAACATGAGGGTACTTTCCCGGGTTTCAAAATCATAATAATTGTGGCATCATTCCATGAAGCAGGGAGCTTTGACCCCTCTTGAAATATCTGGTTGAAGAGTGTTGTCAGGGTAGGGACAATCTTTTCACTCATTGATCGATAAATTTCTACTGGGAGCCCATCGGGACCCGCAGCTTTCGCATTCTTACAGTGTGATATAGCTTCCCTGACCTCCGCTTGGGTTACTTCCCGGTCTAACTGTTGCTGCTGTTCGAAATTCAAGGAGGGAAGAGGGATATCCTCGAGCCAACTCTGAACATTGGAGTCCACCACTCTTTTATCCTCGCAATAGATGTTTTGAAAGAAGGCATGAAAAGCATCACAGATTTCCTCATCCGAGGAAAGAGTGGTATCTCCACTGATGATTTCTTTAATGTGGTTCCTGACCTGATCTAATTTGGATTTCCATGCAAGGAGTTTCCCTGCTCCTTCTGCTGGAGCAGAGTTTTCTTTTAGAAAATTCTGGGGCTTTGAAGAATCAAAGAAATCAAAAGAACCAGTAGAAATAAGAAGAGTTAAAAGACCCAACCAAAAGTACAGATCACCGGAATGGTCTTATGTGACACTGTCTGAAGAAGGAAAAGAAGAAACAGTGACTCGAGATAATCCGGAAGTGGTCTTGAGAAAAGTGGTTGAGGAAGATACTGGTGAAATTCTGAAAGTACTCTTGACTGACATTGGAGAAGAGTCGAGTACTGAGGATTCCGACGTTGGAGATCTGATACAGTTTGATGTTGAAGAAATTGAAGTGAAAAATGACAAGTATCCAAACTGAGTGAAAGAAGAATTCACTTGGATCAAGTGAACGAGGAGATCATTTGGATAAACTGAAAGCTGAAGAATTGTTGGAGAATTTAAGAAGTTCAAACAGTAGTGGAGTAGTAGAAGCTAAACTAAAATGGCTAACATAGAGGAGAATAGAAATAGATGTGCCTTCTTTAAGAGGTGGTGCAAAATGTGCTGCTGTTGTACTGGATTATTAATGCTTCTATGGGGTGTTTTAATTTTATTAGTTACTTTTAGAGTAGAATTTGGAATGGATACAGAAAACAGGACTAATGTAGAGAAGAATTCACAAAAAGTAGTCCCAATTAGAAGTAGTAGTTACATACACAAAGATAGGTCAATTAATAATTTTTCTAGCAATGTTTTTTCTAAACTGTTATATGAATATGTGAAGACAATGGAAGTAAGGGATTGCTATGTCTGCATGCAATTACCTGCATCCGTTTCAGAAGGTGTTACTTATCACCATTTGCCAGCTACATATGGTATTTCTTGTAGTATTTTAAGTAGTGTTTTTTATTTGTTAGGGAAAATAGATTATAAGATGTCTAACAGAGATAGTATTTTTGGGCACTTGCCAATGAACAAAGAGCTGAATCCAGCTAAAGAAGCTAACACCTTTGGTGAGATTTTTATTGAAGAAAAAGGACTAACATTAGATTACATTTTTAAGAATAATTTAACTTGCAGTTTGAAAGGAGAAGAGAAAGCTTTCCTGGATATGGTTGAGGAAAGGAGAATGAACATGCATGAGAAAGGGGGAAAATATGAAGTGAGTGAGACAATTTGGGACATGGAGATGGGAAAGGAATTGAGGAATGGGGCTAGTCCAACTTTGGCTCTAGATGCACCGCAGAAGGGTAAACTATGCATTACCAGAAGGAAATCCCAATATGATACATATTTTGTGGGAACTAGTGAGTGTCATGATACATACTTCATTGCGACAGGTTGGGGTTTCAGAGGTGGAGAAGATACGATTTTTCCAGGAGTGTACTATGTTTGTGGGAACAAGGCTTATTACAAGTTGCCTGACCATTGGTATGGCACATGTTATGTGGGCCTGGTTTTTCCTAAGATTTTTCATACGGATAAAGTGAAAGATGTAGAAGACATTAACCTATTAACACGTTTTAAGAGAGAAACTTGGTCTGAAATTGTGGGTGATATTTTTGGGGTTTTGATTCCAGCAGTGGGAATTTCTTTAAATGCTTATGGAATTCGGAAACTGTCCACAGTGGTTGATCGCTTATCGACAAATACCGCAGGAGGGTTTCTTTTGGTGAATACGGAATTAAGTGCCGTACGTGCCATGTCAATGCAAAATCGACTTGCCCTTGATATTCTTTTGGCTAAGGAGGGTGGAGTTTGTGGAATTTTGAAAGTTCAACATTGTTGCACTTACATTCCTGATGAAAGTAAAGACCTGAAGGTCTATATTAAAAATATTACTGATTTGCATGAAGATCTAGTACCACTTGAGACTGGAAGTTTAAGGACTAAACTAGCTAATAAAATGATAGCTGTTAAGGATTTTATTGCAAAAATAGGTAGTACTATTATAGGTAGAATATTGTTTCCTTTGTCTTGTATAATTGTTGCTTTACTGATACTAAGATTGGTGTGTGTGTGTTGTAAAAACAGGAGAGGGAAAGAGAAATTGAAAAATGAAAAGAAAAGCAAGAATTCGAAACTTTCGAAAAGAGAACCAGAAGAGATTGAACTAGAAGAATTGAGGGAGAGTGTTTATTTAGAGACAAAGAGAGATGATGAAAGAGTGACTGGTGTTTAATGTTGTCTAAAAGGGAAGAGACATTTCTGATTTCCTAAAATGGGACTAAATTTTCACTAATTTTTTTTTTGGGTTTATTTGGTGATAAAATCACCAAAGGGGGGATTGCTGGAGCAGAGTTTTCTTTTAGAAAATTCTGGGGCTTTTGAAGCTCTGGCATGTCTATGCGTGTTATTAATTTATTAATAATTAACAATTAATTATTTGTCTTGTGCAAGTATGTTTTACTAATCAACCTGTTTGACCTAACATAAGAGAAAGTTACATGAGGGTTAGCTTATTTGTGCTGTTCATGTATTTACAATAACGTGCAAGTTTTTATGTTTAAACGTGGCTGTGTGCTATTTATTTTGAGACGCTTCGCAGCACCTGCGAGGACCAAGGATTACCGAGGCAGAGAACCACACGTCCCAGGAGCCCTCAGGGCAGCGCACCGAGCAGAGGTCACGCCCCCTGACACCGGGACTGCTCTAAAGCAACTCGCGCCTCCCGCTTCGCGGGAGACGCTTCGCAGCACCTGCGAGGACCAAGGATTACCGAGGCAGAGAACCACACGCCCCAGGAGCCCTCAGGGCAGCGCACCGAGCAGAGGTCACGCCCCCTGACACCGGGACTGCTCTAAAGCAACTCGCGCCTCCCGCTTCGCGGGAGACGCTTCGCAGCACCTGCGAGGACCAAGGATTACCGAGGCAGAGAACCACACGCCCCAGGAGCCCTCAGGGCAGCGCACCGAGCAGAGGTCACGCCCCCTGACACCGGGACTGCTCTAAAGCAACTCGCGCCTCCCGCCTCGCGGGACGCGCGCGGGAGTGCGCCGGGCTAAGCCCGGGCAAAGGGCGGGCCGTCTGTGGCCGTCCGGGGCAGGAGGAGGCAGGGCGGGGCCATCCCCCCGACACCGGACATTAGAGCTCCTGCCGCTTTACAGGTACTGCTGTTGTACGATATACTTTTTGCCGTGCCCCTTGTCCACTGTTGTGGTGTTGTGCAGTAGAGACGGACTTGTGGCTATTGTCCGGATCCTGTCGCGGGGTCTGCCAATCCCATGATGTCAGGTCCCAAGAAAAATAAGGTAGTCTCGGGGGCGGGCTCAATGAACAATTTTCTAGTGAAGAGGGTAACCAAGATTAACGAGGATAGAAGAGCCTCTTTGGGTAAAATAGACGATACGGATCATGCCCCCTCTCTAGCAATAACCGCTACATTGGAGGACTTCTCAGATGACGATAGAATTACAAACTGTTTTCCACAAGATTGTTGTTAGTGACTTTGGGGGATCAGTTAGGCTGCTATCTTGGAACATTGCTGGTTTGCGGGCTAAGAAGGGAGACCCCAGCTGGGTAAGCTTTGTCAAGAGTTATGATGTCATT
Organism: Triturus cristatus; assembly: GCF_964204655.1. Lineage (NCBI taxonomy): Eukaryota > Metazoa > Chordata > Amphibia > Caudata > Salamandridae > Triturus > Triturus cristatus. Next base: position 629,935,777 of record NC_140590.1, on the reverse strand, counting down.
GCCTTGCAAGAGACTTGGGATTTGGAATGCGACTACTGGATAGATGGCTTTACATCTTTTTTTGTCCCTGCCTTGCCTTCCCCAGCTGGTCGGAACAAAGGTGGCCTTATGATGTTGGTCTCAGTGAACATAAGAGGCAAACTGATTATGTTAGATTGTGCCTCCAAAAATTTTATTTTTCTGGAGTTAACCGTTGAGGATGGTGGTAAATTGTTGTTGGTTAACTGCTACAATGCTCCCAATAGTAATCCAGAATCCTCACATTTTAACTGGTTATTAGATTTTTTAACTCTCTATGGAGACAAGCAATCCACTTTGTTTCGGATCATTTTAATGGGTGATTTTAATGTCCATTTGTGTTCAAAATGTGTTATGGTTGATATGGAGGGCCCAGGCAGTGTGTCACCTCCCCACTTAGAACACACACTGAATGGTCGAGCATTTGAAAATGTATTGCTGCTAAACGAGTTATTTGAATCTGAATTTTCGGATACTACCACACGGGTTGCCACTTATACGGGCAGGGCTAGCGACTCGATTATTGATTTTATTTTTATTTCGAGATTTTTCCTTAATTATGTGATTACTTATAATGCTATTGATATGCCCATGAGTGATCACAACCCTGTCGGACTGGTGCTAACAAATAGTGCCTTACTGTCAAAATTGATTGTCCTCCAGCAGTCTATTTTGCCTTTTAAAGTAAAGGATCAGGGGAGAAGACTCAAATGGGAGGCGGTTGTACCAGAAAATTTCTTTGCGACTCTATCTAATTCGGTTGCAGATGAGTTACGGGTGTGTGCTACCCCTCTAGCCGGGCACAATGATGTTATATCTTCATTCGAAGGTATTTGCAGGTTTGTGTCTAGCAGTCTTCTAGCCAAAGGGCAGGGGGACAAACAATATCAGGCAAAAGGCTGGTTCGATAAAAACTGTAGTAAAGCCCATAACCGCCTCAAAAAAGCCCTTAGTGCGCGCCCAAGGAATAAGGAGCTTGTGGCTCGACTGAGGAAGGATTACAATACGGTCATTTCTCTACGTAAAAAAGAATTAAAAAGTAAAGCTTGGGAGGACCTAAGGGATAAAGCTACCCTAAAAAATAGTGCTGAATTTTGGACAATTATAAATTCCCCATTTCTCACAGGCGCCCAAAACTCAGTACAGGAATTAAATATCTCAGAAGTTGAGTGGCTGTCTCACTTTGAAAAAATATATGACAGTCACAGAGAGCTGGACCCTTTTATAATCCCCGTAACTGATAGTCCAATGGAACCTGTGAGTTTTAAAACTTGTGAGGTACTTAGAGCCATAAAGGAGACAGCTGGGCGTAAGGCACCCGGTCCAGATGGAGTACCAGCAGATATGTATAGGGCAAATCCACTGTTTTGGGCTAATATCTTAACTAGAGTTTTTAACGCTGCCGCAATAGTGGGTTTCCCTGAGTCCTGGTCCCTCGCAACAATCGTCCCTATTTTTAAAAAAGGGCAGAGAGGAGATCCAAAATGTTATCGACCCATATCGCTTTTGGACTCCTCGGTCAAAATTTTAGGCAAGGTTGTCCTGGCGAGGATCTCCGCGTGGGCCAGGGGAAATAACATCTTATCCGAGGCTCAATATGGCTTTAGGTCAGGGAGGAGTACTGAGGACCAATGCCTCAACCTCCACCTTATATTGTCCAAATATACTAAAGCAAAGGGGGGCAGCTTATATATGGGTTTTATGGATCTGTCCACAGCTTTTGATCTTGTTAACAGATCAAAACTGTGGGCAATGTTGTTGGAGATGGGCCTAGACAGCTCCCTGGTGCACTTTCTAGCGGAGCTTCATAAAGATCTGAGGGCCCGCATAAGAATGACCACCGATGGAAAGTGCACCGAGTGCTTTAGATCCACCAGAGGGGTCCGCCAGGGGTGTATCCTGGCTCCAATGTTGTTTACGCTCTATGTAAACTCTTTGGAGGGTTACCTAACGTCTGCCACAAAAGATTTCCCGTGCATGGGGGGTGCACCAATCCCGGTGCTCCTCTATGCCGATGACGCGGTACTCATAGCTAGGACCCCAGTTGCCCTACAAAAGTTATTAGATGCCTTTTGCAATTTTATGAGTAGTCTCGATTTGGTGATTAACAAAAGTAAATCGCATACCATGTCTGTCGGTCGTGGCATGCGTAAAGAAAAATCTTTTTTCTGTGATGGAGAGGTGATCACTAGTGTTAAGGTCTTCACCTATCTGGGTGTGATCTTTGATCAGAGGGGATCTTGGACACCGCAGGTAATATCCAAAATTAATGCGGTAAGAAGTTCGTACGGTGCCATTTTGGGTTTTGCGAAAAGATTGGGGGGGAAACCTATGGAGGCCATTATGGCCATCTATAAAGCCAAGACAATTGCTATTGCTAGATCTGGGGTTACGTTAACGTCATAGATATCCAGACAGAGGAAAATAAATTCTTTCGCTCATTGCTGGGGTTACCCCAGTCAACTGCTACCTTCTCAGTACATTTAGAGCTGGGAATGGGTTACATCTTAGACATTTTAAATCTAGCTCCACTTTTGATGTGGATAAAGCTTTGGCTAAACCCAAACCTTAGCCTAAATCACCGGATCATCAAAGATTGCCTCCAACTTGACCACAGTAGGGATATTCAGTGGCTGACATATATCGAAACTATGGCAGCTCTTTTGGGTCGCCCTGAAATTTTTAGTTGCCCTGAAGCCTTGTGTAGAGCTGACTTAGAGTGGGTGAAAATTAATTTTCTGAGAATTCGCACGGCTGAGCGTGAAGCATGCGATTTGTGCAAAACCTCTGTGAGGGCTCACGTTCTGATATCCCCGTCTTGTGAGCTGGCCCCTTATTTAACCATGGTAAATAATCCATTCCATAGATGGCTTTTGTCCAAATTTCGGTTCAACCAAATTTATACAGTGCTGTGGGATGTGAAAAACTGGTGCAAGCTGGAGTAATCGGCCCCTTGTAAATGTGATGGTTTCTCTATTCAGGATAATGCCCACTTTTTGTTTTTTTGTTCCTTCTATCATGAACCGCGTACAAAATACTTAAAACCTATTCTGAAGGACTTGGGTTTTATCCAGTACAAGCCTGCACTGCTTTTTTTACAAATGTTGCTCTCTCCTCTTATTATGTATTGCACTGCTAGTTTTTTTAGCCGCATCTGTGCGATGCAAGAGAACAAGGCTTAGTTTGGAAGAACAATAGGAATTTGGACTTAGCAATATTGCCCAGTAAGTGCTTTTTAATCTATCTTATGTACTTATCGCCCCTTTTAATCTGCTTTTTAACCTATAAACTGTTTAATTCTGTATTAATTCTATCAATTGTTTTATAGATGAACTTTTGATATTTGTTGTAGTATGCTTTTATGATTTTAATTAATCGAATAAAGTGGAATTTGACTTGAGCACAAAACGCTGTCTGAATTAATGCTTTTTATGTCGCAAAGCTAGATAAATGCATACACATAAGGGTATTAGTGGGGTTAACACTGTTTAATCATTATGTTATATTAACGTTGTTTTTATTTCTTTTAAATTGAGATGGTCTATTGTGGCCTATGGAGGCCTAATCCATGATGGCTGATTTGAGAGCCTGGCCTCGAGTGAATATTTCTGTGATGTGGCAAGAGAGACCCCTGCTGGAAAAAGGTCGAAGACAACTGACCATAGTCCTTCTATGAAATTTTCCATGAGGACGGCAGCAGCTTTGGGTGTACTCCAAGTAAAGTGAAAGTGTCCTTGGCTTTCTCAAAGGACAAAGGAGCCTTAGAGGGAAACTCTGAACTGTGGCTTGATGGCCGAGGAGGAATCGGATTAAATGTGTTACATGTTTTATTTCCTTGGTTCCTGTTCCGTAGTTTATGCCTTGTGACTTTTCCTGAGCGGAGATTTCCAGATGTAGCAAAGCTACATTTCTTCCTTCTTGGTCTGCTCAGTGATACAGTTTATTCAGCCAACTTTATGTGTGTTTCTATTGTATTTTCTACTATAAAAACTGTTAGTTTAGGGAGGGCTCTCCCCACTCTTTTGGCCGCCTTCACGCGTTGCTGAGGTTCGATGCTGAGGACTCTGTCCTGAGAGACTTTACCGAGAGACTGGTCCTGACCCGTTCTGACACTTAGTTAGAATAGGTAACTATGAGAAATGATTTATTCTGATTGATTTTACTTTGACTAATTTTAGATAAAGCAATATAACTTTAAACATGGTGTTGAATATTCTTTCTTGTCAATTATTGAGTATATTTTGATTATTGGTGTATAGATTGTATAGAGTATGATTAAGGATAACCACTATAATCAGATCCTATCGTCCTAGATATAGATGCAGGGTTTTCTTCCCACAGGTTTTATGTTGGTAGAGTATTTGAGCGTATGTTAGTGAAATGGGCCCTAGCGTATGATGAATGGATGTGCGTGTAACTGTGAAATTACTCTATCCGTGGTAGTGGGTTTATTTTAGGTACCCTGATCTCTATCACTTCTCCATACTCGAAGTGGGCGATCTTGCTAGCTTCCCATCTTCGAGTAAACCTGGTGTATAGGACACTCTCCAACTGGCCCTTCAAGTTGTCAAACTTAACCTGATGATCCTGTTGGGTTTCAGGGGGAGCCTGACAGATTAAATCAGCCTCCGCAACCTTAAGCTTGGCTTCTAATGATGAGACCTCATCTTTATATCTTTTATTCCTAAAGCTTAACCTGCTTGTGATTTGACCCCGCAGAGAAGTTTTTAGAGAATCCCAAACTACTGATATAAGCGCCGAATCTAAGTTAACCCCCAAAATAAATTCTATTTCCTGAGATAAAAAGGAAATCTCCTCTTCCTCCAGTAACAGGGTCCGGTCAAAGGACCATGACCTGGAGAGGCTGGGTTTTGGACAATCTAACCCCAGCAAAATACCAGAGTGAACCGAAAGATGTGATGCCAAGTAAGAGCTCTCCTTTACTCTTCCTCTTAACGATAGACTAACCAGCAAATAATCTATTCTAGATGTATGCCGATACTTAAGATTCCTGAACGAGACTCCTAACTGCTGACCAGATCTTTGTCTCCATATATCCGAAAGGGCGAATTGCTTCATAGCTCCCAATAAAACTTCCAGTGATTTAGACAGTACCACGGCTCTATTATTTGATTACTTATCTAGTAGAGAATTCAGAACAATATTAAAATCGCCTGCTAGAACTACTGGGTCAGGGAGATCTACTAAGTGAAGAAAAATAGTCTTGAGGAAGTAAGGGTCATCTTGGTAAGGCCCATAGTAGCCAACCAAGGTGAGCTGGAACCCCATAATAACAGCTTTCATGATGACCCATCTGCCACCAGGGTCCACTAACTAAAACAGGATTTGTGCTCTGGCTGATTTCTTGAAAATAATTAAAACCCCTCTAATATTAGCTGACTGGCTAGTGCAGGCATATGGACCAACCCATTTTAAATTTTTTTTAAAGCGCGGCGACCTCCACATTAAGAAGATGTGTTTCCTGGAGAACAATGACCTGCGCAGGGGAGTCCCCGAGGTATTGCATGATCTTATCTCTCCTTGGTCTAGTGCGCAGGCCATTGACATTCCAGGACAAAACCTGGAAAGAGCTCATGGTGGATCAAACCGGGAATACCAAGGGGACCAGCACCAGCACAGAAAGCCAACCCCACAACCAGCAAAGGGTTCCAGAATTGTTACTCACAGAAATAAGATTGGTACTATTAAGAAAAGGAGAATGAGGAAATTTTTATTACATGTGTTACCTTGCAACACCTCCAAACCCCCCCATACCCCTACCCACCACCCGTGGAGAACCCCTAACCTAAAAATCTGGACAAGTTGAGTCCAGAAACTGCATCCCGGTGGTCCCTGTCCTGGTGTGAAAGAAAAAAAAAAAAGAGAAAAGAAAAAGAAGGATAAAAAAAAGAAGGCCTTCCAGCCCATGATAGCAATTTCCCTTTAAATTTGAACTTAAGGTGTCTAACCACAGAACTACACTCTATTAGTAATATATATCTATATATACATATATATATATTTTTTTTTTATGACAACTGCTACTCCAAACCCTGGTCGCAATGTTACTACGGGTGAGAGTGAGTGTAATTACATTAGCCCAGCTTAAACTAAGACCCCGATCAGGATCCTTCCTTATAAAGCCCTCTTACTGATAGAATACAGCAACTCATCCGCCTCTTGAACTGATCTTAAGTTGTACATTTTATTATTGTACATTACTTTCAGGAAAGCGGGGAATTTCAACTGGGCTACTGCACCTAACTTTTTAAAATCATCAAGCTTCTTTCCCAGTTCCCACTGCCTAGCCAAAGTATGCCTCGAAAGGTCAGAGCGAACTTCAAATGAAAAATCTTTAGTCTTCACTGACTTCATTTTCAGTGCCAAGTTGAGGATCTTTTCTTTTAAGGCATAGGTGAGGACATTTATTAGTATTTTCCTGGGTTTTGATCTATTTGGATTCTTGAGGAAGGGGTCCCTATGTTCCCTCTGTACATCGAGGTTTATTGCGACTTCAGAGTCTTCAAGCTGTAGGGAAGACTTAAGCAGTGAAATTATATAAGATCTTCGCTCCCTTCTGGGACATTCAAAATGCGTAGATTGTTCCTGCGTGCATTATTCTCCAAGCTCTCTAGTTTATCCCGCAGATCCGCCTCTTCTATTTTTTAGTGCTGTAATGTCTGATTTTACCATCCCGAGATCTTCTTTCAATTCACCCACGTTGTTCTCAAGGGTTACAGTTCTGGAATTCAGAAGATCTACTTTTTTCTCGAGGGATTCACAAAAGCTTCTGATTTCCCCCTGATTAATCACAGAGACCGCAAAGCCCTTCTTTATGTCTTCTAATAACGTGGCGAAAAGTACTTCCAAGGCTGGGGGTGAAGAACCAACTGCCTCTAGGTCCCCCCCAGATCCGCTAGATCCGCTAATGAGATTGGCCGGTAGCGTCATCTTGGACTGTATTGAAATACTGCTGGGCGGGCTAGAGGGACTAATCGTGGGTGCGAGGAGGTCTGAGACCATGCTGTGATTCACTTGCAGAGAACCTGAATCTATTTCTGGTTCTGGTTCTATGGCTTGCTTCGGTGGGAACAAGATTGTTAAGGTACTTGACGCGTCAAGGCTCTCCCTGCAGGGTCCCGCCTGTGTGGTAATATGCAAGACCTCAGGTAGCACTCTAAAATATGAGCGCAGTGAAGGGGTGATCTTGCCTGCGGTACTTATAGGGATACAGTTAGACCTCCTGGGCTTAACAGATCTAGCTTTAACTTGGTGGGTTTGGAAAGCAGAAACGCTAGTTAGAGCTTGCGCCGGTGGAGAGGCAGGGGAGGCGAGGAAACCTGATGAATTAATTGCAGCATTAACATTATCTACCTTAAATTCGGGATTTTGAAAAGGCTCAGGGGCGTTTTTTTTTTCTTGTCTATGTTGGAACTGCTTTTTTGTAGTGTTTGCAGAGTTTTAGCCGAGCTTAAAATGCCCCCGGCACTCTTCCTACACCTCTTGGAACCCCTTCTAATAGCAAAGGCAGGCTGCGAGACCCTGTGCATCCATATGTGCATCCATATGTAATCCAGCCATTTGTAGTACTGAATATATCGACACCAACAATATTGAGATGGAAGAATATCGAGAGACAAAATATCGAAAGATAAGTGCATATAGGGAAGTATAGATTTACTATTCCTAACTCCACATCTATGTACCTTGTAGATATATGTACCACATAGGTACATATATGTTGAGTAATGTAAAGAAAGTCTACACTTACTTACCTGTCGATATTTAGTTTCGATATTTTGTCCTCCATGTTCTGTCGCACCAATATAGTGGGTTTAATATTCAGGGTGCACAGCAATCAAGCTCTGGTATTAGAGAATTTACATGGTGTTTAGTCTTTTAGAGCATGGACTGGTCTGTCTCGTCTTTTAGTGCGAAATACAAAAGAATAATCAAGGTCGCATCTAAGTGCATCTTATTTTTTATCACTGGGCCACTTCAGACCTTTTGCAAATCAGGCGTAGTCCTACACCAGTGTGAACAGCCCATCCCAAACTGCCAGGACATGTCCCCTCTAAATGGGAAAAAGGGATTCAAGACTGGTTTCAGCCATGTGGGATGTCACCAGTGTGGCGAGGATCTAGCACTATGGCATAGCAGGCACAGGACCCACCTCTGGTCATACCCACTACACCTACGGCTGACAGATCTAGAAACACCAGATGGCATCCCCCACTAGCTGGAAATGATCATTCAAATGCAACTTAGAAATAAAACCCTCAGACTGTTACATTGTTCATAAAAAGATGTGTTTCATTGTTGCACACGGTTGGGTACTTGATGTATTTGTTCAGGAGGCAAAGAGGGGTAGTTGGGCCTGCATGTTGTTGGCCAGTATCATGCAATCTGTTCCCTGTCCTTGGGGTATACTGGTGCAATGAAACACACATGACACCTGTCACTACTGTTGAATGTACCATCTGACAATGTAAACTTTCAGACAGGCTTAACCTGGCTTCAGGTAGTTGTTTAATCTCAATAGTCAATATATCAATCTGAGCTTCAATGACTAATAGAGAGCAAAACAATATATGACATTTAGCTTCCAAAATAGAAAGGTTGCTCAATATTAACAAGCGTCATTGTGCATGGTTAACCTCTCCAAAAACGTATTAGGCATGTCTCCTAAGACTATGAGAACTGCACATTTTTAAATTTGTATATACATTCAAAATCATGTGAATCTGATACATTATATTTTAAATGTGCCCTTTATATCAGTAGAAATGACGTATTGAATTTCTAACAAGCATAAACCTGAAGTTACATTTAAATGTATTTCTGAGCATCTGGTTAACATGAAAGACACATTGTTTGACACATGGAAAAATTAGCACCATAGACACAAAATCACAGTGCACTAATATATTCATAAGGCAATGTAAACTACTGTGAAGAGTGACATCATTTTTGTTGTGATCCTTTCATTTTTCCCATCTATTTTTTGCTGGCTTTAGAACTTTGTGCACTTTACGATAGTTAAACAGTAGTAAAGTGCCCATACTTTCCCCCAAGACATGTGATGTGAAAGGAAGGAAAGCAGTAAGACGCATAGGAGAGGCTGAAGGCAGGGTCGGACTGGGAACCCAAAGCAGCGCTGGCAAATGTTTTCAGACCAGCCGCCATAGGGTGCATAGCGATTGAGTGCAGCAAGCAAGCCTGACCACTACAAGGGGACTTGGGAGGGTTCTCCCCCCAAGAAAATGTGGATAAAAATTGCAAAAATGGTGCATTCTACAACATATTTTTCATTATATATTCAATTGTTTTAGTTTTTAAAGCATAGTAAATGATGGCCTTACAGTGCACCAGGATATGGCAATCTTTATTGGCGCTCTTCAATTATTCCCTCAGTGTCACCCTCCAGCAGTACCTCTTAACTCTCCATAGCCCCTCTTTCACATGTGTTTCATTTGTTTTCTAGCGCCTCTCTTACACGTGTAGGGTGTCGGAGCATTTTATTTCACAAACACAGGCAATGAATCATACCTGTGTAAATCAGTGTATAGAAACTTTTATATAAGACAAAGGGGACGACAAGGTATGGGATTCATGTTATCCATAGTGGTAGGCATTTTTTAAGAGTGCGTGGTCTGGGGAAGCTCAAACTCATGATTCAGAGCCTAACATAGTGGGTAGAGTTGACTATATCAATAAGAGTTTATTTCTACTCAAATACCCTTTTTTATCAAAATTAGGGTGATGAAAGACTGGGACAAAAAACATAACTTTCCAACCTAGATTACAACTGTAATTTATGAATTGCACAGAAACAAAAGGATCTTTGTGACAAAAGCAGTAACCCACAGCCATGCACATAAAATACTGTCCTGTGATCTGCATAGTACACTCTTTACAGAAGACATATTAACCCTCTGCGCTTCCTTAGTTAGTCAAAACTGCCACTGGACAAAACTCTGACCTCTCTCCATTAGGTACATTCATCACCAGAGTTATCTTGCCACTTTTAATGTTGCCAAAAAACTGTTAGATATGCATAAAAAACTGCAGTGCTTTTAAAACTGCTGGGCTGCTACAAAACTGGCCCCTAGTAACAAAACCGGCCTCCCCACCCTTCCAGCCGGCCGGGGGAACGTCCGATGCCCGGTACGGTCAGCGCACATTGGCTGAAGGGAGGGAGAGTAGACCTAGGTGACAGAGGGAGATAGGAGAGACTGGGAGGGAAAGCAGCAAAACTGTGGGGGGAGAGATCAGAATCAGAGTGGAGGGAGGATAGTGGAGATAACGGGAGTGGGACAGGCTGACACGTACAACAGAGAGACTGAGAATGAGAATGGACAGTTGCGGAAGAACTTTGCTGGGAGGGCAGAACTATGAGGCTGAGGGTAGCTGTCAGAACTGAGGAAGGGCGGAGAGACTAGTGGGGAGAACAGAGAAGCTAGTGGAGAGCATATAGGAGAGAAGAGAGCAGACAGACTAGAGTAAATAAAGTCTTGGTGCTTAATTTGTAATTGAATGAGTGACGGTGCCCAAAGCTCTGCTAAGCAGCCGTGGTCGAGGCAATTAAATGTCAGCACGCTGATACCAATGTTTTGAAGCCTTCAATTCACCTCTGCCCTCTTTAATCCACCACAAGACACTCTTGCCCTTTATCTTTCTCGTGCAAGTCCCTGGTTTCTCCCATTGTGATAATTTTCCAATTTTTCTCCTTTCTTCGTTTTTTCCGTTTCGTGTGTTTTTTATTTACTGGCTATCAACAATGCTTAATTGGAGTAGGTGGTTGGTTTCCAGTGCTCAGCACTGGCACTTAATTGTCGACATCAGCACTTATGGCAGTGTCCACATGGTGACGCTTTTTGATTAATTTAGAGTACTAAAAGAGTTGTTTATTACTTCAATCTACATTACAAATGACCAATACCTGCTGTCCATTCTTACTGTTTTGGGGGTATGGAATAGTGTGACTGATCACACTTGTAGAGTGTGATGGTTAGTAGTCGTGTTGGTACAGTCATTGGCAGCACTGGCAGGGACTACGGGTGATGCAAGCTGCAGTGGCCTCCTGATGAGGGCCCTGGCACATATTTATTTTGACAAAGTAAGCACTGGCAATCAGTAAATGGCTAATGAGAAAAATAAGTGTAGATTCCCAAAGATAAGTACCGGCACCCACCGGTTCAAATGAAGCACTAGAGAGACTGTAGGGCAGAGTGGGCAATCTGAGTCAGGACTGGGCAGGTTGATGAGAGGGTGGACGTGGACAGATAGGGAGAGCAGAGATAATTTGGGAGGGAGGAGGAGCTACAACAGAGCAGGCAAACTGGAAGGGAGAGTAGTGAGACCAGCAGAGACTGCATGGAGAGCGGAAAGATAAGAGATAGAGAGAAGGACTGGGAGGAAAAGAAAACTATGGGTAATGTATGGAAAAATCAAGGTGAATGGGAGGATGAGGGGACAGGCTAGAAGAGAGCAAAGAGACTGGTGAGAGCTTAAAGAAGAGAAGAACACACAGCCTGGAGGAGAGAGCAGTCAGTCTGCAAGAAAGAACACTTAAATTTCAAATTGTAAATGTATTACTTACGACCCCTGATGAGGCATTGAAGTACTTTTTCAGTGAGTAGCACGCTACTCCAGCAGCCAAGATTAGTAGTTTGTAAAAAAAAAAATATATTTTGCCTTGGTTGTGTTAGGTTTGTGCTCTTGATTTCATGCGTGTTTAGTAGAGTTTCTAGTAGGGACAGAATGATAGGAATAAGATTGAAAAGGGGGAGTTTGAAATAGGGACAGAATGATAGGAATGGATTTGTAACAGGGAAGTAGTAATAGTTGTGTAAGTTGTGGTCGTATGTGCTTGTTAGTTGGGTGAGATGGCTAAAGGAGGGGTGGATGTTAGGGAGCTCATAGTAGTCAGAAAGGTTTGGGATGAGACAGAGGAAAAGGGATGGGAAGGGAAGGATGGAAGGTTTTTTAGCAGCATATATATATATATATATATATATATATAAACCAGACGCTGTTATTCCTGGATACTCGAACAACAAGACAGCCACGGACAACTCTTGAGCTTTTCAAAACCAGTTCTTTATTTGGACAAAAGCCAAACGACCGACTCGTTTGGCTTTTGTCCAAATAAAGAACTGGTTTTGAAAAGCTCAAGAGTTGTCCGTGGCTGTCTTGTTGTTCGAGTATCCAGGAATAACAGCGTCTGGTTTATACATTGAGGATTGCCACCTCGCCACGGACCGCCATCGAGTGAGTGAGGGGGGAGGCTAACGCCAGCGTCAGCTGGGATTGCGGATTTATATATATATATATATATATATATATAAATATATATAACCAAATTCCGCTCCTTCTGGACTGCTCGACCCAAGAGAGGTGGCGCATATGCCGGCGGAGCACGCCGGCTCGTAAATGTCCCCACAAAGATCCAGTAGATGCGCTCTCAGTCACCAAGAAAAGACAAAATCCGGGATTGTGCCGAAAGAGGTGTTTATTCCTCACAACGCGTTTCAACTCGTTGCAGAGTGTTGATCACGTAAGGAAGCAAAAGTGTGTGAACAGTAGATAAAGTTTTTGGGGTGAAAAGTAAAGAGGGACAACATAATGTGTTACACTGATCGTATAGCCAACATGGCAGACATCTTACAATGGCAACACACTCATGGATATGCAGGACAAAATCAGCGTGATTACGTCCAGGGTCACTGCGTATACTCATGTGGGCAAAGGTATAATGGCGAATGAATATAAAAATAACCTGTGATCAATAAACAGGAAATGTCCAAGAGTGCTGCACCAACAAGTTGGAACATTGCAGATGTGCAGGCATAATCCTGAGATAATTGGAAAAAACAGAAATATTCCGTACATCGTAAAGACACATAAAGGCAAGTGCCAGTAAGCCCAGTAGAGACAGGTTGTCCGCTAAAAACAATAACATCAGTGTACATGTTTCAATTAACATTACCCCAAGAAAGTTGCGGAGTCTTGATCACGTAAGGAAACAACAATGCGTGAACAGTAAATAAAGTTTTCTGGGTTGAAGAGTAAAGAGGGACAACATACTGTGTTTCACTGAACGTGTAGCCAACATGACAGACATCTTGTAATGGCAACACAATCAAGAGTATACAGGACAAAATCAGCATAAATACGTCTAGAGTCACTATGTATACTCTTGTGGGCAATAGTGTGAAAGCGAATAAATGTAAATATCACTTGTGCTCAATGTCTGAAATTGCCAAACCAACATGTAGGAACATTGCAAAAGTGCAGGCATAATCATGAGATATTTGAAAATATTCCATACATCGTAAAGACAAAAAATGGCACGTGCCAATAAGCCAATGCTCAATTGAGACAGGATGTCCGCTGAAAACATTGACATCAGTGTACATGTTACAAATAACAATACCCCATGAGTGTGAACTTCATCCATATGAAGTGAAAGAGCGGGGGAAAGGGTAGGATGCCCGTGATAGTGCTCGTTGGTGGTTGGGCTCCTTCCTTCCCTCCTGTAAATGAAGAGAAACAAAAAACAGCTCTTAATATATTAAAATAACAGATTAGCAAATCTTAAAAGACAGTGCTACTGTTTCTGATCCTAATGTATTGGTTACATGGAGGAAAAAGACGAAGAACAGACAACAACAACAAGCATAATCATAATAATACAATCCTGATCCCAATACGAATAAATCAAATAAAAGAACACATCAAGTAAAAGAACCCGACTGGTAGAGAGAATGTATTAGAACCATGGGCTGAACGTTGACCTAGGATGGCAGGTGGGTCGTGTGTAGTGGTACATTATTTCAGATGTACTGCCAACTCCTCGTCCTGATTCAATCCCCCAGGGTGTTTGGTCTGAAAATCCACGATGTATTTGGATTCTCTCTGTCTTAGTTTCAAAACTCTGTCACCACCCCTGGGATCATTTAGAATTTGTTCTAAAATGAAAAATCTCAGGAGACCAGGATTAGAGAAATGCCTCTCATTAAAATGGCGAGCCACAGCATATTTTTCATCAGAGTGTGTAATGGCACGGTAGTGTTCCAATACCCGCTTCTTCGCCATGAGGGTTGTGCTACCAATATACCACAACCAGCATTGACATTCAATCCCGTAGATCACGAAAGTAGAACTGGAGGTGAGCAATTGGGTGATTTCTTTATATACCCCATTAAAATTGACCTTCTTACAGAAATGGCTGTTTCTACAAGCCTTACAATGGCCGCATGGAAAAAATCCTTGCAGGCCATGTTCCTGTCTCTGGGGGCCTTTATGTGTCTTTACGATGTACGGAATATTTCTGTTTTTTCCAATTATCTCAGGATTATGCCTGCACATCTGCAATGTTCCAACTTGTTGGTGCAGCACTCTTGGACATTTCCTGTTTATTGATCACAGGTTATTTTTATATTCATTCGCCATTATACCTTTGCCCACATGAGTATACGCAGTGACCCTGGACGTAATCACGCTGATTTTGTCCTGCATATCCATGAGTGTGTTGCCATTGTAAGATGTCTGCCATGTTGGCTATACGATCAGTGTAACACATTATGTTGTCCCTCTTTACTTTTCACCCCATGAGTGATGTAATATGTGACGTAATCAGCAGTGCATTGTGGGGGCGCGAGTTATAGTTAGCTGAACTAACTATAACAGGGGAATTTCACTGGTTTTGTACGAGTGAAATGTCCAACTAACTATAACTTTCCCTAAAACCTATGGATTTTTCTGTGAATTTCTAAGGTTTTTTAAATGCTAATTTCGAACTATAACATGCCTGAAACCTATGGTTTTTTCAGTGAATTTCAAAGGTTTTTTAAATGCTAATTTCTAACTATAACATGCCTGAAACCTATGGTTGTTTAAGTGAATTTCAAAGGTTTTTTAAATGCTAATTTCTAACTATAACATGCCTGAAACCTATGGTTTTTTAAGTGAATTTCAAAGGTTTTTTAAATGCCTACAGAGGTAGGGCATGTGAAGAAAGAAGAAAAAACGCACAGAAAGAAGCAAAAGAAATCCAGAAAGAAGCAACAGAAGTCCACAAAGATGAAGAAAAGTGCAGGAAGAAGCAAGACATGTGCAGAAAGAACCAACAGAGGAGCAGAAAGAGACCTTGTTGCACACAACTTTTTCAGACGGGTACTGGTGGTAACTGACTGACTAACCAGGCCTAGAGCCAGTGCTATGCTAAAAGACACTTAGAATACAGTGAAAACACCTACATACACTAGGGAACACTATGCGTTTGGGTACCCCTGTGATTAGCATGACCTCCTCTGTAAGGCCCTAGTACGTAATAGGGCAGGGGGATTAAAACTACCTCTAAGTCAGAGGTTCAGAAATATGCTACTTTAACTAGTAGTCGCGTTTGCAGAGTGGTGGAGAAAGGGTGTTGGACGTCCAACCAACGCTCAGGAATTCCGCTGCGTAGGATTTACAGGAGGTACCAGGAGGGATTCTTGGCCCCCAAACTCCCTCAAGACTAAATTGGACTTCATCCCCCATCCCGTAGTCTGCCACGAGGCACGTTTGCAGAGTGGTAGAGAAAGGGGTTTATGGCCTCCGAAGACGTCTTAGCAATCCCACTGTGTGGGACTTACTGGAAGTAACAAGAGGGGTAGTTGGCCCCAAGGACATCCTTGGGGGCCCCCAAGGACATCCTTGGGGACCAACTTCCCAAACTATTACCTCCAGCCAGTCCCACACAGCAGCACTGGTAAGTACTCGTAGCAGGCCACGCCCACTTTGCCCACCACTCTACAAACACGCTCCCTGGCACGCTCTTGGATGGGGATTGAAGTCCCCTTCAATGCTGGGGGTCCTTTAGGGGCCAAATAGCCTACCTTTTACCTCCAGTAAGCCCCACGCAGTGAGATTGGTGAGAGGTAGACAAAGGCCATGCCCCCTTTCTCCACCACTCTGCAAACGCGCCCCCTGGCGCGTTGTAAGTTGGAGGATTAAGTCCCCTTGAATTCTGAGGGTCCCTGAGGTCCAACTAGCCCACCAGGTACCTCCAGTAAGCGCCACAGAGCTGCATTACAGAGAGGTGTAAAAAGGGGCGTGGCCTGGACCACCTCTCTGCAACGCAGCCCTGTGGCGCTTACTGGAGGCACCTGGTGGGCTAGCTGGCCCCCAGGGACCCCCAGTATTGGAGGGGAATTAATTCCCCAACTTAAAACGCACCACAGGGCGCGTTTGCAGAGTGTTGCTGGGAGGGGGCGGCTGTGTGCCCCCCCCCTTCCTTTCTTATTTTATGGGCCCTGGGGACCCCAGAGCCTAGACCCCTATTTTTTATTTTTTTTTAAAAATGGAAGGGGGCCGCGTGGCCCCCCTCCCGAGGCCATATTCGGCCCCGAGGACAACATCCCCCGGGGAATGGGCAGTGTTTATTTAAAAAAGAAAAATTGGAGGGGGGCTGCGTGTCCCGCTCCTCAGGCCATTTATGGCCCCGGAACCCCATCCCCCAGGGCCGGCCTTTGAGTGTTGTTTTTAAAAAAAATATTCCCCCGGAGCCTGGCCTCTCGTTGGGGACCGTGGGGGGAGCCCCAATGCCCCCACGGTCCCAGATGGCTCCCCGCCTCCAACGGGAGCCGGCATTGCTTTTCCACACGGGGAGCTGCTGACATGCAGCTCCCCGTGTGGAAAAGCAATCTGGTTTTGATTTTGGAAGAGAGAGCAGGTTTCATGCTCTCTCTTCCAAAATCCAAACCACAGTTTGCTATGGCAGGGCGGGAGACCCGAGGCTCACGCCCTGCCATAGCAAACAGCAGTGTCCCTGGGCTGGGCACCCCGGGACACTGCAGGAGCCGGCCCTGGGGCGGGGTGGCGGTCCCCAGGGCCATCACAGGCTCAAGGAGGGATCACATGCACAGCCCCGGCGAGGTGGTGGTCCCAGGGGCTCGGGTGTCCGTAACGGACCGCCAAATTTGCATTTTAGTGCCCTGGGGAGGTGGCGGTCCCTGGGGTGTGTGGGGGGGGGGGCAGTCGAGCCCCCACACACAGTTTATTTTTTAAAACAAAAAACAAGCCCGGGGGGGTGGGGTCCCCGGGGTTGCGGGGGGTCTTGTGCCCCTCGCAAATATTTGATAAAAGTCCCAGGGGTGTTGCGGTCCCAGGATGCTTGTTTCTGGTCCAAGGAAGACATGACTTGGCAGTTCGGGCTGGACTGTTCCCATGAGGCACAGGGTCAAGACTGATTTGCATTTAGCTATGTCTGAACTGGAGTGGCGAAGTGAGCTAAAGAATGATGATGGATTCAACCCAGATCTGTGACTGGGGGTGAGTGTCTGAAAAGTTTCAGCACTCTGTCCATCATCTCCTTGTGTTTGCAGTAGATAATCAAAGCCTTTCCAAAATGAAATGGTAGCTATGTTGATTACAGTACAATTTGAATGTGATCTGTAAAAACATATGTAATAGTCCACATTAGTTATGGTGCACAGTACAGGAACAAAGGAGTTACTGTAATACACTGTGAAGTGATACAACTAATTCCTTTTATAGGTTTACACCTTTTAAAAAAGAAATTACGGAGTACTGCAGTAGTACCGCAGTAGTATCTAGGAAGTACCACAGTACCAGTGAAATTGAAAAGAAATTAGTTCACAAAAGAAATTATATTATACATAATATAGGGTTGGAAAAGAAAACAAACTTAGATATATTGGATAAGCCAGCATTTCAGGGTTGAAAGGAAGATACGTTTCCATAGGTGGTAAAATGGACGCCATCTATGCATCTCTAATGTACGCCACTCCACTGTACACCACTCCAGTGTATGCTATTCCACTCCACGCTACTCCTCTCTATGCCAATCCTCTCTATGCCTTTATCCAGTATGCTCTACCCCATTCCACTCTACGCCACTCCACTGTATGCCACTCCCTATGATATTCCAAAGCATGGTACTCCACTCTCCCCAACTCCAATGCACACCACTCCACTTGCTCTGCTCCTCAACACTGCACTCCATTGAACGACAGTCTATGCCTCTTAACTCAACCACACTATACTCCACTCTATAGCACTCCACTGTACATCATTGTACTCGTTTCAATGCCAGTCTACAGTGCTCTAGTTTGGCGTATGGCAGTGTACGCCACTTTACTTCACTGTACGAAACTCTACGCAACTCCCTCTAGGCCACTCAACCCCACTTTACTGCGCTTGACTCTATGACACACTGCTCCACTTTACTGTACTGTACTACACTACTGCATTGTACACTACTTCACTGTACGCTACTCTATGCCACCTAACTCTACTCCACTCTATGCTACTCCACTCTACAACACTGTAATCCACTCTGTGGCACTCCACTGTACTTCACTCTACAACACTTCCAAGAGTGTATGACATGCTAGACCACTCCTCTGTTCGACACACCACTCCACTCTATGACCCTTTACTCCACTGTATACTATGCCAGGCCACTCCACTCCACTCTGCTCTAAAACACAACACTCCAGTCTATGACAATTAACTCCACTCTTTCCTATGTGACTCAAATCGACTCCACTTCACTATACTCCACTATATGATATGTTACCCCACTCTAGGCCACTGTTCAACACTCCACCCTACACTGCTCCACTCTATGGTACCCTCCTCCACTCTATGCATCTTCACTGTACAAACCTGTGCTACACTTTATGCACTCTACAAGACACTACTCCACTCTGTCCCCATACTCTCCACTGTACAACTCTGTACACCACGCTACCCCGGGACACTCCACTGTACAACACTCTGAAAGACTTTCCAACACTTTACGGCACAACACTCCACTGTACTCTATGAGACCCCACTCAATTTAGGACACTTTACTCAACTCTACACTGCACCACTCCATTCTTCTTCACTCCACTGAATGACACGTTACTT
Source organism: Triturus cristatus (assembly GCF_964204655.1). Classification (NCBI taxonomy): domain Eukaryota; kingdom Metazoa; phylum Chordata; class Amphibia; order Caudata; family Salamandridae; genus Triturus; species Triturus cristatus. Next base: position 629,916,835 of record NC_140590.1, on the reverse strand, counting down.
AAATATATGACAGGTCACTCCACTCCACTCTATGACACTACACTTGACAACACTCCACTCCACTGTCCTGTATGACACTCATTATAACAGCACTACACTCAACGACACTGGACTCTATGATTTGAAACATATTTTTCTTAAAAATAAAAAAAACATTGAAATTCAATGAAAAAAAACAAAGGTTAAAACTTATTTATAGTCAGGTAAACTTTATTTATTCTTTCTATACAAACCACTGGCGTAACGAAACTTGAGGGGGCCTCCCTGCAAGGCACGTGGAGGGACCCCCTCCGGGTTCAATCAGGAGCTCTGCAGCCAGAATGCTGTGCTGAGGGGGCTCTGTGAAGCTTGGGGGCCACCCGCACTGTGGGGGCTGAGGTGGCCTGTGTTACGCCCCTGATACAAACCAAACTTAAACGACACAAACATTAGAAATTCTAAAGTTATAGTACTACCATACATTTCTAATGTACGCACCACATTTCAAATACTGTAGTTTTATTTCTTCTTTCTATACAAACCAAACTTAAAGTACACAAAAAAAATAAAATGTAAAAGTTATAGTTGTAACTTAGATTTAAAATATACCCTTTCTTGCACATGGCTTGTGGAGTTCCGCAGGGCTCTTCTTTCTCGCCGCTCCTTTTTAACCTGTACCAACTGCCCCTGATCCGCTCCCTTGGAGAAAGGAAGGTCGGCACCTTTAACTATGCTGACGATCTCCAATTAATATTTGACTTCAATCAATTGACCTCTTCTGTTCTGAATTTCCAATCCACAGTGCGATTTATTAGTGAGTGGATGAACAGTAACCCTCTGAAGCTGAATCCCGATAATACGGAGCTGATCCTTATCGGTGGGCCAGCAAACCCTTGGAATTCCAACTTCTGACCACCCGAACTGGTAAACCCCCCACTCCCAGCATGTTCATTTAAAAGTCTGGGTATCACCATTAGCAGCGATCTGTTGGTGAAGGCCCAGATTGGGACAGTGGTCTCTTCCTGCTTCTTCCAGTTGCGAAGGATCAGGAAGATTAGCAGATGCTTTACCACAAAGGCCCTGACCCAAGTGGTCCTGGCTCTAGTCATCTCCTGCATTGACTACGCCAATTCGCTCTATGTGAGCATCCCGGCATATTAACTAAAACATTTGCAACTAGTGCAAAATAAGGCGGTGATTTACCACCAGCCCAAATGGCACCAGGTTACGTTGAGCATTTAAGCTGGGGTGCATCACCTTCAAGGCTCTTCATGGTAACAGCCCAGCATTTATATCCTCTCGGATTCAGTGCTATGTTCCTCTCCAGGACCTTAGGTCTTCCCATCTGAATCGGTTTGCCATCCCATATTTTAAACGGAAGAAATACGGGGGAATAACGTTTGCGGTCCTGGTTCCTCAGTTCTGGAATTCTCTCACCCTGGAGATCAGATCTCTGACCTCTTATGCTCTGTTTAGGAAACAGTTAAAAACCTGGCTGTTCCAACAAGCATATGGCTAAATCTCCTTTGCACTTGTGGGTGGTTAGCGCACTCTTGTATGAATACACCAGAATCAGAGTATTCCGGTATGCGTGCAGTGTTGCAAATATGCCTGCGAAGCATGTGAATTAAACCAAATGAGTTGGCTAGACTTTGGGGAATGCAAATGAATGTTTCTTGCATTCAGTTCTAATTTTTAATCAAAACAATTTCCGAACAAAATATACATTGTCATATAAGGTGAGCAGCCAAAATATCGAAACTAAAATATCTACCTACACAAATATCGAGTTTTAAATATCGAAGGGACAGAATATCGATGTCAATAATATCTATGGACAGAATTTCGATCCTAAGGTAAGTATTTTAATATCGATGTTAGTAATATCGAAGTTAGTAATATCGACATCAAATATATCGATTTTACTAATATTGTTGTTACTAATATCGATATTTATATTATTGTTATGTATTTTATTATGTATTTAATATGTATGTGTTATATGTTTTTAGTTAAGTGTTCTACTGGTTTTAACATATATGTATACAATTTTTATATGTTAACAATGGTTTTTTAAGTCAATTTTGTGTTTTAGTACCGTAGCGGGTTGTGGGTTTATAGGGGAAAAGGGTGGGAAGTAATTTAATTATATGGAATTAATTATACATTTTTAGGAATTATAAATTAATTTTAATAATTTTTTGCGTTTAAGTTCTGTAGCGGGTTGTGGGTTTATAGGGGAATAGGGTGGGAAGTAATTTAATTATATGGAATTAATTATACATTTTTAGGAATTATAAATTGATATTAATACATTTTTGCGTTTAAGTTCTGTAGCGGGTTGTGGGTTAATAGGGGAATAGGGTGGGAAGTAATTTAACTGTAATTAATTAATAATTTATTTTCATTTATTGGTATTGATAATTATATTATTGTTAATTAAGTATTAATTGGTAATTAATTTTTATTAATTGGCAATTAGTTTTAATTAGTTGATTAATTGATAATTATGTTAAGTGTATTATTTTATTAGTGGAGTGTGTCGTGCGTTTATAGGGGAATAGTGTTGGAAGTAATTGAAATCTAATTAAGTCATTATTAAATTAGTTGTTGGGTATTGATAATTAATTAATTGGACAATAATTATTAATTGGTAAATATTTTAAATTATAATATTTTGGTTATGAAAAATAATTAATTGTTGATTAATCATTAATTGTGAATTAAATATAATTAAATATTATGCATTGATATTTCTAATTAATATATTAATAAGTAATTATTAATTGGTAATTAATGTGTAATATTTATTATTTTGGCGTATGAAAAATATTTAATAGTTCAATATTTTTTAATTGGTAATTAATGTTTCATAATTATTATTTTGCGGTATATATTTTTTTAAATGGTTAAATATATTTTAATTGGTATTTACTTTTTAATAATTCATATGTTTTTGGTTATGAAAAATATTTTATCGTTTAATATTTATTATTTGGTAATTAATATTTATCAATTATTATTTATAGGTATTTATTATTAATGTATTGTTAATTAATTATTCTTTGGTAGTTATGTTTGTAATAATTATTTATTGGTATTTGTAAATAATTTTGAGTTATTTAATAATTAAATCACTAATTATTTTAAATAATTATTTTAATTATAACTATGTTATTTTTAACTTCTACGCTATCCAACACTTTCCCTACTGTTGCACCCTCTGGAGTTGGAATAGTAAATTTTATCCCTACGCTATCCAACACTTTCCGTACTGTTGCATTCTCTGGAGTTGGAATAGTAATTTTTACCCCTACGCTATCCAACACTTTCCCTACTGTTGCACTCTCTGGAGTGGGAATAGTAATTTTTACCCCTACACTATCCAACACTTTCCCTTCTGTTGCACTCTTTGGAGTTGGAATAGTAATTTTTACCCCGTCGCTATCCAACACTTTTCCTACTGTTGCACTCTGTGGAGTTGGAATAGTAATTTTTACCCCTACACTATCCAACACTTTCCCTACTGTTGCACTCTCTGGAGTGGGAATAGTAATTTTTACCCCTACGCTATCCAACACTTTCCCTACTGTTGCACTCTCTGGAGTTGGAATAGTAATTTTTACCCTTACGCTATCCAACACTTTCCCTACTGTTGCACTCTCTGGAGTTGGAATAGTAATTTGTACCCCTACGCTATCCAACACTTTCCCTACTGTTGCACTCTCTGGAGTTGGAATAGTAATTTGTACCCCTACGCTATCCAACACTTTCCCTACTGTTGCACTCTCTGGAGTGGGAATAGTAATTTTTTCCCCTTCGCTATCCAACATTTTCCCTACTGTTGCACTCTCTGGAGTTGGAATAGTAATTTTTACCCCTACACTATCCAACACTTTCCCTACTGTTGCACTCTCTGGAGTGGGAATAGTAATTTTTACCCCTACGCTATCCAACACTTTCCCTACTGTTGCACTCTGTGGAGTTGGAATAGTAATTTTTACCCCTACGCTATCCAACACTTTCCCTACTGTTGCACTCTCTGGAGTGGGAATAGTAATTTTTACCCCTACGCTATCCAACACTTTCCCTACTGTTGCACTCTCTGTAGTGGGAATAGTAATTTTTACCCCTACGCTATCCAACACTTTCCCTACTGTTGCACTCTGTGGAGTTGGAATAGTAATTTTTACCCCTACGCTATCCAACACTTTCCCTACTGTTGCACTCTCTGGAGTTGGAATAGTAATTTTTACCCCTCCGCTATCCAACACTTTCCCTACTGTTGCACTCTCTGGAGTGGGAATAGTAATTTTTACCCTACGCTATCCAACACTTTCCCTATTGTCACACTCCCTGGAGTGGAAATAGTAATTTTTAGCTCTACGCTATCCAACATTTTCTTTACTGTTTTTGTTTTGGAGCTGGAGTAGTAGTTTTATTGTCGGTGCTATTTAATATTTTTTGTATTATTTTAGCTAATGTAATATCTAATTAATTTTAACAATATTCAAATTAAATGTAATTTTTTAAATGTGTTATATATAATTATTTAATTTTTATTCATGTTATTGTTTTATGTGTATGATGTATTTGTAATGTATAATAATTTTTAACAAGTTATAAGTTATTAAAACAATTATTAAAATGTATTATTAAGTAAGTATATATATTATATATTATATGTATATGTTTAATGTTTTCTTACATTATATATAATCATTATTAATTTTAAACATTATAACATATATTTAATTATGTTTATTTTATTTATAAGTATTATTTGGTTTATTTTACATTTTTTTTTTTTAACTAAAAAATACTTTATATTTTTAATAACGATATTTTTGACATTCTATATTTTATTTTCGATATTTTTGTACTTACCATGTTGTAGATGGGATCTCGATATTCTTGTCATCGATATTTTTGTGTCGATATTTTTGTAGGTCGATTTTCTGTCCGTCGATATTCTGTCAGACATTCGTCATATAAATATGCTTTCATGCTTCTCAATTGTTTACACAAATAAACTGAGATTAACAAAATCACATATTTGCTGAACAAAACAAAATGAAATAAAACACCCAATGCATTTCGGGACGCTATTACCGCAAATACATCCAACAGGTATGTAGCGGTTAACCACAGTGAATTCTCGAGAATAATTTACACGCCAATTTGAGTGGTTCTGGTGTGTTCAGGGTGCATTTTTCATCACTGTGTTTTCCTTATAGTGTTTGGATCTCGTGGAATTCAGATTATTAGCGTCGAAAAAATCAGGTATCATAAATAACTTTGAATGTGTTTCGATCACTTTGGTGAGGGGAGCACAGTGCACTCATATATCACAATAGCACTTAGTATTACATCTGATCCCAGAAAGTGCAAGGTTTGAAAATGATCTCCTTTTTCTCTTTACAGCATACCCCTGACGAAGGGACATAGCGTCCCGAAATGCATTGGGTGTTTTATTTCATTTTGTTTTGGTCAGAAAATATGTAATTTTGTTAATCTCAGTTTATTTGTGTAAACAATTGAAAAGCATGAAAGCATATTTATATGACAATGTATATTTTGTTCGGAAATCGTTTTGATTAAAAATTAGAACTGAACGCAAGAAACATTCATTTGCAGTGCAGATTGCAGTCCTAGTCATTCCCCAAAGTCTAGGCCACTCATTTGGTTTAAATCTCCTTTGCAGCAGTTTCTCCTGGACTTAAGCACCATGAAACCACATAGGTGCCGATCACGATCCGGTAAAAACCGGGTACGAACCGTCGGACGGAGCACAATCTCCGCCCGACGCGTACCCGGTCGTCAATTTTCACAAACAAGGAATTACGATTCGCACGGGTACACCATCACCGTACGAATCGTAAAAAAGCCCGACCGAACCAAAAAACACCTACCAATGCGATCCGGGAAAGCGCCGACCTGACGTCGGGACGCTCGCAGCCAGCCATTCACGACCCAGGAATCACGATTCGCACCGACGTCACCCCGCACGGTGAATATTTTGCGGCAGCCAAAAACTGCCGGGAAATCAGGACGACGCGAACAAGGACCACCAGTACGCGACGGACAGACAGGACGACGCGAACAAGGAGGACCAGTACGTGACGGACACACAGGACGACGCCACCAAGGAGGACCCGTACGCGACAGGACGACGCGATCAAGGAGGACCCGTACGCGACAGGACGACGCGAGCAAGGAGTACCAGTACGCGACGGACAGACATGGACCCGAACCTACGAGTCATCCCTGCCCTCATAGCAGTACACCTCCTCTACAGGTTACGACGCAGACGCCGCAGAAGGTCAGAATAACTAAGGGAGGGGGGAAAGTGGGGTGGGGTGGGGGTGGCACGACCAGGGCAGGCCACAAAACAACCACATAAGTCACACACCACACATGGCCTGGACATACCTGACTCCCATGCCCTGGTCACCACGAGGGGGTGGGGGCGTGTCCTGATAAGCCAGCGACCGCCACAACGGAAGTCCGTCACCACGCGAACCGGCAACACAACCAGACAGGTACGTCCCGTACCCACGCCTGAAGAGCGTGGGTACGAGTCGGACCACGCCCACACACGTCACCCCAACAATGGCGGGACGGATCGCACCCACGTGGCAAAGGCCTGGGTACGGGCCGCACAAACATCACATAGCGTGGGGACGGATATGTACGGACCCTACCCCCAACCCGTATGCAAGGAGCGTACCCCCCAGCCCAACAGTGTAAGTACGACCCGTACCCCCACCCGCGTATGCATGGAGCGTACCCCCCAGCCCAACAGTGTAAGTACGACTCGAACCCTCACCCGCGTATGCAAGGAGCGTACCCCCCAGCCCAACAGTGTAAGTACGACCCGTACCGCCACCCGCGTATGCATGGAGCGTACCCCCCAGCCCAACAGTGTAAGTACGACCCGTACCCCCACCCGCGTATGCATGGAGCGTACCCCCCATGCCAACAGTGTAAGTACGACCCGTACCCCCACCCGCGTATGCAAGTAGCGTACCCCCCAGCCCAACAGTGTAAGTACGACCCGTACCCCCACCCGCGTATGCAAGGAGCGTACCCCCCATGCCAACAGTGTAAGTACAACCCGTACCCCCACCCGCGTATGCAAGGAGCGTACCCCCCAGCCCAACAGTGTAAGTACGACCCGTACCCCCACCCGCGTATGCATGGAGCGTACCCCCCAGCCCAACAGTGTAAGTACGACCCGTACCCCCACCCGCGTATGCATGGAGCGTACCCCCCATGCCAACAGTGTAAGTACGACCCGTACCCCCACCCGCGTATGCATGGAGCGTACCCCCCATGCCAACAGTGTAAGTACGACTCGAACCCTCACCCGCGTATGCAAGGAGCGTACCCCCCAGCCCAACAGTGTAAGTACGACCCGTACCCCCACCCGCGTATGCAAGGAGCGTACCCCCCAGCCCAACAGTGTAAGTACGACCCGTACCCCCACCCGCGTATGCATGGAGCGTACCCCCCATGCCAACAGTGTAAGTACGACTCGAACCCTCACCCGCGTATGCAAGGAGCGTACCCCCCAGCCCAACAGTGTAAGTACGACCCGTACCCCCACCCGCGTATGAATGGAGCGTACCCCCACCACACCAGTGTAAGTAGACTCGTACCCTCACCTCGAATGCATTGAGCGTACCCCCACCGTGTATGTTCCAAGGGTACATATCCTGAAATCGGAGGTGTGTGTGCAGAGTCCACCCAGCAGTGCCCTGAGACAGGAGGGGTGTGTGCAGAGTCCTCCCAGCAGTGCCCTGAGACAGGAGGGGTGGGTGCCTATCACTCCCAGCAGTGCCCTGAGACAGGAGGGGTGTGTGCAGAGTCCTCCCAGCAGTGCCCTGAGACAGGAGGGGTGGGTGCCTATCACTCCCAGCAGTGCCCTGAGACAGGAGGGGTGGGTGTGGAGTCCTCCCAGCAGTGCCCTGAGACAGGAGGGGTGTGTGCAGAGTCCTCCCAGCAGTGCCCTGAGACAGGAGGGGTGGGTGCCTATCACTCCCAGCAGTGCCCTGAGACAGGAGGGGTGTGTGCAGAGTCCTCCCAGCAGTGCCCTGAGACAGGAGGGGTGTGTGCAGAGTCCTCCCAGCAGTGCCCTGAGACAGGAGGGGTGGGTGCCTATCACTCCCAGCAGTGCCCTGAGACAGGAGGGGTGGGTGTGGAGTCCTCCCAGCAGTGCCCTGAGACAGGAGGGGTGTGTGCAGAGTCCTCCCAGCAGTGCCCTGAGACAGGAGGGGTGGGTGCCTATCACTCCCAGCAGTGCCCTGAGACAGGAGGGGTGTGTGCAGAGTCCTCCCAGCAGTGCCCTGAGACAGGAGGGGTGTGTGCAGAGTCCTCCCAGCAGTGCCCTGAGACAGGAGGGGTGGGTGCCTATCACTCCCAGCAGTGCCCTGAGACAGGAGGGGTGGGTGTGGAGTCCTCCCAGCAGTGCCCTGAGACAGGAGGGGTGTGTGCAGAGTCCTCCCAGCAGTGCCCTGAGACAGGAGGGGTGGGTGCCTATCACTCCCAGCAGTGCCCTGAGACAGGAGGGGTGTGTGCAGAGTCCTCCCAGCAGTGCCCTGAGACAGGAGGGGTGTGTGCAGAGTCCTCCCAGCAGTGCCCTGAGACAGGAGGGGTGGGTGCCTATCACTCCCAGCAGTGCCCTGAGACAGGAGGGGTGTGTGCAGAGTCCTCCCAGCAGTGCCCTGAGACAGGAGGGGTGGGTGCCTATCACTCCCAGCAGTGCCCTGAGACAGGAGGGGTGGGTGTGGAGTCCTCCCAGCAGTGCCCTGAGACAGGAGGGGTGTAACACATGTGTGTGAGGCCAGAATTATCCACATGCATACTGGCTACAAGGGAACATGTCCCCATGAACTCATGTCAACAGACTCCACACACAAGTACAGTGATCACCAAGGATGCCACGATTGTTGCAGGTGGACACATGGCCCTGCATGCATGGCCAAAGTAGAAGGGCTCCGTCACACACACAGCTCATGTAGACACAGCTCTGCGCTAAACATTGGGAACACCCTGCAGGGAAGAAAGCTGGGTACACAGAGGAAGGAATACACCCTGGGACAAGTGCACCATGCAGTAACTGCTTACATGAACAAAGAAAGTTAGCCAACACCTTGTGATGGCACACAGATCCCAGGGTCCCACCAATGAGCAGTACACTACTACACATCCCACACACCAAAACCCTTACACACCACCCAAAACCATGTAGCAGCCCCACCAACACCAATACCAGCATAGCAGTAGTGTGATAATGAAAATAAAAGTAAGCTTTATTCAGCATGAGCACAATGTCCGTGGATCGCAGGCAGTTCAATCTTCACAAAGCCCATAGGGCAGTCAATGATTCTCAGCTGGATGGGGGACACAGTGGGATGCGTGTCCCCTACCTTGCCTGCACAGTCAAATGGCATCGTCTTCCACACTGGTGAGGGCATCAGGGGGGGGGGAAGCAACAGGCACCGCAGGGACATCAGGGCAAAGGGGCGGCGTTGTGGGTGCAGGGATGGAGGACTCCACCACAGGGGGTGGGGCAGGGCCAAAGGCGGAGGCCAGGATGGCACTACACACCTTTGCAAGGTCCTCCAGGGAGTCCCCTGCACCCGAAGGGACCTCAGGCCCCAAGGAGGGGGGGGGGGTCAGAGGGATGGGTCGCAGCGCCACTGGGGGAGGGTGGAGACAGGGGGGGAGACTCAACCACCCTGACCGGGGACCTCCTTGACCGCTTGCGTGGTGGTGTAACCGTGGGGCTCAGGGACAGAGCGGCCATGAAGGAGTCCTTGGGGGAGATGTGGCCAGGAGAGCTGAGGGGAGGGGATTTGGAGGGAGTGGACTGGGTGGAATGCGGACTCCCACTATGGCTGCGTGTCACACGTTTGCCCCCCGACCCAGTGGGTGTGCCTTCCTCACCCTGTGTGTGCGTGTCAGGAGGAGTGCGGTGGACCTTCCCTGCTGGTGTGGTGCCCGTGTCCGTTGATGTGGGTGCATGCCGACGTCTGGGTGTACGTGGGACAGGCATGGGAGTGGGAAGTGTGGATGGGGCAGGGGTAGGTGGGGGGAGGTCGCGCTGCAGGAGACCCACTGCTGCAGTCAGTGTGGAGTCGATGGACCTCAGCAAGTTGCGTTGGTCAGCCTGCGATGAATGAATGCCCTCCAAGAAAGCCTCGATGTTGGTGAGGGTTTTGCCGTGGGCATGGAGGACATTAAGGATCGCAGCCTGACCAACCTGCAGTTGCCGCTGGATGTCCACAGACTCTGCATTGGCGGCAGCAGTGGAGACAGGGGCAGGGGGTGCGGTGCCTGGCAGGAAGGAGACATGCTGTGACCGGGCACGCTGGGAAGGGACACGAGCAAGTGGGAGGCGGCTGATGGAAACTGAGGGGGCGGTGCGAGGTGTTGTTCCGCTGTCAGCTGCTGGTGCAGCCTCCGCCCACTCGGAGACATCGTCCTCGGACCTGTCAGCTTCGTAGTCTGATGTGCCAGTCGACAGGTCCTCGGCCACACTCTCCTCCGCCTCTGTCCCACTCGATGTGCCAGACCCGATGTCACGGCTGGCACTGGTGCTCGGTCCCTCCGCCTGGTCTGTGTCCATGTCTCCCTCTGTGTCCCCCGACGATGCTGTGGGCAGGGTGGAGAGACAGAAATTAATCAGACACCTGTACACATCTGTCACATGAGTCCAATCTACATAGGTAACATTGCATAGCCTGAAAAGGAAGATCCCTAACATCTACTGAACAGGGTACCGATGTAGGGCATGAAACACACAGTTGGTTGAGCCACCATGCCACTGAAATACCATGGAGAGCATGAGACAATAGCTAAAGACAGGAAACGGAGTCTGACATAGCACCCAGGCCCTGGGGACAATCCAGCACTGCATCTGCACCACACAGCGTTGGCGAAAATACCGATGACCAGGGACCATATCCATGAACTTGAGACACATGCTGCATAGGTAATGCTGAAAACATGCCCAACATGACTCGGTCACTGCACATTGCGTGTGTGTCCAGACACATCACACACTGCCCAGACCCGGCAAGTGGAAATCAGGATTTGACACATAGGCATTGCCCGCCCCAACAAGACCCTACACGAGGCAAATTGTTGAGACACAGGTGGCACCAACATCTCATAGTCTGGGTGATACACACAGGGGCAGGCAAAAAGCAAGATTGGACGCCAAACAGCCAAGGTGCGCCTGTACAAATAATGAGGTACCAGTGCCCATCCTCAGATGAGTATAACAAGACACACAGGCACTGGCAACTGTGAGTATGAAGAAGGACAATCAGGTCAGGCTGCACAGTGGACACCTGTACAAAATAGCACGTCTATATACATGGTGACAGGGGACAATGGCACAGAGCACAACCTACGCTGTAGACACTGAGATTGGCCACGTTTATGATGACACATACACCACTGAGGAAAAGGTGCCCCAGGGGACAGTAGTGGGCACGCAACTACATGCTACTGAATGGTAATGACTGCAACACACGTCACCATCCCTGCACTATGTGTATCGCACACTCATGCACATCATGTCACAGGCCACTACATAGGACATGCGCGCTGTAAGGCATGACACATGAGAGACCAACTCCCATGTCTGGAGTCAGCATCAGTGCCAACTGACATGGAACCCACATGCAGTGAACTTGACAGAGCACAGGCAAGGTCCCACAACCTGTTACACACCACCCCCACACATGATGCTACAGTCATTGTTCTCGTGGACAAAGCGCCACCCTACATTACCTTGTGAAGGAGTGACTACACACAGACCAGGGAGCACATTGCAAGGAGGGGAAGGGTGGCAGGGGCACAGCGCTATACTGGGGCAAACAGGATCTGCACAGCACCCTTAAACCCTGCCAGTGAATTCATGCTACTGTGCCCTTACAAATGCCGGTGACACACAACAAACACACATGTACCTACCCCCTTCCGGCTGCTGCATCGCCTGTAAGCGCCTCTCCAGGTCTGGAAAGACCACCGGCAGCACACGCCTGTGGAGGTGGCTCAGACGGCGGCGGCCGCGGTTCTTGTGGCTCTCAGGTGAGTCCCCCAGCAGGAGCCGTGCAATCCTCCGCGTCCAGCACCGGATATCCTGCCAGCGTTTCCTCACCTGGGGCAGGCTCCGCCTCCGACCATCCACACCCCTCACGGCACTGACGGCGGTCAGCCAGATCTGCTCCTTGGCAGTGGCGCCTACCTGTGAGGAGGAACAAGTGACACCACATCAATACACCAGCCACATGTCACAGAGAGACATATGGGTACAAATTAGCTGGTTACAACAAGGCATGTCATGCAGCCAACGCATTGCACCTTTGTCATAGGGACATCATCCCCTGGTGAGGGAAAAAGCAGTACGTGCCACAGTGGGTACACAGGTGGAATGATGGCAATGTCACAATCAATGATCAAGGCTCACACTGTGCATCACACCCACCCCTCCTGTCTCAGGGCACTGCTGGGAGTGATAGGCCCCCACCCCTCCTGTCTCAGGGCACTGCTGTGAGTGATAGGCCCCCACCCCTCCTGTCTCAGGGCACTGCTGTGAGTGATAGGCCCCCACCCCTCCTGTCTCAGGGCACTGCTGGGAGTGATAGGCCCCCACCCCTCCTGTCTCAGGGCACTGCTGTGAGTGATAGGCCCCCACCCCTCCTGTCTCAGGGCACTGCTGGGAGTGATAGGCCCCCACCCCTCCTGTCTCAGGGCACTGCTGTGAGTGATAGGCCCCCACCCCTCCTGTCTCAGGGCACTGCTGTGAGTGATAGGCCCCCACCCCTCCTGTCTCAGGGCACTGCTGGGAGTGATAGGCCCCCACCCCTCCTGTCTCAGGGCACTGCTGTGAGTGATAGGCCCCCACCCCTCCTGTCTCAGGGCACTGCTGGGAGTGATAGGCCCCCACCCCTCCTGTCTCAGGGCACTGCTGTGAGTGATAGGCCCCCACCCCTCCTGTCTCAGGGCACTGCTGTGAGTGATAGGCCCCCACCCCTCCTGTCTCAGGGCACTGCTGGGAGTGATAGGCCCCCACCCCTCCTGTCTCAGGGCACTGCTGGGAGTGATAGGCCCCCACCCCTCCTGTCTCAGGGCACTGCTGGGAGACATCAGGCACCCCCCCTGGGACCCCCCCGACAGTACATGGCATGTGTGTTACACCTGGACGCAATGGCAGAAGTCACAGTCACAACATAGGGACAGTCTGTGGCAGTGGCCTATGCACTCACCTGATACCCTGGTCGCCCATACAGCATGGAGTACTGTGGGAGGATCACATCCAGCAGAGCCATGTTCTCCTCCAGGGTGAATGGCTGTGTCCTCTCCACAGCCCTTGACATGGTTCCAGGGAATCAGTCGCAGCAGCTGGGTCGACGAATGCAAAGATGTGCAGGCAAGTGCTCCCTCATGGGACCTGGCTGCCTTATATGTGCCCTTCTGCCCAGTCTCATGCACAGGAGTACAGAGTGATTGGTCACTCACATTTGCATCCTATGTTTCCACCAATCACTTCAAACCTAGCAGTCTGTGGGTTCTCTATCGGTTTCATTCTCCTGCATGATGTCAGCCCCACAAACACATTGCAACAAAGTAGAAGAATTCCAACTGACTTCTGCTGTGCACCTTCCAGAACAATTTCGAATTTTGAACTTGGTCTCCATGACAACCAGCATGCATGTAGGCCTTAATACTTGTCCCCTATGTAATTTGGAGCATCACACACAGGTACGATGCGTTTCGGGGCCCTAGGGCACCCCAAATGCATGGCAACGGCCCGTACATGCATGCCTACGCTCTCCATCACTATGGGTCTGCACGCGTATGCGTACCCGTAGTGTTACGGACCGTACACACGCATGTACGCTCTCTATCACTATGGGTCTGCACGCGTATGCGTACCCGTAGTGTTACGGACCGTACACACGCATGTACGCTCTCTATCACTATGGGTCTGCACGCGTATGCGTACCCGTAGTGTTACGGACCGTACACACGCATGTACGCTCTCTATCACTATGGGTCTGCACGCGTATGCGTACCCGTAGTGTTACGGACCGTACACACGCATGTACGCTCTCTATCACTATGGGTCTGCACGCGTATGCGTACCCGTAGTGTTACGGACCGTACACACGCATGTACGCTCTCTATCACTATGGGTCTGCACGCGTATGCGTACCCGTAGTGTTACGGACCGTACACACGCATGTACGCTCTCTATCACTATGGGTCTGCACGCGTATGCGTACTCCTAGTGATATTGAGCGTACATGCGAGTGTACGGTCCGTACCACTACGGGTACGCATACGCGTGCAGACCCATAGTGATAGTGAGCGTACATGCGTGTGTACGGTCCGTACCACTACGGGTACGCATACGCGTGCAGACCCATAGTGATAGTGAGCGTAGATGCGAGTGTACGGTCCGTACCACTACGGGTACGCATACGCGTGCAGACCCATAGTGATAGTGAGCGTAGATGCGAGTGTACGGTCCGTACCACTACGGGTACGCATACGCGTGCAGACCCATAGTGATAGTGAGCGTAGATGCGAGTGTACGGTCCGTACCACTACGGGTACGCATACGCGTGCAGACCCATAGTGATAGGGCCGTACACACGCATCTACGCTCACTATCACTATGGGTCTGCACGCGTATGCGTACTCGTAGTGCTACGGACCGTACAAATGCCTGTACGCTCGCCATCACGATGGGTACACATACGGCAGCACTCCCACAGTGATTTGGGAACATGCACAGGCCCTCTCAGCAGCAGTACGGCGGTTTTTACACATCACTGTGGTGATAGGCGACACACATGTAGGAATAGGGCGGACATACTTGTCCATGGATGGACATACTTGTCCAGGAATGGACATCAAGGCATCGTCTGTGCATTACTACATGTGTGGGGCACAGGTGTCACAGGCTGTGATGTGGAACATGCCTCCTGAGTGGAGAAGGCACCAGATGTATGATGAGATGTGTACATGTGTACTGTGTGAGGGTGCAATGTGTGCCAGGCATGCCCTTGACTCCTTTGACATGTGTGCATGTGGGACTGCGCACTTGGGGTGAGCGTCACTGGCATGGCACGGACACCAACACACGGAAGTGTCCCATGATGCCCGGTACAGGGGTCATGACACATGACTTGTCACTACCCACAGTGCACAATGTGACTATGTCATATATGTGTCCTGGATTTACATCAGGTTGATGTTGTAGCACCCTCAAAAGCTGCAGCCGTTGCAGCAACCAACATGTGGCTGTGTGTAGATTGTCATTGCACACTGTTCCCAACACCATGCCACATGTGTTATCGGATGTGAGGTGCACATGTATGCATGGGACACGGAGTAGCGTGACAAGGCCATGTCAGCAAACTCACAAGGAATGTGTGGTGAGTCATGACATGTGCACCTTCATGGCAAGGTGTGTGGGCTGGACTAGTGTAATGTCATGTGACCTGTGGCTCCAGTGTCCCGCTATCAGTCTCTGCAATCGGCATCACACTTCTGCTGATGTGTGGGTGTATGTCACTCCTGTCTTGCGTCGGGCAGTGCTCTTGCACTGGGACGCAGCTATTTCCATGGCGTGGCATGGGGAGGTTCTCAATCACCGTGTGTAGCTGGGTCTTGGAAGGAGTGTCACCTTGCATCCATACGTGTCCTGGGCATGTAGCACATGCCTGACTCCCTATGTGGCATGTGTGTATTGCCAGATTTACATGTGCTCAGTAGACATGAGTTGTTCTCGTAGTGCACTCACTCTTCCTTGTCACTTCCAAATTACTGCAGAGCGCCTCCTGTTGCCCGAAGAATTCCAGACTTGGCTACCATGCAGGAGAATGACAGGATCCGGCTCTACCGCTTCACCCAACCGTTGATTCTGGAGCTGACGGCGAGACTGGCACCACACCTGCAACCGCAGCACAGGTATCCTACGGCACTGACACCCCAGCTGAAGGTAATGGCTGCCCTACATTTTCTGGCCACGGGTACCTTCCAAAATACCATAGCTCATGTTGGTGGCATGTCCCAGAGCATGTTCAGCGGTGTGCTGCATGATTTCTTGGAGGCCATGTTGATTCACCTGGATGACTTCATCAAGTTCCCAACCCCTGAACAGATGACTGAGGTCAAGCGTGGATTCTATGCCCTGGGAGGGATGCCCCATGTCATTGGGGTCCATAGATGGGACACATGTAGGTTTGGTACCACCACACGCACGGGAGGTGGCGTACCGCAATCGGAAGCACTACCACTCCATCAATGCCCTTGTGGTGTGTCTGTCCAATATGGTGATTTCACATGTCTGTGCTTGTTTCCCAGGATCAGCACACGATGCCTACATCATGAGGCGTAGCGGGATGCCTGATATAATGATGCAGCTGCGCAACGAACGGGCATGTGTTGTTGGTGGGTACAGTCTGTCTGTCCTGTATTCTGTATAGCCGACCAGCACGACCGCTACACCAGTTCTAACGATGTCCATGTGCTTCCCATGTAGGGGACGCTGGCTATCCCAACATGCCTTGGCTGCTGACACCTCTCCGCAACCCCATCACGCCGGCCCAGCTCCGCTATAACACCGCCCATGGCCGGACAAGGCGAGTGATAGAGAGGACGTTTGGCATGCTGAAGAGCCGATTCCGGTGCCTCCACAAGACCGGCGGTGCACTCCCTTATGCCCCGGCGAAGGTCTGCAAGATCTTCATGGTCTGCTGCATGCTGCACAACATGGCAGTTGAAAGAGCTGTGCCACTCATCCTGAATCAACATGACGAGGACCATCCACCCGTGGAGGACGAAGGGCTTGGCAATGGGGCTAGTGATGTGGAGGATGTGGAGCCGCAAGAGGACATCCGGACTCGGCTCATACGCGACTTCTTTGCTTAGTGGTGAGTACCAGGGTCTGAGTGTGCACGCATTGGTCCCCGTGTGGCATGCGTTGTGATGTGTGTCTCCACCTGCATGTATGGCACGTGGGTCAGAGGTGTGTGTGGGTGTGTCACTGGAGTGATGGTGGCAGTGATGGTAGTATTTCCCCAGTCATAATTGTGACCTAGCATGTTGTCATCCATACATGTGTCGAGTAACTGCACATGCAAGTGGCTGTGCTTTTTGTGGCTGACTTCTTGTGTGTCTCTCTTCCCCAGGTACCTGCGCATGCCGTTTGCTGGTTGCATTGTTGTGGCACTGCTATTCCTCATGGATATGACATCGTGGGCTGACTCAGCGTTACAGGCACGGACACGTTTGGAAGTCTCCATGGGGTAAGGGATGCATCTGGGGTGTATTGGGTGTGGCAGTTGTTCACGATGTGTGCACACTGGCCCGGTCGGGGTTTGGTTCCTCTGCAGACATGTGGCATCCCCATGGGACACGACATGCAGCTGGGTACACCTGAATAGATGGGCTGCCTGGTTGTCAGTCATCAGTGATAGGATAGTGGATTGTGATGATGGCATCAATGTGTGTGACACTGCCCTCGGACATATACGGTTAACATTGTCTTGACATGGCGTGGGACTTCCACATCAGCGGATGTATGGTGTATGGCAGGCTCTCCGTGAGCAGCTGTGGGTGTTTAGCTGTTAGCCGACGCTTGTGTGCCAGTTCCCTGGCTATCACGCATTTGTGCTGCAGAAGGGGGGTGCCAGTGTTGGAGCCACATGTTACTCCACATGATGTGTTCATGTGTACTTCAAGTTGCCTCTGCAATCCCAAAAACATGACTAATAAAGGTGTCCCTATGCCTCCAAGGTGCCTCTTCTCAGTCAATGCTGGTGTGTTGGCACGGTGCATCCTGCATGTCTGGCATGGTATTCCCTGATTGTGGCTATGTGTCAATGTTTCGAGTGGCAAGATGCAAGCTGTGTGTGTGTGCTGAGACTGTGTATTGGGCATGATGTCCATGACTGTGTGGGTATTGTGACATGTGCCATCCCCATGCATCCAACGTTGTCCATGACCCCATTCTCTGCATCCACCGGACTCAAGCTTGCAGGACATGGTTCTGCCACCTGTCTACACATACCTGGGTGCCCCCCAGGTCACGGGCCAGGATCCCTGACCTCTGCGCATGACTGTTGCTGTACTCAATGTGTCTGTCAGCACGGTTGTTCGGCCACCCCCTCAGCTGGTTCTGACCATCACGGGTGTGTATGGTGCTCCATGTCTGTCTTGCCTAATAAACTGTGACCCATGTGTCCTGTGCCAGACTCAGGCCCCAGGGTGTGGATGGTTGAAGTGAACAGATGACTCAGGCATGTTTAGACTGTACAAGACACATGTTAGGTAATAATGCTACCAGCAGGCATCTACTCTTAATAGTGTGATTTATTATTGGGGGGGGGGGGACAAAGTGAGGGGCTTTCCGGGATTAGGGAATCCAAAGTTCAGTAGGGGAGTTGGTGTCCTTGCCATTGGAAATCCTCAGAGTCCATGCCACAGTCTTTGTCAACATTGGTCAGCCAGTGACCAGCAGGGCCATGTGGCAGAGAATGTCTCTTGATGCTGTGATGCTGTTGCTCCAGTGGGCCAGGTGCCAGGCCAGGTGTCCTGGGAGATGGTGATGTAGCAGCCACCCTCACGGTCCTTTCCGTGGACGACCCGGCTTCCTGCGGGGAACCTCAGCAGCACGCCGTGACGACGTCTGGGATGCTCCGTCGGATGTTTCCTCCTCCTCCTCATGATCCCTCCCTGTGGGTGGTGATGTTCTCCGCCTTCTGGCACAGGGAGGGTCGGCCATGGTGTCGGCCATCCGACGGAGTTCAGCGTGAATCCCCTGGGACGCCGTCACTTGCTCAGCCTGTCTGTCCTCCATCCTCCGTTGGTGTAGCTGTAGACAGGCTATTAGCTCCGCATGTTGCTGGGCCTGCTGGACCTTGATCCCCTCGAGGACGGACACAACCTGGGCCATGCCCGTGGTGTCCTGCCGGTATGAGTCCAGGATGTTACGGACATGGGAAAATACCGGATCCCCAGCCAACTGGTCAGGCTCGCGCCTCCGCCGTCCTCCACTCCCACCACCCCTGCCCACTTGCGTCTGGCCTGCACTTGTGGGAACATCGGGTCTCCGGGACCCCTGAGGGGTGGCATTGGCGTTGTCGCCTGCCTCCTCCTGGGTGCCCGGGACACCGTGTCCCTCCTGGCGAGCCTGGCTGCATTGTGGTGTTGGGGCAGGGATCCTGGGTGTCTCCTGGGATGTGGCAGGAGTGGGGGTGGTGGTTGGCACGGTTGTACCTGACGCAGGTGCTGCAGGTGGTTGGACACCAGAGGGGCCAGGTCGGTCGGGGTCGTCCGCAGAGTGGTGAGAGTGGTCGCTGCCGGTGGGATCGGTCTCCTGCAGATCCGGGTCCTGTGAGTGTTCCCCCCCAGTGTTGGGGGGTGCAGCACGACGTTGACCTGTGTGTGAGAGAGAAAATGTTAATTTTGATCCATGCAACATCCATGTTTCATCCGTTACAAAGTTGGCACATTTCCTCTTGGAATTAGGATCTGTCTTGCATTCCACTCACAGTGCACTTGTGCATGGGTGTGTCCCTTGGGCACCAATTTGGCCCCTTTAACTATGTGTGGCACAGTCTTACTTGCTGCGTCAAGTGTGACTGCAGTCAGCAGTGGAGTGTGCATGTGTGGCGAGCCATGCATTTGCGCCTTCCTTGTAGCACTGTACATGTGCACATGGAGTGGATCCACACACTTATATGATGCAGGTGGCTGTCCTTGTGCTCGTGTACAGGTTGTGACATGGCCCTGCGTTTTGCCATGATGAAGAGGGGGGGTTCTGGCACTGGCCACCCTTGTCTACATGCACGCAGTCCACCTGCTGACGAGCAGACATTCCCACACACCAAAGGACTGATTTGCTCTCCCTGTGTCTCCCTCCTTCTCTGTCCCCCTCTCCCTCCCTCTCTGTCCCCCTATCCCTCCCTCTGTGTGTCAGCCTCCTCCCTCTGTCCATCTTCCTGTGTCTCCCTCCCTCTCTGTCCCCCTCTCCCTCCCTCTCTGTCCCCCTCTCCCTCCCTCTGTGTGTCAGCCTCCTCCCTCTGTCCGTCTCCCTCCCTCTCAGTCCCCCTCTCCCTCCCTCTGTGTCCCCCTCTCCCTCCCTCCGTGTGTCACCCTCTGTCACCTTGGCCCAGATTCCTGGGCACACACTGTTAGCAGATCTTTGAGTGGCCCTTGGCCTGTTGATGTGAGTTTGTTTCTGATCTCCAGGCACCCATTTTGTCTGCTGTGTGTCTGTGCGCTGCTGCTGTGGTGATGTGTGCTGCCACTCTTTCACAATGTTGGCTGTTCATTAGCTGCTGTCATGTGCAAAACAGTGCCTTCACCCCCATGTGTTGATGCAAGGCGTCCGCCATTTGCTGGCAAGTCATTCCTGTGTTGGGACACAGTGTTTGTCTAGCTGTGACCTAGGCCATATGGGCAGAGGGCATTGTTGTCTGCTTTGGAGTCGCACTATGTGATTCTTGGTGCCCAGCCTCCCGCCATCCGGGTTACCGTGTCATGTGTTGTTGTCTTCTGTGGCCTGTGACTTGACATTGTCCAGCTGGGTGCATGGGGCATGGTGGCAGCAGTGGCATGTGCCTGCTCATGGAGTGTGGTTGAGTCATGCGATGGCTTGTGGTGGTTGCGTGCCTGTTATTAATTTTGGTTGTGGTTGCAGTTCCCCCCATGTGAGGTGCGTTGTTTGTGTACTCACCCGGGTCTCGGAGTCCTTCTACTCCTTCAACTGCCTCCACCGGCAGTATGGCCATCACCCTCTCCTCCCAGGGATGGTACTGTACGGCTCTGCGGGAGGGCCCTCCTCCGGTGGCGTTGGCCTGGTCGTGTTCCTCCTGCCTCTTGGCTCTGACCCTCCTCCGCAGATCGTACCACCTGTTCTGGCAATCCTGCTTGGTCCTCCTGGTGTCCGCAACAGCATTCACAGCATCGACGATGGTCTGCCACATGGCTGTTTTGGCTGCCTGGCTGGTGCTTCTGACCAATGTTCCAAAGATCTGTGGCTCGACTCTGAGGATTTGATCAACAAGGACCTCCAACTCTCGGTGACTGAACTTTGGATTCTTGGTAGTGGGCATGGTGAGGGATGTGGGTGGGGATGGTGTGGGTGTGGGGGGTGTGTGGATGTTGGGGGGGGTGTGGATGGTTGTGTGTGTGTGTGAATGTGATGAGAGGGTGTTTGTGAGGGTGGTCGTGTGAAGGTGTGCAAGTGTAAGATGTGGTGTTGCTTGTAGTCTGGTTCTGTGGTGTCTGGCAGCAGTGAGTCTGTTGCAAAGGCTCATGGTTTGTGTGTGTGGGCCCTTTTCATTGGTCCATGGGTGGGTGTGGCAGTGTTTGAATTTTGGGTGGGTGTGTTATAAGGAGTGGTGGTGTATTGGGCCTCTGTTTGTTTTTGACAGTTGCAGGTCAGTGATTGTGTTATTTTAGTGGTTGTTGGCCATGTTTAGTGGCTGTGTGCCTTTCGAATGGTGTATTCTTGTGTTGTTTTGTTTTGTCCTTGTTGTGTACGTGCGTTTTGAGCGTGTGTACGGTGTGTACATGGGCCATTTGGTTGTACGATTATGTCCTTGTGTGTGGCTTTGTACGACTCGTATATGCGGTTGTGATGTTGGGGCATGGGGTGCGCTCCGTACTTAGGAGGTTGTGTTGGGGGTGCGCCAGGAACGTACTGGGGTGTAGGTACACGGGGGTATGACACGTACTGGGGTGGGGGTGGGGCTCGAACGTACTGGGGTGTACATAGACGGTGGTACGACACGTACAGGGGTGGGGGGGTGTACATTGACGGTGGTGCGACACGTACTGGGGTGGGGGTGTGGCTCGAACGTACTGGGGTGTAGGTACACGGGGGTACGACACGTACTGGGGTGGGGGTGCGACTGGAACGTACTGGGGTGTACATAGACGGTGGTACGACACGTACAGGGGTGGGGGGGTGTACATTGACGGTGGTACGACACGTACTGGGGTGGGGGGGTGTACATTGACGGTGGTACGACACGTACTGGGGTGGGGGTGTGGCTCGAACGTACTGGGGTGTAGGTACACGGGGGGTACGACACGTACTGGGGTGGGGGTGCGACTGGAACGTACTGGGGTGTACATAGACGGTGGTACGACACGTACAGGGGTGGGGGGGTGTACATTGACGGTGGTACGACACGTACAGGGGTGGGGGGGTGTACATTGACGGTGGTACGACACGTACTGGGGTGGGGGTGCGACTGGAACGTACTGGGGTGTACATAGACGGTGGTACGACACGTACAGGGGTGGGGGGGTGTACATTGACGGTGGTACGACACGTACTGGGGTGGGGGTACGACTGGAACGTACTGGGGTGTGGGTAGACGGGGCTATGACACGTACTGGGGTGGGGGTGTGGCTCGAACGTACTGGGGTGTAGGTACACGGGGGGTACGACACGTACTGGGGTGGGGGTGCGACTGGAACGTACTGGGGTGTACATAGACGGTGGTACGACACGTACAGGGGTGGGGGGGTGTACATTGACGGTGGTACGACACGTACTGGGGTGGGGGTGTGGCTCGAACGTACTGGGGTGTAGGTACACGGGGGGTACGACACGTACTGGGGTGGGGGTGCGACTGGAACGTACTGGGGTGTACATAGACGGTGGTACGACACGTACAGGGGTGGGGGGGTGTACATTGACGGTGGTACGACACGTACTGGGGTGGGGGGGTGTACATTGACGGTGGTACGACACGTACTGGGGTGGGGGTGTGGCTCGAACGTACTGGGGTGTAGGTACATGGGGGGTACGACACGTACTGGGGTGGGGGTGCGACTGGAACGTACTGGGGTGTACATAGACGGTGGTACGACACGTACAGGGGTGGGGGGGTGTACATTGACGGTGGTACGACACGTACAGGGGTGGGGGGGTGTACATTGACGGTGGTACGACACGTACTGGGGTGGGGGTGCGACTGGAACATACTGGGGTGTACATAGACGGTGGTACGACACGTACAGGGGTGGGGGGGTGTACATTGACGGTGGTACGACACGTACTGGGGTGGGGGTACGACTGGAACGTACTGGGGTGTGGGTAGACGGGGCTATGACACGTACTGGGGTGGGGGTGTGGCTCGAACGTACTGGGGTGTAGGTACACGGGGGGTACGACACGTACTGGGGTGGGGGTGCGACTGGAACGTACTGGGGTGTACATAGACGGTGGTACGACACGTACAGGGGTGGGGGGGTGTACATTGACGGTGGTACGACACGTACTGGGGTGGGGGTGTGGCTCGAACGTACTGGGGTGTAGGTACACGGGGGGTACGACACGTACTGGGGTGGGGGTGCGACTGGAACGTACTGGGGTGTACATAGACGGTGGTACGACACGCACAGGGGTGGGGGGTGTACATTGACGGTGGTACGACATGTACTGGGGTGGGGGGTGTACATTGACGGTGGTACGACACGTACTGGGGTGGGGGTGTGGCTCGAACGTACTGGGGTGTAGGTACACGGGGGTACGACACGTACTGGGGTGGGGGTGCGACTGGAACGTACTGGGGTGTACATAGACGGTGGTACGACACGTACAGGGGTGGGGGGGTGTACATTGACGGTGGTACGACACGTACAGGGGTGGGGGGGTGTACATTGACGGTGGTACGACACGTACTGGGGTGGGGGTGCGACTGGAACGTACTGGGGTGTACATAGACGGTGGTACGACACGTACAGGGGTGGGGGGGTGTACATTGACGGTGGTACGACACGTACTGGGGTGGGGGTACGACTGGAACGTACTGGGGTGTGGGTAGACGGGGCTATGACACGTACTGGGGTGGGGGTGTGGCTCGAACGTACTGGGGTGTAGGTACACGGGGGGTACGACACGTACTGGGGTGGGGGTGCGACTGGAACGTACTGGGGTGTACATAGACGGTGGTACGACACGTACAGGGGTGGGGGGGTGTACATTGACGGTGGTACGACACGTACTGGGGTGGGGGTACGACTGGAACGTACTGGGGTGTACCTAGACGGGTGGGGTATACATATACGGGGGGTACGTGTCGGACGTACGGGGGCTGGGGGGAGTGTTGGGCGCGTATGCGGGCACATGTCTCCATGGTTGCTATGGGTGTTCGGTGCGGACGGTGTTTTTTCCATACGGTTGTACGCTCGGACGCACGGGATGGATCGTGATTCCTCGGTCGGACTTGGATTTTTACGTTTGTAAGGTAAATCGTCCGAGGACGTGTCGGACACATTTTCCGACCCGAGGACGTGTGGGGAATGATTCCCAGTGCGGTTCGTATGGACTTTTTACCATGCGAATCGTGATTGCCAGTTCGTACGGCACTTGTACGATTCGTACGGTAATAAGACCCGATACGAGTCGCACGGGGGAATTTTTTACCGGATCGTGATCGGCACCTTAGTGTACGTGTGCTATACAAGAATTTGTAACATAACATAACACATGTCCTGACCGCGATCTAGAGATTATAGCTCTTGCCCTGAACTGCCTTTGCCATATGTTGCTTGCCTCATCATAATTTCCCACCAATGCAAAAACTAAAAAAGTTGTGGTTGTTCCTCTGATCAAATGACCTTCAGAAGTCTTAAACCCTTTTGCATTTTCTCACATCTCTTTGCTACCTTTTCTCAAATGACCCACAATATTCTTCTAGGAAAGGAAAAATGAAGAAGTATAATGTGAGACATGTTCTCTAGATCGGGGTAACAGGCGATTAATTGGCAGCATCTGTGGATGATACTGTTGTTTACAACTGCTGTTTCAGAAATGACTATAGTATGCCATGTTAATCAAACCCAATTAGCACCTTATCCAGTCAGCTTAGCCTTATCTTTAAAAATGGACTGATTTGGAGCAGATGATTATGGAATGAAACACCAAGAAATGTGTTCCCTTACTAATAGTCCCCCACTACCTAACAAATATATCTCTATGTGTGCAAAGTGATAAGGGACAGTAGACCACCCTGCAAAGACTTAAGTGCTGTGAGGCCCAAAGAAGGAGCTAGATTCAGGGAGGATAGATGGAGAAACCACTGTTAACTGACGGGTCTATGGCAGGGCCACTTAATAAGATGATTTTGTTTCTTACTGTGGATAGTCGGGGCTCTTTGCTTGGGCTGGCTTGTCTGCTTCTGCATAACCAAAAAGGGTGCTGCACCCTTATGGTTGGTGTGCAGAGTCAGTCTGACTGTGCTTGCAAAGCCAGCTGGCTCTTTTTTAAGTGCAGAATGACAATGGACCAGCCTGGGCATGCAAAGTATGATGTGCACCTACTTCCACAACAAATAATTCTAAACCTCAGGTAGTGATAGTGAGGTCAGGGGAAATGGCAGCTTTTCAGAAGCACTGTTAAAATTGGCCTGCTTTGGAAGGTGAAAATAAGAAAGGGGGTGAACTGAAGATGGGGGCTGAGAGAAAAAAGGCTTCTGAGAAGCGAGGGGACATTCTATAGAGTACTTCGATGCACATAGAGTGATCTGCCAAACACTGAGCGTATGCAAGTAGGTAGCAAGTAGGTTGAGGGAGGCAGATCTTGCATTGGAGGTTGAAAGACCAAAAGCGTTTGGTTAGATACCTGGGGAGGGACTGGAGTGAATTGTGGATGATGGCAATGGTATTGCATTCAGTTATCTTTTCAACCAAGATCCAAAGGATTTTCCTGAGAGCAGGCACAATTTGTTTATTACTACTTAAGCTAAATATGAGTTGAGCAGCATGGTTAGAGTCCCTGTGCAATTTGGCAAGTGTCTTCTCAGTTATAAGGGACATGTGACTTAAGTGTTTTATCACTGTAAGTTTCTGGTATTACTTTAGTGTTTTTTGCAAGTCAAGCAACACCGCCCCCAACTTACTTCTTCCATGTTGCTACTTTTTCTTTCCATAGCACTGTAAACAGCAACAAGTCTAATATATTTAGCCCTTTTTGTTTTGTTGTTTTAATGCAGCTCTTTAGTGACCTACTCCCCGTATAGTGTTGTCAGTCTTCTTTCCCCTGGCCACAAACTGTTATCCCTTTTAGCCATCTGTTCTGTATATCTTTAAGTTAGTTCAAGTCTTTGCATCTCTTAAAAATGGAGTTTGAGAGTAATTGCTGTGTTTATGCACTTGGGTGCCGATTACGATCCGGTAAAAACCGGGTACGAACCGTCGGTCGGAGAGTTTTCTCCGTCCGACTCGTACCCGGTCGGAAAACTTTACAAACATGGAATTACGATTCGCACGGAAACACCATTTCCGTACGAATCGTAAAAAACACCGACCGACGAAAATATACGTACAAATGGGATCCGTGGAAAGAGCCGACGTGACGTCGGGACGCTTTCAGGCAGCGTTTCACGACCCAGGAATTACGATTCGAACCGACAGCAGTCCGGACGGCAATATTTTTACGGCACCCAAAAAGTGCCGGAAAAGCGAAGTACGGCGCGAAACGACCAGAGTAGGTGGCCCGGTAAGCGCCGTACCCCCCCCAGCCCCCGCATGTACGCGCCGTACCCCCCCCAGCCCCCGCATGTACGCGCCGTACCCCCCGTGTATGTACACCCGAGTACGTGTCGAACCCCCCCGCGTATGTACACCCGAGTACGTGTCGAACTGTACGTGTCGAACCCCCCCGTGTATGTACACCCGAGTACGTGTCGAACCCCCCCGTGTATGTACACCCGAGTACGTTTCGAACTGTACGTGTCGAACCCCCCCGTGTATGTACACCCGAGTACGTGTCGAACCCCCCGCGTATGTACACCGAGTACGTGTCGAACTGTACGTGTCGAACCCCCCCGTGTATGTACACCCGAGTACGTGTCGAACTGTACGTGTCGAATCCCCCGTGTATGTACACCCATGTACGTTTGAGTCGTACCCCCACCCGTGTATGTACGGTGCGTACCCCCAGCGCTACGCGCATACATGCGGGGGCTGGGGGGGGTACGGCGCGTACATGCGGGTGCTGGGGGGGGTACGGCGCGTGCATGCGGGGGCTGGGGGGGGTACGGCGCGTACATGCGGGGGCTGGGGGTGGTACAGCGCGTACATGCGGGGGCTGGGGGGGGTACGGCGCGTACATGCGGGGGCTGGGGGGGTACGGCGCGTACATGCGGGGGCTGGGGGGGGTACGGCGCGTACATGCGGGGGCTGGGGGGGGGGTACGGCGCGTACCGGGCATCTGTTTGGACGTCTCCATGGTTGCTATTGGAGTTCGGTGCGGACGGTCTTTTAACCATAAGGTTGTACATTCGGACGCCCGGGACGGATCGTGATTCCCCGGTCGGACTTCGCTTTTCACGTTTGTACGGTAAATCGTCCGAGGACGTGTCGGACACTTTTTGCGACCCGAGGACGTGTGGGGAATATTTCCCAATGCGACTCGTATGGGCTTTTTACCATGCGAATCGTGATTGCCAGTTTGTACGGCACTTGTACGATTCGTACGGTAAAAAGACCGGATACGAGTCGTACGGGAATTATTTTTACCGGATCGTAATTGGCACCTCGGTGTGCGGATGTGTTCTAGCCTTTGGTGATTTTGCATGCCAATATCTCAGCCACCCTTACCTATGTATGACATTTGTGCTTTCTCCTCTTCTTATCTTTTGGAACCTATACTTTTTGTTGCTTGCTGCAGCCCTTCAAGTAACTCACCCATTCTAGCCTTTATCTGTTTGTGTTGATCCCCCATGCCTGCTGAAAACCAAATGCCTTATCTTGAACTTTACTAGCGTAAAGGGAGGGCTGAGGAGTCACTTGAAGGCCCACTTTACAGTTCTCGGACAATCTGAGTTGGATGGTTATTAATGCCCTAGTCTGAAAACAATTAGTGAACATTGTTGTAATCATATCAGTTTAGGAAGGATCTAGGTCTAGCTTTTTAAGCCAATTTGACTAATGTAATATATCATTTACTATAGACCTATCTCTCTTCTTCCTGCTTTCTCAAATGTGCTGGAAAAACATGTAAATTCACTCATCTCTGGTAACCTAGTAGGTAACAATCTGCTGAATCCTAGTCAATCAGGTTTTAGAGCAGGCTGCAGTACTGAAACAGCCCTGCTAGAGGTAACGGATTACATTAAAGACAAGCTTGATTACAGGGCAAGGCCGCCTTGAATATGTTGGATCTTTCAGTGGCCTTCGATAACGTTCCCCACGAAAGACTATTGGATTGGAGGCCTGGCACTAAAGTGGCTGACTTCCTTCTTGGACAACAGAAGCCTAGAAGTATGGATCCCCCCGTTTGCATCCCCAATTCAGAACTTGAATTTGGATGTTCCTCAAGGCTCGGCGCTAAGCCCCAAATTATTCAATGCTTATCTTGCTCCTCTAGCCATTCTTGCTGAAACATTTGGAGACAAAATCATATTGTATGCTGACGTTACTCAGCTTCTCTTTACTTCTGAAAAGGGGGCAGAATTTGAGGAAGAAGTCATTAAAACCTGCTTAGCTATGGTGTTCAACTAGTTGTCCATTAACCAACTAAAATGCAATCCAGACAAATCGGAGATGGGCTTTTTTGTCATGACTTCATCAGAGATCTGGAGATCACGGGTGTTAGAAATGGGGGTCTCTAGTTGGCAAGGGCTTGCACCTTTGTCCAAATAGGGACCCTTCTTCCTAGTCAGGATAAGGGAGCCACACTCCTAAAATAAATCCCTGCTCACCCCCTTGGTAGCTTGGCACGAGCAGTCAGGCTTACCTCAGAGGCAGTGTGTAAAGCATTTGCACATAACCAACAGTAATACAGTGTAAGCACTACAAAAGGACACCACACCAGTTTAGAAAAATATCCAATATTTTTATATACTTAAGACAAGACCCAAATGGCAAAAATCCACAATACAGTACTTAAAAATCTTCAGTTGTCAAAATAACCTTGAAAAACAGTTCCTTGATGTCGATAGCTCCGTCCGGGGCTATCACGGCGTCGTGAGCAAACAAATCCAAACAGTTCTGGCTGACCGCGGCGTCGCGGGCCAGCTACGACATCGGGAAGATCCGCAAACAGTACCTGTCAGAAATGCAGGGCATCGATGACCTCTCGTTGAGCTTCCGAACACACGGCGTCGGTAGGCGTCGGTTCCGCAGGTCGGTGCAGGAGTTGTCGAGGCCCTCGAAGTCACACGCATTGCAGATCAAACTCCTCTTTGTTGAAGTCAGGAGCGCTGGCGTTGGCAGGCGTCGGGTGCTGCGCTGCAAGTGCAGCGGTGCGACGTGCGGTGCCCTTAGGTCACGGTGAGAGCAGCGGCTCGGTGGCGGCGTCCGATGGCGTCGTCGGTGAGACCAGGGTCGCGGTGCGGGATGAAGGCGGTGCTCGTCACGGTGCTGGCAGGTCATGGTGCAAGCAGCGGCGACGTCGTTGCTGAAGCGCTGTCGTCGGCTGACGAACTGGAGTCACTGGCACCGGCGTCGGTAGGCCAAGGCTGCGGTGTGGGATGAGGGCGGTGTGTCGTGTAACTTTACGAGCAGTGACCTCGAACCATGGTGCAAGCAGCGGCATCGAGTCCGGCGTGGAGCAGCGGTGTCGGGGATACCAAGGCGTCGTCATGAAGCGAGGCGGTGCGGAGTGCGGTGCCCACAAGTGGCGGTGCGAGCAGTGGCTCGGTGGCGGCGTCAGCAGGCGTCGGCGGTAAGACCAGGGTCGCGTTGCAGCATTGCGCCAGTGCCCTCTGCGGGGCCTTCAGGACATGGAGTCGGCAGCGGCGTCATAGACGGCGCCGAGCTTGAAGTCTTTGCTGTTCCTGAGACTTATTGAACAGGGGGCAAGCACTACCTCAAGCCCTTGGAGAAACTCCCAAAAGTAGGTTGCAGAAAGTTCAGTCCAGTCATTTCACTACCCAAGACAGAAGCAGCCACTGCAGGCCAACACAGCAAAGCACACAGCAAAGTGGCAGTTCCTCCTCACAGCTTCTCCAGCTCTTCTACTTGGCAGTCTTCTTGATCCAAGAGTACTTTTGAAGTCCTTTCTATCCCTGAGACTTCCAACAGGAGACAAGCTCTACTTCAAGCCCTTGGAGAAAACTATAACAGCAGGATGATGAAAGCACAGTCCGGTCCTTTCCCTACCCAAGACAGAAGCAACCACTGCAGGCCAACCCCACAACACGCAGCATAGGGGCAGTACTCCTCCTCCAGCTTTCCCGGTCCTTCTTCCTGGCAGGTTCCTTAGTTCAGAAGTAATGCAAAGTTCTGGGGTCTGGGCCCCAATATTTATACCATCAAATCCTTTGTCCTCTGAAGGCAGAGGGTCCTGTACCTAGTTCAAACCAGTTTTGGGTGCATTCTGCCAGTGTGCACCTTCTTCCTTTGTCAGTGTGGGCCAGGGTCATCAGACGCACCACAGGAGGTGGAGCCATCATTGTGGAAGGTAGGCACAGCCCTATTAAGACCTAGGTGCGACTCCTCCCACCCATCTATATGCTTATAAGTCTATTCAGCCCTGTGCTGACTCACCCTGTCTCCTGGAGTCTTCCCCAGCCCCTGTCACTCACATACCAGACATGCAATACACAAGCTAGCAGAGGCAGGCTGGATGATTAGGTAAGAAAATACATACTTTCTAAAAGTGGTATTTTCAAACAGAATGTTAAAACCAACTACACTAAAAGATGCATTTTATCATTCTGAGTTCAGGCATACTAAACTCGAATTCCTACCATGTTCCCTGGGTAAGTTAGGATTATAGGATGTTATAATCAAACTGCTCATTCTAGCCTATGGGGAACAGGTAGCCTTGCAATAGTGAAAAACGAAGAAGGCTGTAATTCACTATCAGGACATGCCACACACACACACCAGGGCATGTCCTACCTTTCACATACAATGCATCCTGCCCACAGGGGTACCTTGGGCCTACCTTATGGGTGACTAACATGTAGAAAAGGGAAGGTTTAGGGACTAGCAAGTGGGTGCACTTGCCAAGTCGACATGGCAGCCCCAGGCTGCACACAGGCTCTGCAATGGCAGGCCAGAGTTACACTTTACGGGCTGTTTGCATGGGTGGCACAATCCAGTGCTGCAGCCCACCAACAGCATTTGATTTATAGTCCCTGGCACTCACAGTGCATTTTACTAGGGACTGACACATAAATCAAATAGGCCAATCGTGGAAACACCAATCCGTAACACAGTTTACACAGAGAGCATATGCACTTTAGCACTGATTGGCAGTGGGAAAGTGCCCAGAGTCCTAAAACCAACACAAACAGGTCAGGAAAAAATAGGAAGAAAAAGCTAAAAGTTTAGGGATAACCCTGCAAAAAGGGCCATTTCCAACAACGGGCCCTCAGGATGTCCCTCCTCCAGCCACTCTTCAGAGCTCAGTAAAAAATTTGAAGATCAAAATTGGGAATGTGCTGTCCCTGAAACCCCAAATTCAGGCTCTGGTGGGCACCTGCTTTTTTTAAATTTTTATCTTTCAAAAACCTT
Organism: Triturus cristatus; assembly: GCF_964204655.1. Taxonomy (NCBI): domain Eukaryota; kingdom Metazoa; phylum Chordata; class Amphibia; order Caudata; family Salamandridae; genus Triturus; species Triturus cristatus. Next base: position 629,885,335 of record NC_140590.1, on the reverse strand, counting down.
TATTGACAAGACTGCATAGACAGGTTACATACTTGCACCGAATCAAAACACCAGATACATGTGTACGATTGAAGATGACGAGGTAGACCCATAGTACAGAACATCAGAAAGCAACAACATGGCAAATATTGCTTAGGCACGTCAGGACAGTGAACAATCGTTGATGGGAGGCACCCAGGCTGTGAGAGAAGGGACAGGCCCAACTGAAGGGAATGGGGACAGGGGGAAAGCCGATTACTGACCTACACCGGCAGCCGCCATGGCGGAGTGCATGCGGGGGGCGCGGGAGAGGTCGCCAGGCTTTGGAGGGGTACGAGCCAGGAGGTATGACACTAGGGGGCCCCATATGTCGATTGGGCGACATGTAGCTGGCATAAGGTCTCAGAATTCAGACAATAGGGTCTGGCAGCGCAATGCATACTCGAGCCATTGAGCGAACTTAGGCGCAGGTTTGCGATCCCAGCACATGGAAACTCTACGCCGCGCGAGGACTAGCAGCATGGCAATCAAATGGCGGGAAGTGTCTGGGCAGTATTTAACAAAGCCTAGGAGGTAGAGCGGGGGGTCAGGCCGAACTGGCGATGAGGTGATCTCTGAAATAGCAGCACAGACCTCACGCCAGTAAGCGGAAACCTTGGGGCATAGCCAGGCGAGGTGGGAGAAGTCTGCCGCAGGAGCAGAACAGCGCAGGCATCTATCACTGGGGATGAGTCCCAACTTGTGCAGCTGAATGGTAGTGCGGTAAAGCCTATGCAAATATTTAAAATGGATGAGGCGCAGGCGATAGTTTGGGGACAAGCGCTTAGTCTGGTTGCAACAATAGAGCCAATCAACTCGGGAGATATCAACCCCAAGTCAGTGGAGATGGAGGTAGCCGCCAGCGTGAGGGCGTGGAGTTTGGTCACCAACTTCCGAGGGGAGGAAGACGAATACAGGAAGTCAAGAGCAGTCATCGAGAGAGGGGGCTGGGGGAACGTGATATGTAGCTCCCTGCAGATCGCCCGAAGCTGATAAAAGAGTAAAGTATCCATGGGACCGGAATCTTCAGCGAGAGAGAAGAATGTGTTCCCCTGGTAGAGATCCGCTACTGTACTTAACCCCAGGCGGGTGGCCTGTTTAACCATACCAGAGGGCTGGAGAGGAGGGAAAGCCAGATGCCAAATGATCTGCATCGTATTCGCCGAAAGCATGGGCGCACCGGAAAAGCGGCAAAGTCCTTCCCAAGCCCAGCGTAAGGTCTCGACCGTGTTTTTTTCAGTGCATGGGAGTTTGGCCAGGGCAAACAGGGCAGTGGTGAGCGGCCACGGGGCAGCAAGATCCGCCTCCACCGCCACGTGCAGCTGGAAAAGAGTGGGGTGAAGCCAAAAATGCAAAAAACTGTCCTGAGCACACAGTGCGTAGAATTTAAAGTTAGGGGCGCCAAGGCCTCTGCATGACATCGGAAGGGTAAGAGTGTCATACGCGATCCTGGGCTGCTCGCCAGCCCAGATAAGAGAGATGATCAACGAGCAAACCCTGCGAAAACAATGGGCAGTAAGGGGAACAGGTACATTCAAGAATAAATATAAAAATTTCAGGAGCACTACCATCTTGGCAATTGCTATTCGACCGGCTAACGACAGGGGCAGCCGGCTCCATAGGGGAATCTTAGACTCGAGCCAGTCCCCCGCGCTACTGAAATGAGCCCTCCAAAGTTCGTCCACGTCCCTGCTGAAGGGCGTGGTGGTGTCAGTGAGAGTGAAGAGGACTAACTTGTTCCAGTCACCTGTATGCCTGAATAACCTCCAAACCGCATGATCTTGCACACCAGAGGACTGAGGTTTTCCTGGGGGTTGCAGACATATAAAGTGACGTCGTCCGCGTACATGGAGACCAAGAGGGCGTGGGCTGCGAATCCCATGCCCCTCCAGGTGTGATGTTGTCAGAGTCTAGCCGCCAGTGGTTCCATTGCGATGGCGAAGAGCATAGGTGAGAGCGGGCATCCCTGACGGGTACCTCGCCCGATGGGGATGGGATCTGATATTAGGCCATTGATCCGAAGATGGGCAGTAGGAAGGGTGTATAGGAGTAAGATTTTGCATATAAAAGCTGGACTGAAGCCGAGACGTGGAAGGAGAAAAAAAAGAAAGGGCCATTCTAGGGTGTCAAAGGCTTTGGTGGTGTCAAGCAGGGCAGCCACCACAGGGAGCGCTGGGTTAATTTGGTGGAGGACGGAGAAGATGGTCTGGAGATTGTGAGCAGTCGCGCGACCAGGAATGAAACCGGACTGAACCAGGCGGGCAATGTGTGGCATGAGAAGGAGAAGGAGCGAAGCAAGCAGTTTGGCAAAGATTTTGTTATCCGTGTTAATGAGGAACAGGGGGCGATTGGGATCTCGCAACTCGGGAGGTTTGTCCAGTTTGAGAAGAAGAGTCAGCATAGCCTCCCGTAGCGAAGGTGGGAATTGACCGCTCTCGAAAGACTCATTGTACATGGCGGCCAAGTGCGGCACCAAAAGTGGGGCGAAGGTCTTGTAGAAAGAAACGGACAAGCCGTCCAAACCAGGGGCCTTGGCACCAGGCATTCCATTAATGGCGGCAAGTATTTCTTCTTTAGAGAAGGGTTCGTCAAGGAATTACCGATGATAGTTTTCAAGCGATAGGAACTGGAGGGTATCAAAATACTGCTCAAGGACCTCGCGCTTGGGGGTGAATCCCGCCGTGTACAATTGCATATAAAAATCCGTGAATCACACCTTGATTTCTACAGGGAAGGAGGTCCGAGCTGGGCCACCATCTTGAAGAGCTGTAATATAGGATGCAGCGCGAGGCGGGCGAAGAAGGTTGGCCAGGGTTTTACCGGGTCGATCGCCCTCGCCGAAGCGGCGTGGCCAGGCCTCCCTGCCAAGGAACGAGAGCTCTCTATTGGCCTCCTTTGTGAATGCAGTGTGTTTCTCGCGGAGTTGAGCGAGTGTATCGGGGCTGGGGTCAAGAGTATGGGAGGAGTCCAAAGATTTAATTTCCAATTCCAGTTTATCGAGAGAGCTGCAAAGGGAGTGTAAGACTCCAGACTGTTTAGAGATACGTTCTCCTCGAATGACGACTTTGAAATCCTCCCAAAGTGTAGAGGAAGAGTCCACAGAACCCTTGTTAAGCTCAAAGTAGTTAGTGATCGCGGCCCGAATCTCGTCACAAAAGACAGAATCTCGCAGCGCGTTACAGGGGAGCCGCCAGGAGAAAGCACGCCGAGGGGACTGGGGATGACGGAGGCTAAGCTGAACCGGCGCGTGATCTGAAAGGGTGCGCTATGTGATCTACAGAGGTAAGCCAGGAGAAGACATCTGGAGATGTGATCCAGAGATCCAGACGGGACCAACAACTGCTAGTGCCAGTGACGCAAGTGCCCTTGCGAGCCTCAGGATGCATGTGACGGCAAGTGTTGTACAGAGAGTTCTCAGCGAGAATGGAGCTTAGGAGTGTCGCGGCACGCGGGTGAGAGGCATAGGGGCCAGAATGGTCCAAGACCGTGGAAAGTGTGACATTAAAGTCCCTCCCCAGAGGAGCGCTGCAGGGCCAAGGGACGAAATGTGATGCCATACCTGCGCAAAGAAGTCAGGGTCATCATTATTAGGGCTGTACATTGCAGCAATCATCAAAGGTTGAGCCTGCAGGAAGCCATGGAGAATAACCAAGCTCCCAGCGGGGTCAGTGATTACCTGTGAAGTTTGCCAAGGGAGTCCTCTGCATATGAGAATCGATTCCCCTCCGAGAGTAGTTGGAATAGAAAGAGGAGTGTGATTCTCCCCAGTGCCGGGAGAGGAGTCTGGAGGCAGATGCAGGGAGCAGGTGGACCTCCTGGAGCAGACAAATGTCTACTTTGTGCCGAAGGAGATGTGCGTGTACTAGTCAAGCCTTGCGGTGGTCATTGAGACCACGTATGTTCCATGTCCAAAAGATAGTGTCTGTCATACAGTTGTGTGGTGGGAAATGGTAACACGAGGTGCGGTGAGAATGGTCGGGACCCACGTACAGGTGCATGTGATGGTGTGAATCAACAGAGGAAGAGGTGAGCAGTGCAACAACATAGGGGGTACCAAAGGACAACCAAGGACTTGCCGTGACAGGAAGCTTGGCTTCGGAGGGGAACCACAGGCCCCTAACACAGGATGAGAGATGTCGACAAGTGCCGTGCACAGAAACCGGGCCTTGGGAGAGTGCATAAAGCACTGCGACATGGCATAGCAGAGCAAATATGGAACCGCATCATAAGACACGCAATAGAACAGCAAAGTACATAATAACAAAATCAAATACGCCTCAGAGGGAGGCCGCAAATCCCCCAAATCCCCCCACCCCCGCCCACACCAACCCCCCAAACAGGTTGAGAAATCACCCACAACCGCCCCAGGGAACCCCAACTTGGAGGGGGAAAGTCTATATCCGAAGTGGGAATCATCCCGCGGATGCATGGCAACGCTCGGCACACACCCCTGCCGACCAGGCAGGGTAGCCAAGCCAGCAGTAATAGCAGACAACCGTGTAGGTAGAGTCTAACAGAGGAACAGTAGTGCCTAGCCCCTGAGCATTACATTGGGGGGCAAGCCATCTCGGAGCCGGGAGGTGTGGATTGACCCAGGCGAGGTTGGCGGACAGGAAACCATGTGGAAAAATAGCTTACAAACAGTGGTCCGGGAGGTGATAGAGTCAGTCATTGTCACTTAGGTCGCCGGTAGCAGAGTCTTGAGAGTTTGCAAGGGTGGAACGGTGAGTTCGATCAAGATTCTTGGCAAAGACGATGCCGTCCTTAGGATCCGGGAAGATGAGAGTCTTGCAGCCCTGCCTGACTGGTAACTTGGCTGGATATGCCAGAGAGTATGAGATCTCGTGCTTTTGGAGAATGCGCTTTGCAGGCAGGAACTTGCGGAGGGCAGCCTGTACCGCCAGGGTGTAGTCCGGATAAAAGGACAAGGAGTTACCTTGGTGGCGGATCTCACCTTTGTCCCTGGTCGCCCAGAGGATTGCGTCACGGTCCCAAAAATTAAGGATTTTAGCGATTATAGGGCGAGCCGGCAATCGGGGTCAGGGCGAGGGCAGAGGGAGCGATGGGCTCTCTCCACAATGAAGACCAGGAAAAGCACATCACCAAACAGTTCACGCACCAGTTGCTCCACAAAATCCTCCATACGCAAAATGTTGGTGGGCTCGGGCACCCCCTGTAATACGGAGATTGCTCCTGCGGGAGTGCGCTTCCAAGTCCTCGTTTTTGGTGCGTATCAGTTCCAGGATTTTGTCCATTTGAAGGAGTTTTTGACGATCCTGGGTGGTGGCGTCTTCAACGTCAGAGACCTTCGACTCGGCGTGCAGCAGGCGATTGTCGTGTGAGTCCACCTGCGATTTGACCATATCCAGGCGCGCAGACAGCTGGTCCAGCTGGGCAGCTATGCCAAAGACAGCAGATTTAACCTCCAACATGATGGCCTCCTGAGGTCGTCCTCCTGGTCATTTCTGCGGGGGTAGCGGGAACACCCCCCTCCGCAACCGCGCCGTTCTGACGTGTCTGGCGGCACTGGTCAAAAGTGAGCCTAGGTTAATGGGGTCAGCTTTACCCATGTCAGGCACCGGCTGTGAGGAGAGTGGACGCGGAGCACAACTGGATGACAGAGCGGCAGTGCCCAAAGCTGAGAAAAGGTCGATCAGGGTAAAGAAGAGATGAGCCAGAGGAAAGTGCCAGGGGAGGTGACAGGAGCCAGGGAGCAGTGTTAGGCTGTGCAGCCCCCTTGCCACCGAAAAGCACCAGCAGGGACCTATCGGACCGTCAGTCGAATATTGCGAAGAGGTGCGCCTCCATATTGGCCGGCACGGCCCAAAGAGGTGAATCACTGGCGGGTCTCCGAGCCATCTGGCGAGAGGTGACCTCCGTGGCAGCAGTTCAGGTGTGGCGCTCGGAGGGGGGGTGCAGCCGTGGAGGACGGGGCAACGGGGATGCATGGAGGGCACGCGGCCTACCACATGGGGCAGGAAACCACGGGGCCAAAGGGCGATGCAACAGAGGTGGTGTTAGAAAACTAAGGGGGAGCCCGTGATGTGGTGCACGCTCCCTAAACCCAGCTGCAACGGTCCTCCGCAACAATTGCACCTACACCTAACAGCAGGGTACGTCCTCAGGTGGGTTTTAGCAGGCTCTGAATAGCGCCGGTAGGCGGGTGTGGCGTCTGGTGGAGTCGAGGAGATCCGTCAGGTGGAGCCACGGCAAGCAGAGGCCCCTGTTGATATCTGGTAGATGTCAGCGCTGTGCCAGGAGGAGGACCGAAGCAGGGTCTGATGCGGCTCCGGGCGATGAGCGCCGCATAGGCAAGCGCGTTTGCAGCATCTGGGGCGGTTGGGCAGCCACACCAAGCTAAAGTGGAGTCCAGGAAGGGAGGGGGGCCACAGAGGGGGCCGGGTTCGCCGTGCACAGGCGGCTGGTCAGATAGACCGCATCGGGCTGCGAAGGGGGCCAAGTGGCGCGGCACCAGGAGTCGGGCGGCAGCGGGGAGTCACGGGGGCACGTCACCCACGTCGCCCGCCCTGGGTGAGGAGGAAACAGTTACGGCGGGCGCCGGAACGTGAACAAGCGGCACCCGCACAGAAAGTCAGGAAGAGGCCGGGTGATACGGCACGCAAACCCCCAGCCCCACCGCCGAGATCCCCCAGCGGTCTCAGCACTCACCGGTCACCCTCCAGCAGCGAGGGGGAACAGACCCCAGGTCGGCGCCCCAGGCGTAGCAGAGCAGAGGCAGGCAAGCCCTGCGGCGGCGATGGAAAGGCCCAACCTCGAGGAGCAGGCCCAGGAGCAGATCTCAGCCCAGGAACGGCGAGGAGGGTCGCAGAAGGTATCCGGCAGCGCCCCAGGATGTGGTGAGTGTAACGAAGCCGGAGCCAGGCAGTTTCAGAGCTGTTATCTGCAGGATTCTGGCAAATGTTGAGCTTGGCCGTCAGAGCCCACTTAAAGTGGGGCCATCTCGCAGCCGGCTAAGCCACGCCCCCCAGCACCTGCTTTCAATTACTACGCATCTTGAAAAACTTTCTATCGCTTCTATCAGTCGAAACTAGTAAAACAGTAATCCAGGCCCTGATCACATCCAGACTCAATTATGGAAACGTTTTGTATTTAGGTCTGCCTGAATATCATTTAAGCCAGTTGCAAATGATTCAGAATGCAGTGAACAGATTAGTTCTCCATCTCGCTCCTAGAACCCATTTGTCCCCACATTTATATTCTCTACCCTTGCTTCCCGTGAAAAAGAGGATTTACTTTAAGTCACTGGTCCTGGCTCATAAAGGTCTGCATGGCAAAGGTGTAGTAGACCTTAGGAGGAGGCTTTCTACTTATGCCACTCCTAGGATACTACGGTCAACTTTTGGCTACCTAGCCACTATCCCAAAAATCTACTGGACCAGAATTGGCGGAAGATTATTTTCATATCTCGGAGCTAAAGCCTGGAATCAACTCCTGATGGCACTTTGTGCCGCCTTGGATCTTTCAATTTTCAGGAAGAAACTGAAAACCTGGCTGTTTAGCAAGTGATGTAATCGTCCAGCTTCCAGCGTGCAGATAACCTTCTCCCGCACCAGGACACTCCTCGGAGTAGGTGTGTGCTCTACAAATGCCGTTTCATTCATTCATTCATTTACACATAATAGAGCTTTAAAATATATGTACTTACTTTATAAGGATTATATTTTATCTTTTTGGCCATTTTATTGATATGTACACTACGTAAGTAGTTTCTTGCAAAGCTGCTTAAAATGGCAGAAAATTAATGTTCAATTGATGTCCCTCCTGTGATTTCACTTCCTGTGATGTTACATCTTAGAGGGGCCTCGCATGTTCCGGTTCTGCTCAGGACCCCACAAACCCTAGAACCGGCCCTCGTTGTTCCAGAGACTGATAAGGAAACCGGCAATGGGCTGACGCCGAGAGCAGTACCCCAATCACAGCTCTTACCCTGAATGTGCAGTGGAATTTCCACATTCAGAGAAACTGTTGTTGGGCCTCATAGGTTCACCCTCAACCAGTCTTTGCCACCAGTTAGTCTAGCACTTCTGGTGGTACCTTAGAACATCTTTCTGCTGTCACTGGGGCCTTGTACATCACAACTACAACCCTACTTGTTTGGGCAGGTGCCACAGGAAGGACACAGTTCCAAGGAACTCCCTTATCAGTATCTTCCACACCCTGGCCACTGACCTCCAAGTCACCAGGGTCTAAATATGCTTGGGGTACTTTTAGTGCTCCTCCAAGGGTATCCTGAATGTTACTCCAAATAATACCCTGGTCAGTACTTCTTCCGGTGGCACAGAGAGCTGTATTTCCTGTAAACATTTCTAAATATTTTCTGAACAACTGAGGTTTGTAAGGCAAAGCAGCTTTTATTAAATTGATTAATATTTCAACGCTTCAACCGCATCATCTCTTTTATAGTTGAAAAGTGATTACGTTTTTTAAAGGGTCTTTCCCCATCTTTCATGCCGTGCTCAGCTTGTAAGACGTGCCTCTTTCACTTTCACCACACATGTTCTCTTAAGCCTTAAATACCATTCCAAAAACAAGCATTTGCAATGCAATAGGTCTCGCAATTATAAGAGTTTGAGCTATTGGCATTGTAAAATTACAATTCCTTTTATTTATGTTTTGGTCTTAAAACAAACAAAAGGCATTGTCATTTACAATGTCAGTAGCATAAACTCGCATAAAAGCAGTGTGGGGAGTGCAGCAGTGTGCGGCGTGCAGCATTGTGCGGCGTGCAGCAGATGTGGGCAGTGTGCGGCGTGCAGCAGTGTGCGGCGGGCAGCAGTGTGCGGCGGGCAGCAGTGTGTGGCGTGCAGCGTCATGCAGCAGTGTGTGGCTTGCAGCAGTGTGTGGCGTGCTGCAGTGTGTGGTGTGCTGCAGTGTGTGGCGTGCAGCAGTGTGCGGCGTGCAGTAGTGTGCGGCGTGCAGCAGTGTGCGGCGTGCAGCAGTGTGAGACGTGCAGCAGTGTGAGACGTGCAGCGGTGTGCAGCAGTGTGTGGCGTGCAGCAGTGTGTGGCGTGCTGCAGTGTGTGGCCTGCAGCAGTGTTTGGCGTGCAGCGGCATGCAGCAGTGTGTGGCGTGCAGAAGTGTGTGGCGTGCATCAGTGTGTGGCGTGCAGCAGTGTGTGGCGTGCAGCAGTGTGTGGCGTGCAGCAGTGTGTGGCGTGCAGCAGTGTGTGGCGTGCAGCGGCATGCAGCAGTGTGTGGCGTGCAGCAGTGTGTGGCATGCAGCAGTGTGTGGCGTGCATCAGTGTGTGGCATGTAGCAGTGTCACGGTTGCAGCAGTGTGCGGCGTGCAGCAGTATGTGGCATGCAGCAGTGTGTGGCGTGCAGCAGTGTGTGGCGTGCAGCAGTGTGTGGCGTGCAGCAGTGTGTGGTGGCATGCAGCAGTGTGTGGCGGCATGCAGCAGTGTGTGGCGGCATGCAGCAGTGTGTGGCGGCATGCAGCAGTGTGTGGCATGCAGCAGTGTGTGGCGGCATGCAGCAGTGTGTGGCATGCAGCAGTGTGTGGCGTGCAGCAGTGTGTGGCGTGCAGCAGTGTGTGGCGTGCAGCAGTGTGTGGCGTGTAGCAGTGTTACGCGTGCATCAGTGTGTGGCGTGCAGCAGTGTGTGGTGTGCAGCGGCATGCAGCAGTGTGTGGCGTGCATCAGTGTGTGGCATGTAGCAGTTTTGGCCTTTAAACAACATGTCCTCCCCATTTGTAGGGTTTCTGTGCTCTGTGTTAGGCAGGCTAACCATTCAAACCTGCTCTGTAAAGCTTCAACATGATAAAAGCCCCGGCACCTCTTTGGTTACAAATTAAGCACTAGGAAAGTGGCTGTAGCCAAGACACTATTGAATTTTAGTTTATATGCTCTGTGCAAACTAAATAAAGACATATACAGGGTAAAGCTGCTGCCTCATCAAAACACCGGCACTTCCTTTGTTACAAATTAAGCACTAGGAGGGTGGCTGTAGCTACGTGTTTGCAGCTACACACAAATAAAAATAATAACGTAGCTCCACTTTAGGTCATATTTATGTTTGTGTCTATAGAAATATCAACTAATTTGTCCACAATCACAGGCTATTAAGCATATTCAGACATTAAAACCTGGTTTCAAAACTCGTAGGTTAGCAGTAGTGGACTTTAAAGAACATCCCCTCCCCATTTTTCCGGTTTGTGTGCTCTGTGTAAGGCAGGCTAAACAAAACAACATGCTGTGTAAAGTTGCCACCTAATCAGAGCCCCGGCACCTCCTCTGTTACAAATTAAGCACTGGGAAAGTGGCTGTAGCCAAGCCACTATTAAATTACAGTTTATGTCCTCTGTGTTACGCACAATAAAAAAAAAGTATGGCGTGCAGCAGTGTGTGGCGTGCATCAGTGTGTGGCATGTAGCAGTGTCACGGTTGCAGCAGTGTGCGGTGTGCAGCAGTGTGTGGCGTGCAGCAGTGTGTGGCGTGCAGCAGTGTGTGGCGGCATGCAGCAGTGTGTGGCGTGCAGCAGTGTGTGGCGTGCAGCAGTGTGTGGCGTGCAGCAGTGTGTGGCGTGCAGCAGTGTGTGGCATGCAGTAGTGTGTGGCGTGCAGCAGTGTGTGGCGTGCAGCAGTGTGTGGCGTGCAGCAGTGTGTGGCGTGCAGCAGTGTGTGGCATGTAGCAGTGTCACGGTTGCAGCAGTGTGCGGTGTGCAGCAGTGTGTGGCGTGCAGCAGTGTGTGGCGTGCAGCAGTGTGTGGAGGCATGCAGCAGTGTGTGGCGTGCAGCAGTGTGTGGCGTGCAGCAGTGTGTGGCGTGCAGCAGTGTGTGGCATGCAGTAGTGTGTGGCGTGCAGCAGTGTGTGTCGTGCAGCAGTGTGTGGCGTGTAGCAGTGTTACGTGTGCAGCAGTGTGTGGCGTGCAGCAGTGTGTGGTGTGCAGCGGCATGCAACAGTGTGTGGCGTGCAGCAGTGTGTGGCGTGCATCAGTGTGTGGCATGTAGCAGTTTTGGCCTTTAAACAACATGTCCTCCCCATTTGTGCAGCAGTGTGTGGCGTGCAGCAGTGTGTGGCATGTAGCAGTGTCACGGTTGCAGCAGTGTGCGGTGTGCAGCAGTGTGTGGCGTGCAGCAGTGTGTGGCGTGCAGCAGTGTGTGGCGGCATGCAGCAGTGTGTGGCGTGCAGCAGTGTGTGGCGTGCAGCAGTGTGTGGCGTGCAGCAGTGTGTGGCGTGCAGCAGTGTGTGGCATGCAGTAGTGTGTGGCGTGCAGCAGTGTGTGTCGTGCAGCAGTGTGTGGCGTGTAGCAGTGTGTGTCGTGCAGCAGTGTGTGGCGTGCAGCAGTGTGTGGTGTGCAGCGGCATGCAACAGTGTGTGGCGTGCAGCAGTGTGTGGCGTGCATCAGTGTGTGGCATGTAGCAGTTTTGGCCTTTAAACAACATGTCCTCCCCATTTGTAGGGTTTCTGTGCTCTGTGTTAGGCAGGCTAACCATTCAAACATGCTCTGTAAAGCTTCAACATGATAAAAGCCCCGGCACCTCTTTGGTTACAAATTAAGCACTAGGAAAGTGGCTGTAGCCAAGACACTATTGAATTTTAGTTTATATGCTCTGTGTTACGCAAACTAAATAAAGACATATACAGTGTAAAGCTGCTGCCTCATCAAAACACCGGCACTTCCTTTGTTACAAATTAAGCACTAGGAGGGTGGCTGTAGCTACGTGTTTGCAGCTACACACAAATAAAATAATAACGTAGCTCCACTTTAGGTCATATTTATGTTTGTGTCTATAGAAATATCAACTAATTTGTCCACAATCACAGGCTATTAAGCATATTCAGACATTAAAACCTGGTTTCAAAACTCGTAGGTGTGTGGCGTGCAGCAGTGTGTGGCGTGCAGCAGTGTGTGGCGTGCAGCAGTGTGTGGCATGTAGCAGTGTCACGGTTGCAGCAGTGTGCGGTGTGCAGCAGTGTGTGGCGTGCAGCAGTGTGTGGCGTGCAGCAGTGTGTGGCGGCATGCAGCAGTGTGTGGCGTGCAGCAGTGTGTGGCGTGCAGCAGTGTGTGGCGTGCAGCAGTGTGTGGCATGCAGTAGTGTGTGGCGTGCAGCAGTGTGTGTCGTGCAGCAGTGTGTGGCGTGTAGCAGTGTTACGCGTGCAGCAGTGTGTGGCGTGCAGCAGTGTGTGGTGTGCAGCGGCATGCAACAGTGTGTGGCGTGCAGCAGTGTGTGGCGTGCATCAGTGTGTGGCATGTAGCAGTTTTGGCCTTTAAACAACATGTCCTCCCCATTTGTGCAGCAGTGTGTGGCGTGCAGCAGTGTGTGGCATGTAGCAGTGTCACGGTTGCAGCAGTGTGCGGTGTGCAGCAGTGTGTGGCGTGCAGCAGTGTGTGGCGTGCAGCAGTGTGTGGCGGCATGCAGCAGTGTGTGGCGTGCAGCAGTGTGTGGCGTGCAGCAGTGTGTGGCGTGCAGCAGTGTGTGGCGTGCAGCAGTGTGTGGCATGCAGTAGTGTGTGGCGTGCAGCAGTGTGTGTCGTGCAGCAGTGTGTGGCGTGTAGCAGTGTGTGTCGTGCAGCAGTGTGTGGCGTGCAGCAGTGTGTGGTGTGTAGCGGCATGCAACAGTGTGTGGCGTGCAGCAGTGTGTGGCGTGCATCAGTGTGTGGCATGTAGCAGTTTTGGCCTTTAAACAACATGTCCTCCCCATTTGTAGGGTTTCTGTGCTCTGTGTTAGGCAGGCTAACCATTCAAACATGCTCTGTAAAGCTTCAACATGATAAAAGCCCCGGCACCTCTTTGGTTACAAATTAAGCACTAGGAAAGTGGCTGTAGCCAAGACACTATTGAATTTTAGTTTATATGCTCTGTGTTACGCAAACTAAATAAAGACATATACAGTGTAAAGCTGCTGCCTCATCAAAACACCGGCACTTCCTTTGTTACAAATTAAGCACTAGGAGGGTGGCTGTAGCTACGTGTTTGCAGCTACACACAAATAAAATAATAACGTAGCTCCACTTTAGGTCATATTTATGTTTGTGTCTATAGAAATATCAACTAATTTGTCCACAATCACAGGCTATGAAGCATATTCAGACATTAAAACCTGGTTTCAAAACTCGTAGGTTAGCAGTAGTGGACTTTAAAGAACATCCCCTCCCCATTTTTCCGGTTTGTGTGCTCTGTGTTAGGCAGGCTAAACAAAACAACATGCTGTGTAAAGTTGCCACCTAATCAGAGCCCCGGCACCTCTTCTGTTACAAATTAAGCACTGGGAAAGTGGCTGTAGCCAAGCCACTATTAAATTTCAGTTGATGTCCTCTGTGTTACGCAAAATAAAAAAAAAGTATAAAGTGTAAAGCTTCTGCCTCATTAAAACACCAGCACTTATTTGTTACAAATTAAGCACTAGGTGGGCGGCTGTAGCTACGTGTTTACAGCTACACACAACAAGTAACATGATACCTACAACAAGTTAGGACTATTGGCTTTGTCAATCGTTGTTAGTTGCATAAGATAAATTAGCAGTAACTGTGGCTTGTATATATTATTGAAAAAGCATCCACTTGAAGCCCTAGTGACACCACGACAATGTTACTGCTCCTGAGTTACAAAAAGAGGCACAAGAATCCAGAGCAGACATGGCGAGTAAGTTGGCTGAAGAGGTGGGGGTGGCAAATGGTGTTCACGGGCGCTTTGATGTCCTCAGTGGCCGCGCGGCTCACTGAAAACATCAAAGCGCCCTCGAAATGTAAGTGATCGCAATCGCGATCACACTTCAAAGGCTGTGTGACAGGCGAAAGTGAAAGACGAGTGCTTTCAGGCTGCCAAATGGTACGCGCGCCCGGCACACATGCACAGTAGTTGGCGGCCTGAAAGCACTCGTTTGCACTTCCAAAAGTGCTTACTATAAGTCTCGCCAGAGCAGCGCTAAAGCGCTGTCTCAGGCGAGACCTAATAACTATAGCATTCACGGGGACCTTTCTCATTTTGTCCTTTCGAACTTTGTATTGGATGTTTTTATAAGTGTTACACAATTATGAACACATTTTCTTACCCAGTTCATTGTGTCCATCACGGATCTCACTTTAGTTTAAGGTCAAGTAGAGGGGCTTTGAGAACCCAGGTGGAGCAAGGCGCGAGCCGGTCTCCACCTGGGCTGTTTCGTGCTAATGAAAACGGCCACGTGAGGGGCAGGTGTGGGTGATTAGGCAGGCGGAAGGATTCAGGCGGCATTTGGAAGCAGGATAGCGAGAGGACAATTGCGGCAGAGGTGCCTGGGGTGTCGTAGTTGTTTTTCTCGTTGTCCCACCCTCCCTCCCTTACAAGTAAAAAAAAAGAAAAATTCTGAATAGAGTTGATTGCCACTCTAGGACGGCATTGAAGTTTCCCAATTTTTCCGTTGTCATTTATGGCGTTTCTTTTGGGGGGGGGTAAGGCAGGAGCGGTCTTACCCACTCCTAGGGGTGGGGGGGAATGTCTGAACGCGGGATGGGGAAGAGAGAAGTTGGGGTTTACATATGAAGTTTTTATTGAATTGTTGGAATAAAGTTTGGGGGATTTTTTGGGAAATGCAATTTATTTCATGATGTCATAATGTATATAGTTTTGCGATTGGGTTAACTTCAACTGTCCTAAATAAAGTGGTCTTTTCTGCTATGATGTACATGAGTGGGGCTGTGTTTATTGTGTGAAGGACACACACAGCCTGTGTAAAACACTGGGAAAATGTAAAAATAAATGCGCTACTTGTGCACACGTGTACCTCATGGCTGATGTAGGCTGTGTACCACGCTACCGGTGAAGGTGGTCACGTGCTCACGTAACGCGCTCTGACGCTGCACCTGACCCAAGCTCTGTAAGCAACAAGCATGCACCCAGAAAAACTGTGGAGACAAAAGTATGTTATGACAATACCGACATAGAAGAAGATGCTCCATCCTTTTTGGTTGAGTTTCGAGCCTGTAATTCCTTTCATACTGTATCAGCTTTGAAGAAGTTAGTCGCTTTGAGATTCCCTGTGTCCCAGGGGCGGCTGGTGACATTTGAAAGTTGTAGGGCATAAAACAATAGCCGTACTCCAATCCTTTATTCAGTTTGTCCATGCGCAGTTTAGATACTATATATACATTGCTAATTCCATTTCAAAGCGGATAGCGCTAGAATCAGTAGAATTCTCCACGCTTCTACGCATTTAAACATATTCTAAATTTTTTATTCACCATCATCAATCATTGTAGCCCTTCTGAACTGTCGGCAAACTAAGCGAGGAAGGAGGGGCATTTGTTTGAAGCTTGCAGAATTTGGTGGATGAAGTATTTCTAGAGCCCAAAGAGGTCAGTTATTAGTACAAAGCACTGCCATTTGGTATCATTCATTTTCAAAGAATCCGCCTTCTGCTACCCCACACCTCACATCTCACCCAAGCACTTTACCAGGACTGAACTACTTAACCGTCCAAAACGTTAGCCTAGAGAAACAACTGAAATGCTGCGGGCATTAATCTTATTTCAACGGCGTGCTAGGCGCTGGCACAAAATTGGCTTTCTATCGCACTGCCCTGCGCTGCATGGCCAATAGACAACGGCATCTCATTTGTTCTGCAAAGCTGGACCGGTGCAGGAGCATGCACGGAAGGAGCAATGCAAACAGAGTACACGCGGAACATGGAGGAAAACAAACCCGACCACTAGCATGAAAGCAGAAAATGATGTTCTGGGAGGGAAGCGTCCGATTCCCATCTCTGTAGATTACCAACAAGCCGCTCGCGCCCAGCCTCCTCATCTGCGATTCATTTTTATTTCGGGGAATCATACAGGCAGAGGCCGGTGAAGATAACAAACTGCAGGCCTAGTGATTTCAAGCACTCACTGCGAAGCCTGCACAGCCAGGTTCATGAACCACTCTGCATAGAATGTGGTTCCAGGTCACACCGTAGAATAAACAAATTCATTGATTATCAAAGCCGAAAGAAAAAACTGAAAGCAGCCTGACAAGCTCGCAAGCACAAGATACACAATACACACCGCGTTAAGTAACAAGGTACAGAAAGTGGCTGTGGGGCCCATCTGACCTTTTGGAGGTAACATGCAGCCGCAGCTCGCGCTCCAATACTCTGGTGGGGGAGAGATTAAAATAAAGCAGCATAATTAAGAAACTTAAACTTACTGGGTCCGCGCCGCCTGACTGCGAGTCCTCCTGGGCCGGGGTCCGACTCCCGCGTTGGTGCCTTGGCAAGTACCACCTGCGTCTCAGCCAATCCAGACGCTGCTCCAGCAGCAGCGCCAGGATTGGCTTGAGCAGTAGTGTGCATGTTCTGTTTAGGGCTTAACATTTTTTGCGACCAGCCCCAACATGCGCACTAGACTGCTCATTAGAAGAGCGGCATGGAACAACCCTCGCTCTTCTAATGAGCAGCGCCTAGTGCGCATGTTCGGGCATTAATCTTATTTCAACGGCGTGCTAGGTGCTGGCACAAAATTGGCTTTCTATCGCCCTGCGCTGCGTGGCCAATAGACAACAACATCTCATTTGGTCTGCCAAGCTGGACCGGTGCAGGAGCATGCACGGAAGGAGCAATGCAAACAGCATACACGTGGAACATGGAGGAAAACAAACCCGACCACAAGCATGAAAGCAGAAAATAGCCAGTGGGTGGGGGAGGCCTATATACCCCCCTCCCCGTTCCTCGCGCCCCGGAACTGACGCGTCCTGCGTGCCGCAGCCCCTGGCTGCCAGGGTAGGGGTACTCCTCACGAGGGGTCCCCACACTTAGGAGAAGGGGGGTGGTCTGGTGCCTTGCTGGCACTAGAGGCCCGCCCTCCTGAGGGCACCCTGTGGGCGCCAGGGCAGCCACAGTTCTGGGAGGGAAGCGTCTGACTCCCATCTCTGTAGATTACGAACAAGCAGCTCGCGCCCGGCCTCCTCATCTGCGATTCATTTTTATTTCGCGGAATCATACAGGCAGAGGCCGGTGAAGATAACAAATGGCAGGCCTAGTGATTTCAAGCACTCACTGTGAAGCCTGCACAGCCAGGTTCATGAATCACTCTGCACATGTACAGAATGTGGTTCCAGGCCGCACCGCAGAATAAACAAATTCATTGATTATCAAAGCCGAAAGAAAAAACTGAACGCAGCCTGACAAGCTCGCAAGCACAAGATACAAAATACACACCGCGTTAAGTAACAAGATACAGAAAGTGGCTGCGGGGCTGTCTGAACGTTTCCGACCTTTTAGAGGTAACATGCAGTCGCGGCTCATGCTCGCGCTCCAATACTCGGCGGGGGGCGAGGAGGAGATTAAGATAAAGCAGCATTATTAAGAAAACTAAACTTACCGGGTCCGCGCCGCCTGACTGCGAGTCCTCCTGGGCCGGGGTCCGACTCCCGCGTTGGCGCCTTGGCAAGTACCACCTGCGTCTCAGCCAATCCAGACGCTGCTCCAGCAGCAGCGCCAGGATTGGCTTGAGCAGTAGTGTGCATGTTCTGTTTAGGGCTTAACATTTTTTGCGACCAGCCCGAACATGCGCACTAGACTGCTCATTAGAAGAGCGGCATGGAACAACCCTTGCTCTTCTAATGAGCAGCGCCTAGTGCGCATGTTCGGGCTGGTCACAAAAAATGTTAAGCCCTAAACAGAACATGCACACTCTTGGTGTGCGCTCGCCGACCACCTGTTATGGTGGATGTCAATCAGACACTAAGTTGCAGCTGAACTTCTGTAGTGCTCCAGCGGCCTGGGATAGATTGCATTGTGTGAGTGAGTGAGTCAGAGAGAGTGACGGCAACGCATAAGCGCCCTAATGGACGCACCGCCCCTGTGTGTCCCCTCTTCAACAGGAGCTTGATTCATTCCGATCTTTGGGCATGCACTTGAAGCAACAAGAGTGATGGGTCAATGGACTGGGTCACGGGCAGGGCAGTGGCCGCCATGCATAGGTCGGTTGCCTTTCTCCCCTCTCCTCCTAACATCCAAAATGATAATATGGCCCAGGTTGCTATATTTCTTCACAGCCTTAGTTATCACTCATAATTCATCAGAGCCTTCTCGGTGAGTTGCATGAGATATTATCAAATCTGATGTGGAGGAGAGGAAGAAAAAGAGTGGCAGTGGAGAAAGTACAGGGTCTGTATCGGGGGACTGTGAACCTCTAATTAAGAGATGTACTACCGCGTGGCTCAATTACAATGCCCTACAAAAGCATTTCCGGACTATGGGAAAACAGAGATCAGGGATCTTAGAGATGAGCTCGCAGTGGGCTCATTGCACAAGTGTCTTGTGTGTGGAGGGCCCAGGTCTGGCTCCCCCTAGGTTGATGGGGGTGGTGAGGCATTGCTGGCAGAGGTGCCAGAAATGACTGAACCTGACTGTGGTATATCCCTCCACAATACCAATATGGTGTCTCCTACAATTCCAAGTGTGGGCTGACTGTAGGCTAGATGACCCAGGACCATGGCAGGTGTCATGACAGTGGGCGACCTCAATGAAGGGTTCTGAAAATCTATTTTAAAGCGTTTGTAGACCCATGGGTATCCCACATACGAGAAGGGTCTCACCTGCAACCATTAGTACAGGTATCCTCTTTCCCACGAACTTTGGAGCATCTTTCTCTGGTACATATTTATACTCAATAACCCCGCTGATATACAGGGAGAAGAGGGTGAGGGCCAGCGCGCATCCGTGCCGGACCCCTCTATTTAACACTGTGGGCTTCCTTATTTCCCCTGCACAACCCCACCTTACTTGTGCATATGTATCCTTGTGGAGGTGCACTAGGAGAGATAATAATGATTCAGGGATGTCGTAGGATTTTAATACTGCCCATTATGAACCTCTTAGGACTCATGTGTACAAAAGCGACATACGGATGATCATTCTTTAATGTTACAAATTTCCAGTACTTTGGATCTGAAGACAACCTACAGGTTCGTCAGAATTTGGTCATCCAAATTCCAGTCCTGTACCTTACCTAGGACCTGCTTACAAAATATATTTTGCAGATTATATAACAAACTAATAGGCCTGTAGTTTGCTGAGTTGCTCTTACAGCCTTTCTTGTATATGGCCACAACTATAGTCCCCTTCCAAGCCTGAGATATTGCATTACCCTCTGCAATACAGTTAGATAGAATGTTAATATAGGATACCCAGAAAACTGGTTCTCATTTATATAAATCACCGGGTTTTATTATTGAGCCCGGGGGCTTTCCCTGGTTTTAGGCTGCTAATAGCCTCTTCCATGTTTTGAGTGAAATGAGCAGTCAGTCGGACGATCAGAGAATCTAACGAGTCTCGCTGGGGGTGCTGGAACCGTGGAGAGGTCTAAGTGCCATGTACCCACCTTTTCCCATATAGGGCTGGAAAATTGTTATCCCATTCATAGACAGGTATATGCACATTTATTTGGTTCTATTCCTTCAGCTGCCATGGGACATGATAAGCGAAAATGACCTACTATCCTTTATTTTAAAAGCCACCAGCATGTCTGCCTAATTTTCATTTTGTCAATCCCTCTGCGCTTGGGATAAAACAAATTTGTATTTCCGCCTTGCCTCACAAATTTCAATGGTCTGCCTTTCTTAATTTCTTTGTGAACAAATTGTTTTGATTTTGAAACTAGGGCATCTTTTATCATATTTTATCACATTCATTAGTTACATATTATCTGTTGTCGACATTGTTATTTTGCACATATCTCCGTTCCAAGTCTCGGTTGTTCTGAATTCTGTAATGAAACCTATCCCTCCCCCCTCCGCTGTGAGTCACATCCTTGTTCGTTGTCATTCCGTTCTATTGTGTGCCGTGTGGGAGTTTCGGGGTTATAATGACTGCCCCGCTGTGTCACTCGGTGCCCTCTTGCAATATGGTCCTGGGTTACCACCATCCCCTCCATTATTTCAGTACTCCCCATGACGTTTGTGTGTTTCCATGTGTAGGTGATCCCCCTTGTGTAGTGTCACCTGATCCTACAACTGGGTTCTTCAAGCTGTCCACGATCATTTCCCAGGCTCTAGCCCTCTCAAGTGACCAATCCCCCGTTTGGACTCTCTGAGCAGCACCCTTTCCTCACAGTCCGCTCATCTCTCCAGCTCTCTTTTCCATGTGGTCACTTGGGGGGCCCCTGGGGCCTCCCAGTTTCTTGTTATTTATCTTTTTTCTAATATGAAGTCTAAGTCATGTAATTTACTGGTCACCTTTGTTTTGGACATTTGAGGGAAACAACCTAGCAGGCAATGAGCTGGTGAGCAAGGAGTTGCCTTTTCATTGACTCCTGCAACTGTTTTGGTGATTTCCTCCCAGTACCTATGCATTCCAGGGCAGGCCCAAAGCATATGTAGGAGTTCCGTATAGATTGGTATAATATCCAAGGAAGTGCAGATGGATCTCTTCCTGACTATATTTCCGGAGGCTGTTCTCACCTTCAAACCCAACTATGGTTGAGCCTCTCCCAGTTGAGTTGGCTCTCCATGCCAGCAGTGAGCCTGAGTGGCTCCTTTCGGCATGGGTTTGCTCCATGTACCTTTTATAATAAAAATGTCTCAACGTTTCGACGTGGGTTGCCACCTTTTCCTTAGTCTCTGGGAAAGCCCACTGCATTCCTGGTTTTATTGGCCTGTGTTTTTCTATGTCGCAAGTCCTGTGCGGCCATCTATATTTCTGTTGCCAGGCTATGCGTCACTCCCATTGATGCCGCTATGCACCTGCCTCTTATCATGGCCTTGAATGTATCCCATTCTAATTGTGGAGAGGATGCTGTGCCCACATTATCCAAAAAATATTGGACAATCTAGTCCATATTCTCCTCCTGGAACACCAGGTCATCTAAAGCCTCCTGTTTGAGCCACCAGGTAGGTAGGTGGGCGGGGAGTCTCCCATGTTCATTGCATACGGACAGAATTGTGGTCCGATAATGTACGGGCCAAATATTCCACATTGATAACCAGGTCATGCACATCTGGAGTACAGAGGAATGTGTCCAATCGCATGTGCAATTCATGAAGACTTGAGATGGAATAGTTGTGGTCCTGTGAATTAGTGCGTCTCCACATGTCTATTAAGCCTCATCTTACTTGCCATTCCGAGAAGGTGTGTGCCACGCAATGTGCTGGTGACTCTCTCAGTGGGTCTACCACACAATTACATTTCCCCCCATAATCGTGGAGTGGATCAAGTAGGCGGCAAATGGTCCTGACAAGCTTGTCAGTAAAGCTCCTTGTTGCACCTTGGGGCCATACATATTTATTATATTCACATCTCGTCCATCCAACCTATCTATCACCATTATATATCATCCCTCTGGGTATATCAAGTTTCCAGTGTGTTGCAATGGAACACCTGCTCTGATCCAAATCAGGACTCCTCTGGCATATGCTAAGTAGGTGCTGTAATAAGCCTGTCCTCTCCATCTGCACTGTAACGCTGCCCCCTCCTTGGCCAATTAGTGTGTCTCTTGCAATAGAGCAATGTGTATACCCCGCCTGTTCAAGTAAGAGAATATCTTATATCGCTTGAACATAGTGTGCCTCCCCCAGATATTCCAGGGCATGACTTTGTAGGTGAAGGGGGTATCCATGGCCATGCCTTGTTTGTGGGCCACTTCCATCCCACTCTGTGGAATTCTATACTCTGCTACGGGGCCGCAACCCCGACCACCGGGCATATTGGTGCCTTGAATGCAACTCCCAGTTTCCTCCTAAACTGATGAACAACTCTCATCCCAACTCTCATACCCCAGAATGAGTGAGTAAATACCCCCATCCAAACTGTCGTAACTCACAATTTCCAAGTGTGCATGGGAGTACCTGATGCAGATCAGGGTGTACAAAATCTCCCTACTTCCACGGATAGAGTAATTTCACAGTTACACGCACATACACTCATCATACACTAGGGCCCATTTCACTAACATACGCTCAAATACTCTACCAGCACTGAACCTGTGGAAAGAAAACTCCTAAACACCCTGCATCTACACTGAGGTCGATAAGTTATTGTAACTGTCCTGAATCATGTTCTAAACAATCTATACAACAATAATCAAAATAGAGTACTCAATAATTGACAAGAAATAATCACCAACACCGTATTCAAAATTATAATGCTTTATCTAAAATTAGTCAAAGAAAATCAATCAGAATAAATCATTTTTCTCATAATTACCTATTCTAGCTAAATGTCAGAATGGGTCAGGACAGGTCTCTCAGTAGAAGTCTCCCGAATCGCCGTCCTCACAGCGTAGATCCTCACCAACGCAAGTTTGGGAAGAAAATGGCAAAGTGGCAAAAACCCTCTCTAGGCTAACAATATTTATAGTATTTTAAACAAAAGAAAGCAACAAAAAGTGTTCTTTACGTCCGCTGAACCGCTGAGCAGAGCGAGAAGGAAAGGATGTAGCATCGCTACATTTGGAAAATCTCCGCTCAGGAAAATCACAAAAATAAAAAGACAGAACAGGAACCAAAAAATAAAAAGTAACTTTTAGCATCCACATTTCCTCGGAACTGACATGATGAGCTCAGAGTTCATTCATTATGGCTCCTTTGTCTTCCAAGGCTGTTCAGATGCATCTGGAGACTTGCCCAGAACTGCTGCTGTCCTCACGGAAAATTTTAACCAGGCGAAGACTGTGGTCAGATGACTCGACCATATTCAGCAAGGCCCTCTCATCACAAATCTCTCACTCGAGGCCAGGCTGCAAACGGCGGCCATGTTTTTCTAGGCCAAAATAGACCATCTTAATTGAAAGAGACAAAAACAACGTTACCACAGCATAGTGATTAAACAGTGTTAACCCCACTAATACCCTTATGTGTATGTAATTATCTAGCCTTTGCAACACAGAAAAGGATTAATTCAAAAGCGTTTTGTGCTTTAAAATAAACAGCACTCAGCAACATTTATTTAATAAAACATGCACATCATCTAGTAATGCAACACAAACGCGTTCCCACGTGTAGTTTTCTCTCATTAGTACATGTTGATAAGTAAAACACTTACACAAAACAAATAATTAGTAATTAATAATTAGTAATTTTAATTATGACAAATAGACAAACCAGAGCTTAAAAACCCAATAGATTTTCATCAGAAAATTCTGCTCTAGCAATCCCCCCTTTGGTGATTTTATCACCAAATAACCCCAAAAAAAAAATTTAGTGAAATTTAGTCCCATTTTAGGAGAAATTGGAAATGTCTTTTTCTCCTTACACAACACTACACACCAGACACTCTTTCATCATCCCTTTTTGTTTCTAAGTAGACACTCTCCCTCAATTCTTCTAATTCAATTTCTTGTGGTTCCCTTTTCAACCTTTTATTTCTCTTTTCATTATTTCTTTTAATTAATTTCTTTTTCCCTCCCCTGTTTTTACAACACAAACACACCAATCTAAGTATCAATAAAGCAACAATTATACAAGTTAAAGGAAACAATATCTTACCTATAATAGTACTACCTATTTTTGCAATAAAACTCTTAACAGCTATCACCTTATTAGCTAATTTAGTCCAGATACTTTCAGCTTCAAGTGGCACTAATTCTTCATGCAAATCAGTAATATTCTTGATATAGACCTTCAGGTCTTTGCTTTCGTCTGGAATGTAAGTGCAACAATGACTCCACCCTCCTTGGCTAATAGAATATCAAGGGCAAGTCGATTTTGCATAGACATGGCACGTACGGCAATCAATTCCGTATTCACCAAAAGAAACCCTCCAGCGGTATTTGTCGATAAGCGATCCACCACTGTTGACAGTTTCCGAATTCCATAAGCATTCAAAGAAATTCCCACTGCTGGAATTAAAGCTCCAAAAATGTCACCTACTATTTCAGACCAAGTTTCTCTCTTGAAACGCATTAGTAAATTAATATGTTCTACATCTTCTATTCTATCTATATGAAAGATCTTTGGAAAGACCAGGCCCACATAACACGTGCCATACCAATGGTCAGGCAACCTGTAATAAGCCTTGTTCCCACAAACCTAGTACACTCCTGGGAAAATTGTATCTTCTCCACCTCTGAAACCCCATCCTGTTGCAATGAAGTATGTATCATGACATTCACTAGTCCCAACAAAATATGTATCATATTGGGATTTCCTTCTTGTAATGCACAGCTTACCCTTCTGTGGTGCATCTAGAGCTAAAGTTGGACTAGCCCCATTTCTCAATTCTTTTCCCATCTCAATGTCCCAAATTGTCTCACTCACTTTATATTTCCATGCTTTCTCATGCATGCTCAATCTCCTTTCCTCCACCATATTTAGGAAAGCTTTCTCCTCTTCTTTCAGACTGCAAGTTAAATTATTCTTAAAAATGTAATCTAATGTTAATTCTTCTTTTTCAATAAAAATCTCACCAAAAATGTTAGCTTCTTTAGCTGGATTCAGCTCTTTGTTCATTGGCAAATGCCCCAAAATACTATCTTTGTTAGACATCTTATAATCTATTTTCCCTAACAAATAAAAAACACTACTTAATACACTACAAGAAATTCCATACGTAGCTGGTAAATGGTGATAAGTAACACCCTCTGAAACGGATGCAGGTAATTGCATACAAACGTAGCAATCCCTAACTTCCATTGTTTTCACATATTCGTACAACAACTTTGAAAAAACATTACTAGAAAAATCATTAATTGACCTATCTTTATGTATGTAAGTATTACTAATTCTAGTTGGAACTACTTTTTGTGAACTCTTCTCTGTACTTGTCACATTCTCTGTATGCATCTCAAATGTACCTATTGTAACTCTAAAAGTAACTAATAAAGCTAAAACACCCCATAGTAGCATTAATAATCCAGTACAGCAGCAGTACATTTTACACCATCTTTTTAAAAAGGCACATCTACTTTGTTTATTCTCTATGGGCCAGATGCATCAAAGGGTTTTGTCCATTCTGTGTCTATGGGAAAATGTGTTGATGCATATGGCCCTATGTTAGCCATTTTATTACTTTGACCGTGTCTTTTGACTTAGCCTCTACTACTCCACTACTTAAGACTCTAAAATTCTGGATTACTTCAAACAATTAATTTCAGTTTCTTCTTCTTTTCACTTTCTCCAAGTGATTTCTTCTGTTCACTCAATTTGGATACTCATCACTCTTTACTTCATTTTCTTCAACATCAAACTGTATTAGATCTTCAACAATATCCTCAGTATCCGACTTTTCATCAATGTCAGTCAAGATTACTTTCAGGATTTCACCAGTATCTTCCTCAACCACTTCTCATACGGTCTCCTCTGGATTTCCTTGACTTTCTGCCTCTTCACCTTCAGACAGTGCCACGTACGTCCATTCCGGCGACCTATACTTCTGGTTAGGTTTTCTTACCCTCTTTATCTCTTCTGGTTCTTTTGACACTTTTCTCTTTTCACCTCTTGCTGGATTTTGACTCGACACCTCATTCACTTGTTCAGCTTTCGAGTTATTTGCTCTTATCAGTCTATATCTCAGCCTCTTTATTCTATTGTTAGGCCAAAGATCTCCTCTTATAACCTTTTTCGGTCTTGTTTCTGTATTATTTCTCTCTCCAATCCAAGTTCTCTTTCTCAGAACTCGACCCTCTGATTTCTCATTTTCACTTTCATCCGATTCTGTTTCAAATGCCTCTGGTTCTTCAGCAGTTTTCTTTTGCTCCACAGTCTTTTTCACCACTGTTTGAGACTTCCCTACTTCTGTCCCTCCTCGGGTCTCCGACACGCAATCTTCTTGCTGTCTACTTGTCCCTTCACCTAGCTTGTCAAGAATGTTCCCTACATCTCCTCGGGGGTTTTCCGCAATCTGTCCCTCTCTATCTTCTTCTGACCCTGCTTCTTCGGGTATAATCTCAAGTGGTTCTTCGATCTTCTCCTCTTCTGATTCAGGAGTAGTCTCTGTGGAATTGCTCTTTTCTCTCCTCTTTCCTTCACTGCTATTCGGAACTTCAGGCTCTCTTACAGAATCTGATCTCTTTTCTGAGACTCTCAATGGTTCTCTTGAAGCCTTTTCTGCTTCTTTTCTCACTGGTTCTGTATCTTCATCATCACTGGAATCTGACTCTTCAAAGTACTCCTTACCAGTCCCATCCTTTGGGTTTGGAACTCTCAGAGTATGACTCGCATGTACCCAGTTTTTCACACCAGCACACTTTACTGCAGTTGTCGTAGTTAGAATGACTTGTCTCGGCCTTCCCCACCTTGGAACCAAGCAATTTCTTCTTCTGTGCACCTTAATCCTCACCCAGTCCCCTGGACTCAGATCATGAGCTTGCTTCTTCTCAAGTGTGGTAGCTTCTTCTCCAACCTGGTGAAACACAGAATGAACTGCGTCAGCCAGGCCTTTACAGTAATCCAAAATCATGTCATCAGTTATTGTCATCAACTTATTGACAGGTACATATGCATGTCGCATTGCACGTCCCATTATGATTTAATGCGGACTTAAACCAGTAGTTCTATCTGGAGTAGATCTAATAGTCATTAGCACTAGAGGCAAGACATCTGGCCATTTCATGCCAGTGGCTAAACACATCTTACCAATCCTGTTCTTGATTGTGCCATTTATCTGCTCAACCACACCAGAAGCCTCTGGTCTGTATGCACAATGTAGCTTCTGCTGTATGCTCAATGCTTCACAAATCAAACTCATGTGTTCATTATAGAAGTGTCCACCTCTATCAGACTCAATCGTTACTGGAAACCCGTACCTAGAAAACAACTCTTAACAGTAACTTTGCCACTGTTATTCCATCATTTCTCCTAGTCGGATAGGCCTCCACCCATCTTGAAAACAAACAGACTACCACTAGAACATACCTCAGTCTGTTCACTTGGGGCATTTCAATGAAATCAATCTGCATTCTTGTAAAAGGATCTCCTTCTCTGCCTATTGTTCCCAGACTCACCACTGTCTTTTTCCCAGTGTTAAATTGCTGGCAAATCAAACATCTCTGACAGATGCTCTCTGCAATTGTCCTGAACTTTGCATTGTACCAGGTCTGCTTAAACGACCTGATCATCGCATCCCTTCCCAAATGTCCCTGGCCATGATACATTCTTGCCATTGTCGACAGTATGGAGTTCGGCATTACTGGTCTGCCATCTCTATAGACCCAAACATGGTCTGTTTCTCTTGGGGCACAACCTGCCTTAATCCAGTCTTTCTTCCCTTCCTTTCCTGCCTCATCCTGCAACTGTTTCACTTCATCCCACGTCTCTAGAACATTAGTAAACATCACAGAACAAAAAGACATTTCACCTTCTCGTTCCCGATTAATGGATTGATTGTTTTTAGCGCAATATTGAGCAATGTCATTGGCATATCGATTGCCAACTGTCACAAAATCATCTCCTTGTCCATGAGCAGCACACTTCACAACTGCTAACTCTTTAGGCAACTGTATCGCCTCAAGTAATTTTCCAATCACTTCAGCATTCTTTATTGGAGTCCCACTCAACGTCAAGAAACCTCGTTGCAGCCAAAGTTGGCCAAAATCATACACAACTCCAAATCCATACTGACTATCAGTCATCACAGTCGTTCTCAAATCTTTCCCAATTTCACAAGCTTTTGTCAATGCCACTAATTCAGCAACTTGCGCAGATTTCACTCCTTTCAATGGTGATGCTTCCATAACCTCTGAAACTTTGCACACTGCATATGATGCACATAGCACACCCTCATCATTCCTCAGGCATGATCCATCCACAAACAACACATGATCACTCTCATGCAAGGGAAGATCCCTTATGTCTGGTCTCGGTTTTGTACAGTAATCAAGCACATCCAAACAATTGTGATCATCTTCTGTTTTCACACCCACATTTTCAATATCCGGCAACAATGTCGCTGGATTCACATTCACACATCTCTCAAGAGTCACATTTGATGCTCCCAGAATGACTTTCTCATATTTAGTCAGCCGACTATGTGACATGTACTGGGTTCTGCTTCTTGTCAAAAGAATTGCCACATTATGAGGTACGAATACCCTTACAGGATATCCCATTATGATTCCCTCACTCTGTTCCAGGCTTCTGCATGTTGCAGCCACAGATTTCAAACAACCTGGTAAACCTACAGCTACAGGGTCAAGTGTCGATGAGAAGTACGCAATAGGCCTCCTCAGCTGTCCATGCTTCTGAATTAACACTGAAAGTGCACATCCATTTCTCTCACTGCAGTACAACTCAAACTCCTTTTCATAGTCTGGCATACCCAAAGCTGGGGCTTCACACATTCTGCTTTTCAGCTCTTCAAATGCTGCCATTTGTTCTCCATCTAGTTCCAATGGGTCTGTCATCTCACTTTTTGTCAGTTTAATCAGTGGCTTTGCTATCAGAGAAAAATTAATTATACACTGACGACAATAACCCACCATACCCAGGAACATTCTTACTTCTCTCTGGGTCTTTGGGGCTTTCATTCCCCTGATGATTTTGATCCTGTCATCAGTCACCTTTCTCAGACCTTTTTCAATATTGTGTCCAAGATAATGCACCTCTTTCTTGCAGAATTGCAATTTGGCTGGAGATACTTTTAACCCTCCATCTGCCAGATGATTCAGTAAAGCTATAGTATCTACTTCACAAGCTTCATGTGTCTTTGATGCCACAAGTAGATCATCAATATACTGCACTAGTACTGAGTTTTCGGGCATGATCAAGCTCTCCAATGATTTTTTCAATAACTGATTGAATATCGAAGGACTCTCTGTATACCCCTGTGGGATACGACACCATGCTAAAATACGCTGGCCAAACCTAAATGCAAAAATCGGCTGGCTGTCATGATGCAATGGAATTGAAAAGAAAGCATGACACAAATCAATCACTGTGTACCACTCAGCATCATGTGGAATCTGATACAAAATCACTGATGGATTTGGCACAATAGGACAACATGCCACCACAATTTGATTAACTTTTCTCAAATCTTGTACAATCCTGAACTTCCCATTTGGCTTCTTTAGCCCCATTATCGGTGACTCACACGGGCTACTCAGTAGTTCTCTCAGAACTCCCTGCTGAATCATTTTCTCAATTATAGGAGTTATTCCTTCAATTATTTCTGGTGTCATTTTGTACTGAGGAATGTTAGGATACGTAATTCCCTCTTTCACTGAAATTTTCACAGGATCTACATTATTCATCAATCCCACATCCTCTCCAGTAAAATCCCAAACTGTCCTTTTCACTGTGTCTCTCAGCTCTCGAGGCAAATCCTCCGGATCAAACACAGCAAATGCACCAACCATTTCACTCTCTCTATTTCCTAGAGTCATTCGGTACAAAACATCCTCATCTGGTGTCTCAAAAGCTATTCCATCCGGTGTACAGAAAATTGTGCAATTCATCTTACACAATAGATCCCTACCTAACAGGTTCACTGGACTAGTGTCACAGACAATAAATCTGTGCATGTCTGAAAATTTCCCTATTTGTACTCTTACTGGTTCAGTAAGACGTGTCCTGATTTGTGTATTGGCTACACCAACTACTTGGATTGCTTCATCCGAGAGAGGAAGATTTCTAATATCTGTTGACCTGACAGTTGATCTTGTCGCACCTGTGTCTACCAAAAAAGTAACACTTTCTTCATTTATTTTCCCATCTACAAATGGTCCTGCCTGGTCTATTTCTAGAGTTGCACCAAGTATGCACTCTTCCTCCTCTCTTCGGCACCGTCAATAATCACCCTCAGACTCACTCCCTTCATTCTTTAACAAGTACTGTTGTACCTGGTTAGAACGCCTTGGTTTGTTTACCTGTTCATCATTGTAGAATCCTGAATCCTGATTATACTTTTGTGACCCTCTATTCTGCGGCAAGGGCGGTTTTGGCTCTTGACTCTGCTGTCTCACAACTTTCTGTTGTTGCTGTTGTTGATTATTTCCCTCGTTCTGCACCTGTTGATTTAAGGGTTTTCCCTCATTATTCACTAATGGTGGATTGGTACACTCAGATCTCCAATGTCCCAGTTGGCCACAGTTGTGACATGGGAACTTCTTTTTAGCTTCCTCAAGATTCCCCTTTCCTTTCCCTGCATACCTAGGTCTATTCCCTGCATTATTTCCTGCACTATTCGCCTGCTCCACTAACTGTGCTTCCTGTCTTTCCGCAACTTTCACTTGTGCCCACATTGCTTTTTCTTTCAGCTTTCTCTGTTTTGCTTCAATTTCATCACTGAAGTATTTTGCATGTCTCAGAATCTCATCTATCTTCTTACTCTGCCAGTCCACTGTGTGCTCACGAATTCTCTCACTAATCTCAGGTCTCAGGCCATATACAAATCTGTATACAAAATGACTCAAATCTTTGTCACCCAGGTGTTCATCTCCACTGAATTGTTTAAAAGCCAGTATCAGCCTCTCGTAAAAAGCATGAACTGATTCTTTTGCTTCCTGTTGTGTTCGATCTATTTTAACCCAGTCTGTCTCTTTTGCAGGTACTTTACTCTTCAGGTATACCATCACCTGATCATACTTTCTCATTACCTCTGGATCTGGTGCTCCTGTTCTCTGATCTCTTGGATATTCCTCAGTAGGCCAACTCACAACTATTTTACACTCAGTCCACAAGTCTGCTGGAACAATTATATCAAACAGACTATTCAGGTCAATCCACAGCACTTTCGACAATTTCACAAACCTGTCTACCTGCCTATACCACTCGACGGGCTTTTCTCTCAATCGAGGGAAATCATTTGTAAATGATAAAATATCCTGTCTGGTCCATGGAACATGTACATATCCTCCTCCAGGTATTTCTCTCATAGGATAATTATCCACTGGTTTCTCCTTTTCTCTCACAGGAAATGCTGAATAAGTTCTATCTCCTGATTCTTCTCTTTTCTTGTACCACCTATCCTTCCACTTCTCTACATGACCCCATCTTCGCAATAATGCGACCATTTCTTTAATCTGTCCTGTTCTACCAGTACCATTCAAATTCTCAATATCTTTGTCTGTAAAATCCATCCTGTAAGACTTCTGCAAAGCTTTCACTTTATCAATGTCAACTCCCTGTTCATTCGCTATTGCTCTTAACCTGTCATGTGTATTTCTCGCTCTCCAGGTGATATTTTTACACATAAACAACAGTTCACCATCATGATGGTTTTTAAGTATTTCTGTTGGAACTGTCCCTGCAACAAGCTCTTCTAGTTCTACACGTAACCTAGCCACATCAATTGCTTGTGAATCTTTATCCCTCTTTTGAAGAACTTTCATCCAATCATTCAAATCTTCAGCTGTTATTTCAGTAGTTTTTCTCACTGGAACCACTTTTTTCTGCAGGTCTAAAATCGGCATCCCTGAACAACTAGCTTCACTAGCATCCAGTCCTTCACTACATATGTCATGTCTGGATTGTCTCAGATCACTACTTTCTGTCCTTCTTCCTGAATCTCCTGAGGGACCAGCTAAACTTGTTAACTTATTCCCAACATATGGAATCACCAAACCATTTTCACCTGTCCTCTGCTTGTCAAACACAGGCATAACCGGACCTATGGTTACAGGCACCGTAACAGCTTCCAGATTCTTTGTTAACTCCCTAATCTTTTCAGTCAGCTCTGTTGTAGTTCTGGCTAATTCTCTTGTATTCCCGTCACCACATCGATTCTCTCTCTCCCTGAAAGGATTACCACTAGGTGTCACATTTTCTGTCTCAATGATACGCACTGTATCTCTTATCGGAGAAACAACTGGTGTACTCTCGTCTGGTTCTGGTCTATATGGAGGTGGTCTCTTGTAAATCATGTCATTCAAGACCTCATCCTCATACTCATTAACTCCATATCTTCTCACTTCTGCCTCAGGAACCCTTTCTGCTCCCTCTTCAATTGTTCTCATAGGATATAATCCCTCTGACATGCTAGCATCTCGCCATCTTTTCATTCGATCATGATGAGTTTCACGATCATGTCTCCTCCCAAACATGTACCTGTAATGTCCTCCAGACCTCTGTTTTTCTCGCTCATGTACTTCCTCTTCCCATTCCACTAAAGCCTCAAACTGTGTCGGCCTTGGTTTTGGGTCAAGACATAACATCTTTTCCCGTAAATTTCTCAACACGGCCAGATTAAATGAACCATGTTCTGGAAATGCTAGAACACCATCCTCTTTGGTATATCTAACCCAATTCTCCAACCATATACAGGTATGATACCCATATCTCGCAGCCATGAAGGATGCAGGTGTTTTCGCTGGAGGTAACAATTCACCCTCTCTCGTCTTAACATCTTTATCCTTGTCAAACCACTTTTTGATTTTTCCGAACAATGTTTTTTTCTTTTTCTTTTCTTGGTAATACATTTTAACGTTTACCAAAACTTTCTAATTCCTTCCGTATTATAAATATACAATACGAATTTTCAACCAATAACAGCGCGACTCACACTAACGCACCAATCCTGGAACGTCTACGTCACTAGAATAGCTCTTCCAATCCTTGCGCGGCTCACACCAACGCACCAATCCCAGCGCGAACACTATTCTGATCCAATATCCAATCAGAGCGCGGTCTGTTTGACGTCAGCAGTCGCTGCAGTCGCCTGTCTCCTGTCTCCTGTCACTCGTCTACCCCTCCTTTACAAAACTCTTCAGTAGACTTCGTGTCAAATTTCTACAAAATCTATTAGTTACAACATATAAACATCTCCATTGTCTGCTTCGCTAACCACAGAATAGTAAAGAAAATCTATTTCATAAGAATCCCGTTGACACAGTAGCACATCCCTCTACTCTGCCCTTCTAACATACATTCATTAACTGTTTCCTCTAGGACTTGTCCAAAGAGTCTTACAATCAACTAAATGTATAAGCATTCACGCACATTCATACAAGAAAAATATAGTACATACACACAGAATCCTGCTTCCCAAGAACAGCGAACAATCTGTCCCACTACAGAATTATAACACACGTCAACCAAGCAGCTTACCTCTGCCCAGTTCCTCAAACAAGCTCAGAGAATACCTATTACTTCTCCCGCGATAAGCTTTAACGGTGAACCTTACGGATCCCTGGGACTTAAGACCAGAGTTTCACAGATAACCTTCGCTACCATACGCACTCCTTATATACCAGAAATATATTCTAATAGTAACATACGACAATGTCACTGATTCCGAAACCAGACAATGTGACGCGCAACTTCAATTGTCACACGTTTTTCCTACAATCCCGTCTTTCCCGAGAGCAGCATATACTTCCCTCTGCCCTACTACGGAACTGCTACTAGCTCCCAAGTTCCAGAAGCACTACATATAACTCAACATGACGACTCCAACATATAGTATTAGTACATATACCAACATCAATCAATAATCAATAATCAATAAGCTAATATACAAGCAATCTAATCAGATCAAGACAATCATCAATAACCATCCTAACTCTGCTACCAGGAAATTGATGCAGATCAGGGTGTACAAAATCTCCCTACTTCCACGGATAGAGTAATTTCACAGTTACACGCACATACACTCATCATACACTAGGGCCCATTTCACTAACATACGCTCAAATACTCTACCAGCACTGAACCTGTGGAAAGAAAACTCCTAAACACCCTGCATCTACACTGAGGTCGATAAGACCTAGTTATTGTAACTGTCCTGAATCATGTTCTAAACAATCTATATAACAATAATCAAAATAGAGTACTCAATAATTGACAAGAAATAATCACCAACACCGTATTCAAAATTATAATGCTTTATCTAAAATTAGTCAAAGAAAATCAATCAGAATAAATCATTTTTCTCATAATTACCTATTCTAGCTAAATGTCAGAATGGGTCAGGACAGGTCTCTCAGTAGAAGTCTCCCGAATCGCCGTCCTCACAGCGTAGATCCTCACCAACGCAAGTTTGGGAAGAAAATGGCAAAGTGGCAAAAACCCTCTCTAGGCTAACAATATTTATAGTATTTTAAACAAAAGAAAGCAACAAAAAGTGTTCTTTACGTCCGCTGAACCGCTGAGCAGAGCGAGAAGGAAAGGATGTAGCATCGCTACATTTGGAAAATCTCCGCTCAGGAAAATCACAAAAATAAAAAGACAGAACAGGAACCAAAAAATAAAAAGTAACTTTTAGCATCCACATTTCCTCGGAACTGACATGATGAGCTCAGAGTTCATTCATTATGGCTCCTTTGTCTTCCAAGGCTGTTCAGATGCATCTGGAGACTTGCCCAGAACTGCTCCTGTCCTCACGGAAAATTTTAACCAGGCGAAGACTGTGGTCAGATGACTCGACCATATTCAGCAAGGCCCTCTCATCACAAATCTCTCACTCGAGGCCAGGCTGCAAACGGCGGCCATGTTTTTCTAGGCCAAAATAGACCATCTTAATTGAAAGAGACAAAAACAACGTTACCACAGCATAGTGATTAAACAGTGTTAACCCCACTAATACCCTTATGTGTATGTAATTATCTAGCCTTTGCAACACAGAAAAGCATTAATTCAAAAGCGTTTTGTGCTTTAAAATAAACAGCACTCAGCAACATTTATTTAATAAAACATGCACATCATCTAGTAATGCAACACAAACGCGTTCCCACGTGTAGTTTTCTCTCATTAGTACATGTTGATAAGTAAAACACTTACACAAAACAAATAATTAGTAATTAATAATTAGTCATTTTAATTATGACAAATAGACAAACCAGAGCTTAAAAACCCAATAGATTTTCATCAGAAAATTCTGCTCTAGCATACCCACTGCCTACTCAAAGATGGGGGCAAGAGTCTGAGGTGGTCCCTCCTCCTGACCTCGCCCCACACGGGCAAACATTGCCCTGTCTGAACTCTGCAAGCTTCTTATTCCCTTTTCATGTTAAATGATATTGTTAGATCGCCCTGGGGTTATTCTGGGCAGTTCTTGGCTGGAGGCCTTCGATATACTTGTACTATGATCAAACTCTGAGTCACGGGCGTCTCCTCCGGATGTTGGTGAGTCACTGCCGGCTCCATTAGTATTCAATGATGCTACCGCTGCCACCACTTTCTGTCTTTCTTGCTGTGTCTTGTCTCTAAATGGGGCAGCCGAAGTGCGAGTACCCCACCCGCGACATGAACCGGTTCTGGTAGCTCGTCAACTGCATGGGGCTCGATCAGTCTCCGACTGAGGACGCTGGACAATCCATTCCCAGACTTCCTGGGGGGTATTCGAAAATCGCGTACCTTTTGGGGTCCCCAATCTTAGCCGTGATGAGAATATCATTGGGTATGGGACCCTCATCTACTGAAGTTTCTGCCTAGCCTCCAAGTATGCAAAACACTGTTGCTGGACTTCCTTGGATAAATGAGTGAAAATTCCTACCACACTATTGTCTATTGTGAGTGATCCCCACCACCCAGCCTGGCCAAGAATATGATCCTTATCTTTGTAAAACAGAAGTCTCGCTACTACCATGCACAATGACGCACCCGGAAGTGGGGACCTAGCAGGCATCCGGTGAGCTCGTTCGTAGGCATAAAAAGGGGAGAGGCGTTCCTCGGCGACCTCCTCCTGAATCCATTTCTCCATATACACCAGCAATTTGTTGCCTTCAAGTTTTTCGGGCAACCCCCCCACTCGAATATTATTCCGAGATGATCTGTTCTCCACGTTTTCAGTCCGCCGTTCGAGTCACTCGTTCAGCCAGATGGCGGTGATCGTTCCGTAGGCATACCAAATCTTTGCTCAGGGTATCTATCTTGGTCTCCACTGCTGCTTGAGACTTCGTGATGGCCTGCATAATATCCTATAGTGTATTCCCGCCAGGTAGTAGTTTTTGGCTGTCGGTCAACTGCAGAGTTCCCCTCTTCCAGTGGTGTTTCCAAATTGTCCTGATCTCTCCTGCGGGTCTTTTTCCCCATGCTGATGGTCATGGGAGTTGTTGTAACGCAACCCCTTCTCTACTGCTTCAGGGAAGGCATGTTTATGCCCCACCTTGCGTCTCTCCCTTGGCCCCTGTGGATTTCTCTGTGCTCGCCCAGATCAGCCGTGTTGCTCACCAGGCTCTGCAGCCCTAATCCAAGCCCTTCCCCTCAGAGTCGTTGAGGCCTTGCACTCTCGCTCTAGACCACTCTGTCACCTTAGCCTAATTTTGTGGGTGGGCTTCTTACTGTTCCCTTGGTCCCCCCATCTGCTGTGCTTGGTGTCCAAGGGGGCTCTGCAACCACGTATTAGGTGAGCCTTCTCACAGCTATTTTTATTTTTAATTTTTATTTTTAGTGTTTTCTATAGCGCGAACAAGACCCTGAGTCAGAGCGCTTCACAATATAGAGCAACGAGTTCAAGAACATTTTAGTAGGGTCCAAAATACAGAAATGTGACAAATATGAGGTTCGGCAGATAACAAATGGGTAGTAAACATAATAAATAGAGATGATTTGTTTGGTTTGGTGCTGTAGGAACAAGTTCAAGTACAAACAAATCATATTAGCGAGTCTGTTATCGCGGGCATCATAGATACGAGTTTAGAATAGCCGATTGGTTCAATGCAAGCAGGAGTGATATTGAAAGTAGAGCTTCCGTCTGAGTCGTTAGTGTTGCTGTCTATTTTGGTCATCAGTCATGCCCCAAAGCGTCACTACATTGCCGTCGCTGACTCGGCATGGGGAAGGGAGCTTCTGATCTCTATTTTATTTTGGTGCAGGCTGTACTGCCTATAATGGCCCGAGGCTCAAGTCCACTCAAGCCGTTCTAGCTTGGTCCCAGATGCTAATGCCACTTGTAGGGAGCAGGGGGGCCTCCCTCCCTGCAGCTCCAGGTGTCAGATCCGCAGCACAGGACTCGGGGCACAATGCATGTGTCACCCCCACTGTTTGGCTAGGCCATTTCTCTGTCCTCGCTGCCCCAGTGCGGGAGCAGGGGGAGGCATTTGCAGTCCCAGATATCAGCGCTGTGGAGGGGGCAGCAGGGGATCCCCCCCAGCAACAAATGTCGACGCCGCACCACTGCCCACAGCTCGGGCCCCTCCTTCTTATGCCTGCCGATCAGACATGCCA
This sequence comes from Triturus cristatus, assembly GCF_964204655.1. NCBI lineage: Eukaryota > Metazoa > Chordata > Amphibia > Caudata > Salamandridae > Triturus > Triturus cristatus. The sequence continues at coordinate 629,848,364 of NC_140590.1, read as the reverse complement.
GTCAGAAGACAGGGGCCCTCCGCTGCCACCTCTGCAGGTGTTTGGATTTTTTATCCAGTGGTCTCAAAGTCATGAGAAAATGGTTTTGTAAGGATTCAAAACTTTCTTGTGGATGTTCATTATGGGGATTCCTGACATCAGAGTAAACTCATAGGGTTCAATTACATCTAGAACTGCTTTATAAATAACACAGAGTGCAGTATTGTTGTTTTCAATGTTGGACCATTTGACTACTCTGCTGTTATTTTTTTGTGGCTGGAGGGTACTCTTATTTTATCCTTATAATTTGTGTTTGCAATGTCTAACACAGTCTTTCCAATAACAAAGACAAAGAGTGCTTGTCACTATCATCACACTCAATGACTTCCATGTCGTATAAAATGGGCCAAAGTTTGATATCTCAAAATTTTATCAATGATGGTTTCACTGTGGCCTCTGCTGAACGTATCAGAGATGCTGCATCCGTTGCATGCACTTAACCCCCAGGATAGGGTATGCGAGAATAACTATAATGCAACTGCTGACAATCCCTTTATGAGTAAAATCTCAAACAAGGGAATTTCTCTTTCTTCATTATCCTGGGTAGTAAGAGTGTGGAGGTTATCTAGGGGTTCGAAAGTGGAGTTAAAATCTCCTGCTATGAGAATTGATCCAGTTAAAGTGAAGGTGTTCAAAAAACCCTCCAAGGCGTGTAAAATTGAAGATTCGTCGCATGATGCCAACTTTGATTATATATATTCATTCATAATACATGTCTGTGTTGGCAACTCTGGTGTACAGTTAATAAAATTCCCAAGATCTCACTAGAGGCAATCTGTACCTGCTTAGTTGTACAACTAAGTGAGAATTTTATCCAGATCAAAACACCACCTGAAAGTCTACCTGTTCTAGAAGGAACAGCTTTACTATAAGAAGGTTCATAGCCGGGTCTGTGAACTGGTTCTAGAGCCCGAGTTTCTTGTACTGTATAAATATCATAACCATAATATAGTAATTGCTGGGACAAGGTGAACTGCAATGCTTTGCTAGAATAATGTCTTCCCATATCAAGGAGTAACATTTTCGAGTATGCCAAATCCATTACTTATTTTTTCAAGGACTCACTATCCTCATTAACCAATAACTTCAGTTTAGGGATGTTGGTCATATATACAATATTCGGTCTTTCTAAGGCTGATGCGCAGGTGGTACTTGCCAAGGCGCCAACGCGGGAGTCGGACCCCGGCCCAGGAGGACTCGCAGTAGGCGGCGCGGACCCGGTAAGTTTAGTTTTCTTAATAATGCTGCTTTATCTTAATCTCCTCCTCGCCCCCCCGAGTATTGGAGCGCGAGCATGAGCCGCGACTGCATGTTACCTCTAAGAGGTCAGAAACGTTCAGATTGCCCCGCAGCCACTTTCTGTATCTTGTTACTTAACGCGGTGTGTATTTTTTATCTTGTGCTTGCGAGCTTGTCAGGCTGCGTTCAGTTTTTTCTTTCGGCTTTGATAATCAATGAATTTGTTTATTCTGCGGTGCGGCCTGGAACCACATTCTGTACATGTGCAGAGTGATTCATGAACCTGGCTGTGCAGGCTTCGCAGTGAGTGCTTGAAATCACTAGGCCTGCCATTTGTTATCTTCACCGGCCTCTGCCTGTATGATTCCGCGAAATAAAAATGAATCGCAGATGAGGAGGCTGGGCGCGAGCTGCTTGTTCGTAATCTACAGAGATGGGAGTCAGACGCTTCCCTCCCAGAACTGTGGCTGCCCTGGCACCCACAGGGTGCCCTCAGAAGGGCAGGCCTCTAGTGCCAGCAAGGCACCAGACCACCCCCCTTCTCCTAAGTGTGGGGACCCCTCGGGAGGAGTACCCCTACCCTGGCAGCCAGGGGCTGCGGCACGCAGGACGTGTCAGTTCCGGGGCACGAGGAACGGGGAGGGGGGTATATAGGCCTCCCCCACCCACTGGCTATTTTCTGCTTTCATGCTTGTGGTCGGGTTTGTTTTCCTCCATGTTCCACGTGTACGCTGTTTGCATTGCTCCTGCACCGGTCCAGCTTGGCAGACCAAATGAGATGTCGTTGTCTATTGGCCATGCAGCGCAGTGCGATTGAAAGCCAATTTTGTGCTAGCACCTAGCACGCCGTTGAAATAAGATTAATGCCCGCAGCATTTCAGTTGTTTCTCTAGGTGTAGGCTAACGTTTTGGACGGCTAAGTAGTTCAGCCCTGGTAAAGTGCTTGGGTGAGATGTGAGGTGTGAGGTAGCAGAAGGCGGATTCTTTGAAAATGAATAATACCAAATGGCAGTGCTTTGTACTAATACCTGACCTCTCGTGGCTCTAGAAATGCTTCATCCACCACATTCTGCAAGCTTCAAACAAATGCCCCTCCTTCCTCGCTTAGTTTGCCGACAGTTCAGACGGGCTACATTGATTGCTGATGGTGAATAAAAAATTCTGAATATGTTTAGATGCGTAGAAGCGTGGAGAATTCTACTGATTCCAGCCCTATCTGCATTGAAATGGAATTAGCAATGTATATATGGTATCTGAACTGCGCATGGACAAACTGAATAAAGGATTGGAGTACGGCTATTGTTTTACGCCCTACCACTTTCAAATGTCACCAGCCGCCCCTGGAACACAGGGAATCTCAAAGCGACTAACCTCTTCAAAGCTGATACAGTATGAAAGGAATTACAGGCTCGAAACTCTACCAAAAAGGATGGAGCATCTTCTTCTATGTCGGTATTGCCCCAATATACTTTGGTCTCCACAGTTTTTCTGGGTGCTTGTTTCTTACAGAGCCTGGGTCAGGTGCAGCGTCAGAGCGCGTTACGTGAGCACGTGACCACCTTCACTGGTTCGCAGCCAATATCAGACATGAGGTACATGTGTGCACAAGTAGCGCATTTGTTTTTACATTTTCCCAGTGTTTTACACACAGTCAGTGTCCTTAGCTTATTTCCCCTGAAAATCTCTTACAGACTTCAGCCATGTTCTGCCTTTCGGGACAGATTTTACCCAGGTCAGCAGTGTTCCCCCACGTTTCTACATCTTGTTGATGTGGTTATGATAATGCTACAGCCAATAGCCTAGAAAGCAACATCTAGGAGGTTAAATGCGCAGACTTCGCAGCCATCTAACTCCCATCTCTTGATATCTAAAATTGACATTACCACTGGCTGTTCTCCTCAGTGCAGCATCCAGGTGATGACAGTTTTCTACAAAGGGCTGTAGTTGTTGAGTCACCCTTCGTGACACCACTCAGCATGGACAGATCGCTGTTTTGGAGTCGCCGTTTGTCTATTATTAAAGTACTGCTACGTAGCTCTATCTCTGGAGGGCTGTTGTGCTTGTATTGTAAATAAAGTGCCACAGATGAGCCATTGCAGTTGTAGTGTTGTGGTATTGTGGTGTGTAATGATAAACTTGCAGTGTCAGAGCAGCAGTGTTTGAGTTCTAGTGTCAGAGCTGCATTGTTAGAGTTGTTGAATTGGAGTTGTTTTGGAACATGAGTTGGATTGAAATGATACAGTTGCTGCAGAATTGCAGTTGTGTTAGAGTTGTTTTGATGGCGTTGTTAAGTTTGGAGCTGCATTCCGGTTTTAGTGTTGTTGGGTTTAGGCCAATTGGTAAGGACCCAATTGGGGATGTCCAGGAGTTATTAAATGCTCTACAGTTCGTTGTTGAACGGTGTCGGCATGCCTGCTAAAAAACAAACACTTTAAACATGTGCTTTGTATCACAGATGCCAGGCAGTTAGGCCAGGTTAGTAGCAAAAAAAATGCATGTTTCCATCAATGTTTGCCAACCAATACCGAAGCAGAAAGGCATATCTGATGCAAATAAGGCCCTACGCTTGATCCAAGGGATTAAGATTTGCAGTGGTCCTTCTGAAGTTAGCTTCTGTGATGATACGGTTTGTGTGCATTTTACTGAGTCATTTTACGCCTGGGAAATTGTATTGAAGAAACCAAAATAAGGAAGGAAGTTGGCCCCATGGTCAGCATCGCTTTCTCTAACAGCAGTGAGTAGGTTAGAACGAAGTTAATATCCCAATCCTCTAATCCAACAAGAGCCAGCCTAAAATCACTGAAAGGACAGGGGTACGGTGTGGGAGCATCTCTGAGGCACCACTGACCCAGCACAGACCGACTTTCTGATACTTTTGGAAGACTGGGTGGTGTGTCATGGATCAAAGGCTGCTGCTCAATCATCAGAGAAAGCCTTGTTTAACATCTTCTATCAGCAGGATATGACTGGCTCACATGGTCAATGTATTGCCATGTAGATGAAGATTTAATGTCAAATAGTTGATATTCTCCACATGGGCAACAATTTGTAGACATTATCTGCTTGGGCAAAAAGACAGAAGGGTTCGTATGCTATTCCAGAAACCTACAATGTGTTTTCCCATCAGTCCGTAGCAATGGGGGAAATCCTTCTTGGGTTCACCTTAGATAAGAATGAGCAAGTAAACGTGGGAGGTAAGAGGGGCTTGAATGACTGGATATGGAGGCACAATACCTGGTTAGATTGTAGGTAGGAGAACAGAGATTTAGTCAAAGAATTAGTGGTCATCTGCTGAAGCGAATATCTACAAATGCTGTTGATATTCCAGGTGTTATTTGAGGAAGTCACTACTTATTTACTTTTCAAATTCCCTCAGGCAATGGTTCAGCACTTCACGGCTTTCCAAAGAAAAAAACACTTGTGAAACTCACATATGGGCTGCTACTGAACCTTTTACTTACCAGTAAAGAACAAATGAAGATGCAACATAGGGAAAGAGGAAGGAACGGATCCTGGGACGAGGAGTATTCCTAATAAGATTAATGAAGATTAACCGGTAAGGAAAAGGTTAATTACCTCTTCATGCAGTCCCCCTCCTCCCAGTCCTATAGTATGATGATCTCACAAGAAAATACATGCACTGCCATTGGAATGCAGCAAACATTTATTCCCATCAACAACTACTTCATTACTGTAGACAACACTGCGGAACCAAAATGATCTTGAAATGAATCAGACAAATCCAAATGATAACGCTTAATGAAAGTGTGGCTTGAGGACCAGATAGCTGCCCTACATTTCTCTACCAAGGGAACACCCCCCCCTCCTTTGCCCAGGATGCTGAGATCGCAGAACATCCTTTTATATAGCCAGCAAGAGGGACACTCTAAACAGCATAGGCCTGAGTAATGGCCTGGCGAATCCATCTACTCAATATGGCTTTCGCTACTGTCTTCCCTTGATCACCGAACCATGAGCAACAAAAAGAGAAGTGGAAACTCTATAGGTACTGGTGCGAACCATATATACTCTCAAGGCATGCCAACATCCAGTAAAGATGGAATGGAACTGGAGGATTTTTCCTGTAAAACAGGAAGCATTACCTCTTGAGACACAACGAAAGTTAGAAGATGCCTTGGGAATGAATTTAAAGTCTAAACGTATAACCACCCTGTTCAGAAAACAAAATGCAGGTAAGGGTGAGAAACATTGAGAGACCCCAACTCACCCAATCTATGAGCTTATGTAATCGTGACCAAATAAAGAGTTTTAGCAGACAACCTCATTGGTGAAGCAGATTTGAGTGGGTCAAAGGGACCCTTCTGTAAACCCTTCAACACAATTGACAAATCCCATGATGGTAAAAGGTTATGAAATGCAGGTTAATACAACAAAAAACTCCTCATCAACCAAGAGAACAAAGGAGCTACATGGGAAAGATCTCCTGAAAACTGACGGACAAGCTTAATTGCAGCCCACTGAGTTTAATGTAGAAAGGGCCAGGCCTCTATGAAAACCGTCCAGAAGGAAATCCAAAATCATAAAAGGATCAACAGTAGATGGAGATTCATTTTCTCTGTACACCATTTAGAAAACACACTCCAATGTTTCTCTTAGGAATGAAAAATAGTAGCCTTCCTAGAGGATTGGATTTTCCAAGCCACCTGGTCAGAACAACCCAAACCGTGCAAGGCCAGTCACTCAACAACCAAGTCGTTAAACTGAGACGGCTGCATTAATGAATTGTAAGGTGAGGAAACTGCTATGGAGGGGGAACCAAAGGGAGATGAAAAAACCTCCCCTTCGACAAATTGAGAAGAACTGCAAACCAAGGGAATCTTGGCCAGAATGGAGACACTAAAATTACTCTGACTCCCTCCACTCTGATATTCTGTAATACACTTGGAAGGAGGGGAATGAGAGGGGATGCATAAAGTAAACCCAGAGGCCTTGGGATTGACTTGCATCCACGGCCCAAGCTCGAGGAGAGAGTGTCTCTGAACAAAATTCCAGACACATTGCGTTGTCCTGGGAAGCAAAAAGGTTGAGTCACGGAAGGCAGAACCTGAGCGATGTCTAACAGAATTGGAGATTGGTCAAGTGAAAACTGGCTGAGGACAGCACATTACGACTTAGTCAGCCCAATAATTCAATTCCCCCTTGATATACACCTCTGTAAAAGCAAGAACCCACAGTTCCACCCAAGCAAAGATCTGAGCTGCAAGCTGATTGAGAGTTTCCACCTCCGTCCTCCCTGAGGATTCAGAAAGCTCCTCACCACCTGATTGTCTGTTCTGACCAGCACATTCTTGTTTGTCAATGGAATCTGAAAAAACAATAAAGCCTTCGGGATTGCACATATCTCCCGTCAATTGTACAATTAAAGTATTTCTCAAGGAGACCATTGGACATTCTGTTCTTGTCCCTCCAACATTGCCCGCAACCGTGAAGACTGACATCTGTGGTCAGCAGTGGCGGCTCTCATAGGGCATGCTGCAGGGCGGTGAGGCGGGGGATGGTTAGGCTAGAGGGTAGTAAGCTTGGACTTATGCGGAACGGAGGAAAGTAATTATTACGTTCCTCCGTTCCGTCGTATGTCAGAGTTTACTGCCACCCCACCCTGCCCCTCCCCTGACCACACCACCACCCCGCAGCACGCCCTATGCGAGCCACCACTGGTGGTCAGTATCACTGGAGATAGATATTGGACGAGCACCCCCTTCTTGAGATGCTCCTCTTCCAACCACCAAGACAAATCCTGGACAATACTGGAGGTAACTGGAGTCCATTGCTTGTACTGCTAAGCTGGGAGACAAATGGGCCAGGATGTCATTGACCACAGGCTTTAAATGAAAACGTGTTCATGAGACTACCGCTGTAGATGCTGCCAGAAGACCTTGAACCCTTAGCCGAGATCTGGCCATTGCTTGCGTATGTTCAGTTAGTGAGTGGATTCTGGACACAACTGTTCTCCTCCTGCGGTCAGGAAAAAGACAGCACCCACAATGGTATCGAACTGGGCTCCAGTGAACTGCTTGACTTGTGATGGAACCACTGAGACTGCTGAGGGTTGAGAAAGAACCCCATCTCCCTTAGCTATGTGGTCAACTTGGTCATATCTTCCTCTGCTCGAAGTTGGAAAGAAGCCACTACTGGGGCCAATATCTTTGTAAAGACATATGGAGATGTTGTTTAACTAAAGGGGAAGGCTTGGAACTGGAAGTGTTCACCCCTCCCCCAATGCAAACCAGAGGAACTACTGATTGCCCACATGCATTGGGATCTGAAAATAGAAATCCTGAAGATCTAATGTCATTAGAAAGTCCCCTTCGAAATGAGAGGAATGATGGATTGAAGTGAAAATAGTTTGAAAGGTTTCAATATATTCTTTTCCTCAGTACCCTTTTGCAGTGGTGCAGCATCGGTCCACCCCAGGCGGCACGGGCTTTGGGGGTGGCAGCCGCCACCCTCGCTCTTACCTGCGGCTGTCGTTGGGCTGGGGCTGCAGGAATCACCAGCACCCTCACCCCTGCTCTTAGATTCGGCCGCGTGGGCGGCTAACGCAGGGGCCGCCATCGGAGGCCTAAGGCCTAGCTACGTCACTGCCATTTTACATTAACTCAGCTAACTCGAGACCAAATAGCTTTTGCCTAAGAAAAGACAATTTATGAAGCAATGCTTTCTGTCCGGACTCCAATTTCCATGACTTCAACCGTAGTAAACGCCATCCGGAAATAACTGAAATAGCCTTTGAAGAGGATGCCCACAACCCATCAAAGGTAGTGTCTGAAACAAAGAGTGTCAGCAATTCCATTTTGGCCAACAAAGGCGTCGGATGCTCCTTAGCTTGCTAGAACTCCAAATGGGCATGAACGTCCTTCAATAACACCGTTGCATAAGCTGCAAATGTTCTGACTCTGGAAGCATTGGATTGCTCCAAAGATCTGGAACTCCTTATCTCCAGGGGTACGTGGAATCTCGTCATTTACTGCCTTCAAAAAAGAAGTAAAAATACTCCTAATGAACAAATTGACGTCCTAAGACTTGATTCTAGGCAGTCATCGAGTCACCTATACGAACCTCTTATCACTGCCTACTTCTTGTGGTTGGAAGGAGAATATTATATGTATGTTTATTACCACAACCACCTAATGTTCAATAACTGTATATAGTGGAATGTTTAGTTGCCCTCTGGGATCCTCATGCGTCGTCTAAGGGTCACACGTGTTACCCATTTATTATATATCTGTTTTATACGTAATGTCGAATACCAAATGACTTATATTATCTCATATCTTTATGTTTTATAACTGTATACTGTAAAGCGCTCTGAATAAAACCTTATAAATAAAATAAAATAAATAAGCATAGTTATTTGCTGCATAACATCGTTTGAAAGATGCCTCAACTTTCTTATTCATTGGATCAAACAGTAAAGAATCCTCTGAGACCAATGAAGAAGTGGAGAGATGCCAATATTGGGTTTACCTTTGGGGATTGAGGTAAACAATTATCAAAGTCCTCCAATATCTAGGATTAGCCACTTTATCAACATCCTTCCATTCCTCAAACAACATGGATTTTAACACATGATCAAAGGGAAGAATGTTTGGCTATGTAGTGTTATATAGCGCACAGAAAAAAACAGTGGCCTAAGGTTTTTCTTCAAAGGAGGAGGGTTTGGGGGGAAGCTATTTATAGGGGATGGTAAACATAGAAGTAGGATGCCAAGCTATTTTTAAAACAAATGTTTTTACCATGTAGTGGGCAGTTGTGGAGGTGGGTACGCCTCATACTTTAGGACTGGGATGAGGAGAACTCCATGAGGGGGTAATGGGCTCTGTGCAGCAAATCCCTGGAACAGTGACACAACAACCCTGGAGAAAGCAGATGATTCTAGGGAACTCTATCGATAACACTATACTATAACTATTCAAAATAACATCTTCTTTCAACATGGACAACGGCATGTCAACATTGAAAGGGGTAGAAGGATGTCGTGACCAGGTCACTCACAAAAACATTCTTGGTGGGCCAGGCCATTGTGACTCAAACAGTGTCAAGAGGCTGAATAACAGTGTTGCACTGCCCTCTACAAAAACAACTACAAAATCATAACATAACACTATAAGATAGTGAAAGACAGAATATTGTATTGATGCCAATACAAATTGATTAATAAGGGAAAGGACAGATGATCTGGATAAACCAAACATGCGTTGTACAGAACTTGATCACAGTGGACGGGGATTCTAATGCAGTACTGTCTGTTTATGTGCAATCCAAAAGTAGTTATGGGAAAATAATCACACCAACCTCACATTGTACTGAGTGAGACTTATTTCCCCCAAAACAGTTGGCGGACTCTCCAAAGAGGATGGGAGTTCTTATATAATGCTTCTCTAGATAATGCAGGGATCAGACAGGAGAAATAGAAATAAAAATACCTCACAGTATACCCAAAAGGAATACTCTTTATTTGTAGGGTACCGTGGGTATACAGAAAAATGGTTCAAACCATAGTATCTGGTTCTATGGACATTAGGCTTAAAGCCAATGAAGCCGGGCGAGGGGGTGTCTGGTAACAATACGCGAGTTGTTCAGCCTTTAGTAGCTCACAATGATTTTCACTTATCAGAAGTAGCTCTCACTACAGAAAAGGTTGGAGACCCCTGCCTTTGAATAACCCAACAATAGTGTAAGAAGCGTGATTGTGAGATAAGTGTGATTCACCTGGAAGTCATCATTGCATTTGTTTTTAATCATTTTTATAAAATGGTCTAATGACTTTCTTACAGTGCCCAGCTCACCTGTTTTCAGGTGAGTAAGTGAAAGGAAACCCTAAAAAAATCTGTTGTTATATCCCTCTCACTAACAAAAAATCAGCTTGCATGACACTGGTTGGGGAGGTGCTTAGAACAGGGATAGGTAGCCTCCATCACTAAACTAAAACAGTGAGGTATCAACAAATGACATCAAGTAATCAGTCAGACATCCCACAGAACTAGACATAGGTGGAGACTTTGAGAAACTACTTTTCATTGAATGGAAACCCCCAATTCCATTTTCGATAATATGCTTGTTACCTTCGTTTTTAGGTATGCTCGACTGATTGAGCACAGTCTCAGGTGACAGCCTTACGCCTCAAGAACATGCATGGAATGCATGGTTAGGTAGGCAGGGATACGCACTCCGCCCTGACGAAGGCCTCCGACCCAGGCGGGCTCTTGGTGTGGGCTGAAACATGTTGGGAATGAAAAATCAAGGCCAGTCGAGAAGCTAAAGCTCAATTAAAACCCTGGATCAGTTATGCATACCCACGGTACCTTACAAATAAAGATTAGTCCTGCTGGGTATACTGTGAGGTATTTTTAATTCTCTTTCTCCTGTCTGGATCCCTGCATTATCCAGAGAAACATTGTATAAGAACTCCCATCCTCTTGGTTGAGTCTGCCCTGGTGGTATGATTCCGACCAGGGCGTGTATATACGCTGATGATGAAGCATGTCATGATTCCGTGAGTGAGCCTTCTACTCCAATATCTTTGGATGCTGGCTTCATCAATATGTCATCTTAATTGCCATCCCTATCTAGTATGATGCAGCAACCCCCGCCTGCGTCAACAGTCCTCGGCGATTGTCAGAGGGTTCCGGATTACTCTCTAAGCATGATGCCAATGTGTCATGGGTGAGCTATCAACTTACTTATAACCTGACATCCAGCACATGATGAAAAGCATGGTGGCAAATGTAGACATTAGTTAATGAAGGCCAACATGTGTCATTACCTCCTCTCTTCTGGCAAATTCATCAAGGAAAAAGGACCTGTAATGTTTCCTTTGTTCACATTCAGAACTGTCATAAACATAGGAAAAGTACCGGCTCTCATTAAATCCTACACTCATCACCAGAGGGGTGGCTTATCTAGGAGAAACACGTCGATTTTCTGGCAGGCCTCGTATTAAAAAGATCCTGTCGAGGTCCACAGATCTAATTTCCTCGACACATTTGCCTGAATTGTGATCAACCCATTACTCATGGCTTATCATATGACCAGCCGGCTGAGAAGAAACTAGTTTTATTTCGGGGAAGTTATCATCAAACCACAGTGCTTTTAAGTCCGTTTCATTTATTTTGTGTTCATGAAGTTGCCAGTAGATGGCACTATTAATCAGCTATAATTACAACATAATGCCTTTAAACGTGAAATAAGGGGCCGCATATGTTTTCTCTAATTTTCGTATAATATCCTTCAACTGCTTAATAAAACATATGAATCAACATCACTAACCAAGTTCATGCACGTTTTCATCATTTATAAGTTTATTTAGCGTGCCTCGCTGTGCCTGTTAGTGTTTACATATGTACTTTGTGGGTATAGTTGTGAGGTTATCATTTATTTTGATATTTTGAGTTTGTATACTTCGCTGCCACCACCCCAGTGCTATCAGATCGCTCTGCAGATAAAATACATTAACTCATTAAGTGAAGACAAACATTTGAGAGTGTAAATCTCATACAAATAAATGTTCGTCAGAAAGAAACAAATAGAACACGGATGAAAATACAATATTAAGAAAAGTAGTATGTAAGCAGCAGGAATAGACTGTCGAGGGAGGGAAACTGCAGTTTCTGACTTTCGCACAGTGGCGGCCCCTCCGCTAAGGTGGAGGAGGAGCGTCGCCCCACTGCTTTTCAGCACTGCAAAAAAGGAAAAATAAAATGATAATAACGCAATGTTATTATTATTTTATGTTTCAGTACTGGGGCAGCTTTGCGGCCCGGGGCTGTGCTGGGCAGAACAGGGAGGAGGGGTGGCTGCACCTTAAGTACACATGACTGTTTGACTGGCCGTCTTGGGCCAGTCAAACAGTCATGCGCACTTTGCATGCTCTCCACTGGCTGTATTGTACAGCCCGGGTGGAGAACATGCCTAGCATCGCAGTCCCTGTCTGAGCGCCGAACCATGACGCCCAGACCAATCACAGCGCTGCGTTGCAGCATTGTGATTGGCTTAGGGGAGCCTGGGTGCTTCCTGCCTCCTGTTCACACAACGAAGAGGACAGAGGAGAGGTGGCGGCCGGCCAACTGGCTGGCAGGTAAGTTACCTTTAAAAATGTTTTTGAACTCTCCCCCGTCTCACCACTGCTGCCCGGGAGCAGCCGCCACTGCTTTCACACGGAAAGGTAGTATGTGATAAAGGAATTCCAGAACTGCAGTCCAGCACCTGAAAACATGTTTGAGGATTCACAATTAGCCGTTCCATAAGGAAACAGGTCTGAACATGCAATTGTTAGTAGGGCAAACTTCATGACCCACAAAGCTTTAATGGACATGAGATGGGGGATTTTTTTAAGGTGTTTTTTTAAGGTGACTAAAGCATCGTGTGGTAGTGCACTGTCATTTTCAGGCAGCACATTATCCATTGAAATGGCCACTAACTCTGCACAAACCTCCAGTTTTACGCAAATACTACATAACACACAAATTAATGTGTGGAAATCGGGTTTCAGAATATTTATCATGTGTGCTTCACCAAGTATTCAGAATTACAAAAGTAAAGTGAGAGGGGTTGTAAAGACCAATCCCCATGTTAAAAACAAAATAAGCAGTAATCTGTCAGAAGACATTACCTAACATGTGACCTCTGTCTTTGAAGCTCAGCAAATGTGACAAGATAAATGCAGAATTTAAATACATCTTTACAGGGGCAGCTCCTTCGTTATCACAGAGGAGCGTCGCCCCACTGAAAAATAAAATGATAATAAAACCTTTTAGTTAGGGTGGGGGCGGGGCCATTCCGACGAGCATCACGTCACAGTGGGGAGGGGGGTTGGGCACTTGTAAGTGCACATGTCAGTTTGGCCGGCCGTCTTAGGGAGGGAGAAGACTAAGGGAACAGTCCTCTCCAATTGTGACTCGTCTCTTCAACAATTTAATCTTTGAAGTACGTGCAGTAACGTGGAGACAGTTTGGGTTAAATGTATATGCTTTAGAAAGTGCAAACGTGTAGCAGACAGCCACAAAGATGTGCCCTGAGTAAACTCGTCCGCTCATGAGGCGTCTTCAAGACTTAGTCCCATGCATACATTCACACGTTTACGTTATTTATCTTTTGTTCCCAGTATCTTTCCCACACAGGGGAGCCTGTGTCGGGCAAGAGGGGTTGCTGGGCCCCAGGTTTGACCCTTGTTTCTTTTGCCCATCAGTTTTTAGATCGCGCATAGAGCCGCGTGTAGACATGCCCCCTCATATGCAGGGCTATTTGAGGACTTCTACAGTGCGTCCGCTCAGCTCTATCGAGCAACAGTGAGTTGATTTTTATCTCCTTACCTGTCTGGTCACCCTTTTTAGGTCTCGCTGGCGTTGCAGCGCGAAGCGCTGCCGCCAACGAGGAACTATTGTTACCGTGATGCCTCTCAAGGGAGACAGACCGGGGCACGCGCAGCGATCGGGGTCTGTAGACGCGCTTCTGAGAAGCGCAGACGCACACGCCCCCAAGCGCGCGCGCCACGCTCCGCCGACCGCCGGGCTTGTTCTGAACGAAACCATCTTGCCATCGCAGAACATCCTTGAGAATGCCTCTCACTCTCTTAGGACAGGCTCTACCGTCGGGATGCTGGTAGTAACTGCCTCAGAAGAACCCAAGCAGATGCTGCGGCCGCCATATTCAGGAGCGCTGCAAATTGCTGCGCGCGGGCCTGAAAAACACACTCACTGTACCAACGCGATAATCACCGCCGCCACCGCCAGGTAGTTGGTCTGGTAGTAAAGAGGGTTGTTGATCATCCGGTTATTCCAATTTAAGACGTCCTTGAAATCTGGCCGGCCGAAGCGGTCGGACCCAGGGTAGAAGTCTTTCCAAGCACGGAGCGGAGCTACCTGCACGCCCATGTTTCCAGTAGCGATGCTGACAGACTGTAATGGACTCAGCTGCTGCTGCCCTTTAAGATTACTTCTGCGGTTCGCGCCACTGGTGTGCCCAGAAATTGGAGCGGGCGGTTGACTGTAGTTTATCGCTCACATCTGGATGTTAGCACTTGGCTAACTATAGATTGCATTAGAGTTTCTTCTCTAGCCAAACCTCTGCCACAAAAACGACAACGTAATTAAATGCTTTTTTTTACAACCAGCTCTGGAAGGGTCTGGAAGGCCTAACCCAAGACGCACAGTGAGAGAATGCAACAGGACCCTCCCTGTTGACTTTAAGTAGGCAGGGTGAAGGCCTGTGTTTTGGCACCAACGCCCAAAATGCGCATTCCTCGTCACTTAGCCACCAGCTGACTCACCATTGAGTGAAAGCAGCACATGGAATACACATTCCGAGCGAAGGAAAATAGACACATATACCATACAGAGTACTCGCCGTATTCATTAAGCATGCAATCATAACAGTCGATAAAGCACTATTTGTACTGCTAACATGAATGCCAATACTCGAGATTTTTGTTGGTGTCTTACGTTGTTATAAGCCAATAATATTTTTATTTGAACTTTCTCTTGTATAAAAGTTTCTCCATTTCCTCGCAAGTTAATGGAAAAATAAAGTACCCACATTTTTAGGTCTCGCTGAGACAGCGAAAGCTGTCTCTTTGAGACATTTTGTAACTGGGCTTTCAAAAGTGCTACCCACATGGTTTTGCTGGCCTAGGGCTTGAGTGCACGATGGCGTGCACGTGCACAGCTGCTCCTTGCATTCCCTTCTCACCCAGCCCTTTGATGCTCTGCTCGATTAATTTCACTTTCGCTGCTTTGACCCTTGCATTCCCCCCTCCCTTCTCACCCAGCCCTATGATGCTCTGCTCGATTACTTTCACTTTCGCCGCTTTGACCCTTGCATTCCCCTCTCCCTTCTCACCCAGCCCTTTGATGCTCTGCTCGATTCCTTTTCACTGTCCTTAATCCCTTTGTAAGTCCATCTTGTTTGGGTCACCTTTGCTTCATTAGACCCATCTTTCCCGACTAGGACCCGGTTATTTTTGTCCACTCCCTTTAATTTACTTTAATAATAAACTCTCGCCTTAAGTGAAGCAATTGACTTTTAAATGTCGCCGTAATCTTACAGCCTTGTTCTCAAACAAGAAAACTCCTCTCCTTCCACACGTTTCCCATTCTGCCATCTTTTCTTCTGCAGTAGTTGATAACATTGTGGCCATGTTTTAACCAAAGCATCAGGTTTCTGCAATTTTGTAGCGACGTGGTGATGCACATACTTTCTGTATGTTGTACATTCCGCTGCTTCTAATGTGTCCGAGGTTTGTGAGCTGTGGTGCATGCTAGCGCGATCCCACGCCATGCGCCTCTTCAGCCCTCCTAAAATATACCATCCTCACTCTCCAGGTAAGAATTCGTTACTTAAAAAAGAAACGTGTAGCAACGATCTTCTATTAATAATGCTATAATGGCAGCGCTTCTATGCATTCCATCGTAAATGTTCTGTGGAAAGTATTTTTATTTTATCATTTTGCAGTGTTTCCGGTAGGTCGGCCGTCATTGATTCCTTGTTTGTGTAACTTTGCCCAGGGGCGTTTCTTCAATTGGTGCAGCAGGTGCAGTGGCACCAGGGCCCACGAACGCTGATAATTTGTGTATTTAATATAACTGTAGCATATTGAGGAGGTTGGGGGGTCATTTACTTACTTGCCCTGGGGTCCATGACACGGAATAGGCTGGTGTTTCGCCACGTAATTTCATTGGTCAATGTTTAGCATTCGAGGTTGTACTCCTGAGTGACGTGACATAGAATGTAAGATTGATTGTGCTAGGGCATAAAAAGGAAATGCTGCTCAGGGCGCCAATTGTGTAAGGCGTCTAGACCTCACATATGCTCTTCCCTCTATGTTTTTCTCTCTGGTCTCACATGTGCTATTCCCTCTGTATTTTCACTCTGCCCTCACATGTACTTTTCCCTCTCTATTTTTCTCTCTTTCCTCACACATGCTATTCCCTCTGTATTTGTCTCTCTTCCCTCACATGTACTCTTCCCTCTGCATTTTTTCTCTATGCTCTCACATGTGCTCTTCGCTCTGTATTTTTTTCTCTGCCCTCGCATGTGTTCTTCTCTCTATATTTTTCTCTCTGCTCTCACATGCTCTCTTCCCTCTATGTTTTTATCTCCGGTCTAACATGCGCCCTACCCTCTGTATTTTTTCGCTTTGCTCTCACATGAGGTCTTCCCTCTCTATTTTTCTCTCCTCCCTCACATGGACTCTTCCCTCTGTATTTTTCTCTCTGCCCTCACGCGCTTTTCCCTCTGTATTTTTCTCTCTGCCCTCACATACTCTTCCCTGTATGTTTTCCTCTTTGCCCTCAAGTGCACTCTTCCCTCTGATCACATGCATACACAACTATGCACACATACAAACACACACATGCATTTACACACACATATGAACATATACAAACACACACAGACCTGCATAAATATATGCATATACATGCACACCAACACACCAACCCCACATACACATATAAACAAGCACGCACACCAACATACTCAAACACATATACATACACACAAACATGCATACACAGACATAGGTATACACACAAACATATGTGTACACATCCATGAAGACAAATGAACACAATGACACAACCATACTTGCACACCAACACACACATGCATACACAAACATATACACATACAAACACACACACATGCATACACACACAGATATATACATATAGACACACACACTATGCACACACACGCATCTCCCGTACTGTCTCAGGGGAAGAGTCGGTGTCAGCTGTCTCCTAGAGGGAGATCTCGCATGAGACAGTAAGACTCAGAGACATGTGGCGGTGGGGAGAGACAGACATGCCTCCCTTTAATTGTGTTGCTGCAAGATGGGGACTATCTTCTGCCACTGGTGCATTCAGATAAGCGGCAGGAAGTTCGTCGGACACATGCACTGGTTTCAATTTCGAGAAAGTGGGGTGAACGTTTCACAGATCGGGAGTGTGTGTCAACACGTGTTTCTCCTTCACGGCAAGGCCAATCAGTATGTTTTATTTAAGCGTGTGGTCATGAATCCTTTAATTGCATAAGTGAGCGGGTATGGATGTAAACAAAAATGTAACACTAATACCACATTTTCTGTCACTCTTGTGAACAGGTTTGCTGTGAATGTATGAATGAGAATGGCGTTTTAGAATACGTTGCATGGAAAAGGGTCAACATGGTGTATACGTGTTTTTGGGCGTTTTTAAAAAAAAAAAATAATTTATTTTTTATTGCATGGTTAACGTCATGATATACCGGATTCGGATGCTTCATTGCAGATCAGTTGTTTGGCCCGTGGTTATTTACGAGTTTGGAAAATACTTTTGTATTGTTTAGATTCTTTTTGTCTCTGCCCTATCTATTGGCTGCGTCCTTACTCTCTCCCATCTTCTCTCTCCACCTCTTTGCAACATGTTCTCTCGTAATGTTTTCATTTTCCCCAACTCTCCTCTTTACTCTCTCTAATTCTTTTTTTGCTCCTTTTCTGTCTCTGTCCCTTCTCTCCTCTTTCTCTCCCCACCTGTCCCTTCTCTAACCCCACTCCTCTTCCTCTGCCCGCCCCCCATCCCTCTCTCTCGCAGTACTGCAGCATAGGCAGCACCAGGTCTCTGATGCCTTCTCAGTGTTGGCCCTGGGGGTGGAGGAGGTAAGTCAGCCCCCCAAGTGAATCCCATTATCAACAGATAGTGAACCTCTATTTACCAACAAGTACGGAGCGGTCTCGGGTGACGGCTGATGCGAACAGTGATCTGCTCTCGGCCCCGGCAGGGCCTGTGGGGTGGGGGCGTTACCTTACACTAGGAGAGGAAGTAAAAGTAATATCTTCCCCTCCCCCCCACTCCACCACTGTCTCTCCTCACCCTCCACCTCTCTCTCTCCTCCACTTCTGATTCCCTTCCAACTCGGTCTCTCCTTACCCTCCACCTCGGTCTCTCCTTACCCTCCACCTCGGTCTCTCCTCACCCTCCACCTCGGTCTCTCCTCACTCTCCACCTTGGTCTCTCCTCACCCTCCACCTCGGTCTCTCCTCACCCTCCACCTCCGTCTCTCCTCACCCTCCACCTCCGTCTCTCCTCACCCTCCACCTCTGTCTCTCCTCACCCTCCAACTCTGTTTCTCCTCACCCTCCACCTCACCCTCCACGTGTCTCTCCTCACCCTCCACCTCAATCTCCTCACCCTCCACGTGTCTCTCCTCACCCTTCACGTCTCTCCTCACCCTCCACACGTGTCTCTCCTCACCCTCCACACGTGTCTCTCCTCACCCTCCACACGTGTCTCTCCTCACCCTCCACACGTGTCTCTCCTCACCCTCCACATGTGTCTCTGCTCACCCTCCACACGTGTCTCTGCTCACCCTCCACATGTGTCTCTGCTCACCATCCACGTGTCTCTCCTCACCCTCCACACGTCTCTCCTCACCCTCCACACGTCTCTCCTCACCCTCCACACGTCTCTCTCCTCACCCTCCACCTCACCCTCCACACGTGTCTCTCCTCACCCTCCGGGTCTCTCCTCACCCTCCACGTCTCTCCTCACCCTTCACGTCTCTCCTCACCCTCCACGTGTCTCTCCTCACACTCCACGTATCTCTCCTCACACTCCACGTGTCTCTCCTCACCCTCCACACGTCTCTCCTCACCCTCCACACGTCTCTCTCCTCACCCTCCACCTCACCCTCCACACGTGTCTCTCCTCACCCTCCGGGTCTCTCCTCACCCTCCATGTCTCTCCTCACCCTCCACGTGTCTCTCCTCACCCTCCACGTCTCTCCTCACCCTCCACACGTGTCTCTCCTCACCCTCCACATGTGTCTCTCCTCACCCTCCACACGTGTCTCTCCTCACCCTCCACATGTGTCTCTCCTCACCCTCCACACGTGTCTCTCCTCGCCCTCCACGTCTCTCCTCACCCTCCACACGTGTCTCTCCTCTCCCTTCACAAGTGTCTTTCCTCACCCTCCACACGTGTCTCCTCACCCTCCGCCTCACCCTCCACATATGTCTCCTCCTCACCCTCCACATGTGTCTCCTCCTCACCCTCCACATGTGTCTCCTCCTCACCCTCCACAGGTGTCTCCTCCTCACGCTCCACATGTGTCTCTCCTCCCCCCACACGTGTCTCTCCTCACCCTCCACCCGTGTCTCTCCTCACCCTACACGTGTCTCTCCTCACCCTGCACGTGTCTCTCCCCACCCTCCACGTGTCTGTCCTCACCCTCCACGTGTCTCTGCTGCACGCCTCACACTGCTGCACGCCACACACTGCTGCACGCCTCACACTGCTACACGCCTCACACTGCTGCACGCCTCACACTGCTGCACGCCTCACACTGCTGCATGCCACACACTGCTGCATGCCGCTGCACGCCACACACTGCTGCACACCTCACACTGCTGCACGCCACACACTGCCACACACTGCTGCATGCCGCACACTGCTGCACGCCGCACACTGCTGCACGCCACACACTGCTACACGAAACATTGCTGCACGCCACACACTGCTGCACGGCACACACTGATGCAACCGGCACACTGCTGCACGCCACACACTGCTGCACACTGCTGCATTACTCACTGCTGCATGCTGCAAGACACTGCTGCACGCAGCACACTGCTGCACGCCGCACACTGCTGCACGCCACAGTGCTGCATGCCTCACACTGCTACACAAAACACTGCTGCACGCCGCACACTGCTGCACGCAGCACACTGCTGCACGCCGCACACTGCTGCACGCCGCTGCATGTCACAGTGCTGCATGCCTCACACTGCTACACGAAACACTGCTGCACGCCGCACACTGCTGCACGCCGCACACTGCTGCACACGGCACACTGCTGCACTCCACACACTGCTTTTATGCGAGTTTATGCTACTGACATTGTAAATGACAATGCCTTTTATTTGTTTTAAAACCAAAACATAAATAAAAGGCATTGTAATTTTACAATGCCAATAGCTCAAACTCTTATAAATGCGAGACCTATTGCATTGCCAATGCTTGTTCTTTCCTTGTAGGCACCGGGAAAGCTAGTCTCTCGGCACCAGTTTTCAGGAGTTGCCTGGCTCCACCCCGCCTAAGCTGGTCCCACCTCACCTGGGGGCGCTATCGAGGAAGGGCTCATTAGCTCGTTTTAATGATTTTATGTGGGTTTTTTTTACACTCTTTAGGGTATTTATCTTTTGTTCCCAGTATCTTTCCCACACAGGGGAGCCTGTGTAGGGCAAGCGGGGTTGCTGGTCCCCAGGTTTGACCCTTCTTTCTTTTGCCCATCAGTTTTTAGATCCCGCTTAGTGCGGGCTTGTAGACACTCCCCCTCATATGCAGGGCTATTTGTGGAGTTCTACAGTGCGTCCGCGCCGCTGGAGCCGCAAAGGCGCGCCAAATGCAAGCTCGTCTGTGCCCGTCCATGATCGGACTGCGCTGAGCGCCAGAACCCCTGCCAGTTTTGGACCAGACCCCTGTACCGGAATCTCTTTCTCCAGTAAGGAACTCCTAAATCTTAATAACCACAACCTAAATTGTAAACATTTTAACATGCCAGATCTCTGCCTTGGCTTTGAGGAAGGTTGTAAGACATGTGGCTTTCAGCTCTCCAGACCCTTTTTCCTGCCCAGCCTTATTGAGCCTTGCCCGAGCACAGTCGGAAGGTATGACTCTAAGGGGTTTATTTGCACCCTCGTAAACGCCCGTTCCTTAGTTAAACATGCCTTTGAAATGGCAGAACTCATTGATTCTCACAAATCTGATATCACGTTTATCACGGAAACCTGGGTTAACAACACGTCCATGCCGGAACTTATCACGGTGACTCCCTCTGGCTGTCGGTTGTATAGGTAAGACCGTCTGTTAAAAAGAGGAGGGGGATTAGCTGTTATCTACCAGGAGCACTGTAGGATCAACTTCGCGTCCATACAGTCCTATGACTGCGAAGCGTTGTCATTCAATATAGAGCTGACTAAAAAACATACTTTCAGAGGTTCCCTCATCTACCGCCCTCACAGCCCTAAATCCGGTTTCCTAAGCTCTATTAGTTCATTTCACGAGGCTGATATTTGAACTCCGACTTTACAGTCCTCTGAGATTTTAATTTTCATCTAGATCAGGTTGAAGACAAGGACACCACCACCTTACTTGATATCATGGATGCCTTTGACCTTCCTCAACATATAACTGAACCCAGACACAACGCAGGGCACACGCTAGCTGCGTAATTCTCTAACAATAAAGCCATCTCCAATTTTTAAGCGCTTCCTCTGGCTTGGTCTGATCACTCAGCCATTTTCTATACGCTTAACTACCTGGTAGTTGATAAAGGTCTTAATAAGCGGCATTCTTCAGCGCAGGGCAGAGCTTGGGCTAAACTCGATCAGACTCAATTACAGCAATTGCTGATTTCGTCTGTTCTATCTGCTGTCGGCAATCCGGAGTTAGCAGCAGAGTATTACTCACATTGGCTAATTCTGCCTTCTCCCAAACGGTCCCCATAAAAAAGGTCTGCCAAGGCAAGACCCGTCTGTCCACTCCTTGGTTCCCAGAAGCCCTCAGGTTAGAAAGACAATGCTGCAGACGCCAAGAGAGGAAATGGAGAGCCCAATATGACTCGCACGAGAGAGAAACATACAAACTCTCATTAACCAAATACAAGTCTCTTCGGGTAAAGGAAAAAGCATCATACTTCTCATCGCAAATCAAATCTGCTAAAGGTCTGCAAAAGAACTATATCAGGTGATCAATAAACTCATCAAACAACATGCCAATAAAGGGACTGGGTTAGCCAGTCTTTCTGTGACAAGATCACCTTGCACTTCAGGAACAAAATGGATTCCATTATTTTTTTTTTTTTTTTAAAAACCTTTATTGACGTTTCAATCACTTACACGTATGGGCCTACAACCCCCCGGGGCCGGCCGCTAAGCAATCAGAACAATAAAAGCACATGTAAACACAGGCGGCACTTCGGAGAGCAAAGTCTACAATACAGTATAGTCCGGCCAATAAGCCGCTCAGGTAGGACACCAGGAGAGAAAGGGTTTTTCATTTTATAATAAAACAAAACAGTAGGATCAGGTGCCAAACAGTTTCCCAACAGCGATAAGGGGCAAGGATAAGAGACGCAAGCAGCAAGCAGCAATACATTGAATCAATGGCGCAGACACGGGAAAGTACGGATGGGGGAAAATATCAAAGATAGTTGCGCCTACAGGTCCCCGTACCTAAAGCCCAGCGAACCCCCCGGAAACTGTGGCACACATTAAGAGCAAGCGATTCACAATAAGAGAGGTGTACCGCGCTGATCCCAGAAAAACAAGCAAAAAGAAACAGAGAAGAAAAAGGAGGCCATGGAAAAAGAGATAAAGACTAAAGAGTCCCCTCCCCCATCCCCCCACCCTGCACCTCTGCGAATGAGTATGGCCCCACCCCCCAGCAGTGTGCCTGTCGCCCTGGAACTAGACCCGAAATATAGAAGAGACAGAGAAAAAAGGAGTAAGAAAGAGCCCCCCCAGACGGGGGGGCGGAGGGAATGTAATAAACTGGAGGAGGGCCTTCAAAACATACCCCCGGCTTCTCCCTCCCGCACGGTGAAGTCTCCCCACAGCAAACAATTAGCAGCACCAAGTTGATCATATCAAAAAAGGAGGGGGGAGTGGGGAGCATTATGCACCAACTATGCGACTAACCATGAGAGCACGCAACCATGAGTCCGCCTGTCTACTAGGTGACCACTCCCGAAGGATCAGCCTCAGCCTTGACCGCTCTTTGCGATTCTGCCCATGCCTGCCCCTCGACCCAGCACCATGTCCGATGTCCCAAAGTACAGGAGTGTCCAAAAACAGTCGGGAAGCGACGCACACAGGTGGGGTGGAAGTCTCTGAGCATCAGCACGGACCGCTTCATGGGGGGGCGTCTTTTCCAGTGCCGCCCCAGGATCTGCACTGCACACAAGGTCCAGACAGGCTGAAGCAGTCAAATGAGACACACGTTGCTGGAATCGCCCCTGGGCCGCCGGAGATTGCGCACGGGACAAGGCCACCATCTTCCGCTCAGGTCCAATACCTCCGGAGCAGATCAAGCCCACAGTTAGCCGACCACACGGTAGCATACTGTCCGGAGTGTCCGGCTGTACACTAATCGCGGGGGGGGCCGCAACATCTTCCTCCTGTGTGCAGTGTGGAAAGCCACTGTGTACTTGTGGACCAGCATGCCGCCACTGTCCCAACGCTGACACCACACCATCTAGCTTCCTCCCCAGGACCCCGGCGCCATGAGCCAAGGAGTAATGAAGGGCACCAAGGGCCTCCAGGAGGTCGCCGTACCCCAGAGCAGCTCTCTCCGATCGCTCTGCCACACTCCTGACCGTCACACACCCCCAGTCCCGCTGCGTCCCAGCGGACAGGATGGTAGGCTGCATAGTGACAAAATGGCCGCTGGGAAGGCCCGACTCGTATTGGGGCCAGGACCCCGGGACCAACGCCTCAAGGTCCACGTCGCTGAAGACAGGGATCCTGGGGGAGGAACAGATTCAACCGTTGCGCGGTCACGGGCAATAGTCGTCTCCGCCACGGACCAGCTCCCGCAAAAAGCCGGGAGCAGCCCGCAAGGATCAGGCCGAACCAGGGACGGCGTCCGGGCAGCTCACCGTCAAAGGCAGGGGCAAACACCACAGAATCCGAGAATTGCACACCCGGGCATGTCCTCGGTCCGCAGCGCTCAGCAGGGGGGGAGCGACCACAGCAAAATGCAGGCCGAGGGGAGCACCACTCCGGCGGACCGACTCCACCCAGTCACCACAGGCCGCTGTTGTTAAACTGCCGCCCGGCCAAGGCGTCCACTCGAGGTCCCGGCTTCGGGACCGCACGGGCCGCAAAGTTCAATCGCTGATTTCTCCGGCGGTACTGCAGTCAGAAACCTCAGGGTCACACGATCGGTTGCCACTTTCGTTTACGAACACGATCTCGTAGCGCAGAATAAGGATCTCATGCAGGATATCCGTGCGGGATGCGGAGGTTCACGGAGCCGGGAATCTACGCTGCCGTCCCGGTCGCCATCTTGGCTCCTCCTCATGGATTCCATTTTTGACTCCTTTAATCACTCAGGCAACCATCTCCTGCCCGCTTATCAAAATAAAATAAAAGAGCTAGTCTGCCTGTTAATGACCCAGCAATGGATGTCTTTGATTAGTTCCTTCTGGTTACTCCGTGCAAATAAAAGATCTCATTCTTACTACTAAGTCAGGTTTGCCGGATGATCCTTGCCCACCCTCAGTTATCAAGTTGGTCCGTGATATTACTGCATCCAACCTCTCTGACATCTTCAACACCATGTTTACAACAGGCATCTTCCCATCTCAATGAAAACAAGCCTTCATTCTGCCACTGCTAAAAAAAATCAAACTTGGACCCTGAAGATCTAGCCAACTACCGGCTAATATCTAGACTTCCATTCCCCGCTAAAATAGTCAAAAAGGTGATGAACACTCAATTAAACCAGTTCATCAAAGACAATAACCGCCTGGATCCCACCCAATTTGGGTTTAGATCGGAACAAAATACAAAGACTGCCCTTATCAAGGTGATGGACAAACTGAAGTTTATTTTGGACGACGGTGGATCAGCTGCTCTGATCCTGTTAGACATATCTGTGGCATTTGATACGGCGGCTCTTCCCACCCTGATCCACCGCTTGGAAGCAAAAGGTATCAGAAATCTTGCCATTAAACTACTATCCGCTTTTCTGACAGATAGGGATAATGCCATCAATATTGATGCCTTCTCTTCAAACACCTTTCGCCTGCCCTGTTGTCTCGCAGGGTTCTTCGCTCAGTCCCACCCTCTTTAACGTGTGCCCCCACTTGTTCAATCCTTTGGCTTTGCTCTTACCTCATATGCGAATGACACGCAAATTGTGTTTTCAGCCTCCAATAATGCAAACGATACCAGCCACCGCATCCATATCAACTCCTGGATGAGCAAACATTGTCTCCAGCTCAATGCTGGGAAAACCGAGGTGATTCTGCTCGGCAATAAACCCAACCTTTGGTCAGCACCTTGCTGGCCTGAAGAAATGGGACCCCTTTCTGTTCCTACCAGCAAAGCCAAAAGTTTGGGGGTCATCATTAATGATCGTATAAACCTAGGCAAACAAATCAATACAGTGGTCACTTCTTCCTACAACACATTAAGAATACTCAAGAAAATACTAATCTTTCTTCCCACCTCTGTTAGGAAGTCAGTTATATCCACAGTCTAAAATAGACTATTGCAATGGCCTCTATATTGGCCTGCAGGCTCAATTTTAAAAAAAACTTCAAGTGCTTCAGAATTCCGCAGCCAGACTCCTACTGGGACTGCCTAGGCACCATTCAATTTCTCCCGAGCTTAAAGGTCTCCACTGGCTAAAGGTCAAAAACAGAATTAAGTTTAAAACTCTCTGTCTTACCTGTAAAGCCCTTCACGATTCTGGACCCATCTTCCTGAAGAAAGCCTTATCCTGGTATACTCCTACCAGAAATCAAATATCATCAGGCTCGTTCAAAATCAATTCTATCAGGTTCAAGAAATCTAAATGGGAAGGGAGTAGTTTCGTGGCTGGAACATCCAAATCTTGGAACCGCCTCCCACTTCACATAAGGTCATCTCCTTCCCTACAGGAAGTATCTGAAAACATGGCTTTTCAATCACTAGGTTCTCTTTTCCTCTCATCTGTGCTCATTGAACCAGCACCAAGACACCTCCGGGTATACGAGCGCGTTACAAGTTTGCTAACATAACATAAAAAACAAATCCATACTTGAACAAAATGGACTGCAGGTGTCCAAGATCGCGCTGCATTGCTAATTCCCTTGTGAACTCAAAGGTTTATGCACCTGCTGTACATTTGCTCCCCCTACGCTAGTCTTGTTTAATACAGGGCTAGCACGATGCTGTCAGGGGACTACATGTCCCCTGCCAGTTGCAACCCTATGTACTCCAGTGCTTATGTCCATCATGGTAAGTCAAGGGCTTAAATGCATTTCCAGTCCAAGTTTTGTGGCTCCATGCAATGCAAACCCTTTTGATAATATTGATGTAGGGTCAGGAATCTTCTAACATCTGCAGACCTTCACCACTTTATCCACGTGGTTCATAGCAGCCATAGCCCTTGAGTGACCATTCCCACATGCCGCAGACAGCAAACAACATAAAGATAATATTTTTAATAATGAAGATAAAAGATTAAATCCCAGCACAACAAGGTTGAGAGTGGAAGGCGAAGTTTGTCCTCATGCCTACTAAAGACTCTTCAGCTATGACTTGTGTCCTTTTAAAGAAAAACTTTCACCGTCCCTTTATATCTTTAAATCTAAACTAAAGCTGCGGTAAACTGTCTAATCTCGGGTCTTCATCCCACTCTGATCTAGTAACTTTGTAATATATTGCATCTGTTCTCTGGAGATCCACCCCTTAACAAATGTGAGACTCCCATCCTTCTGAGAATGAATGATCTGGATGTCAAATGCCTGTTATTATTAAAGCCTATAACGCGTGACAGCTACACACACGGCGTTGCCTGGCGCTAGGAGACAAATAAAGTGCAGCCAGAGCCTACTATCTCAAAACATTCCGGTCTTCAGCTGTTTCCCAAAAGTAGTCAGGGTGGCACAGCTTCTCAAGGAGAGAGGAATGTCGTTCCACAGCTTAGGGCCCTGGTAGACAAAGGACCGGCCTCCCTTAGGAGTCCGTTTACCTCTCGAACCGTGCGTAGAGAGCGATCACAGGAACGTAGGGCGTGAGCTGCTTGGTAAGGTCTCACCAGTCCTTAGATGTATTGAGGGCCAGCTCCTGATTTAGCTCTGTGCATGAAGGTCAGGATTTGAATTGGATTCGTTTGTCCACCTGCTACACCTTAAGGGTCTCATTTACAATACCCTAGCCGCACTTATGTGCAGCCGGAGTGTCACTTTTTTGACACTCCGATGGTGCAACATGCCACAGCATATTTGCAAGGCCATACAAAGCCACTTTACGTGGCTTTTCATGGCCTTGTAAATATATTCCCTTTCACGCAGAGCACTGCATGAGAGGGGCATTCCATGGGTGTTGCTGTGGGTTTTTGCCATGCGCCACCCATAGAATCTCATGAATTCCCAGATTTACGAGGAATAGTAAACCTGGGAATATGTCACATTCCTACTCCGACGTAGGAGTGGCACAACGAGGAGAAATACTTTCATTTCTCCTTGCTTGTTTCTCTTTCCATGCATGCCAGAAAGAAGAAAATGCCTTCAATGATTGTTTTTGTGTCCCTCCTGCACAAAACAATCCACCCCGCAATGCCGGCACCCTTGCAACATGACGGCTGCTGTTTGTGCGCCGGTGCAGGGAAGGAGGACAGTAATCTTGTAGATCAGGAAGACCTGCTACGCTGCTGTGTGTCAAAAGTTTGCAAATGAGGCCTTCAATGTTTTACCATTAAGACTGCTTCTTCCTTGTAGTATTGTCTTCACCTTAATCTGAAGTGCACGTGTAATGTGCTCTGACACTAGCTGCACTAAAACAATCATGTGAGGTGTTTCCCCCTTCTATGTGTGCTGCAGGATGCTGCACACATAGAAAGAGGAAAAAACGAGGAGAAATCCAAGTATTTCTCCTCGTTGCGCCTCCTTACGCCTTCTCTGGGGAGGCGTAGGATTCTGACGCATTCCCAGGTTTATGAAATGTTGTAAATCTGGGAATGCGGCAGAATCCATGGGTGTTGCATGGAAACACCCACAGCAAAACCCATGGAATGTCCCTGTCACACAAAGTGCTACGTGAAGGGCCGTATTTACAAGAGATAGTGGTCTCTTACAAATGGAAATATAAAGACAGTCAGAGCTCTATAATGGGAAGCAGTAAGAGAGGGGAGGGTGACCGACAATGTGGAAAGTACTTTAGAAACATGCTGTGACAAGAGACTCAGGGCAAACAGTAACACCAACACTAGTGAACGTCACGTCTCGTGTGCGGCACAGAGGGCTATACTTAGAGCCTGGTCCCGCTTTTCCACTCTTTTCCCTCCCTCAATATATTGCCACAAAAACAGACTTAAGCTGAAGAGGGCGCTGAAAGTGGATTTGGATTCACAATTTAGTGAGCTCCTGATAGTGCTAAAATTGATGTGACTGAGTGGTCAATCATGCATTTCAATTGGACTGTTGGCGTGAGCCCCCCACGAGAAGCGCTATAACGGGCTGCAGATTTTGTTCATTTTTATATAAATCTTGAGTGCAGGGGAAAAATCTAAATGACTAAAAGCAATCATTTTCACTAATCTGATAGGAATTTATGTGCTAAAATGACCTACCTCCAAATTAAATTTCTAGTTGAGAATGCATTTTATTGGTGTGTAAAGAAATCACTAAACAATTTTACAAAAGAGGATGTCCCAAATGTTTGATTGACAAATGATGTATAAAGATTTTGAAACTCACTCAAACCTAGACATTGATTAGGAGAAAAACAAATAACTCTAGTGAGACTACATGTGAAGCGCATACTATCGGGTTTCTTCCAAGATGCAGCGCTCAACCAGGGAATTAGGCGTTGATGTGCCTTACTCCTGTGTTAGATATCAATTTCACCTGAATACCTAAGCTTGATTCACAAATTATTTTCTGTGAGTAAGCTTGTCATAGGTAGGCCTGACTTGCTCATGAATTTCCTGGAGTCAGACATACGTAGTCATGGAAATGTTATTGTATGTTGGATGTCCTGCTACAATAACATTCACAGTCGTGATTGGTCAGTATATGAGAATGCCACGTGTTTTTTAAATTTAAAATGCACTTGTTCTCAGTTAATTCTTTTCCTTTAGAATAAAATTAGGTAATGAAGATGATTTCCCATTGGTCACATGCGCCCGCTCTTCCTTTCTGAAAGATTGTGGCCCCTTTTGGGAACATAGACTTGAGAAGTCTGATTGTCTGAAGGGAGGGGCTGCCTTTACTGCCTGAGCTGCTGCACTCGTGCATAGGCACTGTCTGGAGGACTCACCCTAGAGTCCTGCATTAAACCATTTGGTGGAGTCAAATATATACTCTTTTATTTGGGAATATTGGATTTGTACGGAGTAGTTATCCTGGAACCCTTGCTCTATGCCCTACCTTCAGTGACATATTGTGAATGTTTATTGACACTCCTGAAACTAACTTCCTTACCACAAGCTCCACTATCACTTCCTGTTTTCCAAGATTCTGACCCCCTAGACAAGCTTAGCTACAAGCTTTTGATTGGTTAATTCAATACTACTGTTGGCTAAAGTAACTGCTGTTTCAGACCAGTTTGGGACTGCTGCTGCAACTCCCAATTGTTGACACATGCATGACGGATAGAAGAGTTATACCTAATTGTATTGCCATATAATGCGATTGGAGTAAGGTCAGATTTAAGGTGGTATACGAACGGAATCCACTATCTACGTAACATCCATATGTTTGTACTGTGGCTCTGACGCACTCACTGCTAGCGGAGAACTCTATATGAGTACATGGTGTTCCCCTATGGAGATTGGGGGGGATAAGTTGTAACTGTGGTGCTCTGCAGTGTTCCACTCCGAACAACTTGTGCTGATCCTTGCTCTTATGTATATGTCAATATTACTTTTAGTTTGAAGAAAAGACCTGATTTGGTGGAGTCCAAACTAGCTTTCTTTAGGGCCTCACTATAGGTTGGCCTTAGCCAGTGACAATTCATGCTGAAATTGCTCTGATGTCATGCACTAAAAATCAGCTTGTATTATGTTTCCTTCTCATTCTGTTCCATCTACTCTTCTCGCTGTAGTATCGTTCTCTCCTCTCTTGCCCTTTCTTCCTTACTCACTCTAGTATCCCTGTTTTTATCCTCTTCTCCTCCTTCTGGTCAATGACAGCTTCCAATCCACTGTGCACAAAAAGCTAAACAGTGCTTCTCTTTATAGTTATTGGCAATCTTAGTGCAGTGCCACCGTTGCAGCGCAAACTGGGGAGGTCAGCCAACCCTTCGAGATTATTCAGGCCCATCACTGGGTTTTTTAAAGATACAACAACTTTACTGAATGGACAGAAGTATACTCAGTCTGCACGATAGATATTCACGCGTTGGATCACAGGGCGTGCCGTGTAGCCCTGTCCATTATGTCTAAGTGGCGCACAAAGAGCCTAAATAAAAGGCCCCCTCCTGCAGCCATGGTATTCCATATCACTGGGAAAGGTAGGTCAACCTGTTTCACTTTTCCTTTTTGAGTTGGATCTCACCTTGTTTTTTTGTGCTTCTTCTCCAAGCTCATATATAGCAAAACCAAGGGGTTTACCCATATCATCATCCTACACCTGGGTACAGAACATCATCATATACAGAAAAATAGATATGGAGGAATCAATTTCTTATTTTTATTTTATCATAGGGAACATTAAATTACCCTATCTGTAGTGCAAAATTCTATAGAAATACATTGGAAAATCAATTCAAAACACACATGGGACCGATCTTTGAAAATGAATCATTATAAAAATTGTAAACACAGAAAGAAAACATACAAAGTACATATATATATATACACATATACAACACAGACACTTGTAAACTGAAATCTAACTACAACCAAATCTAAGTTGCCAATACCCAAATTTTTCTAATGGTAAGTGTTCACGCACTTAATCTGGGTGATACACTCTGAGGTAGTCTTATAAGCACATGAGGTATAACACCTCTATACACATTGCTCTAGTGTGCTTTAACAACTAAGTTATGATTTCTGTTTTTATAAAGACACCTCTTATAAAAAACTGTTGACGCGGATGCGTTTCAGCCTTCAATTTCTTCTCGGCCTCCTCAGGACAAGGGTGATGGAACCAGCGTGTCATACGTCGTGTATCGATAGTGGTTTATGCAGCCATATTCCATAAAAGGACACTCCTTTAATCAAAAAACCAAGGGTTGAGCCTCAACCCGAGGTACAATCACCTCTCTAACTCGTAGAGAATATCTGATCCTAACAGGCCCTCATATGCCTCGTCCGGACACTGCTTCGCTTACTACAGGGTTTCCTGTTTCCAAAAATAATTCCATCGGTCCTCCTCATGAACGCATCAACTTGGCAGTTGCAACAATAGGTGTACCTGCACCAATGAAGCCAACTGTAACTTCTCCAAAGTGTTCTGAGACGCAGAACCTCGCCTGCCCCGCGTCTCAGGATGCTGCATCGACTCTGGTTGTCTGGGAGAAGCATCTCAGGAGTTAGCACAGGCAGCTGGATATTGTGGGACCCTATAAAGTTTTTACTTGCTTTCATTATAAACATGGAGAAGAGCCCCTCCAAATTGGTCAGCATTTATATAAAAAAGGGACATGATGTTTTGACAAAGAGTTTGAAGGACAGAAAAAAAGCTGGGGGTATTCTGGGTGGTTGCATTTTGAGAGACATGTCCTGTTTCATCTCCTGGCACATATCAACAGCTTTGCCAACCCTCTCTAATGCTCATTAAGACCTTCATTTTGGGGGTTTTGGCAGAGGTTTTGCTGTAAATGGCACGGTCCCATGCTGTCTATTTTTTAATTTTCCATCCTATTTGGAGATGGTGAACCACCAACTTCCTGAAGCAGGAGCCTCAGTTGGTTCCACTGTCCGAAATATTTCCTCATCAATTCGTCTGCCACAGAATTGCTAGGATCAGTGCATCAGAATTGTTTTATGCTGTTTGAAGTTGCTGTGGTACTTAATGCTGTATTTATTACTATATTATTTTTCATACAATTATTAGACTGCATATTTACTCTACTCTCTGAATAACCGGATGATCATATTTGGTATACTGTATATATCTATACTCTGTGTTGTGATGACACTAATTATTATAAAAATGTATTTCTGTACTTGTAAAGTGATCCGACACCCTTCACCAGGGACATCTTAAGGATTTTGGGGGTCTTGGGCCTAAGGTATTTTGGGGGCCCCTGTTCAGTCTATTGTGCCCTCTTTGGCCAGTGCACAGGCACACTGGTCCACAGTCTAAATCTGTTTGCATTTAATATTCAGGGATAGTAACATGTTTTTTTCAATATTATAATGCAGCAGCAGCTCACTAATATCATTGCAAGTAACCATTGTGACCCCGTCCTATTGCTCATATTAAAGGTCCTGTTTTGACCTAAAACGTGCTTTTTGATTAATATTGCATGGCCATATCGCTCAGATTAAAAATAAATTAGAGGAAAACAGTATTTAAAGCAATCTGTTTAAGAACTGCTCAAGGTCATCAGGGAAAGACTCCCTACAGAACAGAGCTGGCTCTATCAGTTTGCACAGATCTCCTTCATGACGGAGATCCTTGTTTATGCTGGAACCCAGCTTCTGGAACTTTCTTTTGTCTATACTGGAGCCCAGCTTCTGGAATGTTCTTTTGTCTAAGCTGTAGCCCAGCTTCTGGAATGTTCTTTTGTTTATGCCGGAGTCCAGCTTCTGGAATGTTCTTTTGTCTAAGCTGGAGCCCATCTTCTGGAATGTTCTTTTGTTTATGCTTGGAGTCCAGCTTCTGGAATGTTCTTTTGTCTGTACTGGAGTCCAGCTTCTGGAATGTTCTTTCTTCTGTTCCAAATGTAACGTTCTCTGAGGAGGGAAGCCGCTCATCTTTAATCCTTGCCATGTTTGCAGTCTTCGATCAGTGAAACACGTCTGAGGGCAGAAGACTCCCAGGCGCCTTGTAAATAAAATATCCCTTATACTACGTCAACTCTAAATACTACCTTAGCGAGCATGGACACACGCCAAACATGGTGCAGTAGAAATCATTAAGTATTTTACACAATAGAGTCAGCAGCAAATTGTGATTTACGGGCATCGTTTCCAGAAATACAATTTGTTCTGTACAAAACAAAAAGGGTTTAGTAAAAGGACAGAACAAGGACGGACAGGACTGTTCTTGCAGTGTTCTTCCAGAACAGCTAGAGTGACGACTTTCCTCAGGAAGCCTCACTTGCTTTGGCAGCTGGTCAGCTGGGCCACGGAAGACCAGGACAATTCTTTAACACTTTGGTGGGGAACTGCAGCCTGCACCATGGGAAAAGATTAAGGGTGCAGAAAATGCAGTGTGCTGTGTTACATCTGGCAGTGACTGAGCACAAGAAGTTAATTTGGCATCATGTGTTCGTGTTTGTAGATTACTTAAACTGCCAAGGACATCAAATGGTCTCTGTCCAATCGGACGCGTTTCCCATGTCCCCAAGGTGCTCACACAGATGTGCTTGCTCTGTGATGGAGCCTGGGCCCATTTGCACAGTAACATTCAATCGACGATCTTTTTGTGCGACATGAGAGGTGAGGAGAAGAACATTTTCAATTCAATATCTAATTACATTGTAGCAAGTTTAGGTTACTTAATAACTCAGTTTGACACAAAGCCTCGAGTTAGTAAGTTTATTCCAAATTCTAATTAAAAACAGATTAATATAAACCAGTCTGACCATTAACATATAGAAATACAATGCAAATAGTTAGAAGCCAATTCTCCGGGAGCGATTCACTCTATATAATAAAAAGAAACAGCTAATTCGATAATTGCTATATAAGTAATAAGGAAACAGAACTTTGCATGAGATTGCATTAATTTTGTTATTAAAAATAAGCATGAATCCCCTATATGTCCCTACTCTACCCTACTCTAAAGTGGCAACCCTAAACTAAAGCAAGAAGGAGGAAATAGAAAAAGTTGTCGGCAGTCAAAGAGCTCTAACATGGGTTAAGTAGCATAAAACAACAGTAACAAAAGTAGAGGTCTGCACCTCAAGGTGTCCTGAGACAGAATACTAGCTATCCCTCACTACGTTGCACCATAACATCAGTTGAATCCAAAGGACGTCCCACAAACTGTAATCAGTAAATTTCCATACTATCAGCACACATTGCCTTCTTCACACCTTCTTGCTATTCCCATAAATCGTTACTACGGCGGTCCTTGGTCTTGTCTCCTTCTTCCATGAGAACTCGCCTCCCATCTTGTTGACAGGCTCTTCGTACCAGTTGCTGCTTCACATGCCTCACTATCTACTAAGAACAAAGACCCTTTACTCTTTACTAACGAAGTCTTGTCCACCTGCAGTGGGAACACAA
The DNA here is from genome assembly GCF_964204655.1 of Triturus cristatus. NCBI lineage: Eukaryota > Metazoa > Chordata > Amphibia > Caudata > Salamandridae > Triturus > Triturus cristatus. Next base: position 629,813,970 of record NC_140590.1, on the reverse strand, counting down.
AATACGTGCAACATTTTTACAGCAAGAAGAAAATATGAATTTGAATATTAATCTGAAATGTGAGCTCGAATCCAAATGCATCTCACAGCCCGCAAGTTAGGCTAAGTTAACAAATGCACGGGTTACATTTATGTGCACTCTTCTACATACTCATAAATCAAAGTTTCTCAATGTGTAGCTTTAGAATTAATACAGTAGTAACATGATTATTCAATTAAAGCATCTGAGCACATGAACTTTCATTTAGTAAACACACCACTATTTCACTTATCTATGAACACAGTCTCGAACAATATCATAAAGAGTCACAATTCTATCACTTACGTTTTTAAGCACATATATTACATTAGTTTGCAGGGATATTTAAATATGCAATACCTCAATTTTCAACATTATCCACATGAAATACATGTGAGTGCAGTCTACTTGTGACTATAATGCACTCCTAACACATCTCTCGGGTGGAGTCAATTTTACACTACTCCGTTTGTAACACTGAATTGATGCAGCTTTGATATCCAACGGAAGGTTTTCTTAACAGTCTATCAAGTCTGTCATCAGAACAGTCTGCTACCCTGCCTGTGTTTTGTGTAACTTATGGTTCAAATAGGTGATTTTCTGTTGCCAGGGGATGCCATTAGAATGGTCATATGAGGAGTATGGCGAATCATCAAATGTCTCAAGTCAGACACTAGAACAACAGTTAGAAAGGGCAGAAGCAGATCACGCCTCAGATATCAATGAGGACACAACACATAGGCTCCAGCTAGCACAACAAGAATATAAAACCTACACATGGGAGGAGACAAAATCCAGCTCACGACCACGTGACATACTATTTATGAACAAGGTGATAAGGCAGGAAAACTCCTAGCATGGTTAGACAAAAAGGAAAGAGCCAGTAGATGGATAGCGCAACTAGAAATACAGCAAGGAGTCACAACCTCAGACACTCAGGACATAGTCGACAAGCTGCCGACCCATTATAAGCAAATATATACACCTATAGCCACAGCTACAGTAGATGAAAATATAGCCTTTCTAAAAGATGTAAAAATGCCACCACTAGACCAAGCAGCAACCCAATCTTTGGAGGCGGATCTCACACACGATGAACTGATACGGGCGATACATGCCTTACATACAGGTAAAGCCCTGGGACCTAACGGAATTCCTGTAGAATTCTATAAACAGACGGCTACTATTCTTGTGCCTCACCTACTTAACATGTACTCGGACAATTTAGAGAAGGGTGAACTTCCTAGAGATCAGCGTCTGGCAACGATAGTTGCAATACACAAGCCAGGCAAACCACCACAAGACTGCATGTCATATAGACCGATCTCTCTCATAAATGTAGAAGCAAAGATATTGGCAAAAGCGCTAGCAACACGACAGCAACCCTATTTAGAAACGGTGATTCACTCGGATCAATCAGGATTTATGCCACAACGCAATACGGCATTGAATCTGAGAAGAATCCATAGTGTTATGGCGTGTAGATCCACTATAGAGGAGGACGCAATTATTCTGTCTCTAGATGCGCAAATGGCATTCGACATGGTCGAACAGCCCTTTCGGTTCGCAGTTCTTCACCATTTAGGCTTCGGCCCCAAATTCATACGGTGGGTGCAGCTATTATTATTAATTATCTTTATTTCGGTCACTGGGACCATAAAAGAATAAAACAATTTTATATACAATAAAATGCACAAGATTCAAGGCAATGCAATATATCCAAAAATGTGCCATAATTCTCATAGAAAGCATACATAATATCCAATTTGAACAGAGACTACAGTTTGATTCATGTGGCTATTAAAATAGAGACTACTCAAGTACGCGAGTACCATATGAAATTCCATGCACAAATTACAAAAATCATTAGCTGCATTCGGGTACGCTATTCAATTTGGTATAGTAATTTCGAGTAAACCACATGGCTGTTAAAAATTTCGCAACTGCGAATACTATAGAAGCTGTTAAATCAGTTTTTAAAACTCTGTATGCTGAGAGATGGCGAGAGAATCCTAGATTTTTTAATAAAGGTACCAGCCAATACTTTCTCGGTCTCTGATAAGCTTGACAGAAAAATAAAATGTGCAAATCTGACTCGATTGGGTAACCACACGCTGGGCATTGAGGTGCAAGTTGCGAATGGGACCAATTAGCCATATATTCCCTGAGAGGTAAAGTGCTATAACGCCATTGAAGATAGAGTTTCCTTGTTAAAGAAGGGCTTATGTTGTCTAAAACAAGTTCTCGGTGATAGGTATCTTTGAAGGTCAAAAATTTATCAGACAGAGATCCGACCCGTACACTCGTAATAGCCACACGCAAATTATACTCATGAATGGTTGATGTGAGAGTTTTGCGTGAGATCTTGCAACATGTGTTGGCTGGGTCAGACCACAGATCTGGTCTTCCTATCTTTTCAAACGTCTGTTTACAAACTTTAACCATGGCACATGGGAAATTTTTGCAAGGCATAGAATCTCCTGGAGTTCCGCTCTATAACCCAGGAGTTCGGGTGAGCTCCATAATTTACGCCAATAGATAATTGGTTTAAGAGCAAGCTCCTCGGAGATAGGTTTCAGCCCTAAGTCTAGTCTCAATGGCAATAAGGGAGTGCTGGGCGGTAGAGCTGTCAGATGCCTGAGAAGGTTGTTCTCTATGACCCGGAGTTCCTGATTTAGAGTATAACCCCAGATTTCTCCTCCATAGAGCCCAGCGGCCCTCGCCTGGGTTTTGTAGATGTGGAGACGGGGGCCTAAAGGCTTATAATTCAGGCCCTTCGTCATTCAACTGATGGCGCCAGTTGTCTGGGTCAGCTTGAGTTTTACCTTTGTTTGGTGTGAGTCCCAAGTCATATGCTGATTAAATGTAACCCCCAAATACTCAAAGGTGTTGACCCTCTCCAGACTGGCATGACCTATGCGTGGGCTCGGACGTGTTGAGGGGGGGGGAGTTGAAGATCATATATTTTGTTTTTCCCGTATTGATCTCCAAACCGTGTTTGCTACAAAAGTCCACAAAGCCATCCAGGACCCTCTGAATACCCATCGGGGATTTGGAAAGCAGCAGGGTGTCATCCGCGAACATAATCGCGGGCACCCTGGTGCCAACCAACTTGGGAGAGTCGATGTTATTTAACTCATTTAGGTGGACGAAGACCCCGTTGACAAAGAGGCAGAAGAGGGTCGGTGCAAGCACACAGCCCTGTCTGACCCCCCTGTCAACGGGGAAAGGATCCGAGAGGGCTCCTCCTCTGCCACACCTTACCCTAGCATAGTTCCCCCGGTGTAGTATCTTCAGGAGTGCCAGGAGCTCCGATGGTACCCCTAGATCCGTTAGAACAGCCCATAGCCTGTCTCTAGGGACTAGGTCAAAGGCAGCTCGCAGATCAACAAATACTGAATATAAACTACCACCCTCAGTTAAAACAGTCTTCCAGTAGAGGATATTCAGGCGGAAAATCTGGTCTACCGTTGATACGCCTTTCCTGAACCCCGCTTGGAATGGACTCAAGATTTCATTCTCCTCCATCCAGAGCTGGAGGCGATTTAATATCAGTCTTCCGAAGATTTTTTGTGAGACATCAATTAGACTGATTGGTCTATAATTGGCTGGGAGCAGAGGCGAACCCTTCTTAAAGATAGGGACGATCTCCGCGCCCAACCACGTCTCCGGAACCTCCATGCCCCCCAGAATGGAATTAAACAGTAGAGCAAGATAGGGTGCCCATATATCCTGCTCCTGTTTGAAAAGGTCTCCTGGTAGGCCATCCAAACCTGGTGCCTTGCCAGACGCCAACCCAGCAATAGCTACTCTGACCTCGCTGGTTGTAAAGTGCTCTACATCAGTGAGGTTTTCAACCGTCCTTGATGGGGAGACTACCAGATTCCCTTCCGGCAGGCGGTATAAGGAAGCGAAATGATCTGACCATTCGTTAGGTGAGATATTTGGCTCTACTGCAGACATCAGATTCCCTGAGCCATTATTGGCAGTGCGCCAAAATTTGCGAGAGTCTCCAGAGGCTAGTGCAACGGTCAGTGATTCCCATTTGTCACATTCCCATTCCTTTTTAGCATTGTTCAATAGGGTTTTATACAGTGATCTCTTAGTCCTAATGACCTCAGTTCCCGATCTCGCCTTAGTGGAATTTAATAAGCTAGTTTTAGCATTGCGGCAGGTCTTGTTATACCATGACGGACCTGCCACACTTCCATGTAACCGTTTCACAGGACGAGTGAGAATTTCAGATAGTGATTTCGAGAGATCTTTATGTAGTTGCCCTAACTGGGTATGTAAACTCCCAGCCGGGAGTGTCTGTATGTTTTCGAATATGGGAATTACCCTAGCGTAAAGTTTGGGTAGGTTGTCTGGAACAGAGGTTAGACTTTCCCATTTCACTCTGCGTCTGTTATGAGTTAGGACAAGCCCCCCTTCAGGTGACATCCTTTGCTTTTCCCTGGGGTTAAGGCCAGGATGTTCGTATTCGAGCTCCAAAGCATTGTGGTCGCTATCTTGCCTAGATGTCACTCGAAAACCAATGATATGCGGCCACAAGGCTAATGGAACAAGAATATAATCAAGTCTCGACATTCTGCCAGGCCTATTGTAGGTAAAGTTAGCTGGGCTGTCCAGGCTTGTCCTTCCATTACAGGCCCGAAGACCATATCTTAATGTTAAAGAAGTTATTTGTGTGGCCAATGGTGTCCATGCTCTTGGCGGCGGTGCATTCAGTGGAGGTATGGACCACTCTAAGTCCTCATCCTGGGCCAGGTCCGCCAAAATGCCCGGGAGGGGTTCATATTGGCAATTAAAGTCTCCTCCAATTAGAATGTGGGTGCCAGGAACAATTTCATCCAGGACTGGCACCAGTTTCTCAATTGTACGTGATACCTGAGGGGTGCTAACTGGCCTGGAGTATATATTAATCAAGAGGAGTCTATTTGCATTTGTCCACTCAAGGCGGACTACCAGAATATCCTCTGATTTTTGCGGACAAACAGTTGCCCTGCATCCCAGGTCGCTAGCAACCCATATTGCCAAGCCCCCAGAGGGGCGGCCTGTTCCACTCCATTTTGCTTGTGAGGTAAATGATGCAAAGCCTGGGTGGATAATATCATCTCTCGCCCATGTTTCTTGAAATAGACATATGTCTTGGGCTTGTATGTAGGTACACCAATCCGGGGAGGTGATTTTATTTGCCAAGCCTGCCACATTCCAGGACAAAATCTTAAGGGAGGAGGAATTATTTTCCTCCAGCTGTAAGTTTGAAGCCATTTCCTCCCCATCGCCCTGCTCTAATGTGGTAGTAACGACTAAATTTGGTAGTTGGGTTGCAATTTCCTCACTTAGGTTAGGGACAACCAAAGGGAACGTAACCCTTTTATCCATGCCTGAGGAGTCCCATTTGGCTCTGGACTCCTCCGGAAAAGTGGGTCTACATTTATAAATTACCTCCTGCCCCTGCCTCTTTTGTGGTCAATCCACCATATCTAGACTAGAAAATCTGTTATGGGTTGAAAAATAATCTAGGGACGATGGTCTAGGAAGGGGATTTATCCATGTAGGCCTTGGGACACGATTGCCCAGGCGACTGGGTACTAGTTCCCATCGCTCATCTAGCTGTACTTGATTATCAAGTGGATAAAAGAAATATAGGGGACGTGGAATGATAGAAGTCCCTTGGCCAGGATGAGACCATTTACATATGTGGGAAACAGTACATGGGTCTCTGAAGTTAATCAGCACACAATCCCCTTGGGTCGACTTTCTGGTGTTCCCTATCCAAGGGACGCGCCTTACCATCAGTACCTCACTGTTAATTCCTTCTGGAAGGGGCCTATTAGCTGAGAGCCAGTGTATGACCTTGTTTTTTAAGGCCCCCTGCGGTTCACGAGTAAGGGGGGTGAGTTCTGGTATCCCCGTGAGGATTACAGTATAGGGGATAGCCTCAGGTGGTAGGTCAATAGATCTATAATTTACATCTTTGCGTTGGGCATCATTTTGTGGTTCAACTGACTTCGCTTGTTGGTCTAAGCCTTGGGAGTTAAGTGGATAGTTAGGATTAGCGATTTCGGAAGATACCGGGTTTGGCTGCAGCATTGATGCCACCTTTGAGTTTGATGAGCCATTATTAGTTGGTTTTACAGGTGAAGGGAACGTGACAGTGGGAGGCAGTATGTCACTAGAGCTGTTGTTAGGTATCAATGGTCTCTCTGCCGGTTTAATGGTCCCCACCTGAATATTAGCTAGGCTTTTCTCTATATTAACTAGGCTGTTTATAAGTGGAGTAAGGAGATCTTTGAGGAGGGAACCAATATTTAACAAAGTTAGTCTCTCCTCCCCCGCTACCACGTTTGAAGTATGGTCTGTTTGGTGCAAAATATTTGTACGTATTGGCCTTTGTTCAAGTACATGGCTCGGGTTCTTTTTTGCTGTGCCTGATCGATTAGTTGCAAAGCTAAAATTTCGCGTGGAACTTTTAGGTTTGCAACCTCCTCCTAATAGTGACCCTTTTTTTCTTTTCGGGATAGCCCCTTCCCGAATATGATGTTGTACAGAAACGGGCTGGGAGGGCCCTATGGGGTGATGTTCGCTATCTAGTTGTGTAGGTTTATTTTGGCTGGCGTTTCTAGATGGAATGGGCAGCGGGAGGGGTACTAAACTAAGCTCAGTATGAGCAGATATATCACACTCGGTTATCGGGTCACTAATGTTACATAATACAGTATGATCAATGTTGGCATTGGGTAACACATTATGCTCTTCCCCTGTTAACGTAGTGTGCCTCAAGGATTGGTCTGGGGTTGTGGCAACCAACCAATCTCTTGAGAGATACGCCTTTCTAATATAGATATTTCGTCAATTAGTAAAGACCCAGCCTTTGCAAAGTATGTGTCCAGAGTACCTGTAGCTGGGCGCGTAGCCTGGGCAGTTTTGCTTCTGGTTTCTCTTGCGGACATCCTCGTTGTGTGGCAGTTCAAATGTTACTACCAGGGTTTTCCCGGCCCTACCTCGGCCGTCCTCGAACGGCCTCAAACGGCCCGCTCTTTGCCCGGTCTTCGCTCCGGGCTGCAACCCGCGCGCGTCCCGCTAGCGCGTACAGATTAAGCCACGTGATATAGCAATGAGCAGGAGGGGGAGGCACCGGGAAGAGGAATCAGGTGGGGCGGGTGAATTATCGCCGGGCTACCTGGTCCTCGCAGTCCCGGGGGAGAGTGCAACTGAAGTTGATGGAAGTTCCCCTCCGAAGCGGCAAAGCGTCCTTGTTGTCCGTGAAGCCAAAGGTGAACAAAGTCCCAACACAAACAACGCCTACGAGCGGCTCCCGCGAAGCGGGGGCCGCGAGGCGTGAAATAGGCAAGGGGGGAGGCGCCGGGAAGAGGAATCAGGTGGGGCGGGTGAATTATCGCCGGGCTACCTGGTCCTCGCAGTCCCGGGGGAGAGTGCAACTGAAGTTGATGGAAGTTCCCCTCCGAAGCGGCAAAGCGCCCTTGTTGTCGGTGAAGCCAAAGGTGAACAAAGTCCCAACACAAACAACGCCTACGAGCGGCACCCCTCAATAGTTCCTGTATTGCGGTGAGATCAAACAGTGAGGTGGGGAGATGTTTGGCAGGCTGACTCGCTTTCAAGGCAGGCTGTTTCTGGCAGAATATGGTAGGATCCGAGTCTCAATGACCTGAGCCTCACCAATCTGTTAAAGCTGTGCACCCTTCATGCAGCAACCTCAGAAAATGCGGGGGCCTGGGCCTTTCATCAGCAGGCAATAGTAGATCACTATTCACAGGGCTCTGTCCTAGGCAGCCGCCATCTTAGAGTCAGGCAGCCCCTGATCTCCAGTGTTCACGGCTCGCCCGCTCTCAAGACCATCAATTTAATCACTTGGTGAGTTTCTCCAGCTTTTTCCCTTTTACAAAGGCTCAATGAGCGCTGCCTTCCCTCTGCCCACAGGACTCACAAAAATGCAGCAAATGCGGTCTGTGATACGCGCACAGTCTCAGGCTTGCGAACCCTCAGACAGACCGGGGGAAGCCAATGTAAAACAATGAAACGCGTGCAGCATCTGGACAGCGTACACTCAAGTAGACCGGGGGGCAGCGGGTGTAGATAGCGAAGTGGTCAACCGTCTCACGCACTGGTAAAAGCGGAAGGGAGCGAGCAGCAACTCACTTGGAACCGCTGCAATGCCAATCGGAGAAAATAGACGCTCGCGTGTCCACCAGCAAGCACCAAGACTTCACGTACTCCCTTTCCGATATTTCGATCCGCCGTCCCTCGCAGAGCACAGACAAGTCTCCCCCAGCACTCCTGCCGGCAGCCAGCTCCGATTCGCATGCTCCGATCCGGACCGCATCAGCGAGGTAGATTCCGTGCAATCTCCGGGTGCATCGACCGAATCCGTCCGGTAAGACTCTCCCACTGGCCCTCCTATTGTACACAAAACCAATGGCACAGGTGGTAGCAAATGGGCGCATCTCAGCTACCTTCCCATTGGGTAAAGGGACAAGGCAGGGTTGCCCGTTGTCGCCGCCCTTATTTGCAATAGTACTAGAACCCCGAGCGGCATGGATACGGCAAGACCCGGTAATCCGTGGGCTCAAGTGGGCAATGGGACGGGAGGATCGCATCTCGCTATATGCCGATGATGTGTTGCTATATTTGGCTTCACCATCGCGTTCCATTAACTGCTTCCTAGATATCCGTGCGGCATACGGACGAGTGTCAGGGTACACCATAAATTGGACGAAATCACATATCTTTATACTCTATGGCGAACCTCCGCGACTCTTGCGAAATTGTGACATACAAATAGCTCACTAAGGGTTTAAATATCTTGGTATTTACATAACTGTTGGAAAGGCGTTCGCCGGAGGGGGGTTCGATACCCGTCTGGCCCACCCCTTTGACCCGTCTCTCCCAAGTGAGCCGAACCAGGCGCGCACACCCTGAACGGCACTGCGGACAGAGGGACACCACACGTATGCTTTGTAGGACGATAGGTTCTTTATCGATGATTTCACGGGATCTTTATGACCCAAAAAGGCAAATGATACAGCCGTGGCACAACGTACCACAAGTTAGTCGTGGGGGATGGGGGTAGCGGGACAGTCTTTCAAGATAGTGTCTCTGCGAAATACCCTGCGGAAGCTCACAATCCTCGAGCTGGAGGGTGTCGTGTCTCTGGGCGATCTCTTACCGAGTCGTCCTCAAGGGGAGCGCCGCGAGTCTCTCAGCAGGCACAGGTGGTCGGAGTTCAGGAGCCGCGATTCCGTCAGCAGGGCTCAGATGGTTCAGTAGCTGGGGGCCGCGAGTCACTCAGCAGGCCTAGGTGGTTCTGTGCTCGGGAGCCGCGACCTCGTCCGCAGGCTCAGATGGTCCAAAAAGCAAGAGGCCGCGAGTCACTCAGCAGGCCCAGGTGATTTCAGCGTTCAGGAGCCGCGACAGCGTCAGCAGGCTCAGACGGTTCCAGGTCTTCTCTACTTTCGTTCCTCCGGCACCCCTTGTTATACTCCGCTGGCTCTTTGAAGTCCGGAGTCCTCGCAGAGGGGGGACTGGGGTGACGGAGGGGGGTCGGCGGGATTTCCTGCCGCTCAGTCTTTTAGTCTTTTCAGGTGGGTCTGGGAGGGACCCCAGACGCTCGGCAGGGGAGGCGCCTGCTCCCCAGGGGCCTGGTGGCCGATCGAGTCCTCCCGGGGAAGGCGACCCGAGGTGTGACTGGGCTGGCGCCTCGGGGTCTGGCTCGAGGGTTCCCGCTCCCTCGGGTGGACATGCGTTGTAGGGTGTTTGAGTCTGTCAGGCCTCTGGCCGGCCCGCGGAGCGGGGGTGGCTGGGGCGTCCGGAGCCGGAGATGTCGTGTCTTGAGGGTGGTTGCAGGTTGGCTGGATGATGGAGAGGGCAACGCCGTGAGGCCGGTCTCACACGCGTCCCCCCCAGCTGAAAGGCGTGGAGAACTACCCATCCACTGGGGGGTTCTCCTCGCCGAAGCGGAAGAATCGGGACAGGCCGTCGGCGTTGGCATGATCCGCCCCGGGGCGATGCTCGACCGTGAAATCCATTCCTTGGAGGGAGATGGACCATCGTAGTAGTTTGGGGTTCTCCCCCCTCATCCGCATTAACCATTGCAAGGGCCGGTGGTCCGTCTGTACTCGAAAATGGGTTCCGAACAAGTAGGGCCGCAGTTTCTTGAGGGCCCAGACTACGGCAAAGGCCTCTCGCTCTATAGTACTCCAACGCTGCTCCCTCGGCAGCAGCCTTCGGCTGATGAAGGCTATGGGCCGATCAATGCCCTTGTCGTCGAACTGTGAGAGTACGGCCCCGATGCCGTGTTCGGATGCGTCGGTCTGGACCACGAACTCTTGGGAGTAGTCGGGGGCCTTGAGTACGGGAGCGGTGCACATGGCGGTTTTCAAGGCGTCGAACGCCTGCTGGCACTGGGTGGTCCACTGCACCTTCTTCGGAAGCTTTTTGGAGGTCAACTCTGTGAGGGGCCCTGCGATACTACCATAGTTTTTAATGAACCTCCGGTAGTATCCCGTAAGGCCCAGGAAGGCTCGGGGAATAGGGTGAGCGTCTGCGCGGGTGACCGCGTTGAGCCCCCGATAGTCTACACAGAATCTTAGTTCGGGGGCGGCCCCTGGGGAGGCCGCCTTCGGGACCAGAACCACCGGGCTGGCCCAGGGGCTGTCGGAGGGCTCGATGACTCCTAGGGTGAGCATTTTCTGTACTTCGGTCTGGATGCAGGTGCGGACTCGGTCAGGCACCCGGTAGGCTCGGTGTCTCACAGGCGGGCAGTCGCCAGTGTCCACGTCGTGGACACACCAGTCGGTCACCCTTGGAATGAGGGAGAAGAGGTCTGCGAATTGTCCGAGCAGCTGGCGGCAGTCGTCGGCCTGTCGGGGAGTGAGGGTGGCCGACAGTTTCACTCCCTCCACGGACCCGTCCAGTTCTTTCGTGCACAGGAGGTCGGGCAGGGGTTCGGTGTCTTCTTCTGCCCCCTCATCGGTGGCCAGTAGCAAACTCAATTCTGTCCGTACAAAGTGGGGCTTGAGACGGTTTACGTGGAGGACCCGGAGGGGGTTCCGTGGGGACTGTACGTCGACCAGATACGTGACCTGGCTCTTCCGTTCGACCACCTTGAAGGGACCAGTCCATTTGTCTTGCAGGGCGCAGGGTTTCACCGGAGCCATGACCCAAACCTGCTGGCCCGGCTGGAACTCGACCAGGGTTGCGTTTTGGTCATACCAGCGCTTCATTTCTTCTTGGCTGGCCTCGAGGTTAGCCTCTGCAAGTTCTCTAAACTTCCTCGTCTGGTTGCGGAGTGCCAGGATGTAGCGGAACACATCAGGGGGTGTCCCCCGGGGGCTTGTCTCCCAGCCCTCCTTGACCAGGCTCAGGGGCCCTCGGACGGGATGTCCGTACAGCAGTTCGAAGGGGCTGAACCCCAGAGACTTTTGGGGAACCTCCCGGTATGCGAACAGGAGGCAAGGGAGGAGGATGTCCCACTTCCGGCGTAGGGGCTCTTCGAGGCCCAGGATCATTCCCTTTAGAGTTCTGTTGAAGCGTTCCACCAGGCCGTTGCCCTGGGGGTGGTAGGGGGTCGTGAACTTATACGTGACTCCGCACTGCTGCCACAGGGACTTCATGTAGCGGGATATAAAGTTCGTGCCGCGATCACTCACAACCTCGCGGGGAAATCCGACACGGGAGAAGATCCCCATGAGAGCCCGGCCCACCACGGGGGCCGTCACGGTGCGGAGGGGGATGGCTTCGGGGTAGCGGGTGGCATGGTCCACCAGGACAAGGATGAATCTGTGGCCCTGGGCGGTCTTCGGGTCCAGGGGTCCCACTATGTCGATGCCGACCCGCTCGAACGGGGTACTCACAACGGGGAATGGTTGTAAGGGGGCTTTGCGCTTTCCGCCACTCTTCCCACTGCCCTGGCACGTGAGGCAGGACTTGCAGTGTGTTTCTACATTCGCCCGCATCTTGGGCCAATAGAAGTGGGTCACCAATCGCTGGTATGTCTTGTCTTGGCCTAAGTGTCCTGCCAAGGGTACATCGTGGGCCAGGCCCAGGAGGAGGCTCCGGAACCGCAGGGGTACCACCAGTACTCGTGCTGCGCCTAGCTCCGCGGACTTCTGCTCGCTGTAGAGGAGGCCATTGTCCCAATAGACCCAATGGGTTCCGGTTTGGTCACCGGCGACCTGGGCTGCGGCTTGTTGTCTAAGTCCCTCGAGGGAGGGGCAAGTGGTCTGTTCCTGGCAGAACTCTTCGCGGGAGGGCCCCCCTTCGCAGCGCCACTGGTCCAACTCGGGCAGTTCTTCGAGTTCCATCGGGGCCTCTGGGGCGGAAGGTTCCGGTCCTTCCCCTGGGTTAGTGTCTCCTTCCCCCTCGGAAGGAGGGTGGTCTGCTTCTGGTAGGGGGTCCCTGCTCTCGGGGACAGTGTTCGGTAAGAGGGCTTCCCCGCCCTTGGTGAGAGGCAATCGTGCGGTCATGGAGCGCGTGGTGGCGCAGACCCATTCTGGTAGGCCCATCATCTCCAGGTGGGCTCTTCGTTCTACCTGCCCCCACGGGGAACTCTCCAGGTCGTTGCCCAGGAGGCAGTCTACGGGCTGCGAGGTCCGGACCGCTACCTTCAGTTCTCCGGAGACCCCTCCCCACTCGAAGGGCACCAGGGCCATCTGGCAGAGGCTCTCAGAATTGTCGGAGGATATGACCGGACAGAGGGCCCCGGCCAGGATCTGGTCTTCTGAAATTAGGCTGCGGTGGACCGCGGTGACACTCGCCCCGGTGTCGCGGAGGCCCTCGACTCGGTGGCCGTTGATGGTCACCCGCTGTCGGTATTTTTCTGTGTTGGCGGGCAAGGGTGTCCCGGGGACCATTTCACGATCACCAAGGGAGACCAGGGCCATGGCCGCCGGCTCCCATTCCTCGGAGTCTTCCATTTCTTCCCCCAGAGCCACGGAGGCCATCTGCCGGGCCGTGGGGTTGGTCGTCGTGGTTCGCTGATACTGGGGACACTGGGGGTCATTGGCGTAGTGCCCGGGCTGCTGGCAGCGGAAGCAGGTGAGCCTAGCTCGTGGACCTGGTCGTCCTGGGGCTCCGGTGCTGGCGGGAGACTGGGCCCAACCCGCCGCTGGTGGGCTGCTGGGGGGGCTGGTGGAGGACCCCCCGGCAAAGTCTCTTGGTCGGCCGTGGTTCCCTCCGCCCCTCTGGCGGGGGGGACCCTGACTGTTGCGGCCGTAGTCCCCCACGGGGCCCCGGGTGGCCCGGGTGTTCACCCAACGATCAGCCTCAGCGGCCAGCTTCCGAGGGTCGGTAAGCTTACTGTCTAGGAGATGCTGGCGCAGTTCTATAAAGCAATTGGCCGCTAAATGCTCCCAGGCGATCAGATCGAACAGTTCTTCGAAGGTGGAGACCTTGCTGCCCTTGATCCAGCCGTCCAAGGCGCGGCTGTAAAAGTTCACGTATTCGACCCACGTGGTGCCCGGTATCTTTTTGCAATCCCGGAACCGTTGTCGGTACATTTCGGGGGTGAGTCCATACCGGCCCACGAGGGCTTCCTTCATGTGGCTGTAGGAGTTCATGACCGCGGAGGGCAGATCGAGCAGAGTGTCCCTTCCTTCGCTTAAGAACCGGCCCCATAGGCCAGCCCCCCAATCCTTCTGCGGGATTCGATGTGAGGTCATGGCGACTTCATAGGCCTTAAACCACTGCTGGATATCATCGTTCTTATAATACTCCTTTACCACATCCTTGGGGATGTGAACTTTGGTTTCCCCGGTGGGAGCGGGCGGTGGATTCCCGGGTGGCTGTGACTTTTCATTCCTGGCCCGCCACTCAATCTCCTTCAGGCCGCGCTCATGTTCTAGCTGGAGTTTCTTTTCGTCGTGCTCCCTTTGGAGCCTCTTCTCTTCGAGTTCCCCTTGTAGCCGCAACTGCTCGACGGCTAACTTCTTCTCTGCCAGTTTTATCTCTCCCTCGATTTTTAGTTTTGCCAGTTCCAGTTCGTGGTTGCGGCCTCTCTCCCGGTCCGCTAGTTCCTCGGGGGACAGGTTCCCCTCTGGCCCGTTGTTTCTCGCCGGGGTGCTTGGTGGTTCATGGGTAGAGTCTCTTTCCGTTTGGGTCGGGGGCGCCCCCGTCTCGACCCAGGCTTTTAGTACTTTCTGGAAGTCTTCCTTTGTGCTTAGTCCGGTGGTAGCGATGCCAAGGTCTTTGCAAAACTGTTTTAGTTCCCTATGCGTGTAGTAGTCCAATTGATCCTCTCGGAACGGTGAGCTTATTTCGGTACCTGCGGCACCCATGGAGGTTTCTCCTTCCATCTCTGTTTGGTAGTGCGTCGGTCGTTCACTGCACGCTCTCTTTCGGTGTCGGCTCGGATCCCGTCGTCTGCCACCAAATGTTGGAAAGGCGTTCGCCGGAGGGGGGTTCGATACCCGTCTGGCCCACCCCTTTGACCCGTCTCTCCCAAGTGAGCCGAACCAGGCGCGCACACCCTGAACGGCACTGCGGACAGAGGGACACCACACGTATGCTTTGTAGGACGATAGGTTCTTTATCGATGATTTCACGGGATCTTTATGACCCAAAAAGGCAAATGATACAGCCGTGGCACAACGTACCACAAGTTAGTCGTGGGGGATGGGGGTAGCGGGACAGTCTTTCAAGATAGTGTCTCTGCGAAATACCCTGCGGAAGCTCACAATCCTCGAGCTGGAGGGTGTCGTGTCTCTGGGCGATCTCTTACCGAGTCGTCCTCAAGGGGAGCGCCGCGAGTCTCTCAGCAGGCACAGGTGGTCGGAGTTCAGGAGCCGCGATTCCGTCAGCAGGGCTCAGATGGTTCAGTAGCTGGGGGCCGCGAGTCACTCAGCAGGCCTAGGTGGTTCTGTGCTCGGGAGCCGCGACCTCGTCCGCAGGCTCAGATGGTCCAAAAAGCAAGAGGCCGCGAGTCACTCAGCAGGCCCAGGTGATTTCAGCGTTCAGGAGCCGCGACAGCGTCAGCAGGCTCAGACGGTTCCAGGTCTTCTCTACTTTCGTTCCTCCGGCACCCCTTGTTATACTCCGCTGGCTCTTTGAAGTCCGGAGTCCTCGCAGAGGGGGGACTGGGGTGACGGAGGGGGGTCGGCGGGATTTCCTGCCGCTCAGTCTTTTAGTCTTTTCAGGTGGGTCTGGGAGGGACCCCAGACGCTCGGCAGGGGAGGCGCCTGCTCCCCAGGGGCCTGGTGGCCGATCGAGTCCTCCCGGGGAAGGCGACCCGAGGTGTGACTGGGCTGGCGCCTCGGGGTCTGGCTCGAGGGTTCCCGCTCCCTCGGGTGGACATGCGTTGTAGGGTGTTTGAGTCTGTCAGGCCTCTGGCCGGCCCGCGGAGCGGGGGTGGCTGGGGCGTCCGGAGCCGGAGATGTCGTGTCTTGAGGGTGGTTGCAGGTTGGCTGGATGATGGAGAGGGCAACGCCGTGAGGCCGGTCTCACAATAACATATCAGGATACACACTTTACGGAAGAAAATCTTATGAAACCCCTAGCACGCTTTCGCCGAGATGTCCTCCACTGGCGATCCCTACCACTCACATTATTAGGCAGGGCAGCCCCCTTTAAAATGATGGTGCTCCCCAGATTCCTATATATCCTGCAAAATACGCCATTTCCGGTCCCCCCGACATACTTCATAGCAATCAACAATGAAGTGAATAAGTTATTATGGGATGGCAAGGCAACCCGTATAGCTATGCATACACTGGTTAAAAGCTGGTACGATGGAGGCATAGCACTCCCCCACATCAAAACATACTACTGGACATCCCAATTGGCGGTACTCAATCAATGGTTACACGCAGCACAGGATGAACCAGCATACCGCATGGACAGACATTCCTTAGGTGTGGAAGGAATGATGAGGAAACTGTATAATAATAATAGAACAAAGACTATGACAGGGCCAGCAGCACATAAAATCAAGATATGGCATGAGGCACAAAGAGCACTGGGATGGGAAGGAGTCACAATGCAGGCAACGCCGCTATGGGACACAAAAAAGTTAGGCAAGTTACGAAATACTAAAGGTTTCAGGCAATGGGACCTAATAGGCATCTCGATGGTGGGGGACCTATGGAAGAGGGGCGAGGTCATCCCGTTTACACAATTACAATGTACCTATGGCCTAGCACAGACAGAAGCCTACAGATATATGAAAATTAGACATGCACTCGCCACACTGATCCCACAGGGCACACAACTACCGGAGTTGTCACCCCTAGAAGATAGGCTACTCACAGACCATATGACAAAAAAAGCCATCTCACTAACATATAAGAAAAAAATAAACAACCAACCGGACCCAACAGCAGTCCTAAAAACTAGATGGGAGACTGACCTGGGGGAACTAGATGAGGCAGACTGGCAGGAAGCAACGGCATCCCCCAAGGAGGTAGCGATCCCCTCCAGATTAAAACTAATACAACTGAAGGTTCTACACCGCACGTATTATACCAGAACAATACTGCATAAATTACACAAGACAGATACACCACTTTGCCTCTGGCAAAGTGGAGCACCAGGCACGTTCTGGCATACAATCTGGCAGTGCATAGAAATCACAGTGTACCGGAAAGCAGTCATGCACACAATTTCACAGGTAACAGGGATCACGATCGAGCCGGAACCGAAAAGGTGTTTACTCAACATCTGGGAACCAACAGATCTAAATCATGCGGCTCAAACTTGGGTGGCACTGGGTATGGCATCAGCGAAAAGAAATATAGCACAATTATGGGGAGCCAGACAGACCCCCACCATCTGTAAGTGGTGTCAGGATATGGACGAAGTAATGATAACCAAAAAATAAGTATATATACATAGGAGGTGCCCCAAAAAGTGGACCCGGGTGTGGGTAAAATGGAATACATATTGAGGCAACATTTGTGACCCCCACAAGAGGAATCACTATCAGAAGACAATGAGTAGCTACTGTGACAACAACAGGTGCAAATGTATTAGATATAAATGTGAGTAAAGAGGAGGGTGCAAAAGAAATCCCGAAATATGTATTGACAAATTATTGCTCTTTGTGATTCGGCTATTGTCCTATAATATAATGTATGCAAAAAGGAAGACATATGGTATTGCAGCAATGGTTATAACAGAAAATGTTAATAAAAATATATATATTTTTTTAAATGTCTCAAGTCAGCAACTTCATGATTAATCAGTTCTTTGCTTTGTAGCTGTGAATTTGCTACCACTTTCAGGAGAAAAAAAAGATGGCAGTCTACTGTGGCATAGCAGGCCTGTTGGCACTTTCTTCTGATAACATGTCACACAGATGCTAGAAGTGCCTGGAGAACATTTCTGGGCCTTAGGTTTTTTTGTTTGTAACAACCTTAGACCGACATGAGGGTCCTGAACAAAATAGATGTCGGTGGGAATGATGACAGAAGCGATTAGGGCTACATTGTAGTGTGCTGCAAAGGGCCAGTAAAGCCTCCACTGTCAGGAAGAAAATTGTGTTCCTGTAAACTGAGATGCACCCTTCCTGGAATCCCTCCAGTGCCTTTTAGACGTATGTTGGTACCATTGTGTAAATTCACAGGAGTAGAGTAAAAATAGGAAGTTAGCTTGAGCATGGATTCCCCTCCTCTTGAATTTTTTGCTGGCTTATGAACCTTGATATGGTCCATTCCCCTGGTTGCATAATTCCTTTATAGAGAGTTATGCCCTATACTTCCACAACTGAAATTTCTTGTCACTGAGAATTGGGGTAAAGTTAACGTCCGCGGGACTGAGTATTAAAGGAAAAGCCGTGAGTACTCCCACAAGATCCCTAAGGTACTCTTTGTAATGTGAGACACATAGACACCTGACCTGGCCAGAGGCCTGCAGATATTCATCCAAATTCACCATGAGAAGAGGAAGGGAACTTAATGCGTCTGTGGGGAGACCACTAAGTACATCATCTGCTTACATTGTTGACTTAAATATATATTTCCCTGTGCTGATTTCCTTTATCATGACATTCCAACATACCATATTTGCAAAGGGTTTCATGGTCAGAGCAAATAGGAGAGGCAACATGGGGCAACCCTTTTGCATTCCTTTTGCATTTAGAAACTGCTGGAAATTTCAGCCATTAACTCAGAGTGTTGCTTTTTGTGTTCTGTAACTGGTTGTGACCCAAATTCTAAACCAGGAGTCGAAGCCCAAATATTTTCTAGTCCCAAATGTCCAATTATTGCTATCTAATGTCTTTTCAGCATCAGGCATGATCAGCCTACCCTCATATGGTTACTGGCTACATTGTCGATGACATTGAGACTTTCTTCAGATTGTCGAGTTGTCCCCTCCCCTTTCTGTTTACCTGGAACAAACCCTGATTGGTCAGAATCTATCAAAAACAGTATATATTCTCCTATATGCTGCACTGTTGGTGCAGGTGGTAGTGAATGGGTACACGTCAAAGACCTTTGCACTATGCTGAGGAACAAGACAGGGCTGCCCACTGTCCCCACTAATATTCACTCTTATTCTCGAGCCCCTGGCATTGGATACGTGGTGACCACCTGATAAGCGTGTTAAAATGGGCAAACGAGTGGGAGGACAGGGTGTCACTCTATGCTGACGACATCTTGTTGTACGTGGCGGCCCCTCCTGCCGCCATTGTAAGGATACTCCAGATCTGCTCAAGTTACCGGAGGTACTCAGGGTATACTATCAATTGGTCCAAGTCAGTGATATTTTTACTCCACGGACCAGCGCTGGTTTGCCAGCTGAGTGCGAAGCCACTATTTCGACAGATGGGTTTAGTTTTCTAGTTATTTTCATAACAGCCGATCCAAATCTTTTCTACAAGCGAAATCTGCTGTGCCCCCTGACAAGGCAACAGTCTGATGTTCGTCATTGGCGTGCATTGCCACTGACCCTGCTGGGACGTGATGCGCTATACAAAATAATGGCGTTGCCTCGGTTTCTATACATACTGCAAAACACTCCCTACCACGTACCTGACTCGTATTTCAAAGCAAAAGAAGGGAAAGTGAGAACATTACTCTGGGACGGTAAGACAGCACGTATTGAAGCCCCCAAGCTAGTCTGGAGATGGTACAATGGGGGAATCACTCTGCCAGACATCCGTGCATACTATTGAGCAGCACACCTTTTGATTGTTAACAAATGGATATATGCTGAACAGCAAGAGCCGGCGTGCCGAATAGATCGGTGGCTGATGAGTAGAGGGGGATACAGAGAGACACTGTATACACCACCTCATAGGCAACAACTCATTGGCCCCAAGGCCATTACAGTCGCCCAGTGGCACTCCACCACAAAAAACTAGGATGGCACAGTAAAGTTGACACAAAAAACACCTTTTGGCAGACAGCAACACTGGGCAAATTAATTCGATGCCAAGGGTTCGACAAATGGGATACCATAGGAATATCACATGTGGGTGACCTGGTGAAGAAAGGGAAAGTTCTCACATTTGCGGAACTACAAAAAGATTATGAACTTTCCGAATGTGAAACCTTTAGATATATCCAAATTCAACATGCCTTGCAGTCAGTGATCGGTGAGGTCGGCGACATACCGGAGGCCTCGCCTTTGGAAGACAGATTGCTTACGGACCACATTGAGAGTAAGGTTATATCACTCACTTACATAAAGATAATCAACAACTCGCCGGATCCGTTCAAGTGCCTCTATGAGTGCTGGCAGACAGACCTGGGGGACCACGAGGACTGGCGTGACGCTCTTGCCTCCCCACGAGAAGTAGCGATACCATCACGGCTGAGGCTAGTTCAGCTCAAAGTTGTACACCGAACATAGATCTTGTGCACGTCATTGGTTAAGATGTGAAGAAGTAGAGCAGATGTGGGGAGATAGGTTCATTTTATCACACTCTCTGGGAATGTCCTATTATCCAGGCATACTGGGTAGCAGTCAATGGGGTGGTCAGCGAAGTGTGCAGCATGGCTCCGACTCTGTCGTCTAAAATATGTTTGCTCAATGTTTGGGAAGCATCGGATATGACTCGTATGGACCAGCTTTGGGTTGCCACAGCATTCGTAATAGCTAAATGTAATATAGCCCGTAAATGGGGTGTGCCCAAACCGCTGAACCAAGAAGAGCGGGCACAAGATATCGATTGGTGCATGCTCGTTGAAATGGCAGTCTATGTAAGCAGAGGATGCCCCAAGAAGTGGGATAGTATATGGGGAAATGGAATATGCATAGAGGCAACATTTGCACTTCCCCTTCAGCCCAGGGCAATGGCCCAAGGTGGTCGGTGCATACTGCTGTGTCTGTCTTACATGAGGGGGGGATGGGTGACTATGGAATGACCAGTGATTATGAGACAGTTATTGTTTATTGTGTATTGTTACGGTTATATTGAGAGTTGCTGTATCAACAATGAAAATAAAAAGAGTTATAAAAAACTCTTAACATCCAGGGCAAGGAATATTATGGACCTGAAGATGCCGCATTGGCACAGGTTTTTACATGGATTAGGGAATACTGAGATAAGGCTCTTGAGTATGGGGATACGGGATACCACCATGGCTATATCTATAGGCTTCTCTAGGGGGCTAGCCTGGGTGTTATCCTGTCGAGTCCCGAAGAAGGCCAACACTCAACTTAAGCCTCTATCAGAGTATATGTCTTTGCCTACTTGGCCTTTCAGCATTTGAATTCTGCCTCTGGTAAAGTGGCTCTCAAGTTTGAGGCATACAACCTGCCTTTTCTTCCCCCCTATAATATTTCTGATTGATTCTAAGCAGCACAAACTCCAATTTATCCGCATTTAGGACTTTTACTTGAGACCTCAGGGCTAAAATATTTTTTCATAGCTTTTGGGAAGAGTGTGCCATGTTTTTGCACTAAGGATCTCAACTTATCTATCACACAAGGCTGAATGATCTCTCACTCCCTGTTTCTTTTTGCGGCAGCCACAATCAAATGCCCCTGCACAACTGCTTTCATAGCATCCCATACACAATTTCGATGTATACCATTTACATTGTTCTCCCTCAAGTAGTGGATCACAAATCCGTAAGATTGGCAAATAAACTGTAATATACAGGCACATGCATCAAGCACAAAACCGGTCGCAAACGGGCAGATTCTCAGAAACTGCCCCTTTGCGACCGGTATTTTTGCATTTGGGATGCATCATCCCAAATGCAAAAATCGCTATTTAAGGAATCTCAAAATAAGGATTCCTTAAATAGCGATTGCATTTAAGAAATCCCTAATTGAGATTCCTTAAATGCAATGCATTACAGTTTAAAAAATAGCGATTTCGCTATTAGTGTGAGCAAATTACCATGAGGCTGGACCTCATGGTAATTTGCGAAAACTTAGAAAAATGCACTTATTTGCATTTTTCTAAGTTTCATGTTGCCCACACACATGCCCTTAGAGCATGTGTGTATGCAACATTTGTGCAGAGTGAACATACATGGATGCAATAGGGTGTCATTTTGACACCCTTGCACCATCGAAATTGCGGGAGCAAATTGCGAGTACCTACTGGTACTCGTAAATTGCTCCCTCAATCTCCAATTCATTCCTATGGGCCCGGAGGCCCATAGGAATGAATGGGAAGACATTCCTTAATTGCGACTCGCAATTTGCGAGTCGCAATTAAGGAATTTGTGGGACTCGCTATTTCTTTAGCGCTTCCTACATGCATAGGGTTTTGCTATTCCTTAATTGCGATTCCTTAATAATCGCTATTAAGGAATCGCAAAACCCTATGATGATGCATGTGCCTGTTAGTCTCTACGATGTCTGCTGAGTCTTCTTTCTGGCTGGTGTTTTGCCGATGTTGGAGAGCATTAGATCATACAGTTGGCATATCTGCTGCACAGGAATGGCCTTTCGTGATTGTGGGCCTTCTTGGAGGGACCCTGCGACTAGATGCCAATGTGTCATTGCCATCATCTTTGGACACCTCTTCTTGCAAGCTTAGAATCTCTTGTGCTGCTTGCAGAGAGTGAATCTCTACTTCGATTATTCTCTCAATTGAAAGGGTAGGGTAACCCCACTACTTTGTGATTTTCTGTTGGTGAAGCTTTACTGTATTTCTGTGGTCCCCAAAGTGTAGCTTGTAAGCAACATGATGCTCACTATTCTCTAAAATGTTGCTCGCCTGATGACTCAGTTATATTTTTTTGTGAGGATTACACTGTGCAAGCATCTATTTTCTTTATCTTTTGAAGGGGATCAGAAAGCTTTCATTATTGCTTTTCCCAGCATGACTACTCCCTCCACGCCTGTTCCCAAGGACATTGTCTAGCAGAAATAAGCACAAGTTTTCCAGGACCCCAGAAACAGACGTACTGAACCAGGATTTTCTTTAACACTGAGGTGGCATTTTCTACAGTGTGCTGCACACTTTGTTCACGAATCCTGGAAAGCAGGAATAAACAAGTGGCAACAAACATCTGGGGAGAGGATGTGGCAGAGAAAGACAGAGATAGGATATCTTTTCGCCTCCAGTCTTTGTCTTTTATCTGCACACTGACACTTTTCTGCCAGTGCACTTTGAAAAGTGCTATTTTCAAAGCAGCCCGTGCAGTGGAATGACCGTCTGACCCCAGCAAAGTGCCTTTATCCAGGGTGGAATTGGCAAATATTGCACCCTGTTAAAATTGAGGAGACTTGTAAAGTGAACTAGCTGGAGAACTAGGGAGATAGCAAGGTGAGTGATGCTTGGCCATCTTGGAAAATAGTAAAATGTGTTATCAGGGCTTTTTTAAAAAAAAAAACTGCTGAATGTGGTAATGGGAGATTTATAAAATCTTATACAAGCCTGCATGTTGCATCTTGGTTAATTAAGGAACTCTAGAGTTGGATATCTGTCTCCACAATTCAGATTAAATGCAGGCAATGAAGAGGATTCCAGTGACTCCCATCAACTGTAATACAGGACCCGGGTCTCATAAAGCTAAATATAAATCAATTCTTAATTCTGAGAAATAGTAGAGCATGCCAGCCGATTTCAATACAGGGATCTTATTGAATTTGCAAAATGGGCACAGTGGTGGTACTGTGAAAGAATAGTAAGTAGAGGATGCTAAATGACGTATTATGTAGACTTGCATGGTGTGATACCGGCAGCATTTGGAAAATGGCTTACTGTGCTACAAATGTAAAGTACTCTTAAAGTCTACCAAGTTCCCCAGTGTTACTCGCCCACTTTGCCATGAAATGCAACCTTTGTCACAGAACATCCTAAAATCTCATTTTAAGAGAAGCCTGCTCTCCATTTAAACTAGCATCTATAGTGTCTTCTATCATGAGGAACATTTGTTGAAAAAAGTTTAATTGTGCTATTTTCTACTGTTTTCACGTGATCTTCGTTGTAGAATTTCCGACCTTCATCCTGCAAATGGATATTTTAATCCTACCAGGTTATGAATCAAGTTACTGTCAAAAGAAGCCTTTAGCTATATGAGATATCAGCATGTTTCCCAGAGGTCCTTTGCAGGAGAACCTCCAAACCTTTTGGTAAATTTCTATTTAAAGATTGTGTCAATGCTATTTCCTAATGTGCTTCAAACAGCACTGTTTGAAAACAAATTCTCTAAGCATATATTGGGAGACCTGGCAGCACTCAATTTGGAGCAGATTCTTCCCCAATATGCTTCATAATTCACCATTCATCATGAATGATTAAAAAACTCATTGAGAGGAACCCATTCCTGCTGTAAATTGGTCTTTAGGTCAAATTTGGATCATGGTTAATGTTCTACATTGTACTTTAACCTTCAATTTGCCACTAAATTGTCAGAGAAAGTATGGTTTATTACTGAAAATATATATTATTTATGGACATTATGGGGCTCATTATGATGGCGGACGGACTTCAGTCCATTCGCCATCGTTGCGAGGAGTGGGACCGTCCGCCTGTAAGGCGACTGTCCGGCACATGAGATTACGATGTGACCGCCACTGTGGCGGTTGCATCGTCTATCTCTAACATTGCGGTGGGTGCTGCATGGCTGCAGCACCCGCTGCAATGTCCAAAATGCACTGTTTGCATTTCCCTGCATCACGTGGCAGGCACCATGTGGTGCCTGCCACCTGGTGCAGGGAAATGTAGGTGGGTACCATAAGTGCCCCCCCAGTGTACAGCAAACCCCCCAGCACAAGTGGGGCCCGCAACGGGCCCCCGAAGTACATCCCCGCCAGCCTTACCATGGCAGTCTTACTGCCATGGTAAGGCTGGCGGGGATGCAGCAGCAGAATATGGCGGACGGTGCCTGCTAGGCACCGCCACAATTCTATTGATGCGTGAGGTCCGACAGCAGCAAACGTTACGATTGCTGCTGTCGGTCCACCACCCACACCGCCCGCCATCGCAATCTGGCAGGCGGGATTTGGCCGCACGATTGCGGTGAATCTGCCACCGGTAGGCTGCCGGTGGTGGATTCACCGCAATCGTAATGACTCCTTATGCTCGTTACAAACCAAATCAAAAGTCAATTATTTTATTGATATATCTATGTCATTATTTTTCATTGAGTTTTGGATATCGCTCTTCATTGCGATTGACACACATATGATGCTCATTGCTCGCAAAAGGCTGGGGACCCCTCCACTGTAAGTGGATAGAAGGCCCTGCGTGTTTTGGATGTTGTCAATAATGGGTCTTGGAAGAGTTGAAGTATTTGAATAGTTCATCCGAGCACAATGCTTTCATAATTTGTTCCTTCTTCTAAAATGGGTGAACCCATATGAGACAATCTGGGGGAATTCAGAATGACTGCCTTAGGATGTGACCAGGTGCATGTGATCTAGGCAGATGTGTGGGCCTTCAAAGCTGTTCCTGATTGCTTGAAGCTGCCCCTGCACAAAGTCTATTGTACCTCTTGGAGGCCCTCAAACCCATATGTCATTGTGCATGGAGCGGCTCTCATTTCTCCCAGAGGCACTTGTAATTGAATGTGCTGCTTTTTCAATTCCTGAATTTTCTGCTCCTTGTGCTTTTCATCCACATTGTGTTCACTTCCATCCGCTCTGCGATCCAGTTCTCTCATATAATTTGGAATTTCCTCCATCCAAGCCTGGAAGCCAGTATGGATCAAGATATCATTCAACTTAATTTTAATAGGAATAACTCCACATCGTTTTGAGATATCGGTTTCCCATCTGCTGAAAACATTTTACATTCTGGAAAATTGTAGGGAGTGTGTGTGACTTGTTAGGTTCTTCCTATTGGCTTTAATAGCTAGGTGCTCCTTCTCTGACAGCTCTCTTTTACCTTCCCCCAACCGTGTGTAATCTGGGAAAAGATGCCCAGTATTGATACACCAGGAAGGCCATGCAATCAAGTCTGGTTTGGCCCTGGGGAACTGCTCCAACATATCACGTGGGAAAGCCCCGGCTCACTTATAGAACTGAGGAAATCACTCCTCTCTGGTACAAAATTACCCAATAACATCTATCTAGTAATTCACAATACATGTTGTAAATTGGCCAAATGTAACAAATGTCTCATGAAAAAAATATTGGAGCAAGGACCTAGCTAAACAGAGCTAGTCACACAGATTCTCCAGCTTAC
This sequence comes from Triturus cristatus, assembly GCF_964204655.1. Classification (NCBI taxonomy): domain Eukaryota; kingdom Metazoa; phylum Chordata; class Amphibia; order Caudata; family Salamandridae; genus Triturus; species Triturus cristatus. Next base: position 629,788,400 of record NC_140590.1, on the reverse strand, counting down.
GAATATTCGTAAGATGCGGAAGCTTTCAGAGGTTGGATGCCATCATTTTCAAACCAAAGTCTTTGGAAGACCAGAAAATCAAATCCAATTATGAAGAATAAAACATCATGAGTGGGGCAATCATAATAATAACTGAGGTTCCCACAAGTGTATTATCACTGTTATAACCAATATGTTATAAAACCATAACGTGCAAACTAACAGATATATGAACCTGAAGGGAATTTTTAACAGGGGCTTGACTGAGATACACATGCGGGGACCTCTCATATATGTATTCACATTTTAAATCAGCGTCTCCTGGACTCAATTGCACCTCAGTCACGTAGGTCAAATATATTACGCTTCTAAGCTTAGAATTAGGGCGTCCTGAACAATTGCCTAAAAAGCTTAGCTCCTAAAGACAAAGCAAGCATTGGTTTTTAATGTTTGCATGCCAGGAAAGCCCCCATGTTAGAAGTGGGAGGGCGTATTCAAAAGTTCAGTTAGTGCTTACTCACCTGTAGAAACTAATACCACACATGAACCTACTTTATATGGGTCCTGAACTCGTATGAAAAAACTCTTGTAATAAGCTTAGGATGTGTTATGATTCAATGGATGCTCAGTTTTCGATTAGGCTGGGACCAGATTTTTCACTATTTTGCCAGTAGATTATGTGTTTTTTGTACATTTTATATAGAAATGAGTATGAAATATCTAACACCAATTTTGAGATAGAGTGATTTTATGAAGTGCAAAGTTGCGTTACGTAATTGTAAATTGTATTTTTATAGCACTTACTACCCCTGGCGAGGCTTTGAAATGCTTTGCGGCGAGCATCACGCTTTTCCGGAACCCAAGGTTACCAGTTAATCTAGTGCTTTTTGTAACTAGTCATGTGCTCTCAAGAAAAAATGTCATACATTTACTCCAGTTATTTATTGATAGATTATATTAATACCAGTTAGGTGTAATCAATACTAAGGAGCTATGTGGTTTCAGGTGAAAGGTTGGTGAGATAGATAGGCTGGTGGAGATTAGGTAATGCTAGGTTAGAGGGATAGGGTTTTAAAGAAGAGAGGTTCTGATCTATGAAATAAGGTATCAGCCATTACCCTCAGGTCCCTCCGTCCTCGACACCGTCATGGACAAGTGAGATGTAACTATCTCACTGACAGAAAAAAGAACGAAGGAATGCTGGACCTACCCTTCCCCCTCCCACTGGGAGTACTTAAGGAGTACCGTCCCAGCATTCCTCCTGTTCTTTTTTCTGTCATCCTGACAGTGTGTGGACGTGGCAGGAGCTGGACGCTCCTGCCTTGTTTCTGGACTTACTTGGGGGCTGCTGGTTCTTCCAGGTGCCGGCGGACCTCCGTGGATGGCCTCTCCCTCCCTGCCGGGCTTGGGGGGAGTGGCGCGGGCTTCTTCGTGTGTCTCAGCCGCGTGGCGGTGTAATACCGCGTTGGCTTTCTCTTCGCCCGATGGCCGCCCCTCCTGGCCTGCCGGGCTTGCTAGGGGGCGCGGCCGAGCTGCTCCTCGCTATTGGTTGTGACTCCTTCCTCTTCCGGTTTTCGTCATGCCTGACTTCCGGTTTTTGGGATTGAGGACGGAAGTCAGGCGCCTCGAGGTTCCCGGCTGGGGGAGGCTCGTTAAAACGAGCAGAGGGGGTGAGTAACGCATAGCGGTTGTGATTACCTTGTGTTTTGGCGGTGTTTGGTGTGTTGTAGACGATGGGGAAACATTCCAGGAAACGACATCGCAGAGAGAGGTCTTCCTCTTCTTCTAGTGCTTCCAGGTCTCCCTCCCCTGCCAGGTCCAGGCGCCGTGATGCTGGTGCTGATGCGCATATTAAGCGCTTGATCAGGGAAACTTTAACAGAGATGGGTGATGTTGGATCCCGTCGCAAGTGCCCTGCTCCTGCTTCCTCGGACTCTAGTGGCGATGAGTCTGCGTGGTTGGGGGACGAAGAGTTGAAGGGCAAATATGTGGACAAAGAAGCTATGACCAGTATTTTGCAGCATGTTAAAGAGAACATGGGGTTCCCTGACGGGGACGCACCTAGTACCTCTAGGGGCCCTTTGTTGCGACAATTTCAGAGTGCTGCCACGGTCGATGTGCCTGTCCATCCCTTCATTAGAGATGTTTTGAAGCGCGAGTGGGCTGATCCGGATCGCATTCTGATTCCGCGATTCATGGCTAAACTTTATCCTCTGCAGGATATGGCTACTGAAATTCCTGATTCGATTCCTATTGACTCCTTTGTGGCTAGTTTGGTGGGGCGTACTTCCCTTGCTGAGTACGCTGTGCTGAAGGATCCTGTTGACAAGAAGGCGGATGTGGCGCTCCGTAAGGTGTATTCTGGTTCCCACCTGGCCTTGAGGGCGGGCATCTACGGGACTTATGTGTCGCAGTCTCTGCTGTCTGACCTGAAGTCTCTCTATCAGTCTATGGATAATGCCACGGACTGTTCTGGTTTGCTGGAGCAGATTGAGCGTCAGGTGGAGCTGCTGTCTGATGTCTCCTTTGACGTTGTGCGTGCTTCTGCTCTGTCCGGGGGGGCTTGTGTGGCTGCGCGTCGCAGTCTTGTCCTTAAGGACTGGAAAACTGACTCTGCGCAGAAGGCGTGCGCATTGAGGTTGCCCTTTCAGGGTACAATGTTGTTTGGGGGGGAGTTGGAGGCAAAATTGCACAAATTATTTAAGGAGAAAAAGCATTCTTCTTCTTTTAAGGTCTCTGCTGCTGCTCCTGTCCCTTCTAAACCCAAATCTTTCTTTCGCCCTGCTTCTCGTAGACAGTTTGTGAGGGGCCAGGGTAGGTTTGCTTCTGGCCGTGGTCGGGACCGTAAGGCTAAATCCCCTCCGCCTGCCAAGCCGCGTTCCTGACTCTTTGGCGGTGGTTCCCGGGTTGTTGGTTGGAGGGCGGCTGCGCTTCTTCCTGGATGCCTGGGTTCAGTCTTGTTCCGACGTCTGGGTGTTGGAAATCATTCACCAGGGTTATGTTCTAGAGTTCACGGCTCCTCCTCCGGACTCAGGTGTTCGGCCGACTCCTTGGCCTTCGAGTCATGTGAAGCGGTCTCATCTTTCTCGCGGGATTCTGGACCTTCTTCGGAAGGGTGCCATCCAAGAGGTTCCTCCGTCAGAGAGAGGGGTGGGCTTTTATTCCCTGATCTTTCTGGTTCCCAAAAACACGGGGGGTTTCCGCTTGGTTTTAGATCTGCGGGTTATGAACAAATGGGTGGCCAGAATTCCTTTCTGCATGGAGACTTTACAAAGGGTGATTCCTTTGGTGCTGCCGGGTCACTTCATTTGTACCCTAGATCTTCAGGATGCGTATTACCATGTTCCGATCCATCCTCGGTCCCGCAGGTTTCTGCGGTTTTGTGTTCTAGGGTGTCATTACCAATTCATGGTGTTGCCATTCGGTCTTCGGTCGGCGCCGAGGGTGTTTACGAAGGTGGTGGCTCCTTTGGTCGCGTGGCTTCATCTCCAGGGGGTGATGGTGTACCCATACTTAGACGACTGGTTGATCCATGCTCCATCTCGGGTCCTGTTGCTGGAGGCCAGGGAGGTGGTGTGCTCGGCGTTGCGGGCCCATGGTTTCCTGATCAACTTGCCCAAATGTCAACTGACGCCGTCCCAGGACATGGTTTTCATTGGGGCCCGCTTCCGTTCGGATCTGAACCATGTGTTCCTACCCGAGCCTCGGGTTGTGACGTTGGTGTCCCTTGCTCGTCGTTTCCGGGTGGGGGGTGCCTTTCCGGTGCGCCTTTGGTTGCGTCTTATGGGTCTGATGGCGGCAACAGTTTTTACGGTGGCCTGGGCACGTTTTCATCTGCGCCCCCTTTGGGTGTACCTCCTGTCTCTCTGGGATCCCCTGTCCCGCGATTTGGATGTTCTTATTCCTGTGTCTCCGGTGGTCCTCCCGGTTCTTCTTTGGTGGTCTGTGAGGGATCATCTGTCTTTGGGTCTGCCCCTGCAGTCTTCTCCTTCTCTTGTCTTGACGACGGATGCCAGCGCCTTGGGTTGGGGTGCGACCTTGGGGTCTCACTCCCTTCAGGGTCGTTGGTCCATCGTGGAGAGTCGTAGGTCTTCCAATTGGAGAGAGCTCATGGCGCTGTCCCGAGCTGTGATGGGTTTTCGGGGACTGTTGCTAGATCGGAATGTGTTGGTGCGGTCCGACAACATGGTGATGGTGGCTTATCTGACTCATCAAGGGGGGATTCGTTCGGCATCTTTGAATGCGGTGGTGGTACCCCTGTTTTGTTGGGCGGAGGGCCATCTGCTGTCTCTGACGGCGGTTCATCTTCGGGGAGTGGACAACTGTGTGGCGGATGCCCTGAGTCGGTGCTTTCTGGATTCTCTGGAGTTGTCTCTCACCCCGGTTGCGTTTCGGCTTGTGTGCGGGAGGTTTGGGCGTCCCTATCTGGACCTCTTTGCCTCCCGGCACAATGCTCAGCTCCCCCGGTTCTGCTCCTGGTTTCTGCAGGAGGGTTGCTGGGGGGTGGACGCGCTGTCGCTGCCTTGGCAGTCGCGTCTCCTCTATGCCTTTCCCCCACTGGCTCTGGTTCCCAGATTTCTGGCCCGTTTGTGTCAGGAGGATCGAGAGGTTGTGGCGGTCCTGCCGTTTTGGCCTCGGAGGTCCTGGTTTCCGACGGTGCGTCTTTTGGCGGTGCAGGGTCCCTGGTTTCTTCCCCTGTCTCTGTCTCCACTTCGGTCTTCCCCGTGCCTGTCACTTCTCCGGTTGCGGTTGTCGGTGTGGAAGTTGAGAGGCAGGGTTGGAGACGGCGCGGTTTCCCAGAGCATTTAGCGGTGGCTCTTCAGCGTTCCCGGCGGCCTTCTACCCTTAAGGCTTATGATAGGCATTGGGGTAATTTTGATCGTTGGTGTTCGGCGTTGGGGGTCTCCCCTTTGTTCTGTTCCTTGCAGGTTGTCCTTCAATTTTTGTGGGAAGGTTTCGAGAAGGGTTTGGCTGTGTCTACTCTGCGGGCCCAGTGGGCCGCTGTTCGGGCTTTTCGTTCCCCGTGGGGGAATCTTTCGGATATTGAAGACTTGGTCTCTCGTCTTCTACGCAGTTTTACTGTTTCTCGGCCTGTGCCTCGTCCTTCTTTTCCCCTGTGGGATTTGCCTTTGGTCCTTCGGGTTTTGATCGGTCCTCCTTTTGAGCCTTTGGATGTGGTGGATTTAAAATTTCTCACTCTCAAGGTGGTTTTCCTGGTGGCTGTCACCTCTGCTCGTCGTCTTGGGGAGTTGGGGGCCTTGATGGCGCGGCCTCCTTTTCTTTCCTTCACGGAGGATGGAGTGGTGCTCCGACTGGATTCTTCTTTTGTGCCGAAGGTTTCTTCGCAATTTCACAGGTGTCAGGAGTTGGTGTTGCCTGCCCTGGTCTCTGTTTTGGATTCTCCTGGTGGTCCCCAGTGGTCTTTGTTGGATGTGTGCAGGGCTTTGCGCGTTTATCTGGACCGTACGGCGGTTTTTCGCAAGTCGGACTCCCTTTTTGTCTCCTTTGGTGCGGCTTCGCTTGGGGGTAAGGCTTCTTCTGTGTCCATCGGCCGTTGGCTGAAGCAAGTCATTTCCTTGGCCTACTCTCTGTCTGGTTCTCCTCCTCCTTTGGGGGTTCAAGGTCGTTCTACGAGAGGGGTGGCTGCTTCTTGGGCGGAGGTTCAGGGTGTTCCTCTCTCTGAGATTTGTAGGGCTGCCACGTGGGCCTCTTCTAATACTTTCATCAGGCATTATCGCCTCCTCAATCTGTTGGGGGATGATGGAGGTTTTGCATTGGGGGTGTTGAGCTCTGTTCGCTCCTAATGTTTTTTTTCTGCTTTCTTTCCAATAAATCTCTGGGTTTGTTTGCTATCCTGGTGGTTTGTTGTGTTTTCTGGTATGAATGCCGGTGTTTGCTTTGGTATTTCTCACTTGTCCATGACGGTGTCGAGGACGGAGGGACCTGGGGGTAATGTCCTATTACTTACCGGTAATCTTCATTACTCCGGGTCCCGTAGTCCTCGACACCGTCATGACTTCCCTCCCTCCCTCCCATACTGCCGGCCTTCATTGGGGCTTGGTATTTCAGGAGGAATGCTGGGACGGTACTCCTTAAGTACTCCCAGTGGGAGGGGGAAGGGTAGGTCCAGCATTCCTTCGTTCTTTTTTCTGTCAGTGAGATAGTTACATCTCACTTGTCCATGACGGTGTCGAGGACTACGGGACCCAGAGTAATGAAGATTACCGGTAAGTAATAGGACAATACTGCTGTCATCCATTGGTCAACAGCCTGGAGGCAACTAAAGAGTTTCGATGTTTTAATGACCTTTGGTTTTCTAATTTCAGTAATATTTGCACGTCATTTGTGTAGTTGTAGCAGGTGAAGTCAAAGACATTAGTCACATCTGGTAAGGATTTCACACAGATGTTGAAAAGCATGGGTGAGATGAGCCTTGAGGGACTACTGCTTTAATGTTCTATGGTTTAGAAGAGAATGAAGGAAGATGCTAATTATTTGTTCTATTTTGTAGGTACGATGTGACCCAAGCAAGATCTGTGTTCTCTATTCTGGTTTCCTCAAGCCTTTGGATTAGTGTGTCAAAGGCTGATGAAAGGTCCAAGAAAAGAAGGGCAGCAACCCTGTTTTGGTCTACTGTGTTTTTAATAAACTTGTGCGGAGTTCACGGAGTTGCACTACGCGAAGCTATGTGAATTGCAAAAAAAGACTTCGCCGCACTACGCGGAGCTCCGCAAGCGGCGGAGTACTGTAGAAAAATGCAGTTCGAGGTGATTGCACAGTGCCAGATACTTGCCGCACAGTGCAATCATTGCGAACAACTCCATGCACAGCGCAAGCTTACCTTTTCTGCCGCTCGAGTAGATTTTTATTCGGGCGGCAGCTTTCTCAATGCAAACGGGCAGTTTCTCAATGCGAGCGGTCGTGGGCATATGCGACCACTCGCAATGAAAAACCTGACACCCCGCGTTGAGAAATCTCGCCGGGAGGTTTATTTTCTACACTCGCGCTCGATCGCGAACAAGGAAAAATCTCGCCAGGAGGTGGATTTTCCACGCTCGTGCTCTCCAACTTGACGTTGGTGAATACAAGCGAAGAAAAAAACTCCGCTCCGCTGCATGAAGCGGAGTGATGGAAACTCCGCAAACTCCTAGTTAGTGATTAGGGCAGATTTTGTGGCTCTTCCTGGACGGAATCCAGTTTGGAAGTCGTAAAGTATGGAATTGTCTTTAATGAATTGTGACATCTGGGCAAAATTTGCTATTTCTTTAAGTTTGCCCAAGAATGGTCCATTTGCTATGGGTCTGCATTTGTCAGGTCTTGATTGTCCAGGTTAAGATTTTTAATGATGTTGGTTTTTGTTGTTTAAATAAGAATCCAACATGTTTACTTTAAAAGTGTAATGATTTGCCAGTTTGTTACAAAAAATTTTGAGGAATGAAGTTTTTGTGCATTTAGGCTTACGTAATTCTGAAAATATTTTATAAAATTCTTTATTAGTACACTTTGCATTGTGGTTTCGATTGAGCTAGTATAGTTTTTTTGCCTTTTTGGCTTGTATATTCTGTTTTGTCTATCTTGAAGGCTGTTTGTTTAGAGCCAGTAACGTTGTAAGTTTAGCAGTTTGTATTATGATCTTTTTAAATTCTGCACTGATCCAAGGAACGTGTTTTCTTTTATTATATGTAGATGATTTCAGAGGAATTAGAAGATCAAAAGCTTTCTGGAGCCATGTTTAGAGGTTTTGTACAAAATGTATTGTGACCAGATCTGTGTTGTAGATTAGTAGGTTTTCTAGTTCCTCCAAATACAGCCTGTTCCAAGGTTGATATGTAATTGAGTGGAAGCTCATTTTATTTGTAGTACATTGTGGTGTTTTGTGTTGGAAATCAATGAGGTAGTGGTCAGACCATCTATCTGGAGTAATTATTTGAATGTGACTAGGTCCGGGTTGGCAAAGATGATACCTAATGTGTGTCCAGCAATGTGTGTGGGATTTGGAGCATGCTGTTATAGGTTGTGTGTGCTTAGGCAAGTGAGGATGGTTCTGGGATGTGGCACATTATGTTTGTCAAACCATATGTTTAGTTCACTAGGGATGCACATGTTTGAGTATATTGTTAAAAGTTAGAGATTGTATCTAACTATGTGTTTGGAAATTATGCATTACTGGTTGGTGGTCTGTAAAGCAGGAGAACGCAATAGGAAAAGGTTGGGGTAGAGTTGCATATGACAAGGAGGGCCTCACAACCTTGTAAAGAAACATCCCCAGCTTTGGTGAGACTTGTTGTTTCTTTAAATATGACGGCTACCCCACCTCCTTTTTTGCCGGTGCAAATTTGAGTTACAGTTTGATATCCTGGTGGAACAGCTTCATGCAATACTGGTGCCATAACTTCCTCCAGCCGTGATTCAATTATAAAAAGCAAGTCAGGTCTGAGTCTATCAATTGTTCAAATATGAGGTACATTTTATGAAAATATTATATTTAAGTAGTTGATGGTATTTCCAGTGAGACATTAACGCACATTTACACAATGTACTTGCTAATGTTCCAGTCCCAATATGCAATGGTGTAGGACAATTTCTAATCTCAGCAATTAACCACAGGAGTAACTTGGTTAAGATTATATGATTGAATATGATTTGCATTTTTCTCAGATTTTTCTATGGTGGCATTTTTCTCGTTGCTGTGCTCTCAATGCAATGGATATGACCAGATGTGTGTCCTGTACAGTGGCGGTTCCTCAGCTGAGGCGGAGGAGCATCAAACTACTGCTCTCGGAGCAGTGTAATATGCAAAAATTAAATGAGAATAACATATACTTTCTTTTTTGTTATTATCATTTTATTTTGGTATCAACCAGGTTGGGCGGGGTGGGGCTGAGCGGGACTGGGCTCCCATGACGTCCAGGAGGAGGAATGATTTTTGCACCTCAAAGTGGGCATGACTGCTTGGCCGGCCCTCTTGGGCCATCCAAACAGTCATGCGCACTTTTCATGTTCCCCACTAGACTGCATCACAAAGCCTGGTGGGGAACATGCCCAGCCTCCCACTCCACGTCTCAGTGCCAAGCCATGGTGCTCATACCAACCACAATGCTGTATTGCAGCATTGTCACTGGCTTAGGGGACAGAGCCTGTGTTCTTTCTGCTTCCCCACAGAGAAATGACGAGGGAGGAGGTAAGTGTTTTTTTAATTTTGTACCACCCCTGTAATCCTCATCCCCCACCTGCCTCTCCACTCTCTCTTCCTGCCAGCAGCTACTGGTCCTGTAGCTCATTGTGCCACAGTCCGTACCTTATTGACAAGGCCCAACAAGGGTGAAACCAGTCTAGGGGTTTTTTTGTTCCTCGTTAGCGGGTGTGTGGCCTATCAATTGTGGCTGGACTGTTCCTATTGAATCAGAACCACGGATGCATTGGATAAGGTTGATAACTGTCTACGGTGGCAGAGTGTGCAATAATATGGTGGACTGGAATTCATCCCAGAGTAATTGCTAGTGGTTGAGATTAATTCAACCACTCCACCTATAAGTTTTGTATTGTTCTCAGTGAGATAGTTAGCCCTGGAGGACTAGGTCATGGGCAGTTATTGAAGATCCTAGAGGATGGTGGGGCACCAGAGTAGGAAAGAGCCATTGCATGCTCTAGAATAGGCAGATACCACCCTCGTGATGGCCAGAAGGAATGAACTAGTCATCAGCATACCTGGACATGACTCTTCGAATTGGTGGGAAGGCATAGCATTGGAATAGTGCATAATCTAGGTGAAAGGTCTTGGACGCATTGCTTCTAGATTCATCTGTCACCTCATAAAAGTCTACATTTGTTTAGGCAAGAAGTAATAAAATCAACCCCCAGGGAGCTTCGGATATGGTTGATCACTAGAAACACTTAATGGTCCAACACCTGGTTGTTGGAGTCCTTCAGCCTTCTCATGTGACAGTCAGCACCACTGTATTTGAGATTAGGGGGAAATTTGGCACAAACAGTGAGGCACCTATACAGGCATAATCTTTTAAAGGTCCTTGGTCAGGGTTAGAACTAATCACAAAAGTTCTGACTACTAGCTAGAAGAAATTGTTGGTCCTCGGTACTCAACATTTAAGTACAAAAGGTCTTCACCCAACTTGTAGTTAGCGTTGCTTTATCCTCGGGCTCCCTCCTGGCACTGATCAAGAAGATCTAAGTGTGAGATACAACCCACTGGGTTGTTCGAGAGCGCAAGAGTTTTTGTTCACAATAATGGGCAGAGGTTGAGGTGATGTTGATCGTATTCATCATATGATATGAGGGTGATGGTGATGGTGCAGAGGGGATCAAGAAAAATGAGACATTAAAACTATCTCCATATTGGACTGTGTAGACTTTATTGCACCCCCTGGGATAGAGTTAAAACATGAGTGCAAATTAATTTTTCTGCTATTGTATCACCTTCAAAGAGGTGTGGGTGCAATCCTTCAGGAAAGAGTTGATGTTTCTGCCAGAAAAAGGAAGGAAAATCAATAGATAGCTTACAACTCATATCAAAGGGAATCCCAGTGTATGTTAGTTTTTGCCTCTCAAGGTGATCATAGGAACATAAAAACTCTGTCTAAGTGAACTGATAGTGATGTATACACCTGTGACAAATTGTGTTTGAGTGTTGTAGGCACAGCAGTCCATTCTAATTGTGTACACTCTATCTCAATAGCTTACCAAAGTCGATGTGACTTCCGTCTCCTATCTCGGTGCTGGAGAAAAGGGATCAGGTCTCTAGTGAGATAAAAGCATATCGCACAACAGGGTTATGTATACACCCCGGACACACCTATTTTGGGGTGGTCTGTCATTATCTTGAGGTGGCCTCATCATGGTTACGACTTACATATACTTTAAAGACTCTCTTGTTAGCCTAACTCAAGGTTTGTAGTATCTATTCACATGTCTGGAGTAGGTGAATGAAGACAACTATGGTCGTACCTGTGGGCAATTTTAGTGCTGTCTACATGTACTTATTCCGTCAGAAAGAGCAGACTTTTCTGTTCAAGAGAAGGAGCGTGCACCAGATAGGGACCACATTTAATCTATTTGAGGGATTTTGTCACATATCACAATCTCAGAGTTTACCCTATACTGTACAGAGCCAATCAATATATGTGCACCCTAAATTGGTAGAGCAGACAAACAGTTGTCTATTGTTACCTGAAGAGGTGCCTGTCCCCTCTGCCAGCATTTCTATGCGCTTGAGGGAAATGCCTTCACATTTGCTGGGTGATTAGTAGGACACAAGTGTGTCATGCTTGCTGTATCGCATCTGCTGGAAATATGTGGAATTTAGTCCCGATTGCTAGCAGGTAATCATCACTGCTTTGGGTATGTAGTCCTCAAGTGACTGTAAGCATGTGGCTGCTAAATTCAAAGTTGTTGTCGCTGTTATGACTGCACGTCACAATCACGGTTTGTTGAAATATTGATCCTTACCAGTGAACGCATACGTGTGTGTAAAGAAGTTGCTCATCACCATTAGTGTTGCCTGTAACTATCCTGAACATTCTACAATAAATGTGATAGGCAAGTAATATTTATACCACTATTTATTGGTGCATTTATCTCTTATGCGCGTCATGAGCCTGATACTATAAGTCCCCACAAAGTTAGTGTAACAGGTCTGTCATATACATCATGTTGTAATATGCTGCAAAGAAGCTATCTGATTTTTGCTAGATTGCTCCAATATCTAGCCCAGGAATAGTTTTGTGTGGTATAAAATGAAGTCACAGTCTCTTTATAAGTCAGGTTTGCCAACGTCTTCAGTCTGGTCCCCTCTAATTGTTACTTTAGTGAACGGCCAAAATGTTGTGTATCTAAAGCAAGATGGTATAATACAAAATGCCCTAGGCAGGCTTTTGATGACAAACATCTCTGCTAGAACAACCAAGGAGCTGATGTGAAAAGAGGCTTTATCTGGTGAATAGATAAAAAGCACCGAACAACTTCTCAAAGGTTACTAGAAACCCTAGGTGATGAAGCACATATATTATTAGTCGTCACCAGCCGACTAGACTACGGGAACGCCCTCTACGCTGGAACCCCGGCCAAACTACAGAAAAGACTCCAGCGCATAGAGAACGCATCCGCACGACTCATCCTCGACATCCCTCGCCACAGCCACATCTCCCCCCACCTGAGAGGCCTGCACTGGCTCCCCGTCAACAAGAGGATCACGTTCAGGCTCCTCACCCACGCACACAAAGCTCTCCACGACATGGGCCCCGAATACCTCAACAACCGCCTCACGTTCTACACACCAACCCGCCCGCTACGCTCCACCAGCCTCGCCCTGGCCACCGTCCCACGGATCCGCAGAACCACCACCGGAGGAAGATCATTCTCCTACCTGGCTGCCAAGACATGGAACTCCCTCCCAGCCCACCTGCGACTGACCCAGGACCACCTCACCTTCAGGAAACACCTCAAGACCTGGCTATTCACGCAGTAGCAGCAGATCCCCCCCCCCCCCCCCATTAGCGCCTTGAGACCCGCACGGGTGAGTAGCGCGCTCTATAAATGTTCTGATTGATTGATTGATTATGAAGGATTTAACATAGATTAGCAACTGAAAGCTGTGTCTCTGAGATGGCAGTAGAGGACCCTACGCATAGATGATGTTGGCATGATCAAGGCAGGCGAAGGTTGTGACATGCTTGGAAACATCCTTGAGTAAATAGTCCCAAAAGAGTTGAGATGAGTCAGTAGGTATATATCTATCATCTTTTTATCTATTTGCATCAAATGAATTTTTGGTAAACACAGGTGATGGATATGGTAGCATTTACTTTGTCTGTGAGCGCATAAAAATCCGCAAAGAGTCAGAATTGCATCTGGTTAGAGGCCTATTCTACAATGGAGGTCACTATGCGGTGGCAAAGTAACAAGCCTTCTCCTGGTCTGAAAATATCCATAGAGTTGCCAGTCTGTTTCCGAAAACTGCCCATCATGATCAGTGTTTCTTTTTGTTGCAGATGGATTGATTATGGCACAGTGAACTGGTTCTCTGTCAATCACATCCCGTCCCAGAAAAACAATGTGCACCTCAAAAGGAAAAGTCAAGGTGAATTTGTTAATATGATAATGTAGGCGTGAAAGTGAATTATTTCCCATTGATTGACCTCACTTTTTCAGGGTTGACTAAAATTGCTAAGAATATCTTTCTTTTTTTAATAGATTTTTAAAATAATATTTAATAAAGTATAAATACATATTTGTATTTGTAGTGACTTAGTCCAGACGTGTAGAGGATCTTTAGATGTTTATTTGTAGTTGGTTACAAGTTATCCAATTCAATCCAATACAAGACAGTACAAGACCAATCATAGACCCCACCAGGAGCAGCCAGGATGGTGCTCAACCCTTCTCAACTCACATCTCTGGCTCCCAACATTCTGTACTACATCATAGGATGAACATTCCACTGGCAAAGCAAGAGATGCAATGCATAACAACAAAGCCAGGATATAAATCAATGAAGAATAACAACAAAGCCAGGATATAAATCAATGAAGAAAGAAAAGAGAACAAAAAGATAGAAGAGACACAAAGAGTAAATCAGAAACACCGCAAACCATTGAGAAAACAGAACAACCAAAAGAAGAAGCGAAAACATAAGTGAAGAAAACAGAGAAGAAAGACAAAAGGTGAGAATGCCATAAAAACGACAAAAGGTGAGAATACCATCCCCTTTTCCTCACAACAACAATAACAAAAAGAGAAAATACAAAGCGACTACCTCAAGATATACGTACTCGCCAGGCATGCATAAAAAGAGACAAGTCAAAGCACAACACAATGACCAACAGACCAAAAGCAGACAGTAAAAAGAAACGGAGAAGAAAACCTCCAAAGAACAAAAGAACACCACAGTGAGAGAAAAACTGAGAAGAACAAAGAAAAATAGAATCCAGAATTCACAGATGAAATCAATAAGAGATACCAAAAGGAAAACTGGGCAGTAACAGGAAATAGTGAGAAAATAGAAATAAATCACTCACACTTCCCATTAGATTAAAATTTCAATATAAAGAATGATGACGTTAAATACCAATTGAAAGCTGTAAAGAAAACACATAAAATTTGAGAAAATCACCGATTGGTATTCAGACCAAATACCCTGTGAAGGTAATATCAAAATAAACAGGTGGTGAACAGGTGCACTGTTGTGAAGAGACTAAATTCTAACGAAACACCCAAAAACGGGTTAAACAAAAAATGTTGTGCGCTGTTGAGAAGAACGACACACCTTGTGTAGAGGTCCAATGTCGTACACTGCAGTGATGGGACTGTGACCCATACTACTCACTTCAAGTGGAGGTCATTTGTTGTGCACTAAATGGGAAAGTAACCCATGTGAAACACCTCATGTAGAGGCAAAACTGTTGTGCACTGCAGGAGATGAGATTGTAACCCATGTGAAACATGTCTTGATAGACACAAAAAAAACCAATGTTGTGCACCGTAGAAGATGGGACTGTAACCCATGTGAGACACCTCATGTAGAGGCAAAAAAAATGTTGTGCACTGTGGAGATCCACATATAAATGCAAAAGGGACTGACACCCTTGCATTGCTCCCTGAAGGAAAGTGGACTAGAGTTGTGCACAAAATGGGGAACACCCCATAACTCAAGGATAAGAGTTAACAACAATGACCTGGAAATGGGGTTGACACCCATTCCAGCGTGACAAGGAACACACCCCTTGAACTAAATGTGTAAGAATGGAGATGGGACTAACACCCACTCCCACACCAACAAAACTTTTACAAGTGAAATTAAAATCAATCAAGTTGGCATACTGCAATAACAAGACACTAAAAATGCTTTGGCTTCTTTTACCTGTAAGAGAAAACATTTCAGCATTAAAATACAGTAGAAATGCACCAAAAATATCAATGATGTGCCTGTCACCGCAATGAAAACAAGGAACAGGCAGTTCTATAAACAAACAAGTACTTTGCAACAGAGACAAACAGGACAACACCGGTGAGCGATCTCTCACCCGGATTATGCTGGAATTAGGTTAAGTATTTATGAAACTATGGAATGAAGGTTAGTCTCTAATATAAAGGAAGAATTCCTACTTGAGACACTAGATGGCAACGTAACCTTGTGGAGAGCATTGAAAAACAGTTCATGTTGAAAAGTCATCGTCTCTCCAATAAGCCTTAAAAATATTACTGTGAGGGGCGTGGTCTCGCCGCGGACGATGTGAGTCGCACATCGCTGAGGCTCCGGGCCGCCGCCGTGGAAAACAGCCTTTAAAGCAGGGCAGTGGATGCGGAGACGAATCAGCTGGGGGGGACCGGCTGGATATTGAGAGCGGGCAGCTGCCGGGCGCCTTGGAGACTCCTGGCACAGGCTGTGGCGAGCAGGGGCGACATACGAGGCGAGGCGCCGGCGAGAGAGACCGCGACCGCCATCTTGGCTGCCCGGACCCGCCGTGAGGCGGTGTGACTGTGCCTGGCTGACCCGGGAGGAGTAACGCTGGAGGAGCTGCGCGGCCGTGTGGCAGAGCAACGGCGGCATTGAGGCGGCTGGGGCCGACGGCGAGGTGATTCGAGGAAGATCGGGCTCGGGGACGGGCGCGGCCGCCATCTTGTGGTCTGCGGCTGGCCCTGGCCCGTAGCTGCGGCTGCCCGCCTCGTGGCGCCAAGGAGGAGGCGGACCGTGCTGAGGCCTCGGCCTTGAAATTGGTACTCGGAGCGGATTGCTGGGGCTGCCCTGGGCGCACCTGGCCATAACTTAAACCCCACTGCATACGTGGAGCTGCTGTCGCGTGGCGGCGCTGCGGGCCCTGCTGCTGGTGACTGGGGCCCCTGGACTGGCCCAGCCGGGCCCTGACCGAAGCGTCGTCCTGCTGGCTTGTGAGGACATTGAGCCTGGAGGTGCCGGCCATCTGTGGAGCGAAGAAGCGAAGAGCCACCGAGCAGCCACGAGCGGAACGGCGGACGACACCTGCAACGACCAGAGCTGGTAGGCCGGGACCTCCCGGACGACCTGGGTGACCGCTGGGGGTCGGAGCGGAGGCGGGGGCCCGACGGTAAAGGCGAGCGACGCAGGGTGTGCGTGTGGCTGTGGCCTGGCGGGCGCCGGGGGCTGTGAGAAGCTGGCCGCCACCTTGACTCGCTTCGCGGGAGAGGCCTGGCCCGCACGGCGACTGGACTGGGGCCTGGGCCTGACCGGGGAGGTGCTCTAGAAGGAAACGCGCCCAGAGGACGACCGGCGCCCTGATGTCTGTGGCCTACTGCTTGCGCCCGCAAACCTGGAGACGGTAGACTAACGTTGGGCTGGGTGAGGTCCGCTAACGCGCCTTGACCTGGGAGCCTGCTGGTGGCGCTCGCTACAGGCGCGACGGCCACTCCTAGCGCTGGAGGGCCTCTCTTGGACAGCGTGGGAGCTCAAACCTGGGGCAGTCTAGCGGCCGCATCGCTACGTGGAGTTGGGCCTCGAGAACCTCCTGCGTTGCGGCGCCCTGCGCCACAGCACTGTCGTCTGCGCTCACCCCTGCGCCCCTGTGGTTCTGAGCCGGGAAGGTTGGGGCTGAACATTCGCCACACGACTGCGGGCCCCTGAGCTGCTGGGGGCTGCTACCCCCATTCACTGTGAGGCCGATTCTGAGCGCGGCCACACCATGACCCGTACGAAACAGGGGAAGGAGCCGCCGGCAACCCCCAAAGACGCCTCTGTCAAGGACTTGTGGAATAAGCCTGCCACAACATCACAGAGCGCGGAGCCATCGGGGGCTGGGGCCTCGACAGCCCCCGTCACGCAATCCTTCATGACGGCATTCATGCAAGAACTCAAGTCGGAGATTGGGTCCCTCCGCTCTGAAGTCCAGGCATGCGTGAAGGACCTTCGGAAGGACGTGGGAGAGCTGGGTGGCCGAGTGGATGACTTAGAAAAGACCCTGGATGCACGCACGGAAGACCAAGAACATCTATGGCAAAGGCTGGCGACCTTGGAAGAACAGCATGTTGAGCTCCAGATCAAACAGGAGGATTTGGAAAATAGGGGGCGCCGGAACAACATACGCATCCGGGGGGTGCCGCCTGGGGCAGAAGGGGCAGATATTATGTCCTTCATGGCGGACTTACTCCATGACATTCGAGGGGATGACGACACTTCTCCGCCCACCCTGGACCGCGCCCATAGGGTTTCAGAGCCGATGGGGAGGCCGGGCCTTGTCCCTGACATCTTGACACGGGTTCATTTCTTTGTTGAAAAGGAAGCCATTCTAAAGGCGGCCAGAGGCAAATCCGAAATCCTCTGCGGAGGGAAGCCCATTCAACTGTTTCAGGACTTGGCCTCCACCACTCTCCGGCGACGTCGGGACTTCAAGCCCATCACTGACAAATTGAGGGAGCTCAACATCCGCTACCAATGGGCCCATCCCTTCGCCCTCATGTTTCAGTGGGAGTCCAGGCGGCGGGTGCTGCGCTCATACCGGGAAGCGGCCCAACTCCTGCAGATTCCCGATTCACCGCCGGCCAGCCCCGCGCGGCGCCCACCCAAACTCAGAGTCCCGGTGAAGCCGCAATGGTCCACAGTGCGACGCCCTAGACACCCATCGTCGCCGGAGGGCAGCAGGGCCTCCCGGGACAAGCAGGACATTATCGAACATATCAAATCCCTGGAGGGCTCCTCCTCGCCGCTGGGCTCCCAGGCCTCTGCCATTAAATGACCGACGCCACTGCGGATCTTCTCACCTGATTGCATTCACACTACTGAGATAGCTGAGACGACTGGAGGCGCGGCCGGCTGTGGACTGCATCTCTCCCCCATTGCTGGCGCCCTGGACGCCTCACTCGGAGGCGCACCGCCGTCTCCTCTACGGGGCGCTGTCTCCCAGGCTTGGGCGGCGGCCCGGGCTAGACCCTCGACACCATAACTTTGCGGTTCAACGATGGCGCACCCCCCCTCCTATTTCTGGGAGAGTGACATCTCCGAGACAGCCTGTGCCGTGGTGCCTGGCTACTCTCTTGACTGGAATAGGCTCTTCCGGCCCTGTTGGCCGACTACAGGTTTACATGGTTGTATTTGTTCTTATTTGCTCCCCTCAGTACCCTCTTTCCTTCATTCCCCTTGGCGGGGGGGACATGTGTATGGGTGGGATGCTCAAGCGGGAAGTGCCCTACTGGGGATTCTACGACAATGACTACCTCCTCCCCCTGGAAGATTCTCTCTCTCAATGTGAAAGGGCTCAACTCTCCCAACAAACGACGCCTAATCTGGCGCTACCTGCTCCTGCAGAACCCCGACATCATTCTTCTTCAAGAGACACACCTCCTCAAGTCCGACGTGGGCCGGATGGCGCATCCGCACTTCCCCCTTCAGTTCTGGTCCTCTGCTCCTTCGAAGACGGCGGGGGTGGCGATCTTGTGCAGGGCGGGGATATCCCGGGGTGATACCAAGGTACTTAGGGATGCGGAGGGGCGGTTTCTGCGGGTGGAGATCAGGCGGGGCTCCCGCGCTCTGACACTGTGTAATTTGTATGTCCCCAACCAGGGTCAGGATCTCTTCTTGCGTAGGATAATCAGGGAACACCTAGAGCCGGTGACCACAGACCTCATAGTCGGGGGGGACTTCAACTGGGTGTGGGACGCGGAGCTTGACCGATGTGGGGGCGCTTTTCACGGGGTGGGGGCCATGTCTGCGGCGGTGAAACGCTCCCTCACCGCCTTAACTTTAGTGGATGTCTGGAGGTACCACTCCCCGGGGTTGCGCGACTACACCTTTTACTCCCATGTCCACCGCACTTACTCCCGCATTGACCTCCTCCTCTTATCGCACTCACTACTCAAGGACTCCATCTCGGTGTCCCACTCCACCATCTCGGTCTCGGACCACGCCCATGTCGAGCTGCTTCTACGGGAGGGTCCTCCCCACCCGCTGCGACCGCGCCGCTGGCGTTTCCCGGACCACGTCCTCCGGGACCCAGTGGATAGAGAGGAGATCCAGACAGCTATCCTGGCATATTTCGAGGATAACGACCTGCCGGGGACCCCTCTCCCCCTTCTTTGGGACGCCTTCAAGGCCACTATACGGGGCACTCTCACAGCCTTGGCGGCTGCTCGAGCGCGTGAGGCCCAGCTCTATGAGACAAAAATTACGAGGGAGTTACAGGTGCTCGAGCAGATGGACAAAGAGCGCCCGCTGGCGACGCACAAGCGCCGTTTGGCCGTCCTTCGGGGGCAGCTCCGCGCACACAGGGTCAACAAGGCTGAGCGCGCTCTGCTGGCACTCAAGCAACGTTACTATGCGGGGGGCGACAAGGTGGGCGCTGTTCTGGCGCGACGTTTGCGGACGCGGGCAGCTACGGCGCATGTCGCGAAACTACAGAAGGCGGACGGGTCCTGGGCCGTTGCGGAATCGGCGAAGCTCCAAACGTTTCACGACTACTATGCAGCCCTCTATACTGGCGACCCCCCTGCGGCGGAGCTGGTTGCGGAGGCCTTAGACGCTTGTCACTGGGACCCGTTGAGTGGGCATCACTCCGGGCTTCTAGAGGACTCTATCACCCCGGCAGAGCTGGTTGGCGCTCTACGCGACCTCCCGCTTGGCAAGGCGCCCGGCCCGGACGGGCTCCCGGTGTCGTTCTTCCGCGCCTTCTTACCGCAATTGCAGCCGTACCTCTTGCGCCTCTTTAATTCCTTTGAGGAGTCGGTAGGGCCTTCAGCAGATATGGCAATGGCCGACATAACTCTCATCCCGAAACCCGGGAAGGACCATACGCTGTGCTCCTCCTACCGGCCCATTGCCCTGCTGAACACCGATTTAAAACTCTACACTAAAATCCTAGCTAAGCGGCTTAGCCCTCACCTACCTAATCTCATCGAGCCCGACCAGGTGGGGTTTATCCATCAACGCCAGGGCGCGGATAATGTACGGCGTATTGCGCATATCGTCGGGAAGGCCAAACACTGGAGGATCCCGGCCTGCCTGTTGTCGCTCGACGCGGAAAAAGCGTTCGACAGGGTGGACTGGACCTTTCTCCGAGCAGTGCTGCGGAAAATAGGCCTGGGTCCTAAGATGGTGGCGCGCATTATGGCCCCGTATATTTCGCCGGTTGCCAGGGTGCGGGTTAACGGACAGCTCACGCAACCCTTTCCCATCTGCAGAGGCACTCGACAGGGCTGTCCCCTATCGCCCCTGTTGTTCGCCCTGGTGGTGGAGCCCCTGGCCATTATGATTCGGCGGTCCCCTGATATCTGTGGTATACCCCTTCGCGGAGTGCAGCACAAGATTGCTCTCTTCGCGGACGATCTCCTTCTCACCCTCTCCGAGCCCCTGCGCTCACTGCCGGCGGTACACTCGCTACTCCGCACCTACGAACGCGCCTCTGGGCTCAAAATTAACCATGCCAAGTCCTGGGCCCTTAATATCTCGATCCCGGCCGAGGAGCTCCCAGCGATTCAAGTTTCGGCCCCGTACCAGTGGGCGGACGCGTCAGTGCGATACTTGGGTCTTAACTTGACTCCAGACCTGGCCACTTGGACGCAGGCCAACTGGCAAGAGTACAAAACCTCTGTCCTAGCTGACCTGCGGGCGTGGAAGGCCTTGCCGCTCTCCTGGTTGGGCCGCTTAACACAGTGAAGATGTCGATATTGCCAAAGGTCCTCTATCTATTTCAAACACTGCCAACTCCGATTCCGGAACATCAAATACAGGGGCTCCAACGCGAGCTCAATGCGTTTGTGTGGGGGGGGAAAAAGCCACGGTTCTCGAATAAAATCTTGAGTCTCCCCCGGGACAGGGGTGGCCTGGCCTGCCCTAACCTCCTCGAATATTACTGGGCGTCGCACCTTCGCTGTATCCTGGAGTGGGGGGCGTGGGAGAGTGAAAAGGTGTGGTTCCACATGGACAGGGCAGTCACCTGTCGCCCGCTATGGGACCATGCCTGGCTTCCCCGGGCGGCCCGACATCGCAGCGCCTACATGGCCGTCCCTACCAAAACGGTCCTGGAGATCTGGGATAAAGTGGCGGTGAGTAGGGGCTTGACCACCTTTCCATCCCCACACACCCCGATTGCGCGAAATCCGCAATTCCCGCCGGCATGTCGGACACCTCACTTCGCGAACTGGACAGAGTCGGGCTGCAGGACGATACGAGACCTGTTTTGCGGTGACACTCTCAAAACTTTTGCACAGTGCAAGCAGGAGTTTGGGCTCCTGGACGGTGACAAATACCAATATCTACAACTGCGGCACTGGATACAGGGCTCGTCCCTGACACCGGCGGCCACGCGACCCTACACGCAGTTCGAACAGCTAGCGCGGGATTTCGGCAACTACAAGGGGCTCATATCTCGCATCTACAAGGTGCTGCAGCGCTCGCACCGGCTTGACCCCCACCCATATCAGACGAGATGGCATTCCTCTACTAGCTCGGGCGTCACCCCTGCCCAATGGGCCCGGCTTTGGGGCGACATCCCTAAAATACTACGTAGCATCCCTCAACAAGAATCGGCGTACAAAGTAATGACCCAATGGTACTACACCCCCGCCAGACTCCACAAAATGTTCCCCAATTCCTCTCCCCTGTGCTGGCGTTGTACTCAGGCGCAGGGAGACTTCATACATATTTGGTGGACATGCCCACTTCTGAAAATCTTTTGGAAAGAGGTCCTCAGCCATGTAAAAAGGGTACTCGGGTTCCCCCTTCCGGAGGATCCGCTGGTGGTCCTTCTGGGAATTAGACCAACAACCCTGAGAGCCATGACGGGTCGTGATCGGCACCTTAGCCTCCATATGCTGGGCGCTGCAAAACAAACAGTAGCCCTTTACTGGAAGAAGCCAGAGTCGCCCTCCGTAAACGTGTGGTTTACCCGTCTGTGGCAAGTGGTGGCGATGGAGTCTCTCACGGCGCGTCTGCAGCTTCGAGACGCCAAATATAAGAAGCTCTGGAAGCCCTTGGTAGATTACCTGGGGCGGCTAGAACATGCTCGCTTGCAGCCGCCACGACTTCGAGCCCTGAAGCTCTTCGATGACGTGCTAGATCCCACAGACCCGGGGGGGTTCTGGAACCCCGCAGGGGGTGTATAACATAACCCACTAGTGAAAACCGACCCGGAAGGAGGGGAGGAGACCCTGCTGTTAGCGGACTACACCCTGGAAGGCCCCCATCTGCTGGTGATAACTGAGCGCACATCTCTTCCCCCTCGCCATGACTGTCGCCCTTTGCGATGGTCCACACCCCCTCCCTTTTCCTTTGTTCTATCCCCCTGGTTGTTTGGTCGCCACATTGGCAATCTTTGATGCAGGGATTGGGGCGATATTCTCGCCCCGGCATGGCGGCTGGATAGTGGGGTGGAGGGTCTACCCCTAGGTACGCTTGCAGCAGTAGACATGCCGGAAGCCGACTTGCATACTGCCCTGTACATCATTGATGAAAGTTACTTGACTTGTACAGCGTCTCTTCTAGGCGATATTCGCTATCACATGCTGTGACTCTTACATTGCACAACTGGGGCACCCTTACAGTCTTACCCTAACGCTACCTGCCCGGCTGGCCCGGGATGAGTGTGACATTTTGTTAGCCATGGTTTCTGGCCTTTAAGAGCTGTCTCTGCAGGGTTGCTGGGCGGGAGGTTCACTGAGAGCTTAACGCCACTAAGGCAAAAAGCCTCTGAGAGTAAATGTCTCTGTGGGGGCCGGTTTCTGGGCTATAGATAATGTTACTTGTGCTAATGCATATGCCTTTATTCCTGCCAATGACTAGTCACCTGCTGCCGGCCATTGTGGTTGTAGGCGAACAAGCTGTGTATGGACTTTTGCACGACCGTTAAAATCAATAAAAGTTGGTTAAAAAAAAAAAAAAAAAAAAATATTACTGTTACTCTTCCGTTATTTCCAAAAGTTACACTGCCAAAAGAAACACCAACTCTGACACCGGATGATGGAATGCACTGACCTCTGTAAGATGATCATTATTATCATCATGGATTGACCTTCTAACGCTGCAGAAATTCGAATGAAAACCAACTTCCACTCGTGACAATCAATATCACACCAACAATGATGGGACTGAAGAACACTTGAAAAACCTATATAGAAACCCAATGGCAAGAGAAAGACAGAGAAAAACAACACACATGGGGTCTCACATGGGTTACAATCCCATCTCCTACAGTGCACAACAGTTTTGCCTCTACATGAGGTGTTTCACATGGGTTACTTTCCCATTTAGTGCACAACAAATGACCTCCACTTGAGGTGAGTAGTATGGGTCACAATCCCATCCTCGTCGCCAAAGATTGTAGTGACTTAGTCCAGACGTGTAGAGGATCTTTAGATGTTTATTTGTAGTTGGTTACAAGTTATCCAATTCAATCCAATACAAGACAGTACAAGGCCAATCATAGACCCCACCAGGAGCAGCCAGGATGGTGCTCAACCCTTCTCAACTCACATGTCTGGCTCCCAACATTCTGTACTACATCATAGGATGAACATTCCACTGGCAAAGCAAGAGATGCAATGCATAACAACAAAGCCAGGATATAAATAATTTAAAGATTTTATTTATATTTTCACTTTGAATAACATATTTTAACAAAATGTAGTAATGGTTTATCTCTTTTATGTGATAAATTGTGTTTTCTTTCATTTTTGAAAGTGCAATTTTTTTTACGTTTTCCTATTTGCTGCATTTGTTTCTTCAGTCAATGGGCTGGAGGTTGCTGCAGTGCCAGACAGGTAAGGTAGTTCCAAAAGATAAGCAGGACAAGTCAGTATAATCGTGTTGTTCGGAAAGAATTCCAGTATGCAGCGATCATATTGATGATTTTTTATAAATAGTAGTGTTGTGACTCATTACAAAAATTCTGAGTCAAATAGCCAAGGAGTGGTAACAGCTGATTCCGATCACGAAATATAACCGAACCAAGGGCATTATGCCCGAGATTCTCTAGCCAGACCATAGATTTAGAGGAATATATCAGGATCATTCTGGTCCCTCCTAAAATTGACGACGCCCTGAGGAAGCCCCAGGCCGAATGGCCGTGTAAAAGGGGCAAAACACCTATTGGCTGTTACCACTCCTTTGCTATTTGACTCAGAATTTTGGTAAGGAGTCACAACACTTCTATTTATAAAAAATCATCAATATGAACACTGCGTACTGGAATTCTTTGCGAACAACACGCTTATACTGACTTGTCCTGACTATCTTTTGGAACTGTTTTGCAAAGAGTAAGGGAGGTTCGTTTAGTAATAAGGTTGAAGTGATGTTATTATGTTTTCTATCTTTTTCCTTGACTCTTCTTCCGTATCCAGGTTGGCGAAGATTGTTGTGAAGGGCCATGAATTCAAATGCATTAAAAAAAGAAAAAAAATAAAAATGAAGGAAACTGTATGGATATTTTTCAAAACCTCTCTCCTGTATTCTATTTTTAGGTTTGTCATGGCCTCGAATCCTCAGGATCGTATGTTGCTCTATATGGTCCACCTCCTGATACCCCCACAGTCTGACTGTGTGAACAGACTCAATGGAATGATCAAGTGGGGGAAGGGAAGGATGGGGACAGCGGGGAAGGAGACCTGTAATGAGAACAAGAACGTTGAGAAAACAGCAGTCCTATATATACATATACAACAACACCACAGACTATCCTACTGGTATGTGTGACAATACCTGTAAAAGACAAAATATCTTCTTGACGCATAGACAATTGTGCGTGTTGTATGGCTCCACTATGACCTAAGATGAGACAATATAATCAGTAACCTTTCATGTTACTACCGTGTTCCAAAAGAGACTCTATCTCTCTAGAAACAAGACCTACCAATGGTTTTGCTGTGAGGGCTGGAACAGGGAGGGAAGAGCCGTCCTCCTGCGCTCTCAAAACCAGTGTTGTAAAAACACAAGGAAACAAAAAAATTGACCACAGCTAATGAAGGATGAGGAAGAGAGATTTAGATCCTTCCAAAGGAAAAGGCCACACATAGAATCCATGCACAAAATCACAATACTTCTTGGAAAGTTGCTGGATTACACTCTTCTCACATAAACACGGAATGTCTGCTCAGTTACCTCCAAGCTATCCTCCTCACTGAGGGCAGCATGAAACCTTGGTCAGATTATCCTCATGCGAATGAATGCTCATGTTATAATGTCATAAACAAAAAACTGATCTATACCACTGAATGTAATGGGATAGCAATACTCCTTGCTATAGAAAACAAAAGTCAATGTCATCCAGAGAAAAATTCAGCGGTGTGTTCTGTCTGCATGAGCTGCGTCTCAGCTCTCCAACAAGAGAGAACACCACAAAAGTACCCGTAGATAAATAGACAGCCTCCGCTTATCAACAGCAGGCTGCAAGTGCACAAGTGCGTAGGCAGGGGAAAAAACAGAATGACAGCAGACACACCCTCACAGTGTTCCCAAAACGTATACCCCCATAATTAAGCCCTCAACAGTTTCAGGGTGTTTGCTGCTCGTGGATTGCTCCGCAAAGAACCGGAATGGATGATTCACCCAATGGAGCAAGTAGGAAAGCAAATACAGGGCTCAAGAATATATAGGCCACAGCAGGCTGAGCAAGGTAAAACGGGCAACCAAATGGACAAGGAATCGTTGGTGCACATAGCACCCTTACGGACCTCCTCTCGTCGCGGGAACAAGCTCAGCTGCAAAAGTAAGCGGCACCAAGCCGGTGCCCTGGAAGCGCTTTTCTCCACAACGCCTCCATGAATGTGATGACGTCATTGACGTCGGGTACCCGTGGACTTATGGGTAATGTAGTCTTTTCTGTATCAGAGTACGTGCTCCATTGCTACGCGTCTCTACTGTGTTCTACGGGCGCCCTTGTGGTGCGACGTAACAAGGTTTTACTTGTATTTGTTTTTCCAGAGTTGTCGTAGATCTTGGAATCAAGTCTGAGTGGTATTGGGTGCATATCCTTACTTAAATAAACCCCACTCTCTTTTCTTCATCACTCATGGACGGTTTTTGAAGAAGTTTCTAGAAACCACAGTTGTTTTTGTGCTTTTAAGGGTTACATATGAGGATTATATGTCAAATGATGGATGCATTTTTTAGTTTAAAAAAAAAAAAAAAGTATAACAAAAATATACGTTCTGTTTTGATTTAATGTTTTTTTTTGGGCCGGGTCTTCCTGAAGTGATTTTATGAAGAAATATTTGCTCATCATATTTTTAGTTTTTGCATGGTTTGGACAGTTGATTTTCTGTTTCTATTGGAGTTCCTGTTATGGAATACTTTGGAGTGGACAGCTCTAGGTAGGAAAAAAGTGTTGCTCTCCTGAAAGGAGTATTGTTTCATAAAAACAATTTGGGTGCAAATTTTTCTTACACAGACTTTTTTATTTCAATTTGCAGTTCACTGTCACTCATGTAGTTTACAGCTAGAGATGTTTTCTGTATTTTTTGCCAGTTTGTCAAAGTAAAATGGAAAAAACTTCCAATCTATAACCAATGACAGTGAAGGGTTTCTGCAGTGCGCACTGAGTCGTGAATTCTACAACAAAAATTTCTTAGGTGCTCGACTTCCAATGGTTCACTGTCATACAACCATGAAATCCATAAACATCAAATATTGTGAGGAAGGAACACCACAAAAAAGTCCATGAACTCTAGTCTTCTGTCTTCTAAATTTCTTTATTTATCACAAACGTGGTTTCTTCAATTGATGATGATTCAATAATTCACAAAATATTGGTCTTCCAAATACATTTCACAAAGCTTTATCAACCTCTTAGCCCTTGTTCAGCCAACGCGTTTCGTCCTACCCTTAGGACTTCCTCACTTGATTTTACTATATCACAACAACGTTTGTTGAACCCATAATTTATATTGCACTAGGCAACACCTATTGACTATACATCTTCTACTTCCTAATTCACTTGAAGCTTTTCAACCTCAAACAATTTTTAATATCAAACCTCAGATTTACTGATTCAGAGTTCAGAGGACGCCCATATGCCAATTTTACAGACAAGTCTTAGTCCCTATGAGTCCAGAAATTATTACCCCCAGCTTTTTCTTGTTGCATCCATGTTTATTCAACTATTCGATCCATCTTCCCACGAGTGTTATCTATATACAAGTTAGACAGCAAAATTTGTATGTGTTGTGATATAGTAAAATCAAGTGAGAATAGAGTGAATTCATGTATTTGAAAAAGAAAAATCTTTTTGGGTTTTTGTATTGTTCATATTATTTTGTAAAATCTTGTTATTCTGTTTCTTTTGTACTCTTTACAGCCCTGAGGAAGTCCTATGGGTAGGACGAAACGCGTTGGCTTAACAAGGGGTAAGAGGTTGATAAAGCTTTGTGAAATGTATTTGGAAGACCAATATTTTGTGAATTATAGAATCATCATCAATTGAAGAAACCACGTTTGTGATAAATAAAGACATTTGGAAGACAGAAGACTAGAGTTCATGGACTTTTTTGTGGTGTTCCTTCCTCACAATATTTGATGTTTATGGAAAAAACATCCTTTAATTTGGGTGTCCGGACATTTCTTTTGAAATGCAGAAATCATAGTCAATTTGTAGTCAATGATTATTTTCACTCGTGTTTTTTATGCTTGTGTTTTTTATCATTGTTAAAAATATGTTATAGTTTGAAGAATGCTTGTCTGGCAGCAATCCTTACACTAGAGGCACGGTTTAGTATTGTGTACTTTTGCATCCAAAGTGTAAATGTTGGTGATTGGCTGGGGCGTTGTTTTGAATGCTCCTTCTGTCATCCAAATTCCGCTATTTTTCAGTGTTAGGGGAATATGGAAATTTCCAAGTGTTTGCATGCGTTTTGGAGGGTTGGTGTTATCAAAGAGTAGAAAAAGAGAATGGTTGAAAGTTTGGGTTAATTGTTCAAAGCTTTTTATGTCACTAATGGTTTTGGGTTGAGGGGAAAACCCTTACTGGCCTGCCTTTTCTGGTAATAATTATCTTTAAATGTGGGATTGCAAGGAATGTATTTGTCCAGCTACATGCAAAGGGGCATTCTGAAATACCTCCCTTAATACTGCATCACAGGCTGATTGAAAGTGCTTGCTAGTGCTTTATCTGGTCAAGAGTTTCTCTAACTGCGATAGCAGAGGCAGAGTGGTAAAACTTTAAGGTTCCCTCCACAAAGTTTCCTAGAGTAATCACACTGCCCTTGCAATTTCTAGAATAAATGTTGGCACACTTTCAATGAGCCCTGGGTTCACTGCTGTGTCTCGCTCCCATTGGGGCATATTTACAATGGAATGGCTGAGCGTGGCGTTAAGCACAAAATGCTAACGCCACGCTCAGCCATTCCGAAAATGCAGGATTGAGCTGTATTTACAAAGATACGGCACATCCCTGCATTTGCCCTAGCGCTGGCACTAAATTAATCTGCCTAGCGCCAAAGCAGGCACTCGTGCACCATAGTGCAAGAGTGCCTGCGATGAGGGAATGTTTGTTTATGTGCAGGAAGGCGTCCCCTCCTCCAAATGAACAATCACAAATGGTGATTTGTAACTTCTATGTATGGTGCATTGAGCAGCACACATAGAAGTTGCAAATCGTAATTATTTTGAGGGGATAATATATATTATTGAGGTTTTGGCGGTACAGCACCGCCTGAAAGGTCCATACACAAATAACAAGGTATAGTACATTTCTGAGCAGTACTCATGTTTCAGAACGTCAAGAAAGGAATAAGAGAAACAAAGAAAAACCCAGGCACAAAGCAGGTACCACCCCCCACCATGCAACGAATATTATCTGCTGCTTTGGAATGGGGGGGTCTACAAACTAAGAGTATGTTCGTGACCATCTGAGCATATTTCCTGCTCGATGAGGGATTCTGGGGGGGGGTGCAGATGGCAGGTCTATGCCCCTGTAGTCAGCTAATCGCTTCCAAATTGTATTATGTTTCTGTGGGCAACCCGTGCCCGGAATACTGCTAATTCCATCCCCATGCGTGTTTCCAACCACTCACAGTGGGTGGAGAGGTCCCCTTCCAGTGTTGGGCTATGTCTCTCTTGGCCAATTTGAGCCCCAGGAACAAGAGGTGTTGTTTGTATCTGTTTCCCCTAATCCCATCTGTGCTATGCAAGAGAAATAGATTGGGCTCAAAGGGGAGCCGCCAGGACAGTACTTGTTCTAGACAAGATGTTATCCTGCGCCAAAAGGTCTGGAGTTCCCCGCAACTCCATACTGTATGGAGGAAGGTCCCTTCTTTCCCATCACATCTGAGACACGTAGGGTGTGGTATCTGGGCCATGCGCCAGAGGGGGTATCTCGTGTAATATGCCTGGTGTAGGTATTTAAATTGGATTAGACCGTACCTTGTTGCAATGGTAGCACCACGAGGCACGCCAGGGCTTCCGTTCAGTCGTTAACAGTGAGCTCTGCGATGTCGCCCTCCCATGCCACCCACAACACGCCCAAAGTGGTTCGACTATGTGTGACTACCGTTCGGGAAATTTGCCAGATCTTATGGGTGCCCAAGTCTCCCATCAGCAGCCGCCCCTCAAGTGGGTGGAATTCAGGTAGGTCTATCAGGGACCGGGTATATGGTGTCAGTGCATGTCTGAGTTGTAAATATCTGTTGATTCCACGACTCCCAATCCGGATTCAGAGCAGGCTATAGCACTGAGACTGCTCTCCAAGAAGTGGCTGAAAGCGTCCGTGAAACTACGGACCAGGGCAACGCAGCAATGCTGGTGCTGCTGGATCTGTCTGCGGCCTTCGACATCGTGGCCCATCCGATTCTCCTAGAGAGACTCAAACTTCTGGGAATTCAGGGTACGGCCCTTGCCTGGATCCGGTCCTTCCTGGAGAACCGGATACAACAAGGTTTCCTATGTCCCTTTGTCTCTTCCCAGAAGCCCCTTGTTTGTGGGGTCCCCCAGGGTTAGGCATTGAGACTTCTCCTATTCAATGCCTATCTCTCCCCGCTTGCAGCACTGAATGAATCCTTGGGGGTGAAGGTGATTTCCTATGCTGATGATACCCAGCTTCTGTTTTCTTTTAAAGAACATTCAGAGGCTGCTTTTATTAACTTCAGAAGCTGTCGAAGTCACTTCTCAACCTGGATGACCCAAAACTGTCTAAAACTAAACTTGGAAAAAACCGAGGTGCTATTTATTCTTCAATCAACAGGCCACTCCACCCTCTAGGCTCTGGTGGCCACAGGAATTGAACCCCCCTCCTGAGCCTGTAGACTCGGTGAGAAACTTGGGTTTTAGATTTGATAATACCCTATCTTGCAAGTCCCAGATTCGGCAAGTCTCTTCCTCCTGCTCCAGGAAACTCTGTATCTCCATTTCCTCCCGATGGCCTGCAGGAGGGCGGTGGTTCATGCCTTTATTACATTCCATCTGGACTATGCCAGCAGTCTGTATTTGGGTCTCCCTGCATATCTGATCCGCAGCCTGCAAATGATACAGAACGCAGCAGCCAGACTGATTTGCAAGGTGCCTTACCGACACTCCATCACACCCCACCTAAGAA
This sequence comes from Triturus cristatus, assembly GCF_964204655.1. Classification (NCBI taxonomy): domain Eukaryota; kingdom Metazoa; phylum Chordata; class Amphibia; order Caudata; family Salamandridae; genus Triturus; species Triturus cristatus. The sequence goes on along the minus strand of NC_140590.1, from coordinate 629,757,930 downwards.
GCCTCCACGGGCTACCCGTCATAAGGAGAATAGAACTCAAGGCACTCACCTTGGCCTACAGAGCAACCAGGAGCCGAGGCCCGGCCTACCTGAGAGCTAGACTCCAACACTACCAGCATGACCGGGTTCTGAGATCTAACCACCTGCAGCTCCTCACCACCCCGCTTTTGCAAGGCAAGGGTAGGCGGCAGATCCTATGCAGTTGGAATCACTAAACTGTGGAACACAATGCCGCTCCCTCTCCGAACCTGAACCCACCTTTAGACGAGCTCTAAAAACCTGGCTATTCAAACGTCACTAAGCCTACTTGTGTCATGTGTCTCTTGACTGCCTTAGCGCCGGGACACCTCTGCTGGAAGTAGCTGCGTGCTCCTCAAACTCCAAAATAAATAAAAATAAACAAATAGAACTGGCTGCGATGGAGTTGATATTCTTATTGCAACTGTTGAAAGCACTTGAGCACAGTCCCTTTTATAATGTCCCCTAGTGTGGATAGCCCGATAAGGTCCCATGCTCAGAACCCAGACAATGCCACGACCTGCCGAAGGTGGGTTCCATACCATAATGGGGTCGCCTGTGTCAAACGTTCCTCCCATCCCATCCACCTGACCGTGTGTCACCATAATTGAATAACCACTTTAGCCGCGGGGGTAGGTGATATGTATTTACCCGACTATAGTGAAGGTCTAATAAAGTTTGACTGCTCATTGCCCGCCTCTGAACTGCGAATGCTGGGTCAGTCTGCACATTGTACCACCATTCGTTTATGTTGAGCAGGTGAGAAGCAGAGTAGTAGGCATATATGTCAGCCGCAGTGATTCCACCACAATAGGTCGACTGTGTGCAGATCCAAAGAGCAACCCTGACTGTCCCACCCCTACCACAAGAAATAATTAACGACTGCATTGATCTGTTGAAACCACGACTGTGGGATAGCATAGGGGAAGTTCTGGAGCTGATACAGCAGCCTCAGCAAGGAGGTCATTTTGAAAATGGAAGACCGTTCGAATAGAGATAGAGGTAATTGAGACCATGCCCTCACCTCCTCTTAGAGACATGGTAGTAGGGGTGGATATTATGTGACCAGGAGAGGGTCGGACAAGATGAAATATATATGCCCAGGTATTGGAACCCCCCCCCCCCCCCGACACATGTGTCAGATGAGTCGCCCACGTGCCCCAACCTTGGTCTCCGCAAACCAGGAATAGCACTGATTTCGATGGGTTAGTGCATAATCCAAAGGTTTCCCCGAAAGCATGAAGAAGTTGCAGAATTCTCAGGCCTGTGAATCCTGGGTCTGTAGGAAAGAATAAGGCTTCATCTGCCTATAATGCAATCCTGTTGGATGTCTCGGTGGACCATTCGAACCCACGCACCAGGGTGTCCCGTCTCACCCATGTGGCAAGAGGCTAGATTGCAAGTGCAAATAATAGCGGGGATAGCGGGCACCCCTGCCTTGTACACCTATGATTTGGGAATTTATCTGATTGCGCTCCAGCCATGCATACTGAGGTAGAGGGTAGAGAGCTCCGTGTAGAGGAGGTGAATATACAACAGGAACCTTGGACCAAAGTTAAGAGTTTGCAGGAGAAGAAATAAGTAATCCCAACTAAGTGAATCAAATGCTTTGTCAATATCGGCTAATAGAAGGGCGGCTGCGGGTCGACTGAGCTCCAGCGCCTTTGCAAGGGCGTTGTGGACACGCCATATATTTTGGTGTGCGGATCTATGAGACATAAAGTTAGCCTGATCCGGGTGAACAAGATCGTGGATATGTAGGAGGAGACGATCCACGAGGTCCTTGCCCAAGAGTTTAGCTTCAAAATTCAGTAGTGAGATAGAGCAATATGAGGAACGTTCCTCAGGGGGTCTCCCCGTTTTGTGGAACACCACAATTTCTGCACATCGCCAGTCCAGTGGGAGGATCTGTTGCTCGAGAGCTTCTTGGAGCAATCTTTGCAGGTGTGGGCCTAGTTGGGGCATATTGGGTCTTAACAATTCGCTCAGGAATCTGTTGGGTCATGGTGCTCGACCAGGGCGCAGGCCTGATAGGGCGTTAGTGATTTCTTCCACTGTAATTGGTGTGTTGAGTTGTTCTCGTGTGTGATCTGGGACCGATTTTGGTGGTATGTCACTCAGAAATTAACAAATTTGATCCTGGGATAGGACTTCCTGTTTCGCATATAAGCTTGAATAATAAGTTGCTAACGCCTGAGCTACTGAGCGAAGATTGGTACACAGACTCCCATCCGCGTCTCGCAACTCTGGCACTGGGGTTGGCGACTGCGCCATTTGATACAAACGGTGTAGCATCCTGCTTGACGTATCGCCCCACTGATATATTCTGGATTGTGTTGCTTGCCATGCCTGTTGGGCCTCATTCGTGAGCAATTGGTGTAATTCTTGTTGGGTGAGGAGAAGACGGCGTTTGGCCTGGGTGCCCCCGCCCTCTCTAAGTTCGGCCTCAAGGGCACTTTGATGGGTCTCCAAATCCACAACTTGTGTAAGGCAGCGACGTTTCCTTCCAGCGCAGTAACTGATGTCAACCCCCCGCAAAGTGGGCTTCAGGGCTTCCCACAATATCGCGCCTGATGGGGCGGTATCGACGTTGGAAACTAGGTATTCTGTGACGGCCTGGTGAAGTATGGGCCAGTAGGCTGGATCTCTCAGTAGCCAGGGCGACATTCGCCACTGAAAAGGAGACCAATGGGGACCTATTTGCTGTCTCAGCATCACTGGGGATTGATTGGACAGCCCCCAGGGCAGGATGGAAACCGCCGTGACCCTATGAATCTGGAAAAGTGGGAGGAATAGGTAGTCCAGCCTAGAGAGAGACCCATGAACTGCTGAGAAGAAAGTATATCCGGGTTCCGCTGGGTGGTAGGCTCTCCACACATCTGACCACTGCAAGGAGGACGCCAGAAAGTGTAATTTAGACTCTCCTGTATGGTGGCCAGGGCCCTATGCGCGTCACCTGTCAACAGGTGCCACGATGTTGTTCCAGTCACCCCCATCACCGATAAGCCGTCTGGGAGTTCCCCACAAAGGCGCGAGACCTTGTCCACAAAGGTTTGCCCCAGGGGAGGGGGCGTAAATGCTACCTAGTGTCAGTGGTTCCCCGAGCAGTGTACCCGCCATGAGGGTTTACCACCCACTCGGGTCTGTCCATACCTTGAGGGGTCTATAAGGGACTCTGCGATGGATAAAGATTGCCCTGCCCCGTGACCTGCGGGTAAACCTTGAGTGGAAGACCTGATCAAACCCATAGTGTGCTACACATGGTGTCTTAGTTCCCATCATATGGGTTTCTTGCATTAAGAGTATGTCTACCTCCAGCCTTTTGCCTTGCTATAAGATTGCCCCGCTTGATTTTGTCGAGGATCTCCTGAACATTCCATGTCATGATGCAAATCCCTCTGAGCCAATCACTAGATACGTATGTAGCTATCTATATTCAGGGGGGGTTCCCATGTGTGGACCGGGTGTGGGAAAACTGTGGTGTCTCTGTGTCTAAACTGTAGTGAACATTTAAAGACTGAATTCAACACCCCTTCCCCCACCCCAATACCTCAGCAAACATGAAGTATCTGTCATGGCTGGGGTGCCCACAAATCCCAACGGGAGTCCAGGATGGCCCCCGCTAATGGTTTCTCAACCTCCAAATACCCTCCACCATGGTTCTTTAGGGTAAGCAGGTGAAACTCGTTGGGGTCCACCAAGCCTGGTGACCCTTCGAGAGTAGGCCAGGCGGGGGACATCCGAAGGTAACTAGTCCAGGATCATGTGGCCAGTTCCGGAGCAACACCACTGTTCTAATTATGAGTCTTCAGCTTGCGTCTGGGAACGCCAATTGGAATGAGACCTATGTCGCTGTTTTGACATGGATTTCTTTGGACGGTTACACCTGTTACCCTGAGTGGAATCAGACTCCACTAAAGGCAGCGTATGCGCCCTGAGGTGAACGGTCTCATCACCCCAGGTAAAGATCGCCTCTGGGGTATCGAAGAACAGGGATTGTGACTTATAAATAACTCTCATCCATGCCGGGTAGAGCAGCATATATTGAATGTTGAGTTCCTGGAGTCTGCGCTTGGCAGCCACAAATGATTGGCGCTGTTGCTGGATGAGCCGGGTATAATCAGGGAAAATCATGATGGTCTGGGAATTGTAGATGAGCTTGTCTTTGTGGCTCCTGGGAAATTGAAGGATGACGTCTCTATCCATATAATTCAACAATTTGGTGATGACTGGTCGGGTCTCGCCCCAGGAGGGAGTTTTTACGTGACGGCCCTATGGACTCGCTCCACAACAAAACAAGGGGAGAGCGAGTCTTCCGGTAAGAGAGATCGCAGCCACTGTGTTAGGAACCCCTCCATCGAGGCACCTTCGCATCCCTCTGTGAATCCAAGGCGTAGATTGTTTCGCCTTGCACACCCTTCTGTGTCTTCTACCAATGCATCTAGTTCCTGCGTCACTAATGTGAGATTGTTGACTTTCTGTGCGCATCGTTACTGTGTCCTCCACGGATGACACCCTGGTCTCGGCCTCGGTGATGCGGTCCACTGGCTTTCTAAGAGCCTGTCTGAGGATTGTGACCCTTTGAGCCCACCGCTCTAATTTTGGCATCTAGCATGTCGCATGATTGTGTGATTGCGGCAAGCAGGTCAGGGTTGTCCGGGAGAGGGCCCCCATCATCGGCACCACTTACAGTCCCAGCGATGGCGGTGGTGCACTGGTCGAGGGTGCTCTGCTTCGTGGAGTGGACCAAGGATTTTTCTTTGGTCATATTGATGCAGAGGGGACCACACAGGTTAGGTATTGCTTCTGCCCAATGTCGCACTGTAAATGTGGCTTTCCTTCTGCAGTTTCTGGTCACTCCGCCTGCTCCTCAGCGAGGGACAGGGCGAGACACCGCGAGCCGGGTCTCATGGAATCGGTCTGCCCTGGGCCACAAACCACACCGGGCGTAGCTCAGCCACCTCCACTGCTCAGAGACTAACCACAGAGAGGACCCCTTAAGGGGATCACGCCTGCCGGACCCCCAACCCACAGCGCCGCACCCCAGTCACGGCTACACCATCTCTCCGCCCAAACCCGGCCTCTGCAGTGTATGTATGGGGCTGGTGCCACCCCAGACTAAGGCGCCCCCTTACTTGGCCCTGCACCTAGGCTCCAACCCCATGCCACAGGGGCTCTGATCAGTTCTATAGTGAGTAGACTGGGGTGAGGGCTCAGGGGGCCCCTCAAACCCCAAGCGCCGCCACGCCCCGGTCCTGCACAGTGGACCTGCCTCGCCTGGGCTTGTCTGGTCACCCTCCTTATAGGCGGAAAGCCTCGACAGGCTCCCAGTGGGTCATCAGGGGACACCACCACACAGCTGGCGGTGAAGCCAATGGGCAAGTCTCTGTTGTGTCGGCAAACTCTTTTAGGACTCTCCTGGGCCTCCACAGAATCAGCAACCCCGCGGCGGTGCCGCACTCTAGACCGGATCACCCAGGCGCCACCCACACAGCACTGCAGCTCTAGAACGTTGCTCTCCAGGGGGGCCATGGCCAGCTGCCATGAAAGAGCCCCCACTGAATCGCGGAGATCAGGTCTTTCACAAGGCCCCCACGCCAGGCCAAGATGCGGACGAGCGGAACCTCGGGACTCCGCAGGCCACGGAGCCCTGACCGAGGCAGTCTCTCTCCTGGGCCAGACGCCCGTCCACCGGTCCACACCGCTCATCCACCGCCGGTACTCCCACCAGGTGAGCCCTCGCCGTCTCGGGTATCGCCTGACCCACTCACACGAGGAAGCAGTCAGATGATGACACATTTAAAGGCTTGGTGGGCCGGAGTGTGCCTAGGAAGCGTCTGCCATGATGGCTCACCAGGCCATGCTCCCAAAAATCATCATTTTTTAAAAATAATTGTTTATGTACAGGAAGGGACACTTTCCTGCACATAAACAATAATTCTTGGCGTTTTGCTGTTTCTATGTGGGCTGCACAATGCAGCAACAAAACACACAAGATGACGGAATGTTGCACATTTGCAAAACATTCACCCCCAGTCACAGATCTGGGTTTAATCCATCGTTATTATGCTCACCACGCCACCCCAGTTCAGACATGGCCATATGCAAATCAGTCTTGACCCTGTGCCTCATGGGAACAGTCCAGCCCAAACTGCCAAGCCATGTCTTCCCTGGACCAGAATCAAGCATCCTAGGACCGGTTTCGGGGTTTCACGACTGATTTGCATATGGCTGGGTTCAAACTGGAATGGCATGGTGAGCAAAAAAACGATGGATTTAGACCCAGATCTCTGTACTGGGGTGAATGTATGACATTGTTCTGCATTCTGTCCATCAACTGTTGTTTTTGCATTTGTCACCCCGAGTCGAGTGGGACAGGTATGCTCAGACGTGAGTCCTGTGCTCTCCATGCCACTGGAATCAAGCTATCCTGGCTGAAGAAGGGTGAAACCCCGAAACCGGTCCTAGGATGCTTGGTTCCAGTCCATGGAGGACCTGGCTTGGCAGTTCGGGCTGGACTGTTCCCATGAGGCACAGGGTCAAGACTGATTTGCATGTGGCTAGGTTCAAACTGGAATGGCATGGTGAGCAAAAAAACGATGGATTAAGGCCCAGATCTCTGTACTGGGGTGAATGTATGACATTGTTCTGAATTCTGTCCATCAACTGTTATTTTTGCATTTGTCACCCCGAGTGGAACGGGTATGCTCAGACGTGAGTCCCGTGCTCTCCATGCCACTGGAATCAAGATATCCTGGCTGAAGAGGGGTGAAACCCCGAAACCAGTCCTAGGATGCTTGGTTCCAGTCCAGGAAGGACCTGGCTTGGCAGTTCGGGCGGTACTGTTCCCATGAGGCACAGGGTCAAGACTGATTTGCATATGACTGGGTTCAAACTGGAATGGCATGGTGAGCAAAAAAACAATGGATTTAGGCCCAGATCGCCGTACTGGGGTGAATGTATGACATTGTTCTGCATTCTGTCCATCAACTGTGGTTTTTGCACAATGCAGCAGCCATAGAAAAAGCAAAAATGAGGAGAAATAAAGCATATTTCCTCGTTTCGCCATGTTAAGCCATGTTTTTCCTGGTCTTAATTTTGGCGCTGCCTCCTGTTTACGCCACCCTTGTAAATAGGGGACAGCATCAAAATCAATCGGTGTTGCGGCGGAACGCCCACCACAACACCCATTGCCCACCCCTGTGACACTAAGTATAGCGTGAAAGGGTGCCTTTATTTACAATGGAGCGTTAAGCTGCGCAAGGTGGCTTAACACCGCCTTGTAAATAAGGAGAAGCCCTTTTACCACAGGAACGTTGTTAAAAGGGACGTTCCTCTGGTGATAGGGTCTTGTATATATGCCCCATTGTACTTTTAAAGTTGTTTCTCTCTTTTAGAAAGTATGTAGTTTGCTGGGGCCATGTTTTCTTCAAGAATGCTCTATTTTTGGGAGGGATAGAAAAAAGAGGAAAAAATAAGTTTAGGAATTTATTTACAGTCGGCTATTGAATGTGTTGATGTTTTCACTTTGTTTTTCCTTATTACCTTGTTTAATTGTGAACACAGTAAAGGTGAATTTGTTTTCTTTTGTAGTTTGAGCTCTAGTTTATCTTTCCATAATATTGTAACTTTCTTTCAGAAATATGTTGAATGTGGAAATTAGAAAAGGTTGTGTTTTTTTGTGTTTTTTTTTAAACCTTTATTACAGAATGCAAAAGATATACAAAGATGGGCCTACAACCTTCAGGCCGGCCGCTAGCAAACAGTGAGAGCATAAAATACAGTTATTAAACCCAAGCGGCAAGTGATAAAGGTCCCAGAAGTCGAAGGAAGCGTTGGCGGCCACACCGTCCGGACCCCCCAAATGACGGTTCCATTTTTTATAAGAAACTACAAACAAATCCACAAGGCAGCAAAAGTCAAAGCAGCATTATGAGCTCCCCTGGGGAGGACCCTACCGATCCACAGGAATAGGGGGGGGGGACAGGCCGGGACAGAAACAAAGTGGACACAATACCCAGAACCAAGGTGACAAGCAGACTAGGGAGACTGGACCACTGCCAAGTCAGGCGTCAGCGGCGGGGCACAAATCCCGCCACGATAGGAGTTCCAGGGGCCCCACACTTTCACCCATTTCCCAGGCTTACCTCTCGCCACATACACTACCTTCTCCCGAAACATACACCAATCCATGTTGTCCTTCCACACCGAAACCGTTGGTGACCTCTGGGAGCCCCACAATTGTGCTATGTCACGCTTGGCCACCATATATCCCAGAGTCACCCACCACGTGAAAAGGTTGTGTTTTAATCAATGTACTCATTATAAAAAATTTCCCTTTAGCTAAAAGGAATCCTGTGAACGAAATATATTTTTTATTGCCTGTCGGTGAAAGATAACAAAGGTTACTGCTAATTTTTTAATTCTCGATTGTGATGATCTTTTTAATTGTTATCCTACAAGTGATCAGTAGAAAAATTATTTTTAAAATATATCGTTTTTTCCTTTTAAAACTAAATATTATTTTAAAAATATAATATTTATCTGATTTGCTTGTATTTATTTTTATTTTCTGGGACAAACCTTCAAGGTAGTGTTGAAATCTCCTCAGCTCTCACGTTTTGGAAAAGAAAGAGAAAGGTCCAGATGCCGGCTTCTTCTGGAGCTATTCTCAAGAGGACACCTCACAGAATGACATGTCTTGGGAGCAAGAGTTGCTGCTAAAAAGTAGACAAGAACGAACCCAAAACCCCACACATGCATTTTAGGAACTTTCCTAATGACTTTATTTACCACCTGGTTCAAGTGCTTGTAATATTTTTGACTTTAAAAATAATAAGCACATTCTTAATCATTGAAGCATTTTATAGATAGATTCGCTCCTAAACAGAAATACAAACACAAGTATAGAGTTCCACGTCAGTATACTTTATACAGCCCCTTATATCACTACACAACATATAGTTGATTCAACACCACATGTCCTAGGAAGGATCTTTTTCAAGGTTTGCTCACTCTGAATGTTCAATGACTTCATATATAGATGGGTGGTTTTAGGACATTGGCCAACAATTTGTAGATGTCTTTTCTGCCTACCTCACAGCCCTCCTGTCTCATTTAGAGGCCAAGGGAATGTGGTTTTGCTGACAGTAGAGCCAACATTTGCTCCATTGTAGGAAAACACATTGCATGGACCTGACATCATTGTGGACAGTATCAGAGAAGCTACCCTAATTAGGGTGGCCCCCCATGACACCATGTTCATCAATATATTTACTGTCATTGACCACTTTGTAAACTATGGTGGTCCAGGACAGAAAAACTCCTTAAATGTTCCCCATGTATTGGGCGTCAAGTTTCAATTGATTCTGAACATTTAGAAGATGGAGGTCTGTATTTGTATTGACTTAAGTTCCAACAGATCCACAATCCCAGTATGGCTTGGCATACTTGTTGTAATGTTTTTCCCTCTAGGTAGTTCACACCATGGAGGCAGGAGCTGCTTTGGGGGAATAAATTCTGCCAGCTGGCAGCCAACTATGTCAATCATGTCCCCATCCCTGCCTGATAGTGGACTACTTCCGGCGGCTAACCAATGTCCAACAACCAAGCCTCTCGAGGTCAAGAGAACCTAGACTGCATTCATACCATCAGCCTCTGTGTTTGGTATCAGATATTAATACCTTCCCATTCTATACCATTGTTTCTTGTTCACCTTTTGGCATATTATGATTTATGAAATTTCCTGGCCAGGCTATCCTAGTGTGACTGCTGTACACATGTGGGTTCTCGGTATGTACTTCAGATGACTTTTTTCTTCCAACAAAATCTATGAGTCAGATGACCAGCAGCCAAGACAAATATTGCTTGGTAGGATGTGCCATACGTTTCTTTTTTTTTATAAACACTTTATTAGTTTTCAGGTATACAAAATATTTCTTAACACCAGATTGTATGTTGCTTCAGTCATGGATTCAAGTAGTGCCAAGTCTGGTGCTCCATTTAACAAAACAGTGCATTCTACGTCTTGGAGTCCTAGTTTTCACAGTTTTAGAGCAATTGGACTATCACACCCATTGTTTTTCCTGAACATGTGCAGGCTATTAAAAATCTAGTATTATTTAGATTTGTATTGTTCTATACAGATATACTGTACCACAGGCCAACTGCATACCTCATGTGAAGACTCCAAAGTATGTACAACACTGTTGCAAAGATCCTTTAATATATGTGCCTTGCAATTACATCTCTCCAGGTATTCAAGCAGGACTCTGGCTTGGCTTCCAGTCACCAGTAAGGTATCTTTCAAAGCTCTCTATATCACTCACAAGATCATTAATGGCAAGTAGTCTCTCTTCCTCCAGAATAACTTCTGTAAGAAATGGGATTATTATTTGAAGTAGGTGACTGTGCACCTCAAGGAATTATCATGACTCTTGTCAGGGGGAACCCTTAAAGTTGCTAAATTAATCTGAGCTCAACCCCCCGCTATCTATGGCACAGCACAGACAGGCTTAACTTACAGCAATGTGTAAAGTACGTATGCAGTACTCAAAAAGTATTAAACTCACAATGCCAAACAATAAAATTCCCTACACACAGAGTAACATTTTATTAATAAATGACACCAAAATGACAAAAATCTACTAAGGAGAACTGGAGATGTGAGTTGAATATGAATTTTTAAAATTGTAGGTAGAAATAGCACCAAATATTACTAAACATCAATGACAGTCAATAGTCGCAGTAGACCAGGACCAAGGTGTGATATGAGAACGACCAAGATGCAGTGCAGGTCAAATACACCAACAAGGTTCGTCCTGGTTAAAGACTACACCTGTGACTTAGGGGCTCATTACAATGGCGGACAGACTTTCGTCCGTCCGCCATCGTGCCAGAGCTTGGGACCGTCTGCCTGTAATGCGGCAGTCTCGCACATCAGAATATGATGCGACCACCACCATGGCAGTCGCATCGTGTATAACTGACATTGCGGAGGGTGCTGCTGGCTGCAGCACCCACCGCAATGTCAGAAACGCACTGTTTGCTTTTCCCTGCACTACGTGGCAGGAATCACATGGTGCCTACCACCTGCGGCAGGGAAATGTAGGGGGGTGCCATAGGTACCCCCCAGTGCACACGCGCCTCCCCCCAACACAAGGGGGGCCCGCTACAGGCCCACAAATGCAATCCCCGCCAGCCTGCGAATGGCGGTTTCCTTGCCATACACCGGCTGGTGGGGAGGCAGCATCATAATATGGCGGACAGTGCCTGCTAGGCACCGCCACCAAATTGTTGATGCAGGGTGGGTCCGCCAGGCAAAAGACAAGCACAGGCCAACGGCGGACCCAAGTGGCCGCACTTCACCGCTGAGTTCCTTTTGTACGAGTTGGAATGAAGATTAGTAAGGATATGCACATGCGGCTCCTGCACCTGCCGTTGTTGGTTGCAAACTGCAACGCAGAAAAGATACTGGATGATCATGGAGCTGTGCACCACCAGGCTGCCTATTCTGATAACAAGAAACTGACCAGTTCCTTTATAAGAAGAATTTCTTTATTTCAATGACATCAAACAATGTAGGTTCCATCCAACGCGTTTCGTTCAATTGGAATTGAACTTCATCAGGGCGGTTTTTCCAATAATGGTGCACCGCACGATGCAAAAGTCTTGTGAGGGAACGTGGGTAGAAGTAAAAAGGATGGTGCTGGGCCATGCGTCCTGTCTCGGTCTCCTTGATCAGGGCCTGGTATATATACCTTGGTCCTTAGTTTACAGCATCAAAAACCTAGGTCCATGGTAAGAGCCTTTGATACCAAAGCAGGAAAAGAGCTTACTGGCTTTAATTGGATGTGGAGGATTGATGATGTGTGGAATGTAATCTAAATGGGATGGCAAAATGGTCTAGGGGTGACAGTGTTGTCCTGGTTGTGTTTAGGCTTGATGGCATACTGCTTAGGTGCTTAAGAGGTCATCAAGCACGCTTTAGAGTGTTTAATCTTTCAGCAGTATGGATAGCATGTTTTTGGTAGCACGGTCTCATGGGAAGTCTCGATGCCCAAACTAAACGTTATTGGTTTGACAGATTTATTTGAGGTAAGATCAATTATTCTCTCTGTTAAGGTATCAATGTGTACTTGGGTGTATACTTCAGGCTGAATAACTTTGGGAGTAAGACATGGGAAAGTAGCAGATGAGGTGTTACATGGAGGTAACTTGGTTCCTGGAGATGAGGTTAGATGGTTTCTGGAGAATGCAGGGCCCTACTACTTTGTCGATGACTGAGTCCTCCTCCATGTTTCTGTTTTTGATTAAAATTGTAACTGTTGTGGCATTTAAGCATTCTAAGATAAGGATGCCTGGGATGTTTGTCGAGTTTGCTATGAGGCAAGTTTCTCTGATAAAGATGGCTGTTTATCAGCATGTGGTTTAACATTGTTTTCTGTTGGCTTGCGTATGGCGATGATTGTCACACGGATGTGGTTGCTAGAATTAGGGTAACTTGATAACTGTGGTGTGTGGTGTCTTTGTGAATGGGAGTAAATGTAGGAATTGGAAAGAGTGTGTCACTCCTCTAAACACCGGAATTTTACCTGACATGGAGTAATAGTTCTGGGCTGTAATAGGACAAAACATGAACTGCTGTTATGTTCACTGATTCACAGCATTGGACGCCACTGGAAAGCATACCTTCAGGATTCAGCAGAAGTAAGGTGAATTGAAGGAGCTTCCTTCTGCGCCCTGATGGACTGGTATGGGAATACCAGGAGAGTAGCTTGTGAGACCTGCTTCTCACCATGTTGAGTCTGGACACCAGAATAATCTGAATTGCCTATTAATATTATGCAAGTTCTCGTAGCCAACAAAGATGTAAGCAGGTTATTACACTATGATTTTATAGACTGAATATTCTGAAGTGAATCTGAATAAATTTTGAAATGCAACATTGTTCTAAAAATCAGATGCCATAAATTCCAGAATCATTCTTCACCAGCTAATCCATAAAGACAGTTATAGGAACTCAATATGAGCTCATGAAGACATTTCAATCAAAACTGACTGCACAAGAGTGAAGCTATTCCATATTTTGTTTGAGAGGAAAGAAAGTTGCAATAATAATTTTAAACTAATAATCTTTAGGAAGAGGAAGCAACAAAGATTAGTTCCCCTTTTAGAAACACGTGTGATATTCCATATTGATGGATCACTTTTAAATATTTATATCGCAAACGATTGTGCTTAAGGAAATTCAAGCGCATGGGAGTATATTTTGAGAATAACAAAAGCAATGAAAGGATTGAGAGTAATGATATGTGAAGATGAACTAACTGGCTATCTGCTTGTAGCAAATTAACAAAAACCAAACCATTTCAGAGCATCGCCCCAGTTTATTGCATCAGACCCTTACTTTTTTCATACAGCGTCGCTCTGCCTTTAAGATTGCATTCATCCCATTTAAGGCAATTCATTTGAACAAGCTTGAACACTTAGCTCTAAAAACGTCAGCTCTGTGGTAGAAGCAGAACTATATGATGCCAAGGTCTGATCAAGCTGGCTATTAGGCCTGGTCTGTTTAAACCCTGAAGTACAGAGATAACACGATGTTCATGATTGCTTTCAAATTTTATGACATGTTCTTTGCTTGTTCCAATGTTATTATGTACCTTGTCTTTATAAAACCCCTTGCCACTTTGTGTCTAGGGTCTTGACACTATAATAAGAACTTTGGGGCACATGCATCAAGCTTTTTACCGGTCCCAAATGGGCCGATTCGCCCATTTGAGACCGATAAAAAGCCTTTTGGGATGCATCAACCCAAATGCATTCGCAAAATAGGTAATCGCAATTTTTCCAATTACCTATTTTGCGAATGCGAACGCAATTTGCAATTCCCTTAATGCAATGCAAGAAGCATTTTCAGAATGCAACTTTGCATTAAGGAATCGCAAAGTACCATCAACTTCAAGTTGATGGTAATTTGCAATTCCTTAGAAAAATGCACAAAATTGAATTTTTCTAAGTGCCATGTGGAGCATACACATGCCCTTAGGCCATGTGTGTGCGCCACATGTGCACACATACCGTTTTTGGGGGTGCATCAGAGGGGCCTTATGGCCCCTAGCACCATTGAAATTGCATCCGCAATTTCCAATTACCTATTTGGTAATCGCAAATTATGAATGCTTTTCGCATTCATTCCTAAGGACCTCTAGGCCCATAGGAATAAATGGGAAAGTATTCCCTAATAGCGAATTGCAATTTGTGATTCGCTATTAGGAAATGTGTAGGAATCGCTAATATTTTAGCAAAACCTACAAGCATAAGGAATTGCGATTCCTTAATAGCGATTCCTTAAAAATCGCTATTGAGGAATCGCAATTCCTTAGCTTGATGCATGTGGCCCTTAGATACATAAATAGATGTGATTCTTTAGTACAGTGCTTCTAAATGGTAGAATTTAACTTTTTACTCTGATAAATTACTTAAGCGCTCATTACAAGTGGTGGAGTGTTTCTGAACCTGGAAATATTGGCTCCACAAACTCCAGATCCAATAATTCTTGGCACAGAAGCACTGGACACTTTTACATGCTACAACGGGAGGGTCTTTGGGTAGCAGTATACCCCTGACCCCATCAAAGGAGCTCATTACAAGTGGTGGAGTGTTTCTGGGCCTGGAAGTATTGGTTCCACAAACTCGAGATCCAATCATTCTGGGCACAGAGACACTGGACACTTTTACATGCTACAGCGGGAGGGGTTTTGGGTAGCAATAAATCCCTGACCCCATCGAACCCCTGCAACGGTACAGGGGACCAGACTGTGCTTCCCCAGATGGGCACAAGCCTACCCTGAGACTCCACATTTCACCCAACACTGCTTGGAAAAGGACCCCGGCTCACCGGGTCTGTTGATTTGTTCCCCATTCTGTAAAGAAAACTTGTAATTACTAGAATTTGATGCAGGGAATCCAGCAGAAATTGGAGACTCATGTCCTCTAGAATCTCTGCATCAAAATCTTAATTCTACGAAGAAAAGATTATGCAGGCCTCAAATTCCCCCAAGAAATTATTTAAGATCGCTAAAGCACTGACCACAACACATCAGGGTAACACCCACCCACAATCCGCCAAGAAAAGATGTAATGAGATAGCGGCCTTTTTTCCAACAAAAGTTGTAGATATTTTCAGGGCAAGTCAGAGTCAGACTCTAGGCATAAAGAAGATACCAGGGAACTGGCTACAACTCCAGTGTTATCACAGTTCCCTCTGCAGAACGAAGATGGCATACGTAGCCTAATGAGTGTAACTAAATCAGGATATCCACAAGACCCTGCACCCCCCACATTCTATCTAAAGGGATAGATGTCATAATTCTCTCGCTAATTAAGCTACCTAACCGCTTACTGGTCACTGGACTTGACCTAAAATAGTGGAATCATGCAGTGATCAGGTGCTACTAAAAATAAAAAATAAAAACATCTAGACCCGACATTGCATGACAATTAACACCCCATATCGTTTCTTCCTTTTGTGGGAAAACTATTGGAGAAACATGTCAACCAGGCGTTATCCATTTTTTTGGAGGATAACGACCTCCTCCATCCTAAACAGATGGGCTTTCGTGCCCAGAACAGTACCAAGGCTACCCTACTGGCAGTCACGGAGGAGCCTAAAGACATACGGGACAACAGTGGTTCAGACGTAATTCTGCTGTTTGACCTAAGTGCGGCGTTCAACACTGTAGACCATGCCATCTTGATAGACAGGCTCAGGGAATGAGGAATCCAGAACAAAACCTTGGACAGGCTTACATACTTTTTAAAAGACAGATCCCACCAGGTCATGGAAAACACATGCTTTTCTGATAGTCTGCCATCTATATGTGGAGTGCCGCAGGAATCGTCACTCAGCCCCACCCTGTTTAATGTCTACATCCGCCAGTTGGCAACAATTGTGCAGGGGTTTGGTATATGGCCGGCCGTCTCCTATGCAGATGATACACAGCTGGTTGTTTCCTCTTGAAACGGCCTCAGCAATTGGTACCCTGCCTGGAAAGAGAGGCCAATTGGATGATGAACTGCAGCTTAAAACTTAACAACAATAAGACGGAACTGATTATTCTAGGGAACATGGCCGTATGCATACCTCTGACCAGCTGGCCGAACTGTATGGGCAACCCCCGGATCCCAAAGAATATGGGAATGTGGTTGGACAGAGCCCTGAAAATGGACCACCAAGCCAAAAAACTGGCTGACATATGCTTCAGTCAACTCGGAATGATCAGGAAGATACTAGAACTGATCCCAGAGCATTTAAGAAAAACGGTGAATCAAGCCCTGATAGCTTCCAGCTTAGATTATGGTAACTCTCTCTATGTGGATTCACCAAAATGTGTTATAAAAAGACTCCAGGTTGTGCAAAACGCTGCAGCAAGGCTTCTTCTCAAAATCTCAAATCATGACCCAGTAAGGGAGTCTCTGAAACGGTTCCACTGGCTACCTGTTGATGCGAAGATTACATTTAAATCACATTGCATTGCACATAAAGCAATAAATACCAAAGGACCAGCTAAACTTAGAGGTCTGGTATTCCCCTATGTACCTGCCAGACGACCAAGATCGTCCCAAGAACATCTTCTCAGAACCACCAGAATTAAAAGAGCGAGATGGGGCGGAAGACCATTTGCACACCTGGTCCCAAAGTTATAGAGTGGTCTGCTACTCAGAATAAGACTACTGGAAGATGAACTCACTTTTTGGAAAAACTCAAGACCTGGTTATTCACCCAGTAACCTCTTATCAGGCATAGTCGCCCCATCCAGCAATCTCACCAGCAAGCCCTTGGGTAGCCATGCGCTTCAAAAATCATAAACATATTCCGCTGGCACATTCATCATGGGGCCTGAAGAAAGACTAAAATCCGTCTTTAATTCCTGTTCTGATGTGATTATTGGTGGAAGATTAATCGATCACTCGCTGTTTTACAAAATCAGCATTTAAAGAATGGAAAGAGATTCTAATTCTTTAGGAAAATCTACACATTATGGGTAGAAGCATATTAACAGGACCATCTTTAAAAAAGAATGATCGTGGACATAATTAGAAAATTTAGAGTATGCAATGAAGCAACTGTTGGACGATTCTAGGAGAGATAATATGAATGTGAAATAACATGAAAATTAAAAATGAAGGAGTGACTAGTAAGTTCAGCGAGCCACAATAATATTGTTTAGTTTTCACATAGTCGTTATGTGACCCAACAGAGAAGCTAAACATGTTTATTTTTAATGTTTGCCATCATATAATAGGTTACAGTTTAGTGTTCAGCATAGTAAACTGCACATTATAACATTTGTTCGACTAAACTGTAGAAAATTGTACTTGGGTCAAGATTTTGAAGTTATATTTAATGATAAATGTTTACATCAATCAAGTTGAACGACTGAAGTAAGACAGAACACAAATGTACTATATATTTGTATAATTAGAAGGCGGGCAACTGTACATTTCATAGAACTCCGAGCAGAACTGTGTGTAATTTGTTGAACTCCTTATTCAAAGCAGTGCAACTGAATAGAGCTCACAAATTCTGTGTAGTTAGCCTATCAGCAATGAGTAGCCAATCAACTCACACACAATTGTCTGCTGAAGACAATGGCTAAAAAACTAATTGATAAAAATGTATATTTTTGTAACTATTGTTTGAGAAGTTATAGAATTACAGCCTGGGTATCTCTCAGAGGACAGGAACCTATGGTCAATTCATTCAGGAAAGTTACGGATATTTTTGCAGTGATTGAACACATATGAGTTTGACGTGATGTCATACAAGAAACGCCCAAATTGTATTTTTAGATGAAATATGTAAAGCTAAATATCAGCAGCATACAAACTATAATCAAATTAAAAATTAGCTCGTACACAATGCTAACGCTGTAAGAAATCAATCTGTATTTTGATGGGAGACAAAATAAAACATTCTCTAAACACATGAACGAACAGAAAGTCAGTTGCTGTAAAGTCATATAATTTGAAGCTTTGAAATAACCAATTTAACTGGTTGTACAAAACACTTTTGTACTGGGAAGAGCACCGGACATATAATACCATTGTTTCAAGAAAATTCTAATCAAGCTCAGTTTGAATTAGAAATACAAATTATCAATTGTTCTTTTAAAGATCTCACAGAGCTCGAAGATGGTTCTTTAGAATCAGGATACTCTGAAAAAAAGTCATGTTATGTATATGAGATAAACAGAAATGTGCTATGTGCTATATTAATACAACTGTGATTTGACCAAATTGAGTGGGTTTTCAGTTTGTGAACTAACATAGCCAAACTTTGATTAATTTCACATGCTTTGATTCAAAACAGCAATGCAATTATTTGTCATGTTCACACATGGTCAAATGTGTTGGTATTTCTTTGTAGGAAAAAGGTGCTATTATATTACATCTCAAAAAACCCAAGTTTCAAACAGGTCCTTATTTCCTGAGCCTGAACTCCGAAAGCTAATTTTTGATAATTGCTTTTGGCTCTTTACATTTTTCCTGTCTGCACTGAAATTTGAAGTACTCATTTAGGAAAATGATATCGTACTTCATTTGTAGTTTTCATTATTTACTGTAGTGTTTTTTGTCTTTCATTTTGCAAAACCCAAAACAAGCCTGCATTTTATGATTATGTTGCACAAATCATCTGTATTGTATTGATTGAAAAATGCAATTTGTAATCTTTCTTTTCACCTCAACAAATACAGACTTAAAGCCAATTTTGCGTGCATACCATTGCCCCCACTGCATTATTTGTTATCAGAACTGAAAGATTTCAGCTGTCTTGATAACTTAGCTGTCTCCCTAATGTTTCAAACATTTGTATTGCAGTGCACCTTTACGTTAAGTCACACCACACCAAATGATTAGCCTATGTTTAGGGTTGGCTTTTTGGCCTTTTTGACAATTTATTCCTCTTGTATCAAGTACTTAAATCTAGATCAATCTAGCTCACTTTCTTTTTTAGGTCTCACATAATACAGTGCATGAGCTATCTTTTTCAAGGCATATTGTTAGCTTACAGTCTGACCACTGCTTACCATTGATTACCTTTATTGTCACTCACATATGCTTATTTCTTATTCGTCAGCTTCTGTGGGCTTTCCTTCCTCTTTAAGTGTTTGTCTCTCCTCCGGAGAATGAATCCATTACTTGTGTCCTTCCACCGCTCCCTTATCAGGCGTGACTTTTTGTAATTTAGTTTAGGTACTCTAAAAGAGTTCATGTGTTTTCATAGCTGTCCCCCTTGTGTAATTTGTGTTCCCCGTTCTCGCCCATGTATCTCTCCCCTCGCCCTCCCTTTCTACGTTGCTGTTCTTGCTTACTCACTCTCGTTTACTGTGTGCTTCCCCATCCCCCCTTTGTTGTCAATTTGCTTTTCAATCCCCTCCTGCCCACCCTCCATTGTCCGTTAACTTCCGCATTCTCGCCTGCCTACTCTTCATTGTCCATGTGCTTGATTTATTGTCTGTGTGCTTCTCCAGCTGCTCTTTATTGTCTGTGTGCTTCCCTATCCTCTGCTCTCCATTGTCTGTGAGCTTCACCATTGTTATCTTTCACTTGTCCTTCTCTCCTCCACCTGCATCCTTCTCGCCAACCCTCCTTCCCTCTATGTTGTCTCCTCCCCAGCCCGCACCGCAACCCACTCCTCATTTGATTATTCTTTTCTTTTAAGTGCATTAGCACAAACTCATAAGTGCTATATCAGAAATTGCATTTCCACAACTTTTTATTTACTAATCCATCTCTGATTGATAAATAAAACAAATGGGTGTTGGAAAGCACCTACAAAATGACTCGGCAGCCGTGTCAAAGCACTTTTTAACTTTTTCTACGTTATTTGCAGTCAAGCTGTACAGCATGGCTAAAAATCATAGCCATTTCCAATAGGTCTCATAGGTAAGAGCTATTGGCTTTGCCAAAGCTAGTTATAAATGGTGCCTTATCATGCAATTTGTAATGCTTTTTTCCATCAGGTAAAAAAGTAAATGCTGATTGAATCTTAGGTTGATTTAAACAAGTGCTATAATATGTGAAGTTTTATTTCAGTTTTATTGTCAGCAATGCACACACAGTGTATCTTGCATAATGTCAAGACCTGAAACAGAAGTCATTTTTGGAAACCAATTAACATAATATTATATATACTTTGAATGCTTGCCACAAGTTTGAATAGTTTCCCACATGGCTAACCCCAGTTAGGCCAACACACACAGCAGAATAAAATTACAGGGCAACCAACCATGGTGATGTTTGTTCTTCAAACTCACGCGTGAATGGTTAGACCCGTAAAAATAACATTTCAAGAGATGTTAGCCTATTCAAGAATACATCATGTAAAGTGAGTAAAAAAATCAAGTTTTTTTAAATTAATTAAAAACATGCCATTATGATCTATTGATGGTCAGTTTCCAATCCACAGCACTACAACATTACAGAACTAAGTATACCCCAAAAGCATTTTTGTGTAGGAGAGCAATTATACAATCTTGCAGGATGTGTCAAACAGAAATTTCAATATTCATATCTATTTACATGATATTTCTTTCTTACCAAACACATTTCTTATAATTTCATTTTCCCTTCCATCACCCTGAGGAAATTCTATCACAATAATAGAAATGTACTGTGGGTTTATAAATAAGTGCCATAATATCCTTGTAATGTTGACCTCTTCTTTGTCGCAACCCTCCATCGGATGAAAGCTCCAACCTCTCTGATTTATGTTGCATCAGGCGAGCCCTCTATTCTCTCCTGTAATCAAGATACAAACTCAATTAGACAAGTACAGTGATCAGGTTTTTGAACACGTGAGAGCTAAAATAAAACAAACAGCGTAATGAGGTTAAGAAAAACAAACTAATGCAATCATAGGGGGATCTCGTGGCTTCAAGATACTGAACAGTTATCCAGTTCTTGTGGGCTTTAACTTCACATTCTACTGCATTCAATATATATTGCCCGTTTGGTTCAGTTGTAAGCCAAGATTCAGATTTCCATAATCCTTTGGTTTGGCAAATGAAATCAAGATATGGTCAACCAACATGAGAGCAATCACCTAAAGTCCCAATATCTTCTCAGTTACTATATTCAAGCCCACATGTTTGAGAGACATTGGCTGGCTGTGTGGAAATGGCCAGTAAAGGCATCGTCATTTATTTGCAACATGTCAGAAAAAAATCAGTGATTGACAGTGGACAAGGTCTTGTTCACATGTAGTTTGACAATCTATATTTTAAGCTTGAATGAATTTCCAAGTTTAGTGAAATCACTACTAAATAGTTTATATAGAGTTTTATATTGTGTGAACAACACCAAGTAACCTGATATCAAAGCCATTTTTTAACACAATGTGATGTATGCTCCCAGTTAATGAAATTCATAAACATCTAATACCCTTCAGTATCCAAGTTACTACACCTGGATCCAAGCAGAGTCTGAAAGGTGAGAAAGCAAAAGACACACAATTGATGGACAGAATGCAGAACAAATCAAAACATTCACCCCCAGTCAAGAGATCTGGGTTAAATCCATCATTCTTTTGCTCACTATGCCACCCCAGTTTAGACCTGGCCATATGCAAATCAGTCTTGACCCTGTACCTCATGGGAACAGTCCAGCCCGAATTGCAAAGCCAGGTCCTCCCAGGACCGAAAACAACCATTCTAGGACTGGTTTCGGGGTTTCACCCCTCTTCAGCCAGGCTAGCTTGATTCCAGTGGCACAGTGAGCCCAGGACCCACGTCTAGGCATACCTGGCGCACTTAGGGCGAGAAAGCAAAAGACATACAATTGATGGACGGAATGCAGAACAAATCAAAACATTCACCCCAGTCAAGAGATCTGGGTTCAATCCATCATTGAGGCCCAGATCTCTGTACTGGGGTGAATGTATGACATTGTTCTGCATTCTGTCCATCAACTGTTGTTTTTGCATTTGTCACCCCGAGTGAGAAGGTTATGCCTAGACGTGGGTCGCGTGCTCTCCATGCCACTGGAATCAAGCTATCCTGGCTGAAGAGAGGTGAAACCTCGAAACTGGTCCTAGGATGCTTGTTTCTAGTCCAGGGGGGACCTGGCTTGGCAGTTCGGGCTGGACTGTTCCCATGAGGCACAGGGTCAAGACTGATTTGCATATGGCTGGGTTCAAACGGGAACGGCACAGTGAGCAAAAAAACGATGGATTTAGGCCCAGATCTCTGTACTGGGGTGAATGTATGACATTGTTCTGCATTCTCTCCATCAACTTTTGTTTTTGCATTTGTCACCCCGAGTGGGAAGGGTATGCCTAGACGTGGGTCCCGTGCTCTCCATGACACTGGAATCAAGCTATCCTGGCTGAAGAGGGATAAAACCCAGAAACCGGCCCTAGGATTCTTCTTTCCAGTCCAGGGCGGACCTGCTTGGCAGTTCGGGCTGGACTGTTCCCATGAGGCACAGGGTCAAGACTGATTTGCATATGGCTGGGTTCAAACTGGAACGGCATGGTGAGCAAAACAAAGATGGATTTAGGCCCAGATCTCTGTACTGAGGTGAATGTATGACATTGCTCTGCATTCTGTCCATCAACTGTTGTTTTTGCATTTGTCACCCCGAGTGGGAAGTGTATGCCCAGATGTGGGCCCCGTGCTCTCCATGCCACTGGAATCAAGCTATCCTGGCTGAAGAGGGGTGAAACCCCGACACCGGTCCTAGGATGCTTGTTTCCAGTCCAGGGAGGACCTGGCTTGGCAGTTCGGGCTGGACTGTTCCCAAGAGGCACAGGATCAAGACTGATTTGCATATGGCTGGATTCAAACTGGAACGGCATGGTGAGCAAAAAAAACAATGGATTTAGGCCCAGATCTATGTACTGGGGTGAATGTATGACATTGTTCTACATTCTGTCCATCAACTGTCGTTTTGGCATTTGTCACCCCGAGTGGGAAGGGTATGCCCAGACGTGGGTCCCGTGCTCTCCATGCCACTGGAATCAAGCTATCCTGGCGGAAGAGAAGTGAAACCCCGAAACCGGTCCTAGGATGTTTGTTTCCATTCCAGGGAGGACCTGGCTTCGCAGTTCGGGCTCGACTATTCCCATGAGGCACAGGACCAAGACTGATGTGCATATGGCTGGGTTCAAACTGGAACGGCATACTGAGCAAAAAAACTATGGATTTATGTCCAGATCTCTGTATTGGGGTGAGTGTATGACATTGTTCTGCATTCTGTCCATCAACTGTTGTTTTTGCATTTGTCACCCCGAGTGGGAAGGGTATGCCCAGATGTGGGTCCCATGCTCTCCATGCCAGTGGAATCAAGCTATCCTGGCTGAGGAGGGGTGAAACCCCGAAACCGTTCCTAGGATGCTTGTTTCCAGTCCAGGGAGGACCTGGGTTGGAAGTTTGGGCTGGACTGTTCCCATGAGGCACAGGGTTAAGACTGATTTGCATATGGCTGTGTACAAACTGGAGCGGCATGGTGAGCAAAAAAACGATGGATTTAGGCCCATATCTCTGTACTGGGGTGAATGTATGACATTGTTCTGCATTCTGTCCATCAACTGTTGTTTTTGCAATTGTCACCCCGAGTGGGAAGGGTATGCCCAAACATGGGTCCCGTGTTCTCCATGCCACTAGAATCAAGCTATCCTGGCTGAAGAGGGGTGAAACCCCGAAACCGTTCCTAGGATGCTGGTTTCCAGTCCAGGGAGGACCTGGCTTGGAAGTTCGGGCTGGACTGTTCCCATGAGGCACAGGGTCAAGACTGATTTGCATATGGCTGTGTTCAAACTGGAACGGCATGGTGAACAATAAAACGATGGATTTAGGCCCAGATCTCTGTACTGAGGTGAATGTATGACATTGTTCTGCATTCTGTCCATCAACTGTTGTTTTTGAGTCTGAAAGGTAACAGGTTATGTAAGTACTAAAGACAGACGGGCCATTACAAGCACAACATACACTTGTGAGTAATTTATCCATGTATGTTTACTCTTACACTTTTGGGTTTCTTTACTACATTTGGCTACTTACTATTTATGAGTGTAAAGTTACTCAAAATTCTTCACGCCCAGAAACAGGGGTGGAGACAGATTTACAAGTGTAAGTTACTTCAGCTAAAAAGGAGCAGTAGTAAGTCTAGCACCACACATGGCCAAACATTGTTTTATTTTAACAAATGTTAATTAATGTGAATTATTTTGTACATTTAGGTGTTTTTAACATTAAATTACCTTTATTTATATTTTTTTAGAAGTTTAAATCATTTAATTTAATAGAGCATTATTTCCCATAGGATAATATTTTAAGGCCCTACCTCCATTCTTTTCTATGAAGGAATTTGCAGTACCAGTGGTTGGCCAAGTGTGATGCTACACTCACTCCAGCTCTGAGCTGGAGTACATTTACTACTATTTTGATTCCTTTTTTGGCTGTAGTAACTTTGTGAGTGCAGTTTGTGAACATGAGTGGGTGGGTGGGTGCACATCCCTCCGTAAACATCTTCCAAGCACTCCTGTAACTTCTCCATACTTCTGGCCTAACCTCTTTTCCAGGCCCTCCTTCCTGTTCCTTCCACATTTACTGTTATAACCTATATTTAAATATGCAGAGATTCCTTAGTCCGAGAGAAGAGATCTGTACAGAAATAGATAGCAGACATGGAGGCCTAACCTCTGCATGCAAGTTGTGAATAGCATTTTGGAGTATGTTAGTATAACTATAACTTATGGCCCCGCAATGCACTACTTATGACCTCACATATTAAGTCACTCATGACATGGTCAGTGACATCACTGATGACATCTCAAATGACATCACTGATGACATCATCCACAGAACAAATCATACACTCACACCCCTATACAGCCTTCCACACACCCACTCACATACCCATTCACAGACCCATACAAGTACTCACACAACAACTCACTCATCCATAGAGCTTCTCACACACCCACTCACTCACACAGCCACTTAATCACCCATACAGCTACTCATACAACCAGTCACTCACCCATACAGATACTCAAACAGCCACATACTTACCCATATAGCTACTCACACACCCACTTATTCACCTATACAGCCCCTCTCATACCCACTCACTCATCCATACAGCCTCTCAACACAGCCACTCGCTCACCAATACAACCACTCACACACTTACTCACACATCCACACAAGCAGTTCATACCCCTGCACACATCCATACAAGCACTCACACATCCGCTCACTCATTCATACAGCCATTCACACAGATACTCACTCTCCAATACAGTCACTCATACACCAACTCACCTAATCAAAAAGTCACTTACCCATACAGCCACTTACATACCCAGTCTCTCACTCATACAACCATTCAGACATCCACTCACTCACCATTACATTCACTCACACACCCACTCACCCACCCATACAGCCACCCACTCACACATGCATACAAGCACTCACATGTGTACTCACTCACCCACCCATACACCCACTCACATAGACACTCTCTCCAATGCAGCCACTCACACAACATATCAATTAACCAAACAGCCACTCAGTCACCCATAGAACCACTTATACATGCAGTCACTCAACAGCCATTTAGTCACCCATAAAGGCACTCACATATCCACTCACAGACCCATACAGCCACTCACACAGCCAGACCCTCACCCATACAGCCAGTCATATACCCACTCACTAACCAATACAGACAGTCACACACCTACTCCCTCATCCATAGAACAACTCACTCACCAACTCACTCACTGATACAGCTACTCACACAGAAACTCACTCACCCATACAGCCACTTACACACCGACTCACTCAACCATACAGCCACTTACCCACCCACTTACTCACCAATGCAGCAAGACACACAGCCACTCCCACACCCATACAGTTACTCACACACCCACATATTCACACATATAGCCACTCCCAATCACACACCTATCCAGCCACTCAGACATCCACTCACACGCAGATACATACAGTCACACAGCCAGTCACATAATATATGTTAAAAATAGTACCACTCATTAGTAGTACACAAAGTAACGTAATTTAACTTTTGAAGTACCTTAGTATATATGTTTAACACTCATAAACTTTTAGAAAACACTCACAATCACTGGATGATGTCATAAGTGATGTCATCAGTGATCTCACTCGAGATGACATTTGAAATGTCATCAGTGGTGTCATGAGGGATGTCACTGACCATGTCATAAGTGATGTATTATCTGAGGACATAAGCAGTGCACTGCAGGGGCGTAAGTTATAGTTAGCTCGGGCACCTAAAACTGCTGTATTTTACTGGTTTGTATTAGTGAAATATGAGCCTAACTATAACGTCCCTGTAACAGTTGTTTTTTTTCAGTGAATTTTTATAGTTTTCTAAAATCTACTTCCTATCTATAAAGTCCCTGTAACCTTTGTTTTTTTCAGTGACTTTCTAAGGTTTTTTTTAATGATAAATAAGATGCCCATTACAATGCACAGTGAGGGGGGCGTTGAATGCATGGCCTGGCCTGGCATTGTATTGCCTCCACCCAACCTTGCTGCTCCTGCCTCCTTCTTTCATCCATTGTCGAAGTCCATGACCCTGCTCCCTCATTACAGCTGTTTGTGTTGTTCTGCCACTGCTCTTCCCAACTTCCCTTAACAGTTAGCTTGCTGGCCCATCGACCTCCTCCCTACCCTCTCTTGTATGAGTCTATGCTCCAGCCCTCTCCCTCCTTCTCTGCATGGTCCAGTGTGCTGCCACTGCCCTCCATTTAGCTTGATGTCCCAGCCTACTCCTCCTGCCCTCTGTTGCCCAATTCTATGCCTCATCATTTGCCTTCCTTCTTAGCCTCTGTGCTTATGTTGCTGCTCCTACTCACCCTATCCTACGATGTCTGTGTGCGTGTCCCTGTTCTCTCCTTTTTACCCCCCATATTCCATGGACCTGTCACCCTCCTATCCACTCTGAGTGTCTGTTGAGCTGCCACTGCCCCTCCCACCTGCCTAACATCATCAAATCTCAGATGGCTGCCTCTTGTCCCTGCCACCTTTACCCTGCCTATCCAAGATCCATGCCCCTATCCCCTCCATCCTGTCCTTCAAGGTCCATTTTGTAGCCACTCCATTCTGCCCTCCATGCTCTGTTGTGCTGCAACTGCTCCTCCTGCCTGCCCTGTATGCTTTGTTGTGAAGCCCCTTCCTCTGGCCTTTTTTGTCTGTGTCCAGCCCCTCCCTTCTGTGCTCCATTGTCCTGTGTGCATGGCCCTACCTCCTCCGTCTTGCCCACCATTGCTGTTGTGCTGCCACTAACCCTCATGCTTGCCATGCATGGTCTTCTGTGCTGCCACAGCCCCTCCCACCTGCCCTGTGTGGTCAGCTTACTGCCCCTGGCCCCCTCTTGCCTTCCCTCCATTGTGTGTGTATGCCATTATAGTTTCACTTTTGCCCTCCATGTTGTGTTGTGTTTCTAGTGCCCATTCCGTCTACCCTCCATTGTCAGCTTGCTGCTCCTGCCTTTCCCCCTTGTACCCTGCCTAAATGTTTCCATGTGCAGACCTCTATACCCTCCCTCCTGCCTTGTCTGGTCAATTGTCGTGCCCCTGCCACTTCTCTTCTGCCCTTCATGGTCCATTATGCTGCAACTGTCCCTCCTGTCATTCTGGGATGGTCAGCTTGCTGCCCGTTCCTCTTTCCCCTTTGCTCTCTGATGTCCATATGCATGGCCCTGTCACCACCCTTTTGCTTTCCATGGTCTGTTGTGCTGCACTGCTGTCCCACTTGCCCTGTGTGGAGTATTGTGCTTCTGCAACCGCTGAAGCTTGCCCTGTAAGGTCGGTTTGGTGCCCCTGCCCATCTCCCTCCTGCCCTCGGTTATCGATTCCATGTCCCTACCCCACTCCTCCTGCTCTCCATGATCCAATGTACCTTACTTGCCAACATTTTGAATTTGGTAGGAGGGAGATTTCGAAACAAACCTAGGGAACTGATTTTCCCCCATTGACTTACATTGAAAAAGTGGAGATTTTAGGCATGAGACAGATAAAATAAAGGCCTTTTGGCCTAAAAAATATCAGAGTCCCCTGTCTGAATCGGGTCTGTCATGTATGGTTGTACTGCCACTGCCTCTTCCTTCTGTCCTTAATGGTCTTTTATATTGCCACAGCCTGTCTTGCCTGTATAACATGGTTGGTTTGTTGCCCCTGCCCCCCTTTCCCCTGTCCTCCACGGTCCGTTGTGCTGCCACTGCCCCTCCTGCCTGCTCAGCATGGTCAGCTTGTTGGCTCTGCACCCTCCTCCATTAGAGAGTCTTATTCCCATAGAAATTATGGTTAGTGATCTAAAAAACTAAAATGAGAACATATTTTCTGAGTTCTCAAATAGCAACAAAGCACTTTTAAATAATTTGCTACCTTTATGTTTTTTTAATCCAGTTGGTTATTTAATTATATGCTACACTTAAGGGAAAAGAGCTGCTGACTTTGCAACTGAGGAACCAGGATCCAGTTTCGGCATCAGCTCGACACCCTGTGATTCTGGGACAATCACTTAATCTGCCCATGCCTAAAACCAAAAAGAATGTGCCCGTGTGTATTGTAACTGATGCTCACGTAAAGCACTCCAATACCTTCAGGTCAAGTCTGTGCTATACAAAATTGCAAAACAACAAAACAATTAAGTGTTTTGCACACTTCTGTCATTGGGCTATACTTGGGCTACATTTGGGTGATATTTGGGCATTTTTTACTCTGGTGGCCAGCTTGGGAGACTTATTTGTTATGAAGCTCCCTAATTTCCATATTTACTGCAGTATCCTCTGTAGAAAATGCTTTCAGTTTTCCACTTTAATTCCAACAAGACGGTGGTCAGATGTGCCACACCTTTGGCATGAATTCAGAATGTTAGCACTCTATTTGTTCATTAAAATACTGTAGTAAAGCTGCTGATCACCAGGGAGTTAACTGGCAGTCTGCTGCTGGTGTTGAAAGTGCATGTTTCAGTCTGCTTGTCAGAATGTTTTAAAGAAATAGAAGAAGAAAATATTTGAGAACTCACTTAAAATGTGTCCTATTTTTCTTTCTACAACACTAACCATAATTTCTATGACAAACTGAACCCCCTCATTTGTTCTTTTCTAAATTAAATGTTTTACATTTTACCAGTTAGATTCAACTAACTTCAGATGTGCCATACTTTTGTCATAAGTAACACTGTTAGCACTCTGGTTGTTCTTTAGAACACTCTGGGAGGCTGCAGTAGAACACAAGGGAATCAACTGTAGTAATACATGATTTTATTGCAAAACTGGAGACTAATTTTATGCAGTCTTTTCTTACTGTTTATTAATAGCTAATAGCAGCCTATCAAAAAAGAAGCTACATTACCCAAAACTTCTGAGTGAAAAAACTACAAAGATGACCTCACAATAGAACTACCAACAGGAAATCGAGTTAGCCAAATAATTATCCTGACTGAGAACAGCAAATACTCTTTTCTTGCTGCTCGCAGTCAAGAAATGTATATTTTTTCTATCATTAATGTCGAATTCTTTTTATCTTATAATGTAGGTTTTTTTCATGATTTAATGTGCCTTTTGGCTGTCTCTTTACCATGTGTCTGGTGCTAGCGCACGCTCGTGAAGTTTTCCCTTCATTGCTTGCGCCTTATTTGGTGTGGCGTCTGTTATTCCAGCGCCTGCGAGCTCCTCACAGCCTGCTGTCTCCGACGCTGCTCGAGCTCCTCACAGCCTGCTGCCTCCGACGCTGTTCACGTCTCGTTCCTTCTTGTGCGGCTATGCCTATCTCCCTCAGATGCTTCATCAACCTGTCCTTGTCACACAGCAACTCCACCTCACACGCCCCTTGGCTCAAACCACTCCTCCTGGCTTTCTTTCTGGGTTTCTAACCCTTTAATTGCGTTTTTGCTGTCAATTTGACTCTCACTCGTTTAATTTAATTTTCTTTGGTCATTTTTATTTTTTATTCATTATGTCTGAGGAAGAAGACTCCCAGTGATTTAAAGATAATTTAAAATCCTTTATTAAGGATTCTGTCCAGCAAGCTGTTGCTGTTTCCATGTTAGATGTCTCAAAATTCTTAGAAGCACCCTGTCATGCCTTCTTACTCTGAAACACCTTCTATAAAAGGTAAGAAACGTGCAGCCACCTCTAGTGTCTCTCAAAAAGGTGTTTACCTTATTACTGGTCCTCTCACTCTAGAGTTTTTTTTTTCGGAGCTCTCTTCCTCTCCCTTACTTGTTACTCACCTCAAAGACACTGATGACGATTACAATGATGTCATCAATAATAATAATTTAGATAGATTTTCAGATCCTGCATCTTATGGGCCTCGGGAGAAAAGCCGTAAAATGTCACCTTCTGGCAGTGGTGTTGCTCACCCAGTGTCTGATGATTTGCTTGATCGTCTTGGTGAACCTATGTTCGACCCCTCCCTCATCCACCATCCCAACTCTACTGAGTGGTTTCCCTCAGAGCTTGTGGCTGAAAATACGTTCCTTTTACCTTCGCTACGCTCTTGACAAGTAGTCTTGTAATGAATTAAAAGCTGAATGCCCATGTCCTTCCCTTCCTAAAATGTCACTTCCACTCCTGTTATTGACTCCAATATGCTAATGTTTTTAACCAAATTTGGCAAAGACCCTAAGAAGGGTGTTGACAGGGCCTGATCCATTTGCCAAGACTGTATTTTTGATTTGGAGGGTCCTCTCACCAGGAATTTGGATTTAGCTGAAGAAGCAAAAATGGAGGGCACTCAGGTGGATCCTGATACTTGATCTAACTTGGGTCAAAGGGCTATATGCATTCTGGGTAACACCAATGCCCACATTTCTCAGGAAAGGAGGAAAAG
Source organism: Triturus cristatus (assembly GCF_964204655.1). Lineage (NCBI taxonomy): Eukaryota > Metazoa > Chordata > Amphibia > Caudata > Salamandridae > Triturus > Triturus cristatus. The sequence continues at coordinate 629,727,008 of NC_140590.1, read as the reverse complement.
CCTTCTTTTGAAGATTGATCCCAAACTCAGCAGTCTGGTCACCAAAGAAGAAGGTCCTCTGGCTAATGGTCTTTATTTGGAGACTCCTTCATTAAGGAACTAGGCAAATATGTTTCTATTTTGCCACTATCGACAAGGCCCAACTTTCACTAAAGAAAGTTTTCTCTCCTTGGGTTACCCCCAGGGCCGGCAAAGGCAGGAGCCGTTTTGCCGGCCATTTCAACACAAGAGGCCAATCCCTATCTAGAGGCTCTTTTCACCATCAGTCCCAGGTTGATACCTACACTGGGTTCAAATCCCAGTTTTATCCCCGTCGCTGCAGAGGCTTCCGCTCCAGGTGATACAGGAATAAAGGAGACTAATATTCAGGTAAGCCTTTCAAATTCTGGCCTTCCTCCCATAGGAGGCAGATTAGAATCTTGTCTGAACGCTTAGTTGTCTCTAACTTCAGATCCCTGGGTGATCCAGACGGTGCAAGGCTATCTTTTAGAGCTATATCAAAAACCAATCCAATCCCATTCTCCCCTTCCTCTTCTTTCTTCTCAATTACAATCACTCTTCATTCAGGACGCGATTCACTTCTCTGCTAACCAAGCAGGCTATAGAACAGACACAGTTCGATCCGTCAGGTTTTCTCAGCACCATCTATTTGGTGCAGAAGAAAAACTAAAAAATTCACCTAGTCTTAAATTTGAATATTTTCATCAATTTTGCTGTCTATCATCATTTCAAAATGGAGACAATTCTTCATCTCAGAGATATCCTTCTCCAGGACGATTGGATGGTCAGGTTAGATCTACAGGATGCTTACCTCTCTATTCCAATTCATCCTTCTCACTGGAAGTTTCTTCGGGGGAACCTCGTTCTTCCACTTCAAAACTCTCCCCTTCAGTGTTTTGTAAGTCCCTTGGTGTTTCACCAAGACCTTCACACGGGTAGTATCCTTCCTCAAAGTGCAAGGGATCAGACTCATTGTCTATCTCGACTACTTTTTGATCATGGCTCAGAACAAGGACATTTTGTTCACTCATTTACAGTTTTGTCAGGAGTAGCTCTTTCGACTCGGTTTTTTCATCAATGTTCAAAAATCGGAGTTAACTCCTTCCCGGCTCCTTCTCTCGGCTTTCTAATAGATACCTGCCGATCTGTTCTACAACAGCCTCTCCAAAAGGAGAATCTTATCCAAAAAAAAATTCATCACACTCACACTCCGTCTGGTGGGCCTCTTGCTTTCCTCAATTTAAGCAATCTTTCCGGGTTCTCTACACTATCATGCCCCTCAGAAATTAAAGGTTTGTCATCTTCACAGAGGTCTCACCCATTCAGACCCTGATTCTTTAGATCCAGAGTCCAAAAAAGAACTTCTTTGGTGGCTGACCCACTTAGACACTTGGAACGGGATAACAATTGTATCTGCCGCCCCAGATCTTGTCTTAGAATCCGATGTAAGTCAGACAAGATGGGTGCAAGATGCGGTCAATTTTCGACTGGAGGTACATGGTCTCCTCCGGAGTCATTCGTGCACATAAACTGTTTAGACAAAAGACAAAGCAAAATGTGCAATTCTTTTACACATGGACAATCTGACAGCGGTACAATACATAAATCATCTGGATGGACAAGGTCCAAGATTTTGACGAATCTCGCCAAGCGTCTTTGGGAATATGGTCTTCAAAGTCAAATATCAGTCAGAGCTGTCTGTCTTCCAGGAAATCTGAATGTTGTGGCAGATTGGTATTCCAGATAGATATCTATACAACTCGAGCAATTTGCAACTTCATCCTTCAGTATTCAATCGTTTTACTTCCTTTTTTGGCACTATGTCAATAGATCTTTTTGTTTCCCGCTCAACCCCAAACTCCCTGTGTTTTTCAGTTGGAGACCAGATCCACAAGCTCTTGCAACAGACGCCTTTCTTCAATCTTGACCCCTTTCTCTTCTCTATGCCTTCCCTCCCTTACTTCTAATTGCTCGAGTTCTAGCTCAGGCTCGCAGACAACATTCTTTTCTGGTTCTAATAATCCCCTTTTGGCAGGCCCAACCCTGGTTTCCAACTCTGTTGGAACTGTCTTTGGATTTCCCAGTTTGGCTTTACACATTTTCCCAATCGCCCCACCAGCAGTGCGCTGAAATGTGCGTTTACGGAGTGGTGGGAAAAGGGGAGTGTCTTCCGACCACCTCTCAGCAATCCCACTGTGTGGGGCTTACTGGAGGTAACAGGTGGGCTAGTTTGCCTCTAAGAACCCTCCGCAGCGAAGGGGACTTCATTCCCCAACCAGCTGAAAAAAACAAATGTTACAGGGATGTTATAGTTAGGCTGACGTTTCACTCGTACAAAACCAGAGAAATTCGTCCGTTATAGTTAGGGAGCTAACTATAACTCGCGCCCCAGCAATGCACTGCTTATGACTTCACATATTACATCACACATGACATGGTCAGTGACATCACTCATGACATCTCAGATGACATCATCCAGTGACTGTGAGTGTTTTAAAACGTTTATGAGTGTTAAATATATATACCAAGGTGTATTGGTGAATTAGTGGTTGTATGAGTACCTGACTGAATGATTCAGTGGGTGCGTAACTAACTGTATAAGTGAGTGATTAGATGTTTCAGTGAATGTATGGGTGAGTGACTGGTTGTGTGAACGTCTGTATCTGTCAGTTGGTGTCTAAGTGGCTGTATGGGTGTTTGAGTGGGTATGCAAGGTTTTGTATGGGTGAGTGGTTGTCGGAGTACCTCTATGGGTGTCTGAATGGGTGTGTGAGGGGCGTGTGACTGTTTGTATTGATGAGTGACTGGGTGAGTCAGTGGCGGTATGGGTTAGTGAGTGAGTGTGTGTATGGCTTTGTCAGTGAGTGATTGCATGTGTCAGCGGTATATGGGTGAGTAACTGGGTATGTGAAAGGCAGTTTAAGTGAGTGATTGAATGTAAGAGTGCCTGTATGGGTGAGTGTGTGCTTGTGTCAGTGTCTGTATAGGTCAGTGAGTATGTGTTAGTATCGTATGAGTAAGTGAGTGAGTGAGTGTGTAACTGTATGGGTGAGTAAGCGGCTATATGATTGACTGTATGGGTGAGTTATTAGGTGTGTGAGTAGTAGGTGTGTGAGTAACTGTATGGGTGACGGGCTCAGTGTGTGAGTGGCTGTATGGGTATACGAGTGGATATGTCAGTGGCTGTATTAGTGAATGAGTGGGTGTATGAGTGGCTGTATGGGTGAGTGATTGGATGTGTGTGTTGATCTATGAATTAGTGAGTGGCTACGTAAGTACTGGTATTGGTGTGCGAATGGGTTTTAGAATGGTAGTGTGGAAGTTGGAGTGGGTGTATGAAAGGTTATATGGGGTGTGAGTAGGTGCGTCAGAGATTCTGTGGAAGATGTCATCAGTGATGTAAATTGAGATTTTATCAGTGATGTCGTCAGTGATGTCACTGACCATGTCATAAGTGATGTAATATGTGAGACCGTAAGCAGTGCATTGCGGGGGCGCGAGTTATAGTTAGCTCACTAACCATAACGGCTGAATTTCTCTGGCTTTGTACGAGTGAAACGTCAGCCTAGCTATAACGTCCCTGTAACCTTTGGGTTTTTCAGTGAATTTCTAAGGTTTTTTTAATTCGGTTTCCTAACTATCATGTCCCTGTAACCTTTGGGTTTTTCAGTGAATTTTTAAAAGTTTTTTATATGCTAATTCCTAACTATAACGTCCCTGTAATTTTTTTTTTTCGTTGAATTTCTATGTTTTTTTGGTTTTGACTGCGCAGCACTTGTGCTGTGCTTGTGAAATCTATTGTTTTTGATATAAACTTAAAAGGGGCTCACATCCCGCCCCCTCTTTCCTTGCTTGCTTGTCATTTGTTCCTGTGCTTGCCAATTACTTTTCTTCAATTTCTATTGGCTGTAGTATATTTTCCTGCATTTACAAATGTTTGTTTTTTGTCTGCTTCTCCTATCAGTTTCCTGTGGCCGAAATACTGTCAACTATTTTTGCATAAAGTTCTGCCTCTTTCTGCTTTTTTTCCTTGCAGCAAATTTATATAACATCACTTATCACTGGGAAAGATTAAGTGATTTGCCCAGAATCACAGTATTTTACAGCTGAGACTTGAACTGGGATCCCCAGCTCTCAAGTCAGTCGCTCTGGTCACTGCGTCACATCCTCTCCACTTTCGTGATGCTTGTAAGGGAGCTGTTTCCTTCGTTCCGCTTGGTGATTGAGAAAAACAGCTTATTAGTCATTACATGGGCAAAACCAATGCATTACCTATGTTTGTTTATATTGCAATTAATACTATTGTTCAGTCTCTACTTAATCACTATATTTTCACTTAAAGAATCATAGTAGCATTACAAAATCTTCACAGAATCCCACACTTTTGATCAAGCGAGGAGCTACAATAGCACCCCCAAGTCCCCTATTTCCGAAGTCTTAAATGTAATGACTTAACTGCTACTCTTTCAATAGCATATCTACTTGGAACACATGCGTACCGTTTAAAATCTCAAATAAGCACAGACGTAAGCAATCCTGCCGTAAGCTTCTGCACAGAATATGTATTGTGCAGATTTTTGCTGTATTTGGTGTTCATATGTAGTGGAGACCTAGCCACAAGAGGGTGACATGTATATTATTTATTTATGTATAGCACAAACTTGGAACAAGGGCACTTTACTTGTAAGCCAGGTCAAATAACCTTTTAAAGGCACAGGGAGATTTAGTGATTTGCCCAGGATCACAAGATGCTGAGCCAAGGCTGGGACTTGAACCCTGTCCCCAGTTCCAAAGCCTGCAGTTCTGGCTGTTAGGCCGCTTCTTCTTCATCTGTGTGGTTACAAAGAGTACGCAACAGTGTTTACATATCTCAAGGATGTTGGATTAATTGGGCAAAGAGTGGGACTAGAGAGAGAGTGGAGGTGTCACTACGCTTATATCTATGTAAGTATCTATGTAAGGGGATGGATGACTGGTGGTCATAGGAGCTGAACTCGAGAGAACAAACTGAACCTCAAGTTTAAATCAAGATTCCTCATCAAACAGGCTTCCCACTGCAGATGGCTGCATGGAGTCCATTCCAAACCAACCTTCAGTTTCCTTCCAGTTTGAGCAAGTGGTGTGAAGTCAAGCATTTTAAATGTCGATATGGCTGTGGCGCAAGGTCAGCGGAGGTCATCAAATGGGATTGGTTTCCCTTCTCTGAAATGCATTCTGTAGCCTCAGAATTGTCTTGTGTGGAGCCAGAGGCATTAGCTACCACCTCCTCCTTATTGGTTGGTTGTAGGGTAAGTGAACATTTGTTTTGGTTAATCTGCGGTCAAGCCCGATATTCCGTCCTTCTTGCTGTACGGCATCCGTAGGAAATTATACGATTGTGCTTTTAAACAGTTGATACGGGATACAAAAGTGTGAGCCACTAAGCACACAAGCAATCCAGGGAAAACAATATTCATCACTCTGTGCAACCCCTTGCTCTAAAGCTGTTCTTTCGTTGAATAGAGATATTTTTGTATATTTAGATTTTCTGTTGGGTACCATGAACAATAAGGTGTCACCCCAGAGAGTTTGAGGAAGGAGAGGTAAGACAGATATAAGCCATGGAAGATCTTGTAAGCCACCAAATACGGCTATCTATGCCTTGAATGTCTGACATAATGGAAAACCCTTAAGATTGGAATACAAAATGTATGTATTTATGTTAGGTATCTGTGAGAAGATTTGTTGACAACCGATAAAAGTGTTTTGTTTCCCACTGTGTGCTAAGTATTGGGCTCAAAGTGCGGAGAACAAGATCAGCATGACATAAACAATCTAGCGCCTCCCAGTGAGTAATCGTGTGGTCAGATGTATGTGAGAAGCAACATTTTCAGATTTCAATTGTTACTAGTTCGTGCTAAAATTACACAGTAAAGTGTTTCAGGTGAGTCATTGGTTTGGGGCTTTGAGTTTTAAGAACTCCCAGGTCAGAAACCATTTTCACTATGATGTTGCAGCTAGTTTTATTTTTTTGGGGGGGATACACTTGCCTTTTCTCCATCAGGACAACTTACGCCACTTGGCATTGTGGTTTTAATCTTTGTCTGATTCCAATAATGCTAGGTTTATTAGAGGTTATGTGATGAAACTTTTGTGTCTACATTTAATTAAGGAAAATATCTGCCATCATGCTCATGTTTCCGTGGTACTGGTTCTAAACCCCTGGTCTATGGTTAAACCTAGCAAAAAACAACCGTTTTTAAATTTCTTTTTACATTTTTTTTATTATTCAGTAGAATCTAATTGTAGAAGCACACATCCTAATCTGAACAATCTGTAGATCTTGGAAAAATCGGTCTTTATGAATGGGGATCCCTAGCTCTCGAGTCAGCAGCTCTGTCTGCTGCGCCACATTCTCTCCACTCTCGTGATACTTGTAAGGGAGCTCTTTCCTTCATCCCAGACAGTGATTGATAGAAGCAGCTTATTATTCATTACATAGGGGAAACCAAATCATTACCAGTGCTTGTTTAAGTAGTACTTGCGTTTACAGAGTGATGGAGAAAGGGGGCGGGCCTCTGACTAGCTCTCAGGAATCCCGATATATGTAGTGCTTACAGGAGGTACCAGGAGGGCTTCTTGGCTTCCGAAGACCTCTTAGCAATCCTGCTGTGTGGGACTTACTGGAGATAACAGGAGGGGTACTTGGCCCTCAAGGACGTCCTTGGGAGGCAATTACCCCTCCTGTTGCCTCCAGTAAGTCCCACACAGCAGGATTGCTGAGACCTGGTAGGAGGCCATGCCCCCTTTCTCCACCACTCTGCAAACATAACTCCTGGCATACTACTAGTAGGGGGATGAAGTCCCCTTGGCTATTGAGGGTCCTTAAGAGCCAACTGCCCCTCCTGTGACCTCTAGCATGTCCCACATAGTGAGTTTGCGGAGAGGTTTTTGGTGGCCACACCCCCTTTCTCCACCACTCTTCAAACGTGCCTTCTGGTGCACTACTAGTTGGGGGCTGACGCCCCTTGGCTCTTGAGGGTACTTAGGGACCAACAAGACCTCCTGTTACCTCCAGGGCACCAAGTTATTGACAAAACAAAAAGCGCTTTTCCTATGGAAACTTTAGTCCTTACCTTTACCTACTAACTGGCGACCGGGTGCTTTAAAAAAAGACTCGCTGAAGATCGCGCGTCTATTTTTCAAAATTTTGCCGCAGATTCACCCATGAGTCAGTGGCAAAATAAAACAAAATGCTTTCAAAACGCGGCAGGATCAGTTCTCTATAAATCAAATGTGCTCAGCTTATGTACTGCCCAAAGTCTAAGATACTGGTATTTCTGTACTGAAGATATGATAAGAATATTTCATCCAATTCTGCTGTAGCAACTTCCACTTCTATTTATCCTGACAATTTTTCTAATGCCTCTGGTACATTGCAATTACATTTTTTTACCATAAACTATATCTTTGTGAAGTATTTTGGTGATAAATTAATTTGGCTTCAATGTAATGTGATTTCTGTGTTTTGTATTCAATCTAATTTGCTAATCGTATACAAATATAACTTTCAATCAGTGCTTGTGTGCTGTTATATTTGTTCATTGCTTTGATCACATGAAAGTAATTTTTTTGTCACCAGTTAAAGAATGCTCTTTCACCAGTATGTATTATTTGTGAACATCATGACGGTATGGGAATCATACCACGATAACTACCATTAACCAATCCAACAATATCTTTCTTGATGACCTCAAACTTGTCAGAGATGCAAACCCAACATAATCAAATTAGGGTTCTTATCCTTCGTACAAATTGCCAGTATGAGATGATGCCTTACACCGCTTATCACACGAACAAGCAAAACACACCACATCTGCTCCTCCCTTCTAATCCTCTCCTGGCATTCTCCACTAATCCTGAAATAGACAGGCCATAAAGCCATTGCACGTATTTCCTAGACACTGGACAATCTCATAGTGGCCAGCAACTGCTCTCCAAGCAGTAACTTCACTACTTTGAAAATTAAAATTATCCCATTGATGTCCAACAAATTGTTAACACGTTTGCAGACATATTGGATCCATCTTTATACACAGGTGCTTAACTCAACAATATGCTCCTAACAAACATGGAGAAACAGACACACATAGGGACCCTTTCGATTAACCCAAAGATGCTAGCCCTCAATAATCCCAGGTACTGACAAACACCAAGTGCCATTTGGGGGAAATTGTGAATGTAAGGTTCCAGAAAAAAACATTTCATCCTGAAAACACTCTCAAAGAAATGTCTCCTCTGGCCAAGGCATCTCCCAAAAACGGATGTACGATGTTACAATGCGAGTTTTTACAACGCGTACCGTTACATCGCGGTCGTTACAACGACTGCGATGTTACCACGCCATGCCTTTACAACGCAAGTCTTTACATCGACTTGCACTAGATGGCGTGCTAACATTAGAAAAGCGTAATTTACTATTCCAACTCCAGTCCACTTAACAGTAGGGAAGGTGTTGGGATAGTAAACTACACTATTTGTAATGTTAGCACGCCATCTAGCGCAAGTCGATGTAAAGACTTGCGTTGTAATGGCATGGCATGGTAACATCGCAGTCGTTGTAACGATTGCGATGTAACTGCATCGCGGTGTACTAACCGCGATGTTAAGGATGTTCCCCCCCAAAAACTGTTGCACCCAAGAGAATGTTTCACGGGTATGTTCAACACAATAAACATCTTCCAAAAATGTTCACAACATCTGGAAAAATATCAATTTCACCCTTCCATACCTGTCATCCCACAAACTAAACAAAGTAGTCACACTCCAATATCCTGAGCGTGTGCAACCTCCTGGGGCTCCCCAGTGCCTCCAGCATCACACTATACAATGAAATCATTGTCCTGTCAACATTCATTAAATCAAATACATTACAGATTCTCCCACCACTGTTCCATCTACAGCCCTATGACTGCAACTCCTTTCACGGGCACGATCACTGCGAGGCAATCAATGCCAGCAATGTGACTGAAGCAAGGCCAATGCTGTACTATGGGACTTCTAGCCAGGATTCTGCCCACAGTATATTGCAGAGATGGCAACTATCAAAGTGGTTGACAAGAACTTTCATATCACAGTCAAAAGTGACCGCTGTCTCCTTGTCTTCCTTCACCTCTCTGCAGCAATTTACATCATCTCTTCTTGGCTCCTGTTCAATACACTAGAAGACGAAACAATCTGCTTCAATTGCATTGGTTAGGAGTGGTTCACCTCCTAGCTAACCAATATATATCAACTTGTCTAAAGGAAGACTTTAAGATCTAACTATATCCAAGTAACCGTTGCAGACCCTTTGGCTTCAGTCTGTCATCAGTGATTTCCATCCTGCACATGGAGCCCCTTTCAGTACTCTTGGCCAGAAACAACATTAATATCCATCCACACACAGCTCTGCTTCAAGGTTTCATCAAGCAGCGAGATTTACTGCCGTACGGATTGCTTCTCCTCCATTTAAGCCTGGATGTAGAGAGCCCATTAGAAGGTGAACCACCTGAAAAAATAATTTGTCCTAACTGACAATGTTAGCAGGCTTGCTCAGATATCAAAATGGCATATACCAATTATCCCTGATTCATCCACCCCTCAATTGCTGGACAGCCCGTGTATCAGACTCAGTATCAACATGTGCTTCAGTTTTAAGACACACATCGCTAAGAAGACTCGGGCAGGTTGGCAATAACTTTCCCCTGAAGAAGGGAATTTTTGGGCAAACTGGGAGTATTTTGGCTTGCTAACTAGCCTTTGCATTTTTTGTGGACCTTCACTGGGAGGCTGTCTCCTCCTTCCCCTTTTCACTTACTTTAGCAATTCTCAGGAAGTCTTCCCGTGCCAATATCACTTCAGGAATGTCTATGGCCCCCATTATCATTAATGCTGGTACACCACTTCAGTAATTAAGTCCCAATGACTCCCAACACCATGGGGTACGCTGAATACTCATGCAGGATTGCCGGGCCCATCAGAGTTTTTCACTCAGAATTTGAATGTACAGCAGAATCAGGTTTTCTGCACCAATTGCAATATATTTTGAATTATGAATAGAGGACCTCAAGGCACTGCTTCCTTGCACACAAACCCGACATGAGGGTAAGTGGCGCTCCCAGCCCTGCATCCTGACAGAAGGTATAATGCATACTTGAAAGAGATTAGAATAACATGGACATAGCCTTAGGAAGCGTACATCATAGGACACTGCACAAGTAAAGAGGATGAAAATAAAACAGGGGCGGTCTCTATACAGTCCTGGAACATGACAAGAGTTTAATGAGTAGGCTGCTGAGGAAATCATGAAGAAGCCTGGACCACGATGAAAGCCAAATTCGCAAGTGCAAGAAGTTTGTCTTTTTTAGTACCCCTCTGCACACTTTTTATTAAGTTAAAAAAGTTGGGAATTTTGCAATGTTCAATTTCATGACTGCAACATTTCTAAGCAGAAAATGTCTCACAAGAACAGAAAAGGTCTTCCAGCACAACCTTTCTCATTTAAACCAGTTCCCTTGGCGGTATCTAGCACAACTTTCGAATGCAAGGTGTCTCCTCGTATTCAATGTTCATGCAAGATATCACAAACGTCTGTTCTATAAAATACCACATACTTTTCCCAAAGGGAAATTGCAATTTTGCACAAACCTACTTTCCAGCCAAAGTGCATTTTTTCCATTCCCCAAACCCTGAAGAGAGACCGAAGTTGATATTTAAAGGCTCAATCAGGAATTTCTGTGCTGGTGCTGCCCTATGTGGGTGCTTTGTAAAGCACCGCTCCAGCACTCGCTGGGAAGTTAAGGAGACACCAACTACCACATGAGAAGGCGTATGTCAGCGAAGGGAATTATTCTTCCGTCTGTCTTTGGAATGGGTTGAAGGTGGTGCAAATGTTGAGCAGTGGAAAAACAAAGGAGTTTAAGCAGGAAATAATTAGGGCATGGATATTACTTTAGTTTGAGTGGAAGGCAAAAGTTTTGGAAAACAACGATGCTCCGACTGCTAAAGCCTTTTAAAAAATAATCTATTGTTGTTGAACAAAGGCAGAGGACACCCTATTCCGTTGTAAGAAAATTATAATTAAAATAAACACCGAATTATGTATTTCCAGTACAGGTTATGCACTCAGTGTATTTGTTGGGATGGGCGTTAGCAGAGTAACATGCCGTCATTACATCTAACCCATTGGGGGAGAAGAACTTATTTTCTCACCGGTACTTCTTTTCGCCACTGCAACTTCCCTTTGCTATGATCGCCCTTAGGGTATTACATTTTTCGGGTTTCAAATTTGGAATCAGTTTGAGTCAGTATCCTATGGTTCAGGGCAAATCACTTAAATTCCCTGTGCCTAAAAATAATAATAAAAAATAAAAAAAAGACCATGTTGAATGTAATCTGGTGCTCATGTATAGCAATTTTGCGTTATATAATACAGAGAGAAAAAAAATTAACAGGGATCTATATGTAACAAGACATGTCTGTTTTCAGTCATTTGTCAAGGAAGGGTTGACTTACTAGCACTTTGTTCCCAGTTTGCATCACAAAAGTGAAGGAAACTGGCACAAAGGGTTATTGGAATACTTTCCAGTGCAAATTTTGCTTTCAACTGGAAAGTAGCTGAAACGTAGCACTACCTCTGTGCTGGTATACCACGGGTGGCACGTGGGAACTCCCATGCAACCCCCATGGATTTTGACGCAACTGCCAATATGCTAACATTGGTTGTCAGGATTTGGTGTCCAATGTGTCTCCAAAAGGCAGGTGTAACATTGGAAAAAGGTTTTCTATTCTCCAAACCTTTTTAACTCTACTGTAGATCACACATAAAAAGTGGAGGTGGGAAAAGTGTTCAATTTTGTCTAAGCATAGTATTTTGTAGGGGAAGAGAACTCTTCCATATAAAGCCTATGCTTGACATCACACGCACACACCCTTTCACTTTGTTGCAAGGGTTTGTGCATTGGCGCAAGGCAGCCTAAAATATGCCAGTGCTAGGGGAAAGCACAACAGCGCCATATCCTCGTAGATATGGCTCTGCTCAGGTATCTCCCTTTTAAGCAATGCAGCACAGCAAACCTTTTTAATCCCGAAATGTTTAAGGTATTAAGCTTGTTGGAATTATATATAGGAATTTAATATTTCTGCAAAAAATAATGCACTTGTGTTTAGGGCAAAGTTATACAATCAATAGCGTGCCTCACAACCTGGGCTGGCAGTGATTTTTCAACTGATGCACCGCACAGGGGAGGTAGGCAAGAGATGCTGTAACAAATGTCTATGGACAGCAACTAAAGGTAATCTGTTTAAAGAAAGTAGGGCAACAGTGGTGATCCTAATTTGGACATAGGAACACGATTACATTATTATTTAGTGCCAGGTCATATTGTAATGCACCATTTTCCGTTGAAAAGTGGAATACCTAATAATGGTAATACTATAGTGTGGAAACTGAAAGCTATAAAAAAAACTAACCGTAGTCACAATCCTGTACATGGATGAATCTCAGGTGGCAAGATATTATCTACTAAACCTTGAAAAAATCCTTTTTTTAGGTCGAGCGTAAGCGTACGACCTCTTGTACACTTCTCTGTGGGCTTAAAGCCATCTCCCTGCTATTCATTTGTTTGCTTGAGTTTCCATCAAGAATCCTTGCTTGCTAGTGGTCAGTCCTGCCTTTTTGTCCCTCCTTTTTCTCTTTGTTCCTCCCAAGCAGCAGGGACTAAGAACAGTATCAGTACCCTTGGTTGTGTTTATCTGTTCGTGGGGGGACTATTTTATTACTTTTTTTCCTGCTCTGCTCGTGTTACACTGTGGGTGCCTCAGGCCCGTAACTGCTTGCATTTTATTTCAGTGTTCCTCCCTCCCACCTATTGCCAAGCCGGTAAAGACCAGCTGTTATGCTCCAATTGGAGATGCTGTGAAGGGTGTGTTCTGCTAATTGTTTAGGCCATGCTGTCTCTGAGGAATGTGGTTAATGAGAGGCCAAGGCAGGCATCTTCGAAAGGTGCAGACAGCCTGCAAATATTTACTTTAATTTTCTCCAAGCGCTGCCGAACATTTTTGTTCCCCTGTAAACACCATCCCCTAGAGGCAGACATTTCAGGCTGGCAGCTAAATCCCAGCATCCCCGTGACCCCAGCTACCTGATTTTGAGTCCTGCCGAGCTCCCGTCTTCTTCCTCGGAGAAGATCTGCCTGGCTCATGGCTGATCTCCCACTCAAGCTGCCACCGCCGAAAGTTTACATCCTGATTTACTTTTCAGCCTCATAAAAAAGGGGGCTACTTTTTTCCTTCCTTTCAAAACAGGTTTCAGTAGGAGGTAAATAATCAGTCCACAACAATGATGCGACTGCAGCTTGGAGATTCATGATCAGAAGATACTTTAAAAAGGAATTCAAATGCCATACTTATAATAGCGTAAATTATCCCATAATACTTATTGTTAAAAAATAAAAAAACAGAAGAAAGTGGACACGCCTGACATGTGCCACTAGGGTATGACCTAGAGCCGATCACCTGCAGTGGTAAGCCCCTCTCAGTTGCACTCCCTATGTCTTTGGTATGTCACTTTACCCACCAACCTGTTTTATAATTATATACCCACCACCACCCACCTCTCTTATGAATTCATTAGTATTGACTTTAACCTAGCTAAAGCAGGTGTTTTTATTAATGCGGGTCTACTTGCCTGGCACTATGATCCATTCCAAAGTTAACATTCTATTGATGAGCGTGAAGCTGAAGGAATACTTGGAAGGATCAGAGAAGGACAGGCAGACATAAGCTAAAAGTATTAAAAATATAGATCAAACTCCCAAATAAGTGTCCCTTACATGCCAAAGCACCCCATATGGCCACACACGCCGTTCCATGCTACGCCATTCTCGTGGTGCAACACTTGGACCCTCTCCCTATCCACCGTGCGTTGGTCCATTCCTCTCATGCTCGCCCCTAAACCAAACCCCTTTTGTCCCGCCCATTACTATCGTGCACAGGTTGCTCCTCCTGTGTGTCTGCTATTCGAAGCTTTCCATATTTAGCACGGAACCCTGGTGAGTGAGTGAGGGTTCACAGAATGCGCCCTCTGAAGCCGAGCAACTAGACACAACCACAGGACAGCCCTGAATTGGCTGGTGGAGGGACTGCACGACTGCTCCAGTGATGGGGACGGGACCTTCATGTTTGCTTCGGAGTCTGTGGGGGAGGGGCACCCAGGTAAGAGAGGCTACCGTGCCCAGAAAGGGGACTTTATTGCCAGAACCACTGCTTCCAGTGTATGTGCTAAAGAAGGTGGCTTATATCATGTGCCGCAACCTGTTGCTGGTCCCCACCGGAGTTCTTGTACTTCATGTGCCACCTCTATGCACCTCATCCCAGATGTTATAACCGTGTTTGCTACTCGCCAGTTCTTTCTGGCTTGTAACAGTCAGCTTATCTTTTGATATGTGCAGTTTTCGCATGCTACCCACCTGCATTCCATTTTCTGGGCTATTTACATAAAAAGTTCCCAAAACAGCAGCATGCTTGGCTTATGTATTGCGAAACGCTTAGGTTAAAGCCAATAGTTCTTTAAGCGTGGATTGGTACTGCACCAGGTTAAAGATAGCAGACGTGTTTTGTTACATGAATTATCACAAATCTCCTTTATAGGCAAGGATTTTGGTGTTGATTTCAATTTTTGACAAACCCTGAGGGTGGAACTGTGATAATTCTTGCTAGAATCTCTTAGGAAAGCCAGACAGGCTAAGTTATACTCCAGGATCTTGCAATAAAAACTTGCATTTCCAATGCAATAGGTCTTGCATGTGCAATAGTTTGAGCTATTGGCATTGTAAATGTCAATGCCTTTTATTTATGTGTTTTGAAAATCTGCAAGTGGTGCATAAACACAAACTTTTTACTTATAGTCCTTGCTTACGAGATGCAAGGCTGGCAGTAGAGATCTCTACCTATCCATTAGGACATGACCGCATCCTTCAACTAGGCACCCTGTACTCGTGTCTGGAAACTTGCTTATATAATATCATTATACACTATTTAGATTCTGTCACTGCAGAAGAATTTCACAAACGGGACAATCTAAACAAGACAAAATACTGAAAATGTGGTGATCAGGATTGTAAACCAATTCACATGTTGGCCACATATCCGGAGCTCCAACCCTTTTTGGGAAGGCGTGTTCTTAAAAATGGCTGATACTTGTGTTGTAATATTAAATAACACAAATGCTATCCCTTAAGGTTGGACTCAAGATATCAGAAGATGAGAGAGGTTATGATTTTCTTTTTTTGGGCTTAACTGTTGCTCCTTCAAAACTTTGGATCAAGACATCTCTCTGAACATCGCTAGACAGTACAAGAATCTTGTGGCTTGTTACAGATCAGAGAGTCTGAGTAATCCAAAAATCATAATGCATGGGCCTTTTATAAAAAGTGGCAACCTTTTATCAAATATACGTGGTGACAGAATTAATTATCATTATAGGAATTTTATCATGTGCCTTCTTCTCTTTAAATACACTTTTTTAGACTTTGAGACTGTGACGCAGCCTTATTGAAAGGTGCTCCTTTTCATGTAGTATGTCTATCTTTGCATTTCTGTTTTGCAGAATTTTCCTCAATAAAAAAAGAGGTAGGACATGGAGTTCCTAGCGAGCAAGCTGCGGGGATCATTGTCAAGTGATGTTGTCTTTCCCCAATGTGACAAGCTGATAATATTAGCTATTCCACTGCAAGACTAGATCAAGGCCTTCTTACTGAGGAAGTAGAGGGATTTGGGTCACGTGTCTAATCCTAATTTCATGCAACCTACCTACTCCTTGCAGAGCCAGAGCCACAAATATGTCATTAAAGGCAGATACATACAGGTCAGTGTCTGGTAAAGAAGTTCAAGCATGCAGGAGCCATGCAGGAAGGCTAAAAGAGCTGAGGTTTTCAGTAAAATATTCTACTTCAAGTCTGTACCATACCATAATTTAGAGCAGTGCTTTCCAAACAGTGTGTCACGACACGTTAGTGTGTCGGCTGCCATCTGCAGGTGTGTCACACAACTTGGTCTAGGCAATGCAGTCTAGCCATCATGCAGGACGGTACTGCGCTTGCTACTGACGCATTACCTGTTCCTGCGAAAGAGGAGGAGTCTCCTGTGGTGGGGCAGTGAGCAGTGACTGGAGTTGGAGATTCGCTGCTGCTCGCTGCCACCCTCCTGCAGACCCGTTGTAGCATCCAGAAGTGGCGGTGAGTAGACTGCTGGTGGCTCCTGCAGTGCAGTGCTCTGCACCACCCCGCGCAGTCCCGTTCAATCTAGGTCAGGGGTAGGCCAGCAGCACCAGTGGCATCCAGCGCTCACTGTTGCTGCCCTCCTGCAGACCCGTGGAACCTCCGGCGGTGAGTAAAGGCTGCTCCAGCTCTCGCTGCTGCCGCCCGAAGACTCCTGCCCCCCACAGACCCTTCAAAGCTTACGCAGGGGGGCAAAAGCAGCATCACTAGTGGCGCAGCTTCACATGCTTGCGGCTCCTGCAACGCTCGCTGCTGCTGCCCCCCGCAGACCTATTCAAGCTTACACAAGGGGAAGTTGACAGCAGCAACGCCAGTGATGTGGCTCCTGCAGCTCCACATGCTCGCTATCAACTTCATACGTCTCATTAAAATAGTGAGTGTTGCTGGTTATATTCAAATTGTTTTAATTCTTGCACATATTTACATATTGTGACCCCAAAATGACAGCAGTCTTGGAAATGTATGTATGTCATTATTTTATAAATCATATATTTTGCTAGTAAAACTCAATTACCGTGTCGCGAAATGATGCATGTCTAAAAAGTGTGTCACCAACATGAAAAGTTTGGAAAGCACTGATTTAGAGTATCAGCATTTTTAGAAGTGGTATCCGTACTGGTTTGTCGCCATAATTTGGTACATGATTAAAAGGTAGAAGAGTGGAGAATGTCTCTTTACTGAAGACATGGTTTCTGGGATTAAAGTTGTCCCAATTTCAACCATAGGATATGATAACGAAAGCATCTAATAGAATAATGACTGTCTTAGCAACTACAGGGGAAAAGCATCTTCGTCTTAATCGAAAGCCTATCATTCTAGCTGCCATTGATGTCTTTTCTTTCTTTCTTTTTCAGTATTTGTAGAGTGCACGAATGCCGAGGCGTCTTGGCGCTAGGGGAGAGAGAGGGAGGATGAGCATCCACAGAGCCGACAGCTTAGGCCCTGGGGAAAAGCCATGTTTTTATTAGCTTCCTAAACACTGTCCTGTTTGGTTGGAGTCCCACTGTGCTAGGTAGTTGGTTCCACAGCCTAACTACACAGTGCGATAGACTCTTTCCACCCCATCTGGCTCTACGAACTTTCGTGGCACAGATGAGACCAGAATTAGCTGATATAAGACTTCTAGTGGGAGCATACGAGTGGAAAATCTTTCGACGATCAGCAGCCCCTCCGCCATAAAGTGTCTTATGAACCAGACATAAGGCCTTGAATTCTAGACGGTGCTGTATTGGAAGCCAATGCAGTGACATAATGGCCACAGATGTGCGCTGACCTTTAGGAATGTTCAATAATAAACGCGTCACAGCATTTTGTATAGACTGTAATTTAGTCTTCTGTGCCTTGTCGATACCTATAAATAGAGCATTACAGTAGTCTAGATGGGATAAGACTAAGGCCACTACCACTGTTTTCCTTAACTCCTGCGAAATAAAAGGAAACACCTTCCTGAGAAACTTCAGAATATAAAAACAAGTGGAGGTTACCCGGTTGATCTGGGCCGAAAAGCCTAGTTGCTCATCAACAATGATCCCCAAGTTCTTAACTTTATCAAGCCTCCGGTAAGACAAGAAAGATGTATTCCCAGCCCAGACTTATAGGGAAGCTGTCTGCTCTCTTTGTCCTTTTCTTCCCCTGGACAAAAGCGGCACTGCTCCTGACTGCTGGGGAGCAAGGGCAGTAGGGGCTGTGTCGGAGTCCATGAATGAATGAATGAAATGAATAAAAATACATTTGTAAAGTGCAGCTGATACCCGTAGGGAGTTCTGGCACTGAGGCCATTAGCCATGGAAGAAAGCTGCTAAATTAAACAAGTTGAAACAACCAGGTTTTTTCCCCCTAAAGGTAATGTGTTCAGTATTGTTACGACTATCAAAAGGAAGATCTATCCAAGCTTTGGCAGCAAGATAGGAGAAGGATTTTCCGCCCTGCCTTGAATATTTGATTTTAGGCATCAATAGTAGAACATTTGTGACAGATCTAGGAAGTTTTAGAAGTTTTTTGTGAATTTGCAAAAAGTTTGTGAGTGAGGCATAACAATTTGAAAATAATCTGATCCCACACCAGGAGCCGGTGAAGAGAGATCAGATGGATTTTCAGATTCTGTTTTGGGAACCTTAAGAGTGAGGGGGGCAGTTGCGTTTTGTACCACCTGAAGGCATTGGAGAATATACTGCAGTGAACCCGGATAAAGCGAATTACAATAATCCAATCTGGACTATCTGAGAGCTTCAATTATTGTTTTATGAGCAGTAATCAGGAGCAGGGGAAACATTTTTTTACAGTGTATGGAGAATGACAAAACGCATTGCTGCTACCAGAGTGACCTGCATGGCAAACAACATTTTGTTGTCAAAGGGTATCCTAATTGTTTAAACTGGAGCGGGGGGATGCTACCCAAAGCTTCTGGCCACCACTGCAAAGACCATACAGAGGCTTGATTTCCTAATAGTAAAATCTCTGGGTTTTCTCTTCTTAAAGTTTTAGACAGTTTTCATTCATTCAATTGGGTATTGTATTTATGCACTAGTGAAGGTTTTCTTTTGTGAAGGAGTGAAAATCTGAAATGATCAATAGAATTTGTTTGTCATCTGCATCTGGCACTAAATTGAAACCATAAAGCCTTGAGAGGTGCCTCTGTTAAGAGTGAACAAGGATGACTGAAAAGGAGGCACATTTACGTTCTGAGATCTATCCATCAGGAAGGAAGACAGCCATCTGAGCCCCTACTTACAGATACCTAGAGTGGCCAATCTAGATAAGAGAATGGTGTATGACATTGTATTGAGTTCTGAGGAGAGGTCCAATAATATCAAAGTGGCCGAGTTGCTGTTATCCCTGATCAATTTAATGTCATCTGCCCCAGACAGCCGAGCAGATTCTGTACTGTGAGATGCCCTAAAGCATAACTGGGTTGGGTCAATAAGGCCACAGTTCTCTAAATAGCCAGATAACTGTGTGCTGATTGCTTTCTACAGTATTTGTGCTGGAACGGGAAGCGACTAGATGGGCCTATAATTGGGTAAGTGAGCTAGTTGGGCAGAGGACTTGTTCAGAAGAGGGTGATGACAGCCTGTTTTCAACTACAAGGCATAGTCCCTGGCACCTAAGAAAGATTACATAATTTAGCCAAGGTAGGACCAACCTGTTTTATAACTTGTTGGACAATATGAGGAGGGCAGGTATCTAATGGTGACCCAGACTTGACTGAGTTTAAGAGCTCAGCAATCTGTGTTTCATAAATCGTTGCACAATTGCCTACGGAAGAACCTACGGTGAGGTACTCAGATCTTCAAATAACTCTTGTGGTACCATAGCAGAGCAATTGGCAAAGCCAATTGGCCACGCCTGAATTCATTCTTTCAATTTTTCTTCAGAAAAGATTGCTACATTTTCACACAGCTCTTGCCCTTGAGAGCTGAGCTACCGGATTAAAGAGTTTCCGTGTGGAATTTTTAGATTAACTAATTAAGTAAGAATAATGTGAAGCGTTAGGTAGTATAATAACATTATTGTCCTGCAGGGCTGTTGTGTGTGTGGCTATAGATTCCACATCATAGTTTCTTCTCCAAATACACTTCATTTTTGTTGTTGGAGGTTTTCATATTTCAAAGCGCTTCAATATGCTAAAGGGCAGCGGGGTCTCTATTGCTCTTGTATATTTATAGAGGACCTACAGTGTCTAATGTCGCCCCCATCCATGCATTTACATTTATAGAGACAATAGTGATATCATCTGGAATAGCAGGAGAATTAGCATGTACAACGAAGCCCAAAGACTCACAATGAATTTTCCTCAGTGTACAGTCTAAAGAAGGGGTGATGGCCTTCTCAATGTGCTGAGCTGAAGGGGAAATATAGAACCTAATTGGAATAGCTAAATGGTCTGACCAAGTTAGCAATAACAGTTAATCAGTTTTGACCTTATCATGATTGCAGAAAACCGCATCCAAAGTATGGCCTGCCAAGAGTGTCTTGCCCTTGAATAATTGGGAGAATCCAAGAGCAGAAAGAAAAGTATAGCGCTCTTAGAATTGTTAAGGTCCTCTAGGTGTAAGTTAAAATCACCCAGTATAGTGAAATCGGCAGAGGTGAGGACGAAAGGCTCCAGAAAAGTCCCTAGTTGGTTATAGAATTCTATGCTTGGACCTGGGGGGGCGATAAATCGAAGCCCCAGAAAAGGTATCCTCTGTGTTGGACCCGGCCTCGTGGCATGGTCCTTACCCCCGTGGATTGTGCCCGTTCCCCGCCCCGGCCTTCACGGGCCACCCTTCTGAACTGCATCGAGGCCCTTCATCCTGGGCTGCACGAGGTCGCATACCCCTCGTGGCTCCGCCATCTTGTTGGCTCTGTGCACCAGCCAGCGCGACCCCGCTCAACCCGGCCTCGACCCCAGCGAAGCCCCGACATCGAGGCACCACAAACTGGCCAGGGGGTGCCGCAGGACCCATTCATCGCCCCCGGCGGAGGACAGTATCGATGGGACCCCCAACTGTCCTCCCCTCTCGAGGTGTGATCGCCCTGCAACTCCCTTGGGCCTGGCGCCTCTCCTGCTGGGCGTCTGGCCACCTCCACCCGGCCTCTCCGCCCCCACCGGGCGCCTGGGTCCGGACATCAAAGGGTTCCAGACCTATATCTGGGGCGACCCCGCCACAGATCGGTAGTTGTATCCCGGAGTCGAGAGCCCTGCTGATTGAATCGCGGCTGACCCTACGGAGAAGAACTCTTGTCGGAACCATCACGAGCCCTGCTGACTGCGTCGTGGCTCCTTCTTGTGAACCCTTTGAAGCCACCTGGAACATCGGAGCCCTGCTGACGCTGTCGCGGCCCAACCTCGCTGAAACCTCCCTCGGAGCCCTGCTGACGACGTCGCGGCTCGAGCTGAGCAGAAACCATCTTGAGAGCCCTGCTGATTGGATCGCGGCTCTCCACGAACTGTACGCCAGAGCCCTGCTGACGCCGTCGCGGCTCGATCCCTCCATCCGGAGGTCCTCCAGCTTGAGGATAAGAACTGGGCCCCAGGTACCCTCGTACCGCACCCCTGCCAAAGACTGTCCCGCTACCCCTACGCTCCCAAAGAGACACTGAGACTTTTGGTGGATCCCTCGATCCCTTCGTGTAAATATTGACCTCGTAACCTTTTTATTGCTGATAAAGAATTGCTTGTCTTGAGACAACCTCCTTGAGTTCTGTGTGGTGGTGTTACTGTGCTAGTACGTGATAGGAGAAGGATCTCTCAGGAGACTTCTCGGCAGCGCTCGGCTACTTCGTACAGTGGGAGGGCCCCCCTTGGTGGTCTCGCCGACTCCTCGGGGTCCGCCTTCCAACATTTGGTGGCCAGCGACGGGATCCGAGCCGAACGCAGTACGTACCAGCCAGTACCCACTAGCTTCCCATCCAAACGTACAGTAATCATGAGCAGCCAGGAAAACAACGCGACAATGGAGTTCCAGCCCGAACGGCTGGAAGAATATACGCACAAAGAGTTAAAACAGTTCTGCAGAGACAAAGGCATTGCAACCACCGGCCTAGGTACCAAAGAGGACATGCAGAAAGCTCTGAGGACATGGCTGGAGGCCGGGGCAGGCCCCTCCCAGGAAGAAGGTCCCTTGCCCCTGACTGAGACCACATCAACCGCACTGACTCCGGCAACCGGAGGAAGAAAGAGCCTAGAAACCGGCCTCTCCGAAGAAGAAATACGAGAGCGGGAGAAGGTCCGGAACCACGAGCTAGAGCTCGCACGACTGCGGCTGGACGGCGAACTCCAGCTGGCGGAAAAGAAACTGGCCCTAGAGCAGCTACGGCTTCAAGAGGAGATAGAGGAGAAGAGGCGACATCCAACAATGGTTCAAGGCCTACGGGGTGGCCATGACCTCTCATCGGGTGCCCCGAAAAGACTGGGGCGCGGGCCTGTGGGGGCGGTTCCTGAGTGAGGGTCGAGACACACTGCTCCAGCTGCCGGAGGAGGTGATGACCTCCTATGATCACATGAAGGAGGCTCTGCTCACCCGCTACGGGCTAACCGCAGAAATGTACCGCCAGCGGTTCAGAGACTGCAAGAAAATCCCGGGCACCACCTGGGTGGAATATGTGGACTTTTTCAGTCGGGCCCTAGAAGGGTGGATCAGAGGTAGCAAAGTAACCACCTACGGGCAGCTGGTCGACCTCATCGTGTGGGAACATCTCTCCAACAATTGCTTCGTGGAACTGAGACAGCACCTCCTCGACAGCAAAATGACCGACCCGCGAAAACTCGCCGTCGAGGCCGATCGATGGGTCAACTCCCGGGTCCCCCGGAACTCAATGGGGGAGTACCAGAGGAACCCCACCGGACCCCCCCGCCAACGCGGTGGAGGGGGAGGGCCGAACAGGAACCGAGACCCTCCCGCCGGGGCCCCCAGGAGCCCCCCTCGAGGGCCACCGCAGCAACAACTCTCCCCGAGCCTAGCCCGAAGGGGGGCGCCCCCGGCCAGGCCCGGACCACGACCACCAGTAACGTGCTACGGCTGCCAACAAACCGGACACTATGCCAGCGATCCGGTCTGCCCCCTGAACCGAAGAAACGGGGCCGGCGGGCCCCCGCCCCGACAGCTGGCGGCCGCCGCCCTGGGAGAAGGAGAAGAGGAAGAGGAGACCCTCGACCGAGGGACCACTGAATGGGAGCCGGCAGCCATGTCCCTGGTCTGCCTGGGTAGCCGAGAAATGGTACCCTGCACCCCCATCCCAAGCAACACCCAGAAGTACCGACAGCAGGTCACGGTCAATGGACAACGGGCCGAAGCCCTTCGTGACACCGGCGCCAGTGTCACCGCTGTCCGCTGCCACCTGGTGACCCCCGAACAGATCCTACCGAATGTGCTGTGTCCCGTCCGGACGGCCGACAACAGCGAAAACCTGTGCCAGATGGCCCTGGTCCCCTTCGAGTGGGGAGGGGTGACGGGCCTGCTGAAGGTGACGGTACGCGACGACGCCCCCGTCGACTGCCTCCTGGGGAACGACTTGGAGAGTTCCCCCTGGGCTCAAGTAGAGCGGCGAGAGCACCTCCGAATGCTGGGACTATCTGACTGGGCCTGTGCCCTCACCCGGTCCATGACCGCCCGGGCCCCCCGCTCATCCTCGGCCTCCGGGGCCGCCCAGCCCGAGGGGCTCGCACCACCTCCCGCCAGCAGCGAGGGGGAGGCGGGCGCCGACCCTGGACCTAGTGAATCCTCCCCCGAAGAGATGGCTTCCCCGTGCACCCTACCAGAGCTGACACAATGGCGACACAAAGGGGGCCCCACCCGGGAGCAGTTCCAACAAGAGCAGCAGTCCTGCCCCACTCTCGAAGGGGTCCGCCAACAAGCGTCCGCCTAAACCAACGGGGACCAGACCGGCACCCACTGGGTCTACTGGGCCGAAGGCCTGCTATACAGTGAGCAGAAAGTGGCAGAACTCGGGGCCAGCCGAGTGTTGGTGGTCCCCCTCCGCTTCCGGGAGTTCCTGCTCAACCTGGCACATGATGTGCCCCTCGCCGGACACTTGGGGCAAGACAAAACATACAGCCGTCTGGTGACCCACTTCTACTGGCCCCGGATGCGGAGAGACGTGGACAACCACTGCCGGTCCTGCCAGACCTGCCAAGCCAGCGGGAAGACGGGGGGGTCGGGTCAAGGCCCCCCTCCAACCCTTTCCAGCCGTCAGCACCCCGTTCGAACGGGTCGGAATCGATATCGTGGGGCCCCTGGACCCCCAGACCGCCCTGGGCCACCGCTTCATCCTGGTCCTCGTGGACCACGCCACCAGGTACCCGGAGGCGGTCCCGCTAAGAACTATAACGGCCCCCGTGGTAGGCCGGGCCTTAATGGGGATCTTCTCCCGAGTGGGATTTCCCCGCGAAGTGGTGAGCGACAGAGGCACAAACTTTATTTCCAGATACATGCGGTCCCTGTGGCAGCAGTGCGGGGTCACATACAAGTTCACGACCCCCTATCACCCTCAGGGGAACGGACTGGTTGAGCGGTTCAACAGAACATTGAAGGGAATGATCCAGGGCCTAGAAGAGCCCCTCAGGCGGAGATGGGATGTCCTGCTGCCGTGCCTCCTGTTTGCCTATCGGGAGGTCCCGCAGAAGTCCCTGGGGTTCAGCCCGTTTGAACTATTGTACGGACACCCGGTCCGCGGACCGCTCAGCCTGGTCAAAGAGAGCTGGGAGACGAAGCCCCAAGGCGCCCCTCCTGACGTCTACCGATACCTCCTGACCCTCCGAAACCAGACCCGCAAGTTCCGAGCCATGGCCGAAGCCAACCTCGAGGCCAGCCAGGACATGAAGCGGTGGTATGATCGGAACTCCTCCACCATAGAATTCGAGCCAGGTCAGAAGGTATGGGTCATGGCCCCGGTTGAACCCGGCGCCCTCCAGGACAAATGGACCGGGCCCTTCAAGGTAGTGGAGAAGAAAAGTCCCGTCACCTACCTGGTCGACCTGGAGTCCCCCCGGAACCCCCTCCGGGTCCTACATGCTAACAGGCTAAAACCCCACTTTGCCCGGACCGAACTGAGCCTGCTACTGGCGACCGACGAGGGGGGCGAGGATGACTCCGAGCCCCTGCCCGACCTCTTGCAGTCCAACGTCCATGATGGAACAATCGAGGGTGTCCAACTCGCCTCTTCCCTGACTCCGGAACAGCGCAACGACTGCCAGCAACTGCTGCAGGACTACGCAGCCCTCTTCTCCCTCACCCCGGGGGTGACCCACTGGTGCGTCCACGACGTCGACACCGGGGAGAGCCCCCCCGTGCGACACAGAGCCTACCGGGTACCCGACCAAGTGCGGGCATGCATCCAGGCCGAAGTAACGAAGATGCTGGCCCTGGGGGTCATCGAACCCTCCGACAGCCCGTGGGCCAGCCCTGTCGTCCTGGTGCCAAAGGCCGCAGCTCCCGGCCGCCCCCCGGAGTTGCGATTCTGCGTGGACTACCGAGCCCTGAATGCAGTGACCAAGACGGACGCCTACCCTATACCCAGGGCCGACGAACTCATCGACCGCTTAGGGGCCGCTCGCTACTTGAGCACGCTGGACCTCACCGCCGGGTACTGGCAGATCCAGCTCACCCCCGGCGCCCAAGAAAGATCCGCCTTTTCAACCCCGGATGGGCATTACCACTTTCGGGTGATGCCCTTCGGAATGAAGAACGCCCCAGCCACTTTTCAAAGACTGGTGAACAAGGTTTTGGCCGGGCTTGAGGCCTTCAGCGCGGCCTACCTAGATGACATTGCCGTGTACAGCAACCACTGGGCAGAGCACCTCCTTCACATTAAAGCCGTCCTGGCCGCCCTCCAGCGGGCCGGGCTCACAATCAAGGCCAGCAAATGTCAGATCGGCCACGGATCCGTGACCTACCTAGGCCATCAAGTGGGGAGCGGGCAGGTGGCCCCTCTCCAACCGAAAATAGATGCCATCCAGGCCTGGGAACCCCCCACTACCCAGACCGCTGTCCGGGCCTTCCTGGGTCTCACCGGATACTACCGGCGGTTTATCCGGGACTATGGGAGCATTGTTGGCCCCCTCACAGAGCTAACGTCCAAAAAGCAGCCCAAAAAGGTGCACTGGACACCCCGCTGCCAAGCAGCCTTCGACACCCTAAAGACCGCAATGTGTACTGCCCCGGTGCTACAGGCCCCTGACTACAATAAGGAGTTCGTGGTGCAGACGGACGCCTCCGAGTATGGGATCGGGGCCGTCCTGTCCCAGGCTGATGAAAAGGGGCTCGACCGACCAGTGGCCTTCATCAGCCGACGGCTACGGCCCCGGGAGCAACGATGGAGCACCATCGAGCGTGAGGCCTTCGCTGTGGTGTGGGCCCTCAAGAAACTCCGGCCCTACCTCTTCGGTACCCACTTCCGGGTCCAGACCGACCACCGGCCCCTGCGGTGGTTAATGCAAATGCGGGGCGAGAACCCCAAGCTGCTGCGGTGGTCCATCTCGCTACAAGGGATGGACTTTGACGTTGAACACCGGCCCGGCAATGACCATGCCAACGCCGACGGCCTGTCCCGCTTCTTCCGCCTTGACGAGGAGAATCCCCAAGGAGATGGGTGACTCTCCATGCCTTCGGCTGGGGGGGACACCTGTTGGACCCGGCCTCGTGGCATGGTCCTTACCCCCGTGGATTGTGCCCGTTCCCCGCCCCGGCCTTCACGGGCCACCCTTCTGAACTGCATCGAGGCCCTTCATCCTGGGCTGCACGAGGTCGCATACCCCTCGTGGCTCCGCCATCTTGTTGGCACCCACGTGACTCTGTGCACCAGCCAGCGCGACCCCGCTCAACCCGGCCTCGACCCCAGCGAAGCCCCGACATCGAGGCACCACAAACTGGCCAGGGGGTGCCGCAGGAACCATTCATCGCCCCCGGCGGAGGACAATATCGATGGGACCCCCAACTGTCCTCCCCTCTCGAGGTGTGATCGCCCTGCAACTCCCTTGGGCTTGGCGCCTCTCCTGCTGGGCGTCTGGCCACCTCCACCCGGCCTCTCCGCCCCCACCGGGCGCCTGGGTCCGGACATGAAAGGGCTCCAGACCTATATCTGGGGCGACCCCGCCACAGATCGGTAGTTGTATCCCGGAGTCGAGAGCCCTGCTGATTGAATCGCGGCTGACCCTACGGAGAAGAACTCTTGTCGGAACCATCACGAGCCCTGCTGACTGCGTCGCGGCTCCTTCTTGTGAACCCTTTGAAGCCACCTGGAACATCGGAGCCCTGCTGACGCTGTCGCGGCCCAACCTCGCTGAAACCTCCCTCGGAGCCCTGCTGACGACGTCGCGGCTCGAGCTGAGCAGAAACCATCTTGAGAGCCCTGCTGATTGGATCGCGGCTCTCCACGAACTGTACGCCAGAGCCCTGCTGACGCCGTCGCGGCTCGATCCCTCCGAGATCCAGAGGTCCTCCAGCTTGAGGATAAGAACTGGGCCCCAGGTACCCTCGTACCGCACCCCTGCCAAAGACTGTCCCGCTACCCCTACGCTCCCAAAGAGACACTGAGACTTTTGGTGGATCCCTCGATCCCTTCGTGTAAATATTGACCTCGTAACCTTTTTATTGCTGATAAAGAATTGCTTGTCTTGAGACAACCTCCTTGAGTCCTGTGTGGTGGTGTTACTGTGCTAGTACGTGATAGGAGAAGGATCTCTCAGGAGACTTCTCGGCAGCGCTCGGCTACTTCGTACAGTGGGAGGGCCCCCCTTGGTGGTCTCGCCGACTCCTCGGGGTCCGCCTTCCAACACTCTGTGTTAAATTGGAGAGAGGAAATAGGTCGCTCAGCATGGAGAGTAGTGTCTTCTAGGAGAGAGCAAGTGATATGAGACTTACTGGTGATCCTTATTTTTATCAGAATAGCTACCAGGCAAGGACACCACAAAATCAGTCTATGAGGATTCACCTAGCCAGGTTTCAGGGAGAAAAAATAACGTCTGGGTTATGTGTATCTAGAAAATCAAAATGTTTATGCAGAGATCTGATGCTGATGAGATAGGTTAAAATGTAGCTGCCTGTAAAACGGATATCAGTAGCGGGGCCAGCAGGTGCGCTTAACAAGAAATGAGTTCTAAAACCAGACTCTGCACAAACCTGACCAGAAATAGAATCAAGGACCGTATTACATTAGGTGGAACACGTAATTTTGCTTGAAAAGAGGAAGTCAACCTTACCTTTGAGGCAGGAGACGGCAAGATTTCAGGTGCAGGGCACTATCTTTTACAGACGGGTGCACACAGGCTTACCTTTGGTGCGTGCACACCTCTGTGAGAAGAAAGGGGTGTGGCTAAGAGAATGATGTATTCATGTCAAGAAGCAAAACAAGGAAGAATAAGTCAAATATTAACTGGTGTCCAGATACTCCTAACTTCCAGGATGGCTAGACTTCAAGGAAGGAATACTGGAAAAAAACAAATCAGGTTAAAATAAATGTGAGAACTTGAAACTGAATAAAAGGAGCTTCCGTTGTTTCATGGAGCTAGGCACCTCCTGTCACCCATACAAAGAAATCAAAGGCTGCAAATAGTAAAACTCCTTCAAGTCTCTATGAGAGGGACAAACGTACCACGGTGGCATAGTCCAGAGAGGATGTGCTCTGCACTGCAATGATAGCCTGCCATAGAACAAAGAGGCACTGCTAAAACAAATGTGAGTTTGTGTGAAGCAATAGAACAGGGGAGGATACATATAAGATTAACCAGAGTCTGTCTACTGCTAACTTCCAGAAAGCCTCACCTTCAAGGAGAGATATTGCCCATAGTTTGGCTATAAGGTCTTGGATATAAGTGAGAGAGCACATACTGTTGGAATCATTCCACTCCTGTTTATTCCTAATTCTGCTCCCCAAACACCAGCCAAGGCAGAGTAGCTGGGGTGTAGTAAACTCCATCTTGCAATAGTATCTACTGGATTATCTTCCTTCTTTGTAAACAAGGTGATGAGAGTCCTCTGATCTGTCTGTATAGAATATGAAGTAAGTGTTGAGTTGAAAGATGCAGTCCGATACCATTTAATTGAAAGGTGTAGTTTTTTTCGTAAAGTTAGGAGTAGCCTGGAAACATGTTCATATTCTACTCTGCCAGCTCCTAATCGCCATTGGCATTCCATTACATCAGCATGGAATCTCAGAGTTATCAGCAACAACATATTACATAACATAAGACCCAACATAGCACATCCCCTCTTCAATAAACACTAAAGGTCACAAACCTTAAACCCCAAGGTAATAATAGGTAAATCATTACTAATGTAGAATAAAAAAAAGTAGGAACCAATTCAAACATGCTAGAATATAATGCATAATACATACAATCAATTAGTCATCAACACATACAACCATTCATCCAAACCGGAGGTTTCCTTTCACGTCTAGGTAGATAATTACGTCGAGTTGGAGAATTATCATGTAGGGGCACCCTTATCTCCTCTGTAATATTGGAAAAATAAGAACTATCATTCTAACCTGAACAATTACACAACTACCCTTCCAAATCCTTCTGTGAAGTGTCACCATCACCAATATTTCATTCATTTGAAACATCAATCTGATGAGAACTTATGTTCAGATCATCTGAACGTCTGGGAACTGTATCAACCAATGGTACTTCTCTGAAGTCCTTAGAAGAAATAATATCCCCCTCAAAAACCTCACCACATAGATCTTCAGTACCATCATATCCATGTTTGGCATCAACATTGACATTCTGTGACTTTTAGCAATTTTCTTGAGATTCCAAACCTAGCCTTCACTTAAGCATACAGCATTACCCAAAACTTCCACAATCCCCTTAGGTTTTACCAGGTTTTTTAACCCTGTCCTGATGATCAACACAAATCTTCACCTGTTTAGTGTTATTTTTGTTCATCATTATTCCTCTTGTACTTTAGTTGAGTGGACTTCAATTTCTCAGAAATGTTATCAACTTCCCAATTTTCCACAGAAGACTTGAAAAACACATCCAGGGTTATATTTAGTTCTAAGATTTCTTCCTCTCATTATTACAAAAGAAGGCAGTCAAGTGCCATGATTCACCGACACTCTGTAAGCCCAAATAACTTTCTCCAAGTGGACCTCCCAACATAAACTAATCTTCACGGCCAATTGGCTAACCTTTTTTTAATAACCCTGTTAAAATGCTCAAGCATGCTATTATTACTAGGCCTATCTGGAGTTCTGCTCCAGGTAATTCCACGAAGAGCCACAAATACTCTGCCGCGCTCTGCAGAGTTTCACCAGCAGCAGAGTCTGTAAAATCAGCATGAAAGGCACTCCATGTCGCACCAGAGTGCGCTGCTGCTTTCTGCCACTTAAGTAGACATTCTACTTGAGCGGCAGCTTCCTCATCTCGAGCTGCAGATTTCTCAACGTGAGCAGTTGCGACCATCGGCGTTGAGAAATCTTGCCAGGAGGAGGTCTAGCCTGCAGTTTTTTCTCACTAGCGCTCGACAACTTAATGTTGGCGGGCCGCGCGAGAGAAAAAACTCCCCTGCAAATCACTTAATGGAGATTTGCAGAACTCTGCGCTCTGCACGGATTGGCCCAAACTCAGCAAACTCATCTTGCGAAGTGGAATTCTTCGCCCACCCCTAATTACCACGAGGGTTATACAAGGATGTGGTTTCATGTTTAACACCAATTCTATTGAAATACTCCTTAGCCTTGTTTGAAAGACTCATTTTTGTGCTGTTTCCTTTGAACAAATGTGTAGCATAGGATACCAATACAAACTTTGGACACATAATGGTTTTCCTTATCAATAATTACTGCATCAAACACATCAATGAACCCCCACCCCTCATGCTGGTGACAGTTTGGGCATTTTTAAATAGTTCTTAAGACCCAACAGGCCCAAAGAGTATAATAGGATTAACTGCCTATGTTCTGGAGACATTCTCTCTTGTTCATCAATAGTAGCAATTTAATTCAGGAGATACTCCATTCACTTACTCCATCCCATGGAACGCTCTGTACCCACAGATAAGTCAGCCTGCAGAGGACTTAGTGAAAAGGTTTGTTGACTCATATCTGAGGTGGAATTGTTCAAAGTCCACTCTTCATCAGGGTTTCAGGCCAAGTTGAAAGTCCCTACTTCATCACAGCTAAATTAAATCTTTGGTGGATAGTAACACAAATGCAACAAAGGTGAAGTTAATGTAGCACAGTGGACTAAATGGAAATATATTTGAATTCCCAAATAGTAACAAACAATTCTTCCATTGGGATAATGCACACTAAAAAGGACAATAATACAATGTGGAATATGGGTGATAAAGTTTCCAAAAACCAACAAACTAAATAACAGTCCCTCCTTCCAGTGTTACCGACAATGTGGTTTGCCTCCATATACTTCTGATCACTAGTAAAATTAACTTGCCTCCTTCGTTGTGGAGACCAGAAGCCCGATGCAACAATGTTTTATGTACTGAACTTGAAATGAGGAAACCAAAATGTCTGCCACGCAATGCAAACTTCAGTGTGAGGTTTGAAACACATCAAAAAGAACCACTTCACGCGTCATGCGTAACAAGGCTTGCAAGAAACAGAACCTGTGCACGAACTTGTACGGATCCACAGCATGCGCTAGCTCCAATGGTTCCTTCCAATAAGGAGGTGAAGGAGAAATCATTCAAATTGTAGAAAATCACAATCAACTTGCCAGAGCAGGAATCCCACGGCACTTAGAAAAGGATTACGGGTGCTGAGCTTGTTACTCTTCGGTTATAAACTTACACCATACTCCATTAAAACCATAAACGTCCGTTCTATACACCTGGCTGCACTCAAGTAAAAGAAACAACCATCCAAACCACACCAGTTGTCACGTTGAAAGATGTGGTCCGCGTTGAAATGTGTAGTTTATTTCCTAAGTGCAGCCTGAAAACATATCCGTGCTCCACTCTGTCAGCTCCTGATCGCCGTTGGAATTTGAATTCATCAGCATGGAATCCCAGCGTCGTCAGCAACAACACTTTACATAAGTACCATCATAACAGTAAGTCAATGTATAGGTTAATTTTTACCACTAATTCAGCCGAGGAAACCAGAGGGGACTCCAGGTCTGAACGACCAATAATAGCTTCAATGGTAGTGGACACTCACAAATATCATAAATGGTTTTCTTTAAAGCCTGCTTTTTCACTAGTACTAGTGACTGATACCTGTGGGACTTCTTAGTAAGAAACCCTGTGGGACCACCCTCCACAGGGACTATGGTAAGTACAGGAACAGAAGCACTTTTTAAATTAGAAGGAGCTGGTAGCAATGAGGTCAGCCTTCTTGGGTATTGTCCATATTGGGATTACAGTCGTTTAACTTTGCACTAACCAACCTATTAAATCCTCAAGTCAAAATGTTACTTCATGTCAACCAGTGTAGTGCATGAAAACCAATAAAATTTTGTTGGAAGCTGTTCTAGCCCTGAGGCTTCTGATAAAGAGGCCATCCAATTGGCCATTAAAGGCACTCTGTTGGTCCTAGGTTCAAGATGCAGGTTCAGTTGTTCACTCAGGCAGCTGGGCAGCAGCACAGTAGGGCAACAGAGTAGCAGTCCTTCTTGCAGAGTAGCACAGCAGTCCTGAGTCTTATCAGGTCGAGAGGTGTACTGAAGAGTTGGGTCTGAGGGTCCAATATTTATACGTTGTGCCAGCTTTGAAGTAGGAGCATGTTCTGGAGGTTTCCATTCCCAGAGGTGTCTGGAATTTCCTGCCTCTCTGCCCTGGCCTCAGCTTGTCTGTGGTCACAACAGACTAGTGTTAAACCCTTAGTGAGTGTGCCCAGGCAGGGCCTTAGTGATGTACAAGTGTGGTAGGTGACAGCTCCTCCCCCTCATCAAGTCAAAAATGGCCCATCCTGCTAACACCTATGCTCCTTTGTCTCACTGTCTGGCAACAATACACAAAGACCAACTTCCAGCTACACCTAGTCTTGTGACTCAGGCTACAGACACAAAGTGATTAGGACAAAAAAGTAAACTTTCTAAAAGTGGCATTTTCAGAACTGTGACTTAAAATCTAACATTACCATTAAAGAGGATTTTCAATTACAATTCTCTAGATACCAAACTCGACATTCCTACTTGCTCCCATTTTAAAGTTAGCACTTATTAAATATAATAAGGTAACCTAAGGTTATCCTATGGGAAAGGTATGCCTTGCAGTAGTGAAAAACAAACTTTGGAGTTTTTCACTACCAGGACATGCAAAACTTAAAAGTACATGTTCAACCTTTTAAATACCCTGCACAGTGCCCTATGGGCTATTTAGGGCCTAGCCTGGGGGTGACTTATATGTATTAAAAAGGTCAGTTTAAGCCTGGCAAAAGGTTTATTTTGTCAGGTGGAAATTGAAGTTTAAAACTGCATGCACATGCAGAAAAGGCAGGCCTGAGACATGTTTAAAAGACTACTCGAGTGAGTGACACAATCAGTGCTACATGCCTAATAGCAGCATTTAATTTACAGTCCCTGGGTACATATAGTACCACTTTACTAGAGACTTACAAGTATATAAAATGAGCCAATTGGGTGTAAGCTAATTCTACTGGAGAGAGCACAAGTACTTTAGCACTGTACAGCAGTGGTGAAGTGCACAGAGTCCTAAGGCCACAAAACCAAGATCTGTAAAAACGGAGGAGGAGCCGCAAAACGTTTGAGGGAAGACAATCCTACAGCTGTCAGGTCTAACAGGGAGAAACTGTTGCTGTCTTGCTCCAATACATCCATTTCACTAATGTAAATCTTCTTTTTAAAACAGCATGCTGTGAGCCCCACTCTGCCTAAAGTGCATGAAGATCATAAGTCTAAGCAAGGCAGTGGGAATGAGAACAAACGGTTCTTATGCTGAAGCAAGGCAAACACAATGATGAAGCTGTCTTTCTTTGGCCAAATGGCATTCTCATTGTTAGGCTATTTCCTTCATTATGTTTTCAAAGACTATGACCATTAAACAACTTGGAAAGATTGCCAGTTTAGATTCCAGGAAGGAAGCCTCCTCCCAGTTCCTTTCTGAGTAATTCTGCTAATTTACTCTTGCTCCTTCCAAGATGATTTTTAGAACATATAGGCCCCATTAAAAGCAGCTTGGGAGCCTTACATTTAAGATTCATTTGTCCTTACAATTTAAATGAGAAAGGTTGTTCATAAAGAAGATCCTTTGCACTGAAAACACATTTCTGTTGGTCTTCCATGGTAAGCATCCGAAATGTTGATTTTTTTATGAAGAGATTTGAAAAGAGTACCTCTGAATATCCATCCTTAAACAATGAATATAATCTTCTTGACTCACATAGTCAAACATTATGATAATAGATAACCCAGTATGTGTAAAGCGTGAACTAATCACCCCTAAGGGTTTCAAGGCACTGGGGGCCATCAGGGAGATTAAACAAGCTATTCCCAGAGTCACAAGGTGGTGGGCCGAGCCGCTGCCGGTGCCGGGAATTAAACTGTGAGCCCCGTGCTCCGGAGTCAGCCACCCTGGCCACTGCCCCACACCTGTCCCTCAAACATTGGCATCCTTCTATTTTTTTCTAGGGAAGGGATAAATGTGCGTATTCACAATACTTTTCATAAGTATGCCTGGAATGCGGCACCAGTCCTAGCTTCCGCTGTCTGCATCCGGGAAATAATGGATTTCTTTTTCTGTTGCTATAACCCCCATACAGAATTCGGGTGATTAACCGCGCTTTATAAATCCTGAGTGATTGATTGACTGAATTGTACGCATAAAACAATCCATTGCCTATTTTTCCTTTAATTATTTTTCTCCACTGGGATTTCTTTTTCTATGTAGGCATACCGTACACGTACACCCTCACAAAGTTTGGGGTGTAACGTTTCCCTTCACAAAATATAAAGTAATTTACACCAGCCCTATGCGGGAGCAAATGTTCAACAATTTCCACGGTGGGAAAGGGCTGGAGGGAAGTTTGGGAACTACCATAAAATGACCTGTTTGTGAGAGTTCACAAACTTTGATGGTGTGCAAGGCCTTGAATTACCCACACCTCACCCCTTCCATCAGATTTACTCCCATGGAATATCACATGAGTGTGGATGGATGTACCTGGATGGATGTACCTGGATGTAAATGAGTGACAGTTATCCTCTTGTGAGAACCATGTGCTAGTGCCAGTTTAAGGATTATTGGGCACCCCTCCTCAGAACAAGTTTACATTTATTATCCATTTTCAGGTTATTTAAACCTACAGGGTAGCAGTCAATATTCAACTATACCTTAACGTTTCAGAAATAGGAGCACTCAAAAAGAACTGAACGCTCAAGCTGCTCAGTGTTCGCCAGCCAAATAATGCCAAATAGTACCAAAAGAAAACTTTGACAATTATTTTTGTGCTGGGGTCTAGTTTTTTGCTTATAACAACATTTTACATGGAAATTCAGTTTCTAGCCAGTCTCTTCCTCCCATGGTAGAAAAGACACGGAAGATGTTTAGTGGACTAGTGCACATGGTGAGTGAAAGTGTAGCTTTAACTGCTGCATATTTGTGATCACAAATCAATCCCTCGTCACAACTTGCATCCTCAGTGAAATAGGGAAAATCACAGCAATGCTTGGAGGCAGGGCTGGATTAAGACCTTTAGAGGCCCTAAGCTCTTAAAAGATGTTGGTGCCACCATATATATATGTAATTCAAAATATAAACAATAATACATCGTAAATTAAAATTTTATTTTTCAAAATGAAACAAAACTTACAGTAAGATGGAAAATAATGTTTATTTTTGTATACTTCCACTTTATTTATAGGTTTAGCTGCACCATTTGCAGTTTTACGCTATATAGTTCATTGTAATCCGGCAATGGAAGATCTACGTGGTGCCCCCCTTTACCTTGATGCCCTAAGCACGTGCCTATTTGGCTTAGTGGTTAATCCAGCCCTGATTGGAGGTGTACATAACACTAGTTAGACGGTGACATCCAGAGTAAGAGAAATGTGAGGAGCAGCAGACAGGAGAAGGACAGAGAGGTAAGCAAAATGATGTAGTAACATGTGAAGTAGAGGGAGAAGAAAGGAGGGAGTGATATGTTAGGTAGGGAGAGATGGTACGGTAAAGAGAGAGGAGCTAGAAGGACATTAATATTCACAGAGGCAGACTGATGAAAAGCATGTAGAAAAAGGGAGAGATGGAGATTGGTAACGTCTTAGAGTGGTATAGAGTGATGTGAAGTTTTAGAATGATAGATACAGTTTTAGAATGAACTAAAGATACAGAGGAAGAAAAAAGATGAGGGATATAGACAGTTAAGGTAGAAAGTGAGGTAAATTATTGAGAGGTGGGGCAGAGAGAAGTGGAGAGGTGAGTTAGCAAAAAATAAAGAGTTGTAAGGTAGAGAGTGGTGAGGTAGTGAGAGGGGCAACGTGAGAAGTGAGGTATAGAAAGACTGTGTTACATGAAACCCATAGCCTAGTTAAACATTGATGTATTCAAGGTAGTTCAAGGTATCCACTCTATGGCACTCAATGTCATAATGTGGCCCAAATAGCCACCATACGCCAACCAATGAAATTACGTGCAGCAGGAAGCCCACATTTGATAGTCAATGTCTTGATGTGATGTTAGTATCCCCCATGTCAATCAATGACATATTGTTTTCTGGGTATCCTCCTTATGCCCATAAGTGCCATAATGTAACCTAAGTTCCCTTCCCAATGCCAGTCAGTGATATTGTGTTCTGTTGGTACACCAGTGCATCCAGTCAATGCCACTATGTGCTTAATGGTACCTCCCATGTGTCAGCCGACACCATGACACAGGTTTCCAATATGTAGGCACTGCCATAATGTGCTTCAGGTATCCCAAGACATCGGTCAAGGCATGATATGTCACATTTATCCATATGTTGCAATAAAGGTCATGAGCTGCTCCAGGCACCTCTATATGTCAGTGAAAACATGACGTACCCAACGTATACCCCATTTTCCGTGAATGCTATGATATTGCCCCAGTTATCCCCATAAGCCATTCTATGTTCTGATGTGGCTCAAATATCCCTCATATTGCTAACTCAGTGCCATTATATACGTCAGGTATTCCTCAAATGCAAGGCCAGGCCGTGGTCAAAATGTCTGTTACATGCCAATCAAAACATTGATGTGCTCCAGCTATCGATCACATGCTAGTCACTAGTGTTCTCAATGTGCCAGTCAATGGCAATGACAAAAATATGTTATCTGCAATGCCATAACGTGCTCCTAGAAAAAGACACACACACACAGGATAACATACACACATCCTTCCCCACCAATCCACCAGTTCTCATTATACACACACACACACCCTTCCTCGCCAATCCACCAGTTCTCATTACAAACATCCTTTCCCACCACTCCACTAGTTCTCATCATAAACACACACATCCTTACACACACACACACACACGCATGCACGCAGACACACACACACACGCACACACACACACCCTTCCCCACCAATCCACCAGTTCTCACTGTCATTTATTTACTTACCTTGTTAATCAGCTGGTATCATCCTTTTCAGTCAACGCTATGTGTTTTTTTCAGTGAGTGAAGAAATACCAACAGCAGAATATTTTCCCAGGCTGACCGGTCTCTGATTCACTCAATATTGGCAACAATAATTGGTCTTGGTAACTTTAGTCTCTGAAATGTTAGTGAACATATCATACTATTCGGATTGGTGCCAATTGACTGACTGACTGACTCATTGACTGTATTTATATACCATCTGCTACTACAAACGCTCTGCTGATGTTATATCTGCTAACCACGTCTTCAATTCTGTCTGAAGACGTGAACAGGAGGCCCTTTTATGAAACAGGTGGGCATTCCAATGGGTCCCCAGGAGGAGAGGAGAAACAGTCTCCCCCTGGGGCTTTTCGCCCGAATGGAACGGGCCACGTAGGAACGTAGCGAGGGGCGCGCGCGCGCGTAGGTAGTTTTCAGTCAGGTGCGTGTTTGAGTAGGGAAGCGCGAGCGTGAGGGAGATTAAACAGCGAGGTATAAAAAAAATAAATAAATAATGAAGGCAGCACTGTAGAAACAGTTTTCTTGGTGGCAAAAGGACCGGAATCGACGGGGAGGAGCAGGGAGACATGGAGGACGACGAGACAGTGAGGGCAGCATTGGAAGTCCTGAGGAAGGCGGGGAGAGAAGACCTGCTGTCAGAGGAGGCGAAAGCTGTGTCTGCGCCCAGGGGAAGGTCTATGCGGCGTCGTGCGGCAAGCGGAGTTCAGAGGGCAATAGCGGCCTGTTTGCCTCAGCAGGCTAGTAGAACACAGAGAGCCACGCGCCTCAGGAGCGGAGGTGCGGACAGAGGTATGGAAAAACGCCTTGCGCAGCGCCCGGTGATAGCACTGCCTCAGGGAGTTTTACATGATACCACAGTAGGGCAGGTGGTTAGCATGAGGGGGGCCCCAGTGGCAATTTTTAGGGGGCTCATTTCAAGAATAAGTGAGGGGCAGGAGGGGTTGGGGGAGGGGTGCTGCACCATGCCTCCTCAGCTGGGAGCAACAAGGTAGCGTTGAGAAGGTGGGAACGGAGGACCAACGGGTTCGTGATTAGGCAGAACCTCTGGGTATGATTTTGCACTCTAAAGGGGAACAAGGTTTTCCGTTGGTGGATTATTCGTCAGACTCAGGGAGTGACAGGGGCCAAGAAGAGGTTGCGAGCAGTTTGTGGCCAATGCAGAACAAGAATAGGCAGAAGCCTGGTGGGGGTACTGGTAGCAAGGGAAAAAGGTTACAGCAAGTGAGGAGTGAAGGTTTGGGTGTAGGGGAGGAAGGTGTGGATTTTGTGGCGCAGGTGGTGGAGACAAGTGGTGAGTCCAGTGAGGAACAGGATGATTGGGTATGTGGCATAGACCAGCTGGGTGGGAGTTTGTGGCAGGGCGATAATGGGCCCTCTCATAGGTGAGATCATGACATGGAGGAAAGTATTTTTCCAGAACCTAGGTTACCACCAGGTCAAGTAGCGCAAGGGGATTTAGCAGAGATAGGGTAGGATGCAGGGCAGTGGGTGTGGGTGCCACACTCAGGGCAAAGGATGGAGGCGCAGGAGAGGGAGGCCGTTCGAAAATCACTGTTTCCGAGAGTACCAGTTGTGGAGCAGTTTGCCGGCGGGAAGAGCGCCCGTAGGTCGAAAGCTGTTTCTGGGCGGACTGTGGCTCAAGACGAGCAGCGGTCTCGACAAGCGCCACAAGTAGCGGTGGCTAGCAATTTAGCACAGCAGCAAGAAAATTTCAGTGCGGATTTTTCACAAAGACGCAGAGCTCAAGCACAGAGTCGTGTTCAAGATTGGCGCTTTTTTGATGGATGGATAGGAGATGGAGCATTGCCTAGCAGTAGTAGACAAAATGTGGGGTATGGAGAAGAGGGTGGGGATGCAGAGGTGATTTGGAATGACTTTGGTGATGAAGATGGTACAGTCAGGCAGCAAATCAGAACGGGAAAAGGGGTAAGGGAGGGGGGGAAGGGGTGGAAGGGGTCAACTGCCTATGTTTCTACCTTACAGAAGTCACATGAAGACCTGCCAGCTGAAGATTCTCAAAAGAAAAGACGTCGGACGAGTGTGCCAGTGGCCTTGAGGGACAGAGCAGAACATCTTCCGAGAGGTACGACACCATGGTGGGAGGTGTGGGCCCCTTCGGTTTCACAGTTAGACTTAACACAGGTGAGGGATATACACAGCG
The DNA here is from genome assembly GCF_964204655.1 of Triturus cristatus. NCBI lineage: Eukaryota > Metazoa > Chordata > Amphibia > Caudata > Salamandridae > Triturus > Triturus cristatus. Next base: position 629,687,521 of record NC_140590.1, on the reverse strand, counting down.
GCTCGAGTCAGCCAAAGGTACTGTCGGGTAAGGTTGGGGGGGAAGAGGCCTCAGTTGCTGAGCAAAACACGGATAAAGTAGGGAGTGCGACGGTGCAGAAGACAGGGGGGGACGCGTCGCAGGCAGTGGGTAAGGTAGCTAAACGTTTACCTTACATGGGCTTAGCGATGCCCTTGGGTACACATTTATCTTTAAAGACGAAACAGAAAATTTGGGATTATGAGTTCGTCGATATCTTTAAATTACTACACAGGGAAGTCCAGGCAAAAGAAGGTTCTAAAGAGGAGGAGTGGGAACTGGCAAGGCGACCAAGGGTTCCACGTAATGTGGAAAACTGGACATCTGCGTTTCTCATTTTTGCCTGCATATATACGGAGAAATACCCTGAGAGAGCAGTGTCCATTTTTAAATATATGTATGTAGTACGAAAAGCTCAGTTACAGTTTGGGGGCTATTGCTGGTTCAATTATGACGAGGAATTTAGGGCCAGGATGAGCATGGCACCAAATAAACCATGGGGAGAGGTAGACGCAGAATTGTGGCTCCAATGGATGGCTTCAGCTCATCCTGTGGCGACTACTCATACTGCCAGTGGTCTGCCGGTTTCATATAAGCCCTTTCTATCACGTCCCGCTCTATCAGGGGCGGGTGTCACAGGGAGGGGGCAGGCGGCCGGGGTTGGAGCCTGCTGGAATTTTAATAGGGGATTGTGCACCAGGGAAGCGTGTCGCTTTCGACACAAATGTTCACAATGTGGGGGGCGACACGCAATTACCCAGTGCTTCACCACATTTAATGCAGCTGGTGGACAGAGAGGGCCCGAGCAAGGATGGGGGCCAGGGGTAGAGGGGCACCATTACAGTCTATGCCAAAAGGCGGCTACGCCAATTAATTTGGAGGCGATGATACCATGGCTGAAAGCATATCATGATAAGACAGCGGCTAGCACATTGTTTTGGGGTTTGTTGGAGGGTTTCAAGATTAGTTATCAAGGGCCTAGGGAAGGTCGGTGGGCAGAAAATTTGAAATCCGCAACGGAGTTCCCTCACGTAGTTCGGGCTAAGCTGTCTGAAGAAGTGTCATTGGGCAGAGTAGCCGGCCCTTTCGAGACGTGTCCCTTGCCAAATTTGATCATCTCACCCATCGGTGTCATCCCTAAAAAGGCAGCTGGGGAGTTTCGTATGATCCAGCACCTGTCTTGGCCAGAATGCTCTTCTATTAATGATTTTATTGCTCCAGCAGACACGGCAGTGTCTTACACGTCAGTTGATGAGGCCCTGAAACAGGTAAATTTTCTAGGTGGAGGAGCGCAGCTCGTTAAATGCGATATCAAGTCGGCGTTTAGGCTCCTCCCGATTCATCCAACTGATTTTGAATTGTTGGGAATGTATTTTGAGGGGCACTATTATGTTGACAAAGTGTTACCTATGGGGTGTGCAGTGTCTTGCGCCCTCTTTGAGCGATTTAGCACCTTCTTGCATTGGGTATTTTCGCAGAATTACCAGCAAGGAGCTTCCTGTCACTATTTGGATGATTTCCTCTTCATGGGTCAGGCAGGTACTAGGCAGTGCCAGGCAGCTTTGGATGTTTTTTGTAAACTAATGAAGGAGCTGGGAGTGCCATTAGCACCAGAAAAAACAGTAGGGCCACAGACCTGTTTAACATTTCTTGGCATCGAAATAGACACGGTAGCACAAATAGCCAGGCTGCCAGCAGAGAAAGTACGTGAAATTCGAGAATGTGTGGAAGAAGCATTGGGAAAAACGAAGCTCGAGCTTAGGCAGGTTCAGCGCTTACTGGGCTATTTGACGTTTGCTTGCAGAGTTGTAAGGGCAGGTAGGACGTTTTGTCTGGCTTTAGGCATGGCGCTGTCGGGAGCCTGGCGGCCACATCATAGAGTCCGCATATCCAAAATGGTGAAGGAGGATTTGAGAATATGGTTGGTTTTCTTGGAAAATTTCCATGGAGTGCCGTTACAATTCATTGAAGACCGTTTCATCTGGCAGGTACAGATATATTCGGATGCGGCTGGTTCCAAAGGTTTTGGTATCTTTTGGGACGGTCGGTGGTGTTCGGAGCAGTGGCCAGTGCACTGGATAACACAAGGGCGCAGTATCGCCTTTTTAGAACTGTTTCCGGTTTTAGTAGCGCTGGTCACATGGGGCAAAGAGCTTCAAAATAGATCTGTTCTGTTCAATATTGATAATATGACTGTGGTGAATCTACTCAATCATCAAAAAGCCAAAGATGTGAGAGTGTTGCGCTTGCTACGGGAGTTTATGTTGGTGAGTTTGCAATGGAATATTATGTTCAGAGCCAAACACATACCTGGGGCAAATAACTGCATTGCTGATGCCCTTTCACGTTTTAATTGGCAGCTTTTTTGCGAACTGGCGCCAGGGGCGGACGACAGCAAAACCCTTCTGTCGGACAACATCTGGGCGTTGGGGAACTGACAATTGAAAGGCTCATGGAAAACTCAGTAGCGGACTCCACAAGGAAATCGTACAGACAAGCGTGGTTACAGTTTACGAGTTATGTACAATGTAACAGCGAAGGGTGGAAGAGGCAACATGTTACTCACATTATCTTACATTTTGTGCTTTGGTTGGCGAAACAAGGGTTGTCATCTAATACCATAGCGGGTAAGCTGGCTGGAGTATCCTTTTATGGTCAGTTACACTGGGGCTTTGACCCTGTTGATGGCATTCTGGAGCGAAGAATGTTGAAGGGTTTGAGTAAAAGGAGGGTTACAAGGCGGCTGCCTAGAGCTCCCATTTCTTTTCAGCTGCTGCAGAGACTGGTGCAACAGTTACCACATTGTTGTTATAGCGCTCATGAGACAGCATTGTTCAGGCTGGCAATGATTTGGCTCTTTTTCGGAGCGTTCCGAGTGTCGGAGATATTGGGGGACAGAGGAAAAGGAGGTATACGTTACGGCGAAGTGATTTGCGAACAGCAGAGGCTTCGGATATGGTTACGAAGTTCAAAAACGGACCAATTGGGGAGGGGTGTTTGAGTTTTTCTGAATAAAAGTGGCATGGTTGATTGTTGCCCAGTTTTAGAGTGGGAGGGGTTTCAGGGCAAATTCATTACCACCACAGCAGATTATATTTTTGTGCACAAGTCAGGCCACCATGTTACCAGTTCACAGCTTTTGGGGGTTCTGAGGAAGGTTTTGTTGTCAGTGGGAGAATCACCTTCAGAATATGCGACCCATTCATTCAGAATAGGAGCAGCGACCGATGCTGCGAAGTTGGGGTTAGGGTGGGATGCCATTCAGAGAATAGGCAGGTGGAAGTCCAGGTGTTGTACACGTTACGTACGCAAGTAGTTAATAAATGTTGGTAAGGCGTGCTAATTCTTTTTATTTTATATTAGGTGATATCCGCACTTTGTCTGGAAAATGCCACGTATGGATCATTGGACATTCATTTGTGACATGGGCAGGCCTCTTCGCTGAAAAACAGATTTATGGTCGCAGCCTCGGCCTCCCAAGTGCAGGACATGAGTTGCTTTGGCATGGAAAAGGCGGCATGAAATGGGAGGAACTGTTCCCAACTCTCAGAAGATTGAGGTATGACAGACGGCCGCCGAATTTGCTGTTGATACACTTAGGAAAGAATGATCTCGTATCGCTTTCAGGTCTTACGCTTTTAAAAAACATGAAATTAGATCTAGCGGTGATCAAGGACAACTGGCTGGGAATGACAGTTGTATGGACGGAGTTTGTTTATCGGCAGCATTAATGGCTGGCGAGAGACCAAGTGGCAATGGACAGAGCACGCAAAAAGCTGAATAAAGAAATGAAAAATTATTGTGCGGGAATGGGCATAAAGTATCTGTCACATGGAAACATCACCAGTGCAGAAGGACAGTTATTCAGAGCCGATGGGGTTCATTTGTCAGAGTTGGGCCTGGCATATTACATTTTGGATATCAGGGATTGTTTGTCAATGCAATTGGCTGTTGACCTTTGGCGCAACAGCAAAGTTCGCTGAAGGGACGTTCGGCTCCAAGATTGGGTGGGGACAGGAAAACGCTTCGGTTTTCCTGGGTGGCAAGGTTTGGGGTGGGTGAGGCAGGAGCGGTCTTACCAGGCATCCCAGGAAGACGGGTAGGAAAAAGGGGAAGAAAAGAATGACAACGTAAAGGTAACACAGAGGAGTTTGAAGGTTGGTTTAAAGTTTGAAATGGGGAAATGTGATTTTAGAATTGGTTTTGGCTCAGTATTTTAAATTGTAAAGAGAAATAATAAATTGCCGAGTTTATTTGAGAGTTTATCTGTTCTAAATAAAGTGGCCTTTTCTACTATACCAAAGATGTGTGAGGTTCAGTTCGTTTTGGGCGAAGGGTCCCCAGGGGAAGCGGAGAAACAGTCTCCCCCTGGGGCTTTTCGCCCGAATGGAACGGGCCACGTAGGAACGTAGCGAGGGGCACGCGCGCGCGTAGGTAGTTTTCAGTCAGGTGCGCGTTTGAGTAGGGAAGCGCGAGCGTGAGGGAGATTAAACAGCGAAGTCCCACCCTCCCAACCCAAAAAAAAAAAAGCCACTATTAGACAGGTTACTCTTGGGCAATGTTCGTTGGTAAGGCAAGGTTTGGGGTGGGTGAGGCAGGAGCGGTCTTACCCGGCATCCCAGGAAGACGGGTAGGAAAAAGGGGAAGAAAAGAATGACAACGTAAAGGTAACACAGAGAAGTTTGAAGGTTGGTTTAAAGTTTGAAATGGGGAAATGTGATTTTAGAATTGGTTTTGGCTCAGTATTCTAAATTGTAAAGAGAAATAATAAATTGCCAAGTTTATTTGAGAGTTTATCTGTTCTAAATAAAGTGGCCTTTTCTACTATACCAAAGATGTGTGAGGGTCAGTTCGTTTTGGGCGAAGACCCCCACAAGATATGAGCTTAAACCTCAGATTTTGTTTATTAAAGATGTATCCTTTCTAAGCCGACTTTAAGTAGCATAGTAAGGAACAATCTTATGAGTTAAATAGTTAGGGACATGTTTCTAAAGACACTTGTAAACTAGACATAGGATCTTAAATTTCATGCTTTCTGAAATGGCAAGTCAGTGTACAGATTTTCTGGATATCGATATCCAGGTAATCATTCACAGAAAGCATTACATTAGTCTAGAGAGACAGCAGTTACCACAATTGCTGCTGTGTTATGAGCAGAGTGCAAAGGAGAGCAATGGTTTGAGTCAGGTGATCGGTAAGTAGCAGTGTTTCACTAACATATTCACATGAGTAAGCAGCCCGACTTTGGAATCAAAAACAAAATCTAGATTCTTCACCTTCTGAGATGGCACTAGATGTAGATTGAAGAGGTAAAAAATGGTTGGCGCTTATCTATAAGAACGATCTCTGTGGATGAAAATAATCAGCTCAGTTTTGGATTTACTTAGTTGTAGAAGCATAGATGTCATCCAATCTTGAAAGACATTCAGTGGATTTTCTAGAGCAATGCTTGGCCTTTGATCTAGTGAGGTCCTGATGTAGATCCATCAGTATAGGTTCGCTAGAAAACTGAAGGGTATGTGCAATGTTGAGATTAAGAGGGCTTCTTTCCTCCTCTAATCCACGACTCACAACCACGGTGTACAGAAAACCCACCGCTGGAAATAGTATGCTCCACGAACTAAAGGCCCCTTTAGTATGGCGGGCGGACTTTGTCCGCCCGCCAAACCCTCGGGGAACGGGACCGCCCGCTGAGGGTACGGCGGTCCCGCACTCCCGATTAGCATGCACCGCCACACTGGTGGGCGCATGGCGCATCTGCAACATTGCGGCGGGCGGTGCAGAGAGCACCGCCCGCTGCAATGCCACAAAGGCAGCCTGTGCCTTTCAATGCACAACGTGACAGGCACCGCACGGTGCCTGCCACGTTGTACATTGAAATGCAGGGGGATACTGTAGGTACCCCCCACATGCACCCCCCACCCCCCCAGAATCCCTGGGGGCCCTCTACAGGCCCCCAATGTCAAACACCGCCTGCATAGTAATGTGGATGGCAGTGTCTACCAGACACCGCCACCATATATACTGCTTTTCCGCCCGGTAGGCAATCGGGCGGATTGCCTGCCGGCGGAAAACCTGCGGACAGTCTTCCTATCCGCCGGGAATCCCCCCCGCCATGGTAATGTGGGCGGGGGAAATTTGCAGCGGACGGAGGTTTTTAGCGGGCGGTGGCGATCTGCCCGCTATACTAATGACCCCCTAAGTTTTCATCTGGTAGCCTTGAAAAACAGCATCCCATTTAGGGAATTGATGAGGGCAAGGCGCATATGCAGTAACCAGGACAACTTTGAGGTTACCCAACAAAATATGATGCATAGGCAACGGGCACAAGACTACACAGATACCACTCTTAATGTAGACAAACATGGAGTATCAAAGTACAGGTGGGAAGAAGCCCTCTTTGGGGTCCGTAAGAAAAAGGCCAACACTGACATAGAACTCAGCACTAGATTTATCACCAAGTAGCATGATAAACATCTAGGCATAGGAAAGCCACCCATAAAACACTGGCATCTCATGAAAAATGACCCAGTGATAGGGGGCAGCATAGCTACCAGACCACAGGTCACTTTTAGAAAACCCCGTTCTTTGACGGACTATTTAGTAAAAAAGCGAAGTGACTACTGTCACAAACCAATGGCTTAAACTGAGCCCAGGTTTTAAAAAATGCCAAAAATGTGAAGCTTGCATTAATGGCAAGAATATTAGTGAACTTCACACACCCTTCCACAAGATCATCAAAATAAAGAAGACATTTAATTGCAAAACAGAGTTTGCTGTCTATGCCCTGTCTTGACCCTGTCCTAAGGTCTACATCGGGAGCACCATACTGCTGGTGCACAAATGAGTCTCCAAAATTTGCGGCCAATAAAAATACAGATATTAATTATCCAGTAGCTCCCCATTTTCAGCAGGTGCATAATAGGGATCATAAGCTACTCATTTAACAGTTCCATTGGCAGTGTACCAAAGAAATTGAGACCAGGGGATAGAGAGAGGTAGCTCAGGTAGTTGGAATCCAGGTATAGCTTGGTGATGGATAGCAAAGAGCCATTTGGCTTGAATATTGACGAAGAGCTGTACGTCACCTCTGACTCTTTTATTAGCCTGAGCTGCAGTTTTTTAGATCGTTATTGGTCAACCATTTTAACATTTTTTCTTTTGTGTATTTTTTACGGCGACAAAGCCTGAAGGCACTGCAATGGAAGATACAGTGTAACGCTATCACTTATGGAAATTCACGTACTTCACGTACTGTATGCCCTATCAAGGACCAGCACATCTGACTATGGTTTTGGAGTTACAATTTAGAATTTGGTGGCCCAGTCAACATTGACATGCTAGCCTAGATAGACCCTTATGTTTACAGACAAATTAAGGTGAACATTTTGATAATATTTGCAGCTCACTGAACTTTCCAATTTTTGTTGTTTTTAAAAACTTTTTTACAGACATGCCATAGTTGTCTTGCAATTTTTTCTGTAAGACTTTGCATAAACGTCAGTATTCTCTTACACATTCATGTTATGTTATGTTATGTTATGTTATGTTATGCAGGTTTTTTGTATAGCGTACGGCTACTCGAAAGAGTGTCCCGACGCTTTGAATTGCACACTAATCGCAGACACACAACAGGGAAAATGAACAGAAACAGAAAAAGAGGAAACCTGATAGGACCTGAAACTAAGAAGTGAAAAGCCAAGTTTTAAGCCCCTTCCTAAAGGCCAACAAGTTAGGGGTGCTGCGCAGGGACACAGGCAATTTATTCCACAGCTGAGGCGCTAAACATTTAAAGGAGCGGCCACCGATGCGAGCTCTCTTCGCGCGGGGCACTACAGCAAAAAACAAGGCTTCAGACCTGAGCGATCTGGCAGGACGGTAGAAGGACAACCTTTCCTGGAGATATTTTGCTCCAGATCTGTACAAGGCTTTGTGTGCCAGGGTGAGAGATTTAAAAACTATCCGCTTCCGGACAGGAAGCCAGTGCAGAGCCTCCAAAAGGCCCGAGGCTCTGGCACGGCGAGGTAGTCCAAAAATAGCACGTGCTGCCGAATTCTGAACGACCTGTAGTCGTTGAAGCAGGTATTCTGGCAGGCCGAGATAGAGAACGTTGGAATAGTCTATTCTCGAGCCTATCAGCGCCTGCACCGTGATCTTCCTATGTTCCTCCGATAGCAAGGGAAGGAACTTGCGAAGCATCCGGAGTAAGCCAAAGCAGGTCCCTGTGAGACTGATTACCTGCGAACGTAGTGTGAGGCCATTGTCGATCTTAATCCCAAGGTTTTTCGCTACCTGGGACGAACTTGCTGGTGGAAACATGTTCTCTGGCCACCACACTTTCCAGTCCGGGTCCGAGCTGCACCCAAAGAAGAGGACCTCGGATTTATCCGAGTTGCACTTGAGGCTATTATGATGGAACCACTGAAACACAGCCTCAAGGCAACCCTGGATCCTACCTCCATCGAAGTCCGCACCCCTCTCACAGGTGAAGAGGAGCTGGGTGTCATCGGCATAAGAAACGATCTGGGCCCCGAAAGACTCCGCCAGGGCCGCCAGAGGGGTCATGAAGATATTAAATAGAGTCGGGCTCAGGACAGAGCCCTGAGGAACTCCGACACCCAATGGCGACATCTCGGCGGAGCAAGCAGAAGCCCAGACCGATTGTCGACGACCTGCCAGGAAAGATCGAAACCACTGGAGCACCGTCCCACGAAGACCAATCTCTGAGAGTCTAGCAAGCAGACCCTCATGGGGGACGGTGTCAAAGGCCGCCGACAGGTCTAACATCACCAGCATCGCTCTCCCACCCGAATCCAGCACCTCCTTTATCGCCTCCGAGACTTCCAGGAGGGCTGTTTCGGTGCTAAGATTGGCGCGAAAACCCGACTGGGTAGGGTGCAGTAGATCGTGGGCCTCCAAGTAATCGGCAAGCACCCTATGCACGTGCTTTTCAATGACCTTCGCCAAAGCCGGCAGGAGCGAGATAGGTCTGTAATTCGCTAACACCTCCACATCCAGACCAGGCTTTTTAAGCAGGGGAATAATCATTGCCTGCTTCCAGGACTGGGGAACCACACCCTGTGCAAGAGAACAGTTCAACAGGGGGTTCACAAGTGGATTGATGACAGCTGCCATTTTAGCCAGAAATTTTGCGGGGCAGGCATCCCGAGGGGAACCTGACTTTAGTCCCACCATCAGGTCAAATGAAGCTGTCAGCGAGAGAGGAGGGAAAGCTGCCAAGGCCACACCGGCGCTCAGTCGAGTAGCAGCGGCATTCTCCAACCGACCTGGTACCTCAGGATCCACCACAAGGAAGGAATCCTGGATCCGCTGGATCTTAGAGGTGAAGAAGTCCGCAATCGCCCTGACCCAAGGCGCAGGAGGGGGGGTCTGGGCAGGCGCTGCGCGAGAGGCTGTAAACTCCCGCACAATGGCGAAAAGCTCCTTACAGGAGTTGGAAGCGGCTTCGATTTTTCTAGCGAAATAAGCCTTCTTCTCCGCGAGGATGTTCCGATGGTACGCTTTCTCCAGAGACCTGTAGGTGAGTTTCGCCGTCGCGTCATATTTCACGCGCCAAGCTCTTTCCGCTACCTTGCATTGCCGACGAGAGGCCGCCAGTGCTTCCGTAAACCAAGGGGCAGAGGCACCTTTTTCGGGTTTGCGGAGGGGCCTCAGAGGAGCAAGCTCATTGAGCCTCTCTGAGAGCCAGACCTGCAAGCGCTCCACATCCTCCTCTAAGTTCCCGGTAAAGGCACAGGGGTGATCGGCGCAGGACTGTGCCAACAGTTCCGGAGTAATCCGGTGGAGTGGCCTGAATCCCACTGAAGTCTGCCGGGGGACACCGGCAGGCTTCCCAGCATCTGAGAGATAAAATCTCACCAGCCTGTGGTCAGACCAAAGCACCTGGGTGGGGGCCAACATCTCTATAGGGGTCGTAGAGAAGGTCAAATCCAGGGTATGTCCCTTCTCATGAGTCGGCCCAACATGATAGGGAACCAGGCCCATAGGGGCTGTGACCTCCAACATTTTCATCGCATCGGGATCCGTTTCCACGTCCATATGGACGTTGAAGTCCCCGGCGACAATGCAATGTTCTGATGTAAGTAACAAAGAAGAGGTCACCGACTGGAACTCTTCAAAAAAAGAGCCCAAGGGCCCTGGCGGCCGATAGACTAGGAGACCCTTAATCGATTGGTGTGGTGAAAGGACAAGGGCAAAGGCAAGGGATTCGCAATCCTTGATCGCATCCGATGGAATGATGGTGCAGGTGACCATTTTGTTGACTATTAATGCCACGCCACCACCACGCCCCTTCGGCCTATCCTGCCTGAAGATGTTATACTCGGGCGGGATAGCAGTGGCAATATCTGGGTTGGACGCCACGCCGAGCCACGTCTCGGTGAGCATTAGGAACAGGGGTTTTTCTGACTCTAGCAAATCAAAGACATCCAGAGCGTGCCGGCCCAGAGATCGAGTGTTGAGCAGTAGGCCCAGATGTTTAGCGCAAACCGCCGCCTTCAGTGGCGCATCGCCAAGATATTTCTGCGGGCGCCAGCCACACTCCGGGCAGCAATGCTTGCCCTTGTGGCGAGCAGGGAAAACCGACCGGCAGAAACCATTTGTGTACTGCCAAGACCGAAGTTCCGAACCCGAGAAGTGTAGCATGGTGTTCAATAGGCAGCTAGCTCGAGCCGAATGGCCGCGTCCTGCCCGTCGCCTCAAACGCCTCCGGTACGCTGACGGGCGCAGACGGGCAGGACTCTGGCCTGACTCAGGCACGAGTCAGGCACGACCGCTGCGCGTTACCGCTGCGCGAGCCAATGGAGGGTTAAATAGCAGTTCCCCCCCAGTTCAGCTGAGCACTAGAGCGCTCAGTGCAATGGCGCTACCGGCTAATCCAGTCCCCCAAGATGGCGGCAAAAGTTTAAAACAAATCGGCAATACAACCCGCAAAACAGCGGTGAGGCCACGTTTTAAGATGCAAGAGTGTGGGCAGATACAATATATTTAAAAACAGGGTAAACAGAATACAACACAACTCAACAAAAATACAAAACTAGGAGATGTAATTAAAAACGCTAATGCAATAATATGCAGCAAGCGAAGCGCGAGTAAGTATAGAGCGCTGCGATTATACGTCTGACTATCCCATGTACAAATGTTAAAGTGACACACCTCTATCGTTGAAGTAGAACTAAAAATGAGAAAAGTTTGTTGACTTGAAATGACAAGGCATGTCTTATATAGATTATTTGATTTGTTCAATACATGTCAATTGCCAACTGGGACTGTATTCCGCAATATCCACTACATATTTATGCGATGGGGTTTGCTCGAAACTATAACATCACACTCACATTACAAAGTACCCGATTGCCCTTGGGGGATTCATGAAATAATGTGAAATTTCAATCAGATTACATTGTAATGCACTGCATGATTTGTGTCAGCTCAATGTTATGTATAAAGTTATTTCACGTTTTCCATGAATGTAAATGCACAAAAAGTGTCTCCACAATGGCGTTGAAAGTACCATTACTTGGATTTGTTCATTACATGCGAATTTCCCACTGGGGCGGTACTCCAGAATGGTAATCAGTCACAATATCGTATTTTAAATATCGATAGGGCAAACTATCGAGTTTTAAATATCGAGTGGACATAATATAGAATTGCAAAAATATTGTGGGACAGAATATCGAAATGCAGGTAAGAAATATCGTTTTTCATAATATCGAAGTTAGTAATATCGACAGTCATAATATAGTTGTTAAAGATATCGATTTTTTTTAGTGTTTCAAGTGTTAGTATACGTGTTAAAAATATATTTTATTTTTGTAAAGTATTTTTGAATTTGTTAAAAGTAATGATTTTATGTTTATTGATTTTTGCGTACTTTAATCCTGTAGCGGGTTGTGGGTTTATAGGGAAATAGGGTGGGAAGAAATGTAATTGAAATTAAGCAATTAATTAATTAATTATATAGTATTGTTAATGAAGTTAATTAATGAATTTATTAATTATAAATTGATTAATAACAATTAATAATCAATTGGTAATTATGTTAATTGTGTTTTTTTAAATTAATTTGTAATTAATTAGATATTAATTCTTCATAATTAATTTGCAAATATGTTAATTGTGTACTTTTTTAGGAGTGGGTTGAGGGTTGATAGGGGAGTAGGGTTGGAAGTGCTTTAGTTTTATTGTAATTTGTATTACTTTTTTAATGATATTTATTAAAAGTTATTTTATAGTGTTCATTGTGTGAATTAATTTAGATTTGATGGTTATTAATTTTATTGTTAATTGTAATTAGTTAATTAATTAATTGTAAATTAATTATGTTAATTTATTAATATTTTCCACTATTGTTGGTGACGTTTATAGGGGGAAATGGTGGGAGATAAATTAACTTTGAAAAAATAATTACTTGTTAATTAATGTTAATTATATTGCAGGAGTGGGAATATTAAATTGTTCCCACCCGCTACCCAACATTTTCCCTACTGTTGCATTCGCTGGAGTGGGAATAGTAATTTTTATCCTCCCGCTATCCAACACTTTCCCTACTGTTGCACTTACTGGAGTGGGAATAGTAATTTTTTACCCTCCCGCTAGCCAACACTTTCCCTACTGTTACACTTGGAGGAGTGGGAATAGTACGTTATTCCCACCCGCTATCCAACACTTTCCCTACTGTTGCACTCACTGGAGTGGGAACAGTAATTTTTACCCACCCGCTATCCAACACTTTTCTTACTGTTGCACTCACTGGAGTGGGAATAGTCATTTTTACCCACCCGCTATCCAACACTTTCCCTACTGTTGCACTCACTGGAGTGGGAATATTAATTTTTACCCTCCCGGAATCCAACACTTTCCCTACTGTTGCACTCACTGGAGTGGGAATAGTCATTTTTACCCACCCGCTATCCAACACTTTCTCTACTGTTCCACTCGCTGGAGTGGGAATAGTAATTTTTATCAATCCGCTATCCAACACTTTCCCTACTGTACCACTCATTGGAGAGGGAATAGTAATTTTATCCCCTATGCTATGCAACGTTTTCAGTATTGTTATATTTAATGTAGTGTAAAATATTTTTTTTAAACAAAATATTTATTTTAATGTTTTAACTTATGATATATAATGTATTTTTATATTTATATTATAGGTTTATTTATATATATATATATATGTAATTATATTTTAAATTATGTTTTTAACATTTTATAATTAAAAATATTAATCATTTTTGAATATTATTAAGTTAATATATATAATAAAATATAAAAATGCATGTTTATATTTGTTTTACATTACATTTATTATTTATAAATTTTAACGTTTTTGAAAATTATTTTTAAGTATGTTTTACTCAATTATATTTATTATTTAATTAATTTTATATTACTTTTAAGACATTAAAAAAAGTTGATATTTTAGCAAACTATATTTTTGACAACGATATTTAGGATTCAATATGTTTGTACTTACCTGTTTGTAGATAGGAAGTCGATATTCTGTCACTCGATATTTTTACCTCGATTTTCTGGCAGCTCAATATTCTTCCCCTCGATATTCTGTCAGTGATCCTTCCAGAATGTTCACTCACTATATACTTATGCAATGGGATTTATTAGAGGCTATAGCATCATAATCCCATTATAAGATGGTTTCCATATCTGACAAACAAACACTATAGTTAAAAATTCACTCGGTACTTGATTGCTCTTGGGGTCTTCATTAAATAATGTTACAACGAAGGAGGAGTGCAGTTGGAACTAATCCTGCTTTAAAATGCAGCATGGCAGAGGTGGCGCAATGAACTTACTTGCTATTTTTGGAGCCCACTTAGGGTATAATAAATGCTTTTAAATTATGTGTGCGCAGGACTTACTTAAAGGAGAGGATTGTTCTTTACGGGACTACATGTCCCAGCATGCAGAAATTATTACTCGCAATGAGCGGGGCCCACTGGGGGCAGAACAAAAGGAGTAGCATGCAGAGACCTTCCTGCGACACTAACATATGCAAATTGACCTCCGAAGAGGTCAGGTCCAGGAAAGGTGATTCATTCTGGAAAAGCAATGTAAGCTGGCTGTGTGAAAACCGCATGGTTCCTCTGCTGTTGTGCGCGCCCCCAAGCTTTTGGGCGTTTGGTAATATATATATTACCTACTGGTGGTCGCCAGTAGGTAGTTATAGTTAGGTAAATTTTCCATAGGAAAAGCATTTTTTGTTTTCCTAATAACTTTGGCGTCGTTTGATGAATCTTTGTGAAATTTTCAAAACTAGTGGGGTGCTCCGGTCAGCTCCTGTCTTGAAAGTGTCGGGGTGATTTATGAAGTGGGGGCCGAGAAAAAAGGGGGTCCCAAAACGTGTTTTCCCCATGTTATTTTCCATAGGAAACTTTAGACACGGTTACAGCCCGAACTGCTGAACGGAATTATACCACAATTGGCAAAAAGGTAGCCCTTGGTTCAGAAAGAGTCATTTTTGTTAAATGGTGTAAATCCGTTCATTAGATCGTGAGAAATTAAAAAAATAGAGGTTGGAATATCAATTTCCCATAGGAAACTTTAGACACGGCTACAGCCCGAACTGCTGAATGCAATTGCACCAAATTTGGCAAAAAGGTAGGGCTTGGTTCAGAAGGTGTCCTTTTCTTAAAATGGTGTAAATCCGTTCAGTAGTTGCTGAGAAATTAAAAAACTAAAAGTTTTGAGATCTAGGGACGAGGTGGATTCGCGAACCCTCCCGACCACGAGCTTCAATGTGAATGGCTGCCAAAACTCCAAACTAGGAAGTGTTGGCAGCCATCTTGTAACTCGGTAGAACAGAGTCACAAGAAAACAGTAAAAACAAAGGTGAAAAACAAGAAAAGGGGGCAGGGTAGAAACACCCTGACCCCCAGGCCTGCTCAGGGGGTCCCACAAGGACCACCAGCTCCACAAAAAGCATGTTTTAAAATAATTTCAGAGGAAATCACGTTGGGGTCGCGAATCCCACCGAAATATTTTTTTTTAAAACGAAGCGCGGGCTCCCACGCTTCGTTTTCTATAAGCCATTAATTTTGGGTGCCCTTGGGTGCCCCCACAGCCCCGGGGACTGCCACCTCCCCAGGACTGTTTCTAATATGCGGGAGGGCATGCGGCCCTCCTGCAGCCACGGGGACCGCCACCCCGGGACTTGTTTAATTTGTGGGGGCCTCCAAGGGCCCCCCTAACCCCGGGGACCACCACCCCCGGGGCTTCTTTTTTTATTAAAAAATAACCTGTGTGGGGGGACTTGAGCCCCCCCACATACCCCTGGGTACCCCCACCTACCCGGGGCATTAAGAAGCAAATCTGGTGGTCCGTTACGGACCCCAGAGCCCCGTAGACCACCACCTCCCCAGGGCTGTGCACATGTTAGGAGGGGGGCCACGCGGCCCCCCTCCTAGAGCCCTCCATGGCCTTGGGTACCACCACTCCCCAGGGCTGGCTCCTGCAGTGTCTCGGGGTGCCTACCCTTGGGACACTGCTGTCTGCAAAGACAGGGCGGGAGCCATGCAGCTCCCGCTCTGTCTTTGCAAACTCCACTTTGCTACATTGTAGCGAGAGCAGGGAAACCTGATTGCTTCTCCACACGGGGAGCTGCATGCCACGCGGCCCCCCTCATTTAAAAAAAATAAATAAATAAAGGTCGGCCCCGGGGGATGGGATCCCCGGGGCCAATAGAGGCCTTAGGAGGGGGGCCACGCAGCCCACCTCCTTAAAAAAATAATATATGTGGCCATGCCCCGGGGATGGGGTCACCGGGGCCAAAATTGGCAACGGGAGGGGGGCCCACGCGGCCCCTTTCCCTTTAGATTAGATTGTTTTTTTTAAAAAAAGGGGTCAGGCCCTGGGGGATGGGGTCCCCATGGCCCACAAAAAGGAAAAAGAAGGGGGGACACACAGCCCCCCCTTCTAAAAAAAGAAGCCATATTTGCAGCATGGTGTAAAAAGAGGCGTGGCCTCAGAACACATCTCTGAAACACAGCTCTGTGGCGTTTACTGGATGTACCTGGTGGGCTACTTGGCCACCAGGGATCTTCAGGATTCAAGGGGACTTAATAGGTATGTCATAGTTAGAAATCAGCATTTAAAAAACCATTGAAATTCACTGAAAAAACCATAGGTTTCAGGTACGTTATAGTTAGAAATTAGCATTTAAAAAACCTTAGAAATTCACTGAAAAAACCATAGGTTTCAGGGACGTTATATTTAGCTGGACATTTCACTCTTACACGTCACATATTACATCATTCATGACGTGGTCAGTGACATCACTGATGACATCTCAAAAGACATCACTGATGACATCACTGATAACATCATCCACGTGATAATCTGAAGCACCTCGTCACACCCTAATATAACCTTTGATACACCTACTCTAAAATACAGACTACCATTTTCGAAACCATAGACACACCAATACCAGTTACTACATACCCACTCACTGATTCCTAGGTCTTCACACACATCCACTCATTCACCCATGCAGTCACTCATACATGCAGTCACTCATTAATACAGCACTATCATATGTACTCATACACCTATACAGACACTCACACACCGCCACTCATCCATAGCGTTACTCACACACCTAGTCAGTCATGCAAAAGATCAATCACACTTCCATTCACACACCTATACAGTTTGTCAGGGGCCACGTCTGAAGACACTGAGGCAAAGCGGGAGATCCGAGTCCCGATGAGCCTCGCAACTACAGTACCCATGATTCCCTGCTACGGAGCGTCGATGACGTCAACGCGACGCGGGAGAAGGTATTTCCGGGGCTGGACGCTCGCTCGGGTGCCGGTTACTCCAGACGCTGAGGAGCACACGCAGTAAGAAGGTCCGGTAAGGGTGCATCTGCACCACGTCCCTTTGTAACTCCTTCTTGGGTCCCAGGGCTTCACAGCGGAAGCGGCTAATAATCCTTTGTGGCGAATACACCCGAGAAGCCCCAGCTGGGGAATCACTTCCCGGATCGAAACAGAACTTGCGCTAGCGTTCATCTGGCGCTCCATATCAGCCAGCCTTCTTTGTGTCCCATATTGCCTTCGTGAAATCAACATACCATGATGTCCAATGTGTGAGAGTGTGACAACAGAGCGCACAGGAGCCTTGTGATTTGCGTGCGCACTAAACAAACAAGTGGTTGCTAAAAGTTTAGAAGGTCTGAGAAGTATCAGACAGTGGTCTAGACATTGTGTTTCCTTGATGATAAGCGCCCGGAGAGGCGTGTTGTGTGACATTGTGTTTCATTGATGAAAAGCGCCCGGGGAGGCGTTTTAATTGACATTACAGTCCTTGGTGAAAATAATGCTGTATGAATAAGTTGCTCACAAAGGGTGCTGTGTTTTCTGTTGTTTAACTACATGGGAACGTGCGTCTCTGTCAGCCCTGCACCCCTGTACAATTCAGCTCCCAGCATACTGGGGTAGGTGTTGACTCATTATTGAGAGGGCCTGGAGAAATAAGAAGGGGGGGGGTGCCAACTCTTGATAAACCTATGTGGTTCTTGTTTATAGATATGACTGAAACCTGCTAAAAATCTGACTGTTGACGAAACAAACAGAAGCCTTTGGTTTCTTTACAGGTATCCTTCATATTATTAGGTGCCTGCTTGGTATAAGAATAGAAAAGGTTTAAGGGTTAGGTTATATGTTCCTTGTGTCTGAGCATTTGTACTTTTGTTTACAGGTCTCCCTCCCCGCTGTCCCCATCCTTTCCTTCCCCCGCTTGATCACTCCATGGAGTCTGTGAATATAACCCAGACTGTGGTGGTATCGAGAGGTGGACCATAAAAGCAACATACGACTCTGAGGATTCCAGGCTGCGACACAGTTAATCAAAAACAAGCTCACTTATTCATACAGACACAAACACATACTTACTCTCTTATACAATTACTGATACAACCACACACTCATCCATACAGCCACTCTCACAATCACTCACTCTCACATATAGTTCATTTATATACTCCGTCACCCACATATACTGCCTTTCACATATGTAGTTACTCACACATGTACCACTTAGACATCCATTCACTCACAAACACAACCATACACACATTCACCCATCCATACCGCCCTTCACAGATGCACTCTTGAACCCATACACACACTGAATCACCCTCCTATATATCCATGTAAGGAGTCACACACCCCCCACCCACCCACACAGACACTCTGGCACCCATACAGATACTCAGACAACCAATCAATAACCCATATAGACACTCATTTAGCTACTCACCAACCCATGCAACCGCTTGCACACCAACTGACAGACTGATACAGACATTTACATAGTTTAGTGACTAACTCATTCATTCACTAAGACACGTTTAATTACTCACTTACACAGACAGTCACGCACTTACTAAATCATCCATTCAAACACTTATACACCCACTCATTCTCATTCTTCAATACACCTTGGCATATATATATAAATATAAAACATATTTTACATTTTACATATTGAAACTTTACAGAAACACACAGTCCCTGGATAATGTCATCAGTGATGTCACTTGAGAGGTCATCAGTGATGTCACTGACCATGTCCTGAATGATGTAATATGTGACGTCATGAGCAGTGCATTGCGGGTGCACGAGTTATAGTTAGCTGAACTAACTATAACGGTGGAATTTCTTTGCTATTGTAAGAGTGAAATGTCCAGCTAACCCCAAAATGCTTGAAGAGTGGGCACAGAATTCAGCCCTAAGTTCGAAATGGATGCTGGAAATCCTAGTTAAGTACGCTTGGTCCGATAGGGAAAAACTACTAGAAGAAATTGAGAAATATACAGAGGAACTAACTACTAACATGGACTCTACAGCATATAATAAAGCAATGGAAGAAATCAAAGGCAGGATTAAAAAACACGAAGCAGACATCAAGGAACGCAAGCAGCGGAAACTTCATAGAGATTGCGAGGACTATGAGCATGGTCGCATTCTCACTTTCAGCAGGAAGAATGATCACATCTATAAAAACCAAATGCCAGGTACGAGTTCTGACACAAGAATCTCAGAGAGTTCTGCAACAGAGGAAACATCCATGAGTGGCAATGAAACGGATAATTCCACGACATCAAGTACCATGTCAGCAGATAGAGGATTGGGCAGTCGTCCTGCCACCTTTTTAGACAAGTACAGGAACCTGTGGAGAGGTCGCAAAACTCCGAGAGGACCATCGGTGACAAACAAAAAAAAAAAAGTCGCGGAACAAGAATAGACAGAAACAAATCCAACAGAGGTGGAAGAAGAGGCAGAGGAAGCGGGCACATGGAACAACAGGCGAAAAGCTCCACAACGATGGAATGATGGATATGGCCATGGTAAACAGAACTATTATCAACTTATCCATAAGAAACATTAATGACACTGAAAAAAGAACACTGCTTAGTAATGTCATTTTGTCCCTCACTTCCCTTTAATTTCGCAGAAACCTGCATTGACCTTTTTAAGTTAATTCGGAAATTGAAATTAATAAAGTGGCATTTACTGAAGCCGACTGGATCCCGAGACCATCAGGGTGGGGCAATTGGAGAAAATGACCTGGACTTGAACATAAGTGATGTAGATACTCTTGTCATGTTACACCAACTTGAACATAATATAGAAGAAGATGACATTATACCTAGCACTGCAGTTAATAATGTACTTGATGAAATGGATATTGCACACAACCAAACTGCCATGACACGTTTTAAACCACGTTCCACATTTTACCCACCGCTAGGATATGACAACATTGATACATTTCACGATGTAGTCAATACACATCTGGTTAAATTCAGACAAAGGAAATGGTTTAAAACTCAACAAAGGCATAACCTCACTCTATCACAAAAAGAGGCCATGCTCTCTCTGCGGATAAGGGTGGGAATGTTGTTATCTTGGACAGAGAAAAATGTATTGCAGAAGCTTTATGCCAGTTGAAAGATCAGAGGTTCTATATAGAGGTCAACAGGGAGATATATTCTAACAGCATAGAAATTGTCTGGGAGAAACTGAAGAACTGGAAGGATATAGGGATTTTTGAGTGGGAAGAATACTGTTATCTAAAATGAGACTATCCCATTCTGCTGGTATTGTACCAGTTACCGAAGGTAAACAAGGACCTAACTAATCCCCTGGGGAGGACAATAGTTTCTTCCAGAGGGAGCATTATTGAGAATATCTCCAAATACGTAGATTTCTTTCTCACAGATTATGTCATCAGACTTCCGTCCCATGTCAAGGACACCAAGGACTTCCTGGGCAAAGTAGATGGTATACAGTGGGAGGAAGTTTTCTTACTGGTGACACTAGATGTCAGCTCACTCTACACCATAATCAAGCATGAGCATTTTGTAGAGGCGTGCAAACGCTATCTACAGACATGACACATCAGATTCAAGGCACATACTATCATGGTTCTTGAAATGATGGAGTTCTGCCTTACTAATAACATCTTCATGTTTGATGGCACACTGTACAAACAGGTGACCGGTACCACGATGGGGACTTGTTTTGTCCCGTCGTTTGCGAACCTGTTCCTGGGCAAATGGGAGGAAGAGACCCAGGGTGAAACAGCTATCTTTCCTGAGAGACAGAAGGTTAAACTCTGGCTCCGCTACATCGATGAGATCTTCATTGTGTGGCGGGGCAGTGAGTTGGAGGCCACTGAATTCATTGATAAACTGAATAACAACAAGTATAATATTACTCTTACCAGTACTATGAGTAGAACCTCAGTTGAATTCTTAGACACCAAAGTGGAGGTAGTGTGCAATACTGTCAAAACTAAACTCTTCCGCAAGGATACAGCAGGGAACACCCTATTACATGCCCTCAGCAGTCACCCTGATCCCCTGAAATGGAGCATACAGTTTGGGGAACTGTTGAGGGCAAAACGTAATTGCAGCACCCATACGGGGTACAAGGAAGAATCTGCCATCATGATACAAATGTTCAAAGCAAGGGGGTATCCTACTTGGGTCCTTAATAAAGCCCTCATAAAAGTCGAACAAATACAGAGAACAGAAATCTTAAAAACAATAATAGACATTGAACCTGATACAATCACACAGGAGAATACCACCAGAATCATACTGACCTACAATAGAAATGCCGGGGATATCAGGAATATTCTGACCCGACACTGGGACATTCTCAAAAGTGACCCCAATATAGGTCCCATTATAAGTGAAGAACCATGCATCACTTACAGAAAGGGGTACAGCTTTAGAGACAGAATGGTACATAGCGACATAACAGTCTGTAACACCATGAGAAACCAAGGACTCAAAGGCTTCTTTCCCTGTGGGCACTGCAGGACGTGCAAGGACAGTACCGTGAAAAAAGAATATCGTGATGGGGAGGTAGAGTGAAAACCATTACACAGTTCCATACATGCGGGACTCCCTTTGTGATCTACTGCTTAGAATGCCCCTGTAAGTTGATGTACATAGGCAGCACAGTCCATCCAGCTAAGAAACGCATGTTGGACCAAATGCAGGCCATCACGAACCAGGACAAACAGTACCCAGTTGCACGCCACTTTCAGGAACATCACTTTTCCAATAATGCTGGTCTCAGTTATTTTGCCATAGAACATAACCCGAGATCCCCGAGGGGAGGTAACAGGGTATTGAAACTCAGACAACAGGAATCAAGGTACATCATTGATCTCCAGACCAAATCCCCGGGAGGGTTAAATATTGACGAAGAATTAAGAATACACCTGTATGAAACATAATGTGTGTTCAAGTTCTACAATGTCCTTCATAGAAGCTATCAGAGAGTGAATAAACTGTAATTGCTAAGCAAACTGTTCAACAGATGTTGATTTTAATCTCACTGATCATGTTTTCTTTCTTCTCTCTTTTTTCTCTTTCACCACAGGAGGAAAGGCAGGGACCCACACTACCCTGGTAGTGTCACGATCACGGGTTCCCTAACCTTTTTTCCGGAGGCACATCACGAGTTGGTATCACGTCAGACCTGGGTTTGATTGCTATCTAGTCTTTTTCCTTCACATATTTTACTGTTTACAGCTCTTTGAGATCAAGGGCACTTGCCCGGTATAGAATCCGTTGTAGTTGGACCCACTGTGCAAAATTGGACACTAGCCCAGTATTAATGAACTAGCGGTTGTTTGTTGGGGGTCCACTAAATGCACAGGCCATTTGTCTTAAATTGAAGATTTGTGCCAGTTTCAATGCAGGAAATATGATGACTTCCGGTGACTACGGCCACAGTACTTAGTTCCCACTACTATGGTAGTTCTATAATATGACGGTCGTCTCCGCCTTTAACATGGACGGTGATCCACAGCATTGCGCACACGACTTTTACCGATCTGAATGCATTGGCCAATATATGTCGAGTTATTCATGAATATGTCCGTTTGTTTGTAATATAACCGCATTTACGCCTTAATGTTATTTACAGGAATAAGTGTATTGTATCACGAAGCGGGCAATACATGTTGGATGAATACATGGAAACCAGTTCCAAAATGGCCGCCACTGATCCAAAGTTCGGGAGAGAGGCCCTGTTGTGCAAAGTCCTTTGTCTATGGCAATGTACTTGGTGGAGGTGTATGTGTACTTAATGGTGACTTGGTTTTTTCCTTCCATCGTGTGAACAAGGCTTTATTGCCGAAACGCGTAGCGTGGAAGCACAATAAACTTCCTGATCTACTTATTTCATTGGAAACCTGAGAGTGCATTATTATCGTGAAGCGAAGACAGATTTTGGAGATATATATATATATATATATATATATTTCTTTTCTTTTTTTCTTTTTCTTTTTTCCTCAATGTGTTTTACTGCCGGATCGCTCAGCAGCGGGTGCAGGCGTTGGGCCAAACCAGTGGCCAAAATCAATTTTGCAACAAAGGACGCCGCACTCTGGAACTTGTATTTCTAGATTTTATTATACAGTCTGTCACACCGATGCGTTTCGGCCTGGACCGCCTTTCTCACGGTAGGTGGCACTACTTTTTACTTCTGTTTTATTACATTTCCTGTCATTGCGTCATCCCATTGACTTCTGGGATTTGTAGTTTCATTATTATTCCATACAGATCACCTTGTGACAGATACGTTTTTGTATATATATAAAAACACAGTGATGTTTACATTTCACAATTACCGGTCAAGTTTCGCTGGCATTGTATCCCAATTACACATGTATCATAGTATAAATATTTTTGGGAAATTATTTGTGTAATTCGCTCATGGTTCGTGCGTATGGAACAAAAACTGTATGTATAGTACATTTGTTATATTCATTACCATCCTTTTTTGGCTTTATAAGTCCAACAGTGACGGGTATAGTACCCTTGATGCTTTCCAGATTGTTCTATATATTGGCCATCATGGTTGAGCGAAAATCTGTTTTTACGGTTTGTACTATAGGATTTTATTCATGATTTCGAGAGTGTCAATTACACAGATCAGTCCATATCATTCGTAATATTCTAATAAGTGAATAGAAAGTTCTTCGTCGACGTTCATTCCCTTCGGATTTTTTGTGCGCAGTCTAATGATGTATTTAGACTCCAGCTGTCTAAGTTTCTTTTTTTAGTCTCCCATCCTTTCATTGTATTCTACTGTATCTATGGCAAAAAGCTCATGTTGCGCCAGTCCCCGCCCTCGCAAGTGAGTAGATGTTTAGCAGTTGCATATGTTAGATCTTTATTTTTCACTGCCCTGTGTGCTTCAGGATCCGTTTCTTCAACACGCAGATGGTACTGTCTATGTACATCATGCCACAGTTACATTGTATGGTGTAGATTACATATTTTGTTGCGCATGTTATATTTTTATTGATTTGAATGATTCTTCCTTCTGGATCTCTTATATTTTTCTTGTTTACACCAATCTTACAGGCTTTGCAATTGTTACATCTTTTGAACCCATTCTGTTGTTGTTCCAGCCAGTTTTTTGCTTTTCCTTTTGATTGATAATGGCTCTGAACTATTGCATCTTTGATTGAAGGTGCCTTTCTGAAAGTGATTTGCGGTTTGGTACCAATAATTTTGACCAGGTCTTGGTCCTGTTGCAACAGTGGCCAGTATTTATGAACACGTTGTCTTATTTTGTGTGCCTCTTTGCTGAATGTCAGTATCAGTCTGGGTGCTGGTTGTTTTACTTCTTTGTTCATGTCACTTGTTTGTGTAGATTTTTTGACCAGGATTTCAGTTTGTGTCATCTCTTTAATTTTCTTCATGCTTTTGGTGAGGTCTCGTTCTCTGTATCCTCTTTTTCTTAATCTGTTTGCACTCTTCTGAATTTCATTTTTCACATCTTCATTTTTCGAGCAGTTCCTTCTCATCCTGATTAATTCCCCGAAGGGGATGCTCCTTATTAGGGGATTGGGATGGAAGCTTTTGGTGTGGAGGATACTGTTTGTTGCAATTTTCTTCCTATATAGTGTTGTTTGTATTTGCCCTTTATCAATCTAGACTGAGATGTCCAAAAAGTCTATTTTGTGGAGGCTGACAGTGCAGGTAAAGGAGAGTCCAATTTCATTTTTGTTAAGTGATTCAAAATATTCCATGAACTCATCCTTGTTCCCATTCCAGATTGGGAACAAATCATCTATGTATCGTGACCAGAGTATTATCTTTCCAGGGCCTTGCTGTTGTTTGGGCCCCAGGCTTTTCCTTCTCCCACCAACTTATAGTCAGGTTTGCGTAGTTGGGGGAGAAGGAAATGGCCATGGCACAGCCGCATAATTGATGGTATGTCTCATGGTCGAAAAAGAAGATATTGTTATTTAGGCACATCTGTATCATTGTGAGTAACATCGCAGAGTGTTCCAGTTCATTTATGTTTCTCTGTTTCAAGAAATATGCACAGGCGTTTAGTCCCACTGAGTGTTCAATAGATGTGTATAGAGAGACCACATCAATCGTGATCAACAGGTAGGACGGGTTCCATGCTGTGTTTGAGAGTACCCGAAGAAAATCTCCTGTGTCTTGAATGTATGAGTTCAAATTTCTGACCATTGGGGCGAGGTAGTGGTCTACATAAGAGGAGATGTTTTCATACAGAGTCACACGAAGACACGATTGGTCTGCCGGGGGGGGGGGGGGGGTTCAATCAGAGTTTTGAGGACCTTCGGAAGAAAATATATTGTGGGGATTGTTGGATTCTCCTTGAAGAGGAATTTGTGCTCTTCGATATCAATTAGCTTTTGTTCGTGCCATTCATCTAGATGTTTTTTGACTTCTTCAATCATTTTGTAGATTGGATTGGTAGTTAATTTTCTGTATTTGTCCAGATCATGTAATTGCCGGTATGCTTCCTTTTTGTAATCACACGTATTTTGAATTACAATATTTCCGCCCTTATCTGCGGGCTTGATGATTATGTTTGTGTTATTACGCAATGTTTGAATTGCTTGATTTTCACTTCCTGATGTATTCTCTCTTGATGTAGTATTTCTCAATTTTTCCATTTTATCAATTTTATTCATTATTGCTTCTGAAAAGGAGTCGATTTTATTGCCTGGAGATTACTGTGGGCAGTATTTTGATTTATTCTTCAGGCCACTACTTTCATGTTGTTTTGTATTGATTTGAAGATTTTGGAGTATTTCAATCTCTGGGGGTCTCATTATTTTCCAAATCATTGGCTGGGTCGTATAGAGTTTTGAGATGAGGTATTTCTTCTATTGTTAATGATGCATCATTATTAACTTGGCAGCTTTTTATGTCTTGAGCATTTTGCAATTGGTTACTGGGCGCTTGTTTGTTGGCATGGACTTTAGCTAGTTTTAGTTTGCGCACATACTTGTACATATCGATTTTAGTATTGGTGTGATTGAAATGCTTTTGAGGGCAGAAGGAAAGACCTTTATTTAGTACTTGGCATTCTATTTTTGTAGGAGTGTAATCAGATAAGTTGATTATTAGATTATCAGAGTTTAATTCCTCTTGGTTTGGTTCCTGAGTGGATATTGTCTTTTTGTGCTTGGACCTTCTGGTTTTCCTGAGGCTTCTGAAGACTTTATATTGCCTCTTCCAAACCCTCTGCCTCTGCCTCTGCCCTGTCCCTGATTTCGTGATAGGTTTTGGTTCAGGTTGACAAGGCGCATCTCTTCTAAAAAAGTGATCGTGCTTGGTATATTTTTACCAGTTGTGGCCTCATTTTCGCTTCCACTAATGTCCGATTCGCTTCCTAATTCTCCTGTTGTTTTTGGTAGTTTTTTAACATAATTAATTTTTAGCGCGTCAAATCTTTTAGCGAATGTTAGTATTTGGCCATGTCTGTAATCCGCATCATCCCTTGCGAATTTCCTTTGTTTGTGCTGCTGAATTTCGTCTTCGTATTTTTCAAGACGATCCTCCATTTCTTTGCGCAATATATCTGACTCCTCTTTTTCCTTTTGGGAAATTTTTGCTTCTAGGTCTTTAATCAAAGTATGTATTTCCTCCAATACTTTTTCTGCGTATTTTATTAAGATCTGCATCATGTTTTGGCTGCATGCCATATTATTGGCGCCCCACTCTTCTAGCATGTCCGTTCTTGTACCAGGGTGTGTGGGCATCGTGAATATCCTTAGTCCGCGTGGCACTCTTTCAACCTCCAGGTATTTCTGTAAGGCAAGTTCTTCCCAGCTTTTACTTATTTCCCGCTTGTACTGTTTCTCAATTTGTACAAATAATTGTTTTAATGTTGGATCTGATTCCGTATGTTGAACTGATCTTGTGTTTGTTAACAATCCCTCGTTGCCGTCTGGTAGAAACATAGTTGCCGCTTTCTGAGCACATTTAACCTTTTGCGCTTCCATTGCTGCCTTTAGAACAATTTATTATTCTCCCGGTAAGAGCGAAACAATGTAGCAGTTGCTTTTTAGTTCGTGTTTGTTTGTTTGGGCTAATGTATGAAACGTTTGTAGACAAGTTCCCGCTTAAGTGGTTTGAGCCCGGCGTATCGCTGCACAGATTTACCGCGATGCTGGTTTGCTCATGTTTCCACCATCAAGTCGCTTCGATTTAGAGATTTAGTGCCATTAATTCAATTGCGCATTGCTTACACACTCACCCGGTGGGGAGGCTCCTGTACAGGCAGCGCTCTCTGCCCCGTCCTCCAGCGCTCGACCCAGCATGGGTTTCAGTGTTTGCTCGGCGTCTCTCGGCGTCTCTCTCAATCGGGCGCTTCTGGCTTTGATTCTGTTTTCCTCAATGTGGCCGGATCGCTCAGCAGCGGGTGCAGGCGTTGGGCCCAACCAGTGACCAAAATCAATTTTGCAACAAAGGACGCCGCACTCTGGAACTTGTATTTCTAGATTTTATTATACAGTCTGTCACACCGATGCGTTTCGGCCTGGACCGCCTTTCTCACGGTAGGTGGCACTACTTTTTACTTCTGTTTTATTACATTTCCTGTCATTGCGTCATCCCATTGACTTCTGGGATTTGTAGTTTCATTATTATTCCATACAGATCACCTTGTGACAGATACGTTTTTGTATATATATAAAAACACAGTGATGTTTACATTTCACAATTACCGGTCAAGTTTCGCTGGCATTGTATCCCAATTACACATGTATCATAGTATAAATCTTTTTGGGCAATTATTCGTGTAATTCGCCCATGGTTCGTGTGTATGGAACAAAAACTGTATGTGCGGCGTCCTTTGTTGCAATATATATATATGAACAAGCTCTATGGGAGCCGAAACGTTATGGCGACAATTTTGCGAACAAGCTAATAAATTTGCACGAAGAAACTGGTCCGTGTCTGTGATTTCTGGGTCAGAGGCTACGAGGATTCAGCCACGCCTGGGGAGCAGTTTTGACTGATATATATATATATATACACACCCACACACACACACACACACATTTATACCCAAACCAACAGACTCCAGGAGTAAAATCACATGCACTCCCAGCAGGTAAATGCTTCAAGGTTTGAAACGCGTTGAGTGTGCTGCTCAATAAAGCTTGAAGCATTTACCTGCTGGGAGTGCGCGTGATTTTACTCCTGGACTCTGAAGTTTGTTGGTTTTGATATTACTGCGCCCCAGTTATGCACTGCTCTTGGGGGCTGAGCGGGACTCTTTTGCTTATATCTATCTATCTATCTATCTCTCTCTCTCTATATAAATATATATATATATTCAAATAACAGTATTGTCGACTCCAACCTCCACACGGGTGATGAAGAAAAGGCACAAACTCCTCTTTTGGGTATGGCGAGATTTTAATACTCACATTGTAGTCATTACGCGTTTCGACTGACACAGCAGCCTTGATCACATGGAGAAAAGCGTTTGCCATTGTTTTTTAAATACCACCTCCTTGTGTCACGTGATCCCCAATGAACATAAAAGACATACGATATACATACAACTCATAATGTGCAAAGTAGGGCAAGACTTGTTACAATAAATATCACTTAATGTAATTGTTGTTAGCTAGCAGTGCTTAAATTTATAAATAGAATATCAAAGCCAATAAATATTAAATAAGAGATATAAATTACATAGTGTCTAAAAGAAACCTCTTTTCCCTTTTTGGACGTAAAATACCTTTCTAACAGCATAAATGCACAGTTGTTATATTGTATCACCTGGCTGTAAAGCATGTAAAATACATACTATTCATTTTGCACAGCAAAGAAACCGGTTTCTAAAATCACATACATAATATCTGAGAACTATCATTAGTACAATAATGAGATGAGATCATAATAATTGTGTTTATGATCTTGGGAGAAGAACCATTTATATGAAAATTCAAAATATTCATACATATCAATTTGTCAGCATAAATGCAATGAGATCATATGGTAGACTTTCCTACACTTATATGGTTCTAAATCCCCAGTACACAATAGTTCTTTTTCATCAAATATAAAAAAAAAGCAAGCAATGCTGTATTTGTGCAGATACAGCCAAATAGATCATACCAAATAAGATGTAAATGAAGTTTTTTTCCCTTTGGAACTCTAGGTAACTGACAAACCACTCTAATTTATTGTGACATTGTATTCATTTCAAGTTTTTCAGAGCCCCACATAACGTGCAAATAACGCAACTAGAGATGCCTTGTGTCCAATTTAAAGTGCAATAGTGTCATAATTAAATACCAATATTGTAAAAGATAATATTTAAAGATAATATATATCTAAAAACACATCTAAAAAAACACTTCTAAATTGATTTCATTTTTATAGGATTTTTTTATATAAAACAATCTGTGTGATCATAAGATGGTAAAATAGACATTGTGATACAGTAAGACTGAAACCAATTTGTTAAAAAACTAACTATTTGAGTTATTATATGACTTAGTAGTTTTTATAGTTATGGTTTTAAGATATATTATACCCAAAGTGGATAAGAACTTTGTCTTTAGAGATTTTATAAATAATGATGAAGGTCTTCTGTGGTATTTAGTCCATTTGGGGCCTTGCTATCGAATTCCATAATCATATGTGTTTCCAGTTTTCTAAGCATGAGCCCTCTATTCTCACCACGTGGAAATACCGGAATGGCCGCCACCACATAGTATTTAAGACAACTGAGATCGTTGTTGTGTATTGCCTTAAAGTGACGTGCTACGGGGTAATTGGTGTCATTGTTGACAATTATATATATATTACTTTCTTCCAGCGGTTTCCAAGGATACAGGAGACCAAAAGCGGACATGGACCCAAGATAAGTGCAGTGAGTTTTTTATTCCATAGTCATCAAAACGCGTTTCGGCTCTCGCGAGCCTTGTTCACTTGACATGGGAATACATTTTCTGTGTCTTTTTAAAGTGACCGTGCAACCAATTAAAACATCACGTGGTTAGCAGTACAATAGACATAGACAAAATCCTTGTAAAACATGGCTGTCAATGGTGATACATTAGTGTTATAATAAATGAATAGTTTCATCATGACAATTCACAAAAGGGCATTTGAATTGTTTTATAAATATTCACATTTGTTAACATTGCCCCTATGTTATATGTATCAATTGAGGAATTGACTGCCTGTTAAACTTCCTCCAATCTTATTAAAAATCATTGATTGAAGAGCAGTAAGTCATAACTTATACAATATACTGGTGTGTACTGAGTCCACAGATGAAAGTGATTAAGTGCATAACATGTGTGGAATAAAGTGCCTAAGTGCAATACGATAATCGTTCCAGTTAGGAAGTTATGCAGCAAGTGATCATATTTTTACAAATGTTGCTACATGAGAATAAAAAATGCCAAGAGTATTATGTATTGCATAAACAAATTTAGAGCATAAAACCTCAAATGTTTATGAATATTGTCGCTAAAATAGCAGAAAGCATGGACCAACGATATATACGATGGTTTAGACAAGAAAAAATGATGATGATCATCAGGGGGAGTTAAAAACACCCTACTTAGCGGGTATGTTTGTACTATCTTAGATACAGGTCTGAATTCAATAGTAGGAGATTAGCCAAATTTACTAGATCATATAATATGTCTCATATATATTCCTTGATCAAAAGGTATAGTGCAAATTGGGTGTGCAAAATAGGCTTGTGCAAAACCATTGAATAAAGTGCTTGAGATCGTAGAACACATCATAAATAAATATATATGAATGAATAAATAAATATCTATCTATCTATCTATCTATCTATCTATCTATCTATCTATCTATCTATCTATCTATCTATCTATATATATATATAAATATATATATATACACACATGTATGTATCACAATTATATAGATATTGACAGTAAAATACATAAAACCAATTAAAACTCATAAAATGCATTCTATAGTCAATCATCTAACTTATGAAGTTCAGAATTCTTGCGGTGACTAACAACATTAAGCCTAAATATATGAAGCCTGACAATAATTGGCATATCATCCTACAAGCATGTATAAAGATCTTCCGTGACATTAAGACCCCCTGGGTACTTGGTATCAGGTTGTAAGATGTACCTGGCTTCTAATTTTCTCAATTTGTGGTCCCTATCTCCACCTCGTCTACTGGGGGGTACTGCGTCAATCACGAAGTAGCTCAGATCTTTATTGTTTAATTGATGTTACTTCCTAAAATGTCGAGCTACTGGATATGTATTATCCTGATTGGTGATTGCGCGAAGATGTTGAAGAATCCGTTTATGTACTTGTAGCTTGGTGCTACCTATGTATTTCAGGCCACATGGGCACATGAGTACATAAACGGCGTATTCAGTTTTACAGGTGAGAAGTTTTGATATTCTATATTTCCTGCTACTGAATGGGGTGTAGTAGGTATCTGTATTAATGCCATGAATACACGCTTTGCATGTCCAATCACCGGATCATTGAGCACCAACGGCCTACTAGATTGAATGATCTCATGGATAGCTCTATGCTGTCTATTGTAGCCCATGATTAGTCGAAATTCATTAGTGATCTGATCAGTCCCAGCCATCCCATGTGTATTGGGGATATTGTCAAGTTGTTTGTCTCTAAGAAGCTCTTCCCTATCCGTGGTTATAGATTTAGAGATGGCTTGATCTATAATTTTGGAAGAGTATCCCCTATCTAAAAATCTGGATTTACTGAGCTCTTGAGCTTTTTTCAGATCAACCTCATTGCTACACACCTGTTTAAGCCGCAGCATCTTCCCATACGGGATGCTGTTTACCAAATGTTTGGGGTGTGAGCTGTCTCCGTGCAGGGTGGAGTTGCCCGCTGTCTCCTTCCGATGAAGTTGTGTTTCCAACCTGTTATTGTGAACATATACTTGTGTATCGAGGGAGTTGACTGAGACCTCACTAATGGTGGCAGTGAAATGTAAGTTGAGGGAATTGCAGTTGATCTTAGTTATGAAATCCTCCGCCTGTTCTTTAGTCCCTTGCCAGATTATGAGCAAGTCATCAATATAGCAGAGCCAAATCTTAATGGCGCTCTCAACTATATGTTTGTGTTCAGTACTGAGGACCATCTCCTCCCACCAGCCCATGTGAGGACATGCGTAGCTGGGAGAGAAGCTGGCCCCCATGGCAACTCCCCTTATCTGTTGGTATAACAGGTTGTTAAACATAAAGATGTTATTTCTGAGACAAAACGCGATCATGGTAACTAGCATTTCACTATGTTGTTTGAACTGTACTGGGCGTTGGGCCAAATAGAATTGAATAGAATTGATCCCATCATGATGTTGAATACTAGTATATAGTGAAGAGACGTCTAGTGCTACTAACAAATAGTCATCATGCCATTCAAAGTCTTTGATCTTTCTGATAAAATCACTGGTGTCGCGCACATACGATGGCAGCTGTTTGACAAAATCTTGTAAAAAATAGTCGACATATTTGTACGCATTTTCTAATAATCCTTCTCTTGCCATAATAATTGGACGTCCTGGAGGTTTTTCAATATTTTTGTGAATCTTAGGGATGAAATATATCGAAGGAGTAGTAGGTTTATCTTTGTTTAAAAATGTATATTCATCCTCACAGATTAGTTCTTTTTTCCTCCATATAGCCAATTTGTTGTGGAAGTCCTGATATGTCATTTTGAGATTTGCCATGTTGGTGAGACTATAACATGATTTGTCATTGAGTTGGCTAAATGCTTCATTCTTGTAGTCTTCCTGAGACCACAAGACTATCTTTCCACCTTTGTCACTGTTGTGAATGACTGTTCCCTTATTATTTTGCAATTCCTAATCAGACTATTGTACTCCTGATCTTCTGGCACATGCATCAAAGCTTTTTGCGATCGCAAACGGTGCGATTCGCAAAAATGGGATGCATCAAGGGTCAAGACCCTCTCAATTTGAGAATTCGCAATTAATCGCGAGTTCTCAAATTGCGATTGCATTTAAGGAATCGCATTTTGCGATTCCTTAAATGCAATGCAGGAACCACTTTGAAGTAGCGATTTCGCTACTAGGGGGCGCAAATTACCATGAAGGTGAACTTCATGGTAATTTGCAAAAACTTTGAAAAATGCACTAAAGTGCATTTTTCAAAGTTGTTGGTTACACACACACATGTCCTTGTAACATGTGTGTGCGCAACATTTGTGCCCAGATCAATTTCAGGGGTGCAACAGGGTGTCCTTTTGATCCCCTTGAAATTGCATGAGCAATTTGCGAGTACTTGCAATTTCCCATTCATTCCTATGGGCCTGCAGGCCTAATGGAATGAATGGGAAGCTATTCCTTATTTGCGAGTCGCTATTTGCGAGTCGCAAATAAGGAATGTGTAGGAATCGCTATTAATATAGCGATTCCTACATGCATAGGATTTTGCGAGTCCTTAATTGCGAATCCTTAATATTCGCAATTAAGGACTCGCAAAATCCTAGCTTGATGCATGTGCCTGAATGTTTGTTATATTGTCTTTTGGCCATCAATACTGATTTGTTCAATTTTTTTATCTTAATGGTCACAGTCTCATGAAATAAATCGATGGAATCACATGGGGCAATAGGATTGAATGTGGACCTAGGTTTAAAAGGAGTTAGAGGAGCTGTTTTAACTGTGATCATTGTGTCATTGATGATGTCATCTGCAGTGGGGTATTGACTTGTATTTCCATCCCAAAGCTCCTCTAATTCTCGAAATAACAAAAGGTCAGATTGTGTGGTATTTGACTGATTTGCCTGGTCCATAGTCATATCGCTTTGTGATCGTGTTGCATTGTTGCCCAAAAGCATATGGTATTTTTTTAATTTCAGCTTTCTGACTCCTTTGTATATATCCATCCTTGTTGAAGCATAATCAAAGTTGTTGGCTGGACAGAATGATAGACCCAAAAGGGGTATTTTTATTTCATCTGGTGTGAGTTCTACTTTAGTTAAATTGATTACAGTATTATTGGCTGACCCCGTGCTTGTTATCTTCTCTTCCAAAATCCTCGACCACTTTTTTTGTTGTCGCTTTCGGCGTTTTCTGTTGGCTTTACGCCTCTGCCCTCGTTTGAAGTTGGCAGATGTCCTGCATTGCTTCTTGGAGGCCTGGGTCTGAGGGTTTGCCTCCTTTCTTCGCATAAAAATTTGAGTTCCTCCCCCGGTGATGGTTTAGTTGTTTGTGGCCTTACTTGGGGGTTTCTCACATCCGATTCAGATTCGCTGCCCCCTACTGAGCTGAGATCAGAATATGATGTCTCATTAGTTACTCACGCTCTCTTTGATGTTGAACTCACTGGGCCTGAGGTTGGTTTAAATTTAGAGACTCTGAGTGCGTCGTATTTCTTTGCAAATTTAAAAATTTGCCCAAGTTCATAATCATTCTTATCTCTTAGTAATGTATACGCTTTGCGTTCTTTGATTTTTTTCTCTTCTTTCTTGAGTCTACTAAGCATCTCTTTGCGAAGTTTAATGATTTGCTCAGTTTCCCCCAATTTTTCCAGGTCTTCATTTATTTCATCTATCTCTTTCAATAGTCGAGCTCGGTCAATATCTGCATATTTAATGAGGATTAAGGTCAATTTGCGCGATGACTCTAAATTACATTCCGCCCATTCGCGCATTAAATCGGGGTTGGGATCTTCATATGTGGGGGCAGTAAGAATTTGTAAGCCCCGTGGAATCCTCCCCACATCAATATATCGTTGAACTGAACGTGATTCCCACCATTTACATTTACATTCCATGCACATTTTTTTCTCAAGAATTTTGTATTTATTTTTGACAGAGTTGGTATCCGTTTCACTTGCTAGGTCATTTAGTCTGGTGTTGCGTGTGGCCGGGGGGTGTCGGAGAACATCTCCATTGCAGCCGCCTCCCTCTCCCGCACCATGTCTGCCGACATCCGGAATTTGGATATGGGTTGTTGAAGTGTGATGTGTAACGGCGTGAATCCAGCCCGCTTCACTTGTAGGGCACACTCCTCCACCCCAGAATACCCAGTTAGTCCTACCTGGGTTAATCCGAGTCTGCCTCGTCCTTCGACTTGGTGTCCTAAGGATGTTTCTCAGGATACTGACGAAATGCTAAGTTCTGGGGGGTCAGACCGAATAAAGGGAGATCGCTGGGAGACCATTGTGTTGACATCCATTTGTAGCAGTGAAGCCTATGAAGAAGGGTGAATACTCGAAACGCGTCAGGTAACTGCTGACGTTGGAGGGGCTGGGCTCTTCCTTGTCATCACAGACGCCAACCAGTGAGTGCGCCCCGCCCTGTGGGTGTTTGTGGAACTGAATAAATTACGGCCTGCCTGGCCATGGGGCACACCGCCGCGGATACGTGCGGCTCTGCTGCTGGATGTATTTTCAGCAGAGCGGAACAAACTGGCGAAAGACTACACTGGGCTAGAGGTTCAAGGCACCCCCGCAATTGTT
This sequence comes from Triturus cristatus, assembly GCF_964204655.1. Lineage (NCBI taxonomy): Eukaryota > Metazoa > Chordata > Amphibia > Caudata > Salamandridae > Triturus > Triturus cristatus. Next base: position 629,652,166 of record NC_140590.1, on the reverse strand, counting down.
TGTAATTTACAATTTGACTGTCACCAGCCCACTGGGGTTTGATTTTATGGACTGCCAGTCCCAAGATGCATCAGTAGCTTTACTCAC